>NC_065595.1:37183449-37808449 GCF_024542745.1 Macaca thibetana thibetana
TTTGAAAATACTGTTGTTGCTGTAACTAATTAAGATGTGGTCATTATGGTGGATCCTAATTCAATATCACTGATGTCCTTATCAAATGGAGTTCACACACACACAGTGAGAAGGCCATGTGAAGATAAAAGTAGAGATGTGGGTTATGAGTCGGTAAGCCATGGAATGGCAAAGAGTGACAGCACACCACCAGAAGCTGGGCATGAAATGTGGAGCAGACTCTCCTTCACAGCTCTCACAAAGAACTAAACCTGCTGATAATTTCATCTTGGATTTTAGCATCCAAACCTGAAAGACTAGGCATTTCTTTATTTAGTCCACCCCATTTGTGGTAATTTGTTACAGCAGAATTAGCAAACATGCCTTAACATCCATCGTGAGTTATTATTATTATTTTTTTAATAGCACATATTCAAAGTTCCCCTGCAAGTTACTACTATACCACTATGCCAAAGATGTTCTCATCCCTTGGAAGGAAAGATTTATCAGGTGCTTAATGATCGTAGGAATAGCCTTCATTCATTTCACTACTCTTTAGTCTGTATCTACCACTGATAAATCAACTGACTTGTGAATAATTTTTAAAAATGAGAAAGACTTCAGAAAGAGATTAGAGTTGTGGAGAATAAATATGAATGCTTCTGTAAATTTGGCATATTATTGCCAAGGTGGAGACTTGTCCTTGTGATTTTTCTACTCATAATGAATAAGACCTATGCAAAACACCACATATCTGAGTGGAAGTTTCAAGTGCAGAATATAGTTTGTTCTCTGTGCCTTTCTTCTGAATAAAGAAAAATATCCTTTCCTTTAAAGTGTTTAATGAGACTTTTAAAAAAATAATTGCACCTAGAATATACAGATGTTCCTTGACTTACATAACTTAGTGGGTTACATTACAATAAATGCATCCTAAGTAGAAAATATAATAAGTCTAAAACGGATTTAATATACCTAACCTACTGAACATCATCACTTAGCCTAGCCTATGGGAAATGTGCTTGGAATACTTAATTACCCTATAGTTTAGCAAAATCATCTAACAGAAAGCTTACTTTGTAATATACTGTTGAATGTTTCAGGTAATTTATTAAATGATGTACTGAAAGTAAAATGGTTGTATGGGTACTCAAAGTTTCTACTGAATGTGTATCACTTTTGCACCATCAAAAAATTGAACGATTTAAGTTCGACAATTGCTAAATTGAAGATTGTCTGTATATTAAAGTGTGAAAACATTGCTTGCAAAAATATAGTAAATAAAATGTGTGGGTTTAATTATTTAACAATTTTTTCTTTGCAATTACTAGATATATATTGGTGCTAAGCCATAGAAACATTTTTAAATGATGAAAGAAATGTAATGAAGAGAACTCAGCAAGACCTAGCCACCTACAAAAATTATTGTTATATAATGAGAAAATAGATATAAAAATACTAGTAAAAAGATAAAAATTCATTTAAATATTATCTTTTACCTCTCTTTTATGCATTGTAGCTATTGTTTCATGAGAGATTGGTAACTTACTCTACCAAAGACAAAGTTGATAACAAATTTATACATGTATATTCTCCAAAGTAAAAGATTTGTTACTACATTCTATCTCCTCTTGGTGCACACATATGTAAATCAAAACGTCCCCAGAAAAAAGTATGTATGTATGTATGTATGTAAATATATAGCAATTCATCATGAAGAATACATACCCATCTGGATTCTTGTACAGTGGCTTTCTCTAGGGTGGCCAATAGAATGGAAGGAGGTTCATATTGAAGGGAAACTTCCACTCTACAAGATATTTCAGTTGGGTGTGAACTGTTCACAATGAGAATGTTTTCTTGTATTATTTGTGTCATTATTTACAATTATTTATGATTATAAAAACACAGGGAAATTGATTATATATATTGTGTGGTAGAGAATTTCTTTCTGACATAAAACATATAAATAATACAATGGTTATATACTTATTGTTTACAATTACAGGTTTTCTGTGTGTTCAAAAACACCATAAAGTCATGTTAAAGGCAAATAAACTGAGGAAATGATTGCACTATATTGTTCATACCAAGGGGCAGACCTCATCAAAATAAATTACTTAAATATTAATAAGCACAACACCCTCAAATGATCATGTAAGGAAAAGCTCTAAGTGATAATTCACAAAAGTACAAAAACAAAAGCAATAAATTTGTAGAACAATGCTGAATCATACCAGTCATCAAAGAAACATATGTAAAAGTAATGTCATTGTGTTTTAAAAAAGATTAGAGAGGGTGCCAAGATAACTGAATAGGAACAGCTCCAGCCTCCAGCTCCCAGCATTGAGCGACACAGAAGACAGGTGATTTCTGCATTTTCAACTGAGGTACTGGGTTCATCTCACTGGGATGTCACACAGTTGGTGCAGAACAGTGGATTCAGCCAAAGAGCAAGATCTGAAGCAGGATGAGGCATCGCCTCACCCGGGAAGTGCAAGGGGGAAGGGAATTCCTTTTCCTAGCCAAGGGAAACCGTGGCACACAACACCTGCAAAATCGGGTCACTCCCACCCTAATACTGCGCTTTACCAAGGGTCTTAGTAAATGGCACACCAGGAGATTATATCCTGCTCCTGGCTTGCAGGGTCCCACATCCACAGAGCCTTCTTCATTGCTAGCACAGCAGTCTGAGATCTAACTGCAAGGCAGTAGCGAGGCTGGGGGAGGGGCGCCCGCCATTGCTGAGGCTTAAGTAGGTAAACAAAGTGGCTGGGAAGCTCCAACTGGGTGGAGCCCAAAGCAGCTCAAGGAAGCCTGCCTGCCTCTGTAGACTCCACCTCTGGAGACAGGCCATAGTTAAACAAAAAGCAGCAGAAACCTCTGCAGATGTAAACGTCTGTGTCTGACAGCTTTGTAGAGAGTAGTGATTCTCTCAGCACAGAGGTTGAGATCTGAGAACAGACAGACTGCCTGCTCAAGTGGGTCCCTGACCCCCAAGTAGCCTAACTGGGAGACATCCCCCACTAGGGGCAGACTGACACCTCGCACCTCACACAGCCAGGTACACCTCTGAGACAAAGCTTCCAAAGGAACAATCAGACAGCAGCACTTGCTGTTCAGCAATATTCTCTCTTCTGCAGCCTCCGCTGCTGATACCCAGGCAAACAGGGTCTGGAGTGGACCTCAAGCAAATTCCAACAGACCTGACTCTTAGAAGCAAAACTAACACATAGAAAGGACATCCACACCAAAACCCCATCTGTACATCACCATCATCAAAGACCAAAGGTAGATAAAACCATAAAATTGGGGAAAAAGCAGTGCAGAAAACCTGAAAATTCAAAAAATCGGAGGGCCTCTCCCCCTCCAAAGGAATGCAGCTCCTCACCAGCAACAGAACAAAGCTGGACAGAGAATGACTTTGACGAGTTGAGAGAAGAAGGCTTCAGTCGATCAAACTTCTCAGAGCTAAAGGAGGAACTACAAACCCAGTGCTACGAAACTAAAAATCTTGAAAAAAGATTTGATGAATGGATAACTAGAATAACCAATGCAGAGAAGTCCATAAATGACCTGATAGAGATGAAAACCATGACACAAGAACTGTGTGACAAATGCACACGCTTCAGTAACTGACTCGATCAACTGGAAGAGAGTATCCAGTGACTGAAGATCAAATGAATGAAATGAAGTGAGAAGAGAAGTTAGAGAAAAAAGAGAAAAAAGAAATGAACAAAGGCTCCAAGAAATACGGGATTATGTGAAAAGACCAAATCTATGTCTGATTGGCGTACTTGAAAGTAACGGGGAGAATGGAACCAAGTTGGAAAACACTCTGCAGGATATTATCCAGAAGAACTTCCCCAACCTAGCAAGGCAAGTCAACATTCAAATTCAGTACAGAGAACACCACAAAGATACTCCTCGAGAAGAGCAACTCCAAGGTTGAAATGAAAGAAAAAATATTAAGGGCAGCCAGAGAGAAAGGTCAGGTTACCCACAAAAAGAAGCCCATGAGACTAACAGCAGATATCTCGGCAGAAACTCTACAAGCCAGAAGAGAATGGGGACCAATATTCAACATTCTTAAAGAAAAGAATTTTCAACCCAGAATTTCATATCCAGCCAAACTAAGTTTCATAAATGAAGGAGAAATAAAATCCTTTCAGACAAGCAAATGCTTAGAGATTTTGTCACCACCAGGCCTGCCCTACAAGAGATCCAGAAGGAAGCACTAAAGATGGAAAGGAATAACTGGTACCAGCCATTGCAGAAACATGCCAAAATGTAAAGACCATCGATGCTAGGAAGAAACTGCATCAACAAATGAGCAAAATAACCAACTAACATCATAATGACAGGATCCAGTTCACACATAAAAAATATTAACCTTAAATATAAATGGGCTAAATGGTCTGATTAAAAGACACAGACTGGCAAATTGGATAAAGAGTCAAGACCCATCAGTTTGCTGTATTCAGAAGACCCATCTCATGTGCAGAGACACACATAGGCTCAAAATAAAGGGACGGAGGAAGATCTACCAAGCATGTGGAAAACAAAAAAAGTCAGCAGTTGCAATCCTAGTCTCTGATAAAACGGACTTCAACCAACAAAGATCAAAAGAGACAAAGAAGGCCTTTACATAATGGTAAAGGGATCAATTCAACAAGAAGTGCTAACTATCCTAAATATATATGCACCTAATACAGGAGCACCCAGATTCATAAAACAAGTCCTTAGAGACTTACAAAGAGACTTAGACTCCCACACAAAATAATGGGAGACTTTAACACCCCACTGCCAACATTAGACAGATCAATGAGACAGAAAGTTAACAAGGATATCCAGGAATTGAACTCAATTCTGCACCAAGCAGACCTTATAGACATCTACAGATGTCTCTCCACCTCAAGTCAACGGAATATACATTCTTCTCAGCACCACATCGCACTTATTCCAAAATTGACCACATAGTTGGAAGCAAAGCACTCCTCTGAAAATGTGAAAGAACAGAAATTATAACAAACTGCCTCTCAGACCACAGTGCAATCAAACTAGAACTCAGGACGAAGGAACTCAATCAAAACCACTCAACTACATGGAAACTGAACAACCTGCTCCTGAATGACTACTGGGTACATAACAAAATGAAGACAGAAATAAAGATGTTCTTTGAAACCAATGAGAACAAAGATACAACGTACCAGAATACCTGGGACATATTTAGAGCAGTGTGTAGAGGGAAATTTATAGCACTAAACGCCCACAAGAGAAAGCAGGAAAGATCTAAAATCGATACCCTAACATCACTATTAAAAGAACTACAGAAGCAAGAACAAACAAATTCAAAAGCTAGCAGAAGGCAAGAAATAACTAACATCAGAGCAGAACTGAAGGAGGTAGAGACACAAAAAATCCTTCAAAAAAATCAATGAATCCAGGAGCTAGTAATTTTGAAAAGATCAACAAAATTGATAGACCACTAGCAAGACTAATAAAGAAGAAAAGAGAGAAGAATCAAATAGATGCAATAAAAAATGATAAAGGGGATATCACCACTGGTCCTACAGAAATACAAACTACCATTAGGCTATGCAAATAAACTAGAAAACCTAGAAGAAATGGATAAATTCCTGGACACTTACACTCTCCCAAGACTAAACCAGGAAGAAGTTGAATCCCTGAATAGACTAATAGCAGGCTCTGAAATTGAAGCAATAATTAATAGCCTACCAACCAGAAAAAGTCCAGGACCAGATGAATTCACAGCCGAATTCTACCAGAGGTACAAGGAGGACCTGGTACCATTCCTTCTAAAACTATTCCCATCAATAGAAACAGAGGGAATACTCCCTAACTCATTTTATGAGGCCAACATCATCCTGATACCAAAGCCTGGCACAGACACAACAAAAAAAGAGAATTTTAGACCAATATCCCTGATGAACATCCATGCAAAAATCCTCAATAAAACACTGGCAAACCAAATCCAGCAGCAGATCAAAAAGCTTATCCACCATGTTCAAGTGGGCTGCATCCCTGGGATGCAAGGCTGGTTTGACATATGCACATCAATAACTGTAATCCAGCACATAAACAGAACCAACGACAAAAACCACATGATTATCTCAATAGATGCAAAAATTCAATGACAAAATCCAACACCCCTTCATGCTAAAAACTCTCAATAAATTCGGTATCGATGGAACATATCTCAAATTAATAAGAGCTATTTATGACAAACCCACAGCCAGTATCATACTGAATGGGCAAAAACTGGAAGCATTCCCCTTGAAAACTGGCACAAGACAGGGATGCCCTCTCTCATCACTCCTATTTAACATAGTGTTGGAAGTTTTGGCCAGGGCAATCAGGCATGAGAAAGAAATAAAAGGTATTCAATTAGGAAAAGAGGAAGTCAAATTGTCGCTGTTTGCAGATGACATGATTGTGTATTTAGGAAACTCCATCGTCTCAGCCCAAAATCTCCTTAAGATGATAAGCAACTTCAGCAAAGTCTCAGGATACAAAATCAATGTGAAAAGTCACTAGTATTCTTATACACCAATAACAGACAAACAGAGAGCCAAATTGTGAGTGAACTCCCATTCACAATTGCTTCAAAGAAAATAGAATACCTAGGAATCAACTTACATGGGATGTGAAGGACCTCTTCAAGGAGAACTTCAAACAACTCCTCAACGAAATAAAAAAGGACAGAAACAAATGGAAGAAATAAAAGAGGACACAAACAAATGGAAGAACATTCCATGCTCATGGATAGGAAGAATCAATATCATGGAAATAGCCATACTGCCCAAGGTAATTTATAGATTCAATGCTATCCCCATTAAGCTACCAATGACTTTCTTCACAGAATTGGGAAAAACTACTTTAAAGTTCATATGGAACCAAAAAAGAGCCCGCATTGCCAAGACAGTCCTAAGCCAAAAGACAAAGCAGGAGGCATCATGCTACCTGACTTTAAACTATACTGGAAGACTACAGAAACCAAAACAGCATGGTACTGGTACCAAAACAGAGATATAGACCAATGGAACAGAACAGAGTCCTCAGAAGTAACACCACACAGCTACAACCATGTGATCTTTGACAAACCTGACCAAAACAAGAAATGGGGAAAGAATTCCCTATTTAATAAATGGTGCTGGGAAAACTGGCTAGCCATAAGTAGAAAGCTGAAACTGCATCCCTTCCTTACACCTTATACAAAAATTAATTCAAGATAGATTAGAAACTTACATGTTAGACCTAATACCATAAAAACCCTAGAAGAAAACCTAGGTAATACCATTCAGCACATAGGCATGGGCAAGGACTTCATGTCTAAAACACCAAAAGCAATAGCAACAAAAGCCAAAATTGACAAATGGGATCTCATTAAACTAAAGAGCTTCTGCACAGCAAAAGAAACTACTATCAGAGTGAACAGGCAACCTACAGAATGGGAGAAATTTTTTGAAATCTACTCATCTGACAAAGGGCTAATATCCAGAACCTACAGAGAACTCAAACAAATTTACAAGAAAACAACAAACAACCCCATCACAAAGTGGGCAAAGGAAATGAACAGACACTTCTCATAAGGAGACATTTATACAGCTAACAGACACATGAAAAAATGCTCATCATCAGTAGCCATCAGAGAAATGCAAATCAAAACCACAATGAGATACCGTCTCACACCAGTTAGAATGGCAATCATTAAAAAGTCAAGAAACAACAGGTGCTGGAGAGGATGTGGAGAAATAGGAACACTTTTACACTGCTGGTGGGACTGTAAACTAGTTCAACCATTGTGGAAGACAGTGTGGCGATTCTTCAGGGATCTAGAACTAGAAATATCATTTGACCCAGCCATCCCATTACTGGGTATATACTCAAAGGATTGTAAATCATGCTGCTATAAAGACACATGCACACGTATGTTTATTGTGGCACTATTCATAATAGCAAAGACTTGGAACCAACCCAAATGTCTATCAATGACAGACTGGATTAAGAAAATGTGGCACATATATGTCATGGAATACTATGCAGCCATAAAAAAGGATGAGTTCATGTCCTTTGTAGGGACATGGATGTAGCTGGAAACCATCATTCTCAGCAGACTATTGCAAGAACAGAAAACCAAACACCGCGTGTTCTCACTCATAGGTGGGAATTGAACAATGAGAACACTTGGACACAGGAAGGGGCACATTACACACCGGGGCCTGTTGTGGGGTGAGGGGAGGGGTGAGGGATAGCATTAGGAGATATTCCTAATGTAAATGATGAGTTAATGGGTGCAACACACCAACATGGCACATGCATACATATGTAACAAACCTGCACGTTGTGCACATGTACCCTAGAACATAAAGTATAACAACAAAAATAAGTTTGGAAAATCTTTCAACAAATTAAAATATAAAACTTTCCAGCATCTGAAGGAAAAAAATAATGAAAGATGAGTTCTTAAAGTTGTTCTGTGTATTTGTAGAAATGGGCATTTATATTTTTCCTTCATTAAATACGAGTAAAACTTTCCAAAAAAATAAAAGATTAGAAGTAATGATAATTTTAGTGCTGGTATGTCAAAGAGAAACTGTGATGAACTCAAACTGCTATAGGTATGAGAAACTGGTAAAAATAATTAACTTAAAAAGTATCCGAAGGCCAATTTGGTAATGTGCATCAAAATCGCTAAACTTATGTTTAGTTTTTGGTGTAGCAATTCCACTTCCAGGAAATCAGTCTTAAGGATATAGAGATCAATATACATGTTTGCCCAACAAAGTGTGCTTAAAAAGAAACTTCTAAAACATTCTAAATAGCCAGTATTTGGAAACAAATATAATGAAATGTTAATATTGTATTTAATTTTATAGAAACATATTATATTTTAACAATCAGTTTTCAAAAAACAAGATAATTATACTGATTATATTTTTGTTTAAAACATTATACATAAGATGGTAAATAACAGTATTTTGCAGATGGTTATCTCAAGATAGTTTGACTATAGGTAATTTTATTTTCTTCTTTTTTATTTTTGTACTAAACATTGATAACATGTATAATAAATTTGCATATTAAAATATAACTTCTTATTACTCAACTCATAAATCACTTGTAAAGAACACTGACTATAGTCAGATTTGGAGTCTGTTATCTTCAGGAAAGGAATACAAATAGGAATCAATCTTGTCAACCTAAATTACAAACAGAGAGAGGCTCTCTTAATAGAAAATGATATTTATTTGGAAATAGA
This sequence comes from Macaca thibetana thibetana, assembly GCF_024542745.1. Classification (NCBI taxonomy): domain Eukaryota; kingdom Metazoa; phylum Chordata; class Mammalia; order Primates; family Cercopithecidae; genus Macaca; species Macaca thibetana. The sequence goes on from NC_065595.1 coordinate 37,192,712, forward strand.
ATATTGCAGTGGGAAGAAGGATTTTTTGTGTAAGATTGCAATGGCCTTTGTGCACGCTCCTGGTTTTTGCATAGTCTCCTATGACAATTTTTTTTTTTTTTTGTCAAGCATTTATAAATGAGAATTCTCTCTTCATAGCATTCTCCAGCTCTATTTGTTAGTTGTTGTTTTTTTTAACACAAGTGACAAATTTGATTCTGACAACTTTCACAGTTTCCAACTATTCCAGTTGTAATTCTTTTTGAGTTCAGTTGAAGTTTAAAGTCATTTAATCTCCAATATTGACAGGATTCAATGAGTGGCCAATATAACATGGATTGACATCAAAATGTCAGCATTAGAAATTTAATCCAAAGGGGATTTTTTTTTTTTTTCTTCAGAGAGCATGAAATGAGATAACCTGAGGGAGTGAGAATAAAAACAACAGAATCTTTAATTGAAAAAACAAACCTATGTTGGCTTCAGGATTTCTAGTGCTTTATTGGACTTTCAGGGAGGAAATAGACCTTATGAAATTGGAAGCTGGATACATCTCCAATGTCCCCTCCAGGGTCTTAATAGTTGGCATTCCTCTAAAAGCTTTATGAAATAAATTTCCTTATGGGAATTGTACCTGTTCAATTTTATAGCTTTAATTTAGTCAACATCTTTATATGTTTTCCAGGAATTTAATTAGTAAAATTATCTTTTAAAAATGAAGATAATTCGGATTGTCTAAAATATATAATATAAGCTACAAATAATAGTTGACGTTCACAAAGACTTATATGTTGCAACTCGTTTTCATTTACATTAATTAATTTGTTTCACATAACAAAACCGTAGAAGTAGATACTTTTATACCCATATTATAAAGGAAGAATTTGTTCTGATCATGCAATCCTGCATTTTTTATCCTAGTAATCTTAACACCACCACAAAAATGATAAATAACATATTTTGAGGAGAGTCTACATGTGCCAGATATTTTTCTGGTACTTTCCATAACTCATCTACAATATTTATAATAGACCTGAAAGAAAAAATATTTTTATTCCCATATTAAATATTTAGAACTAATATTAGTCCTTTTTCACACTTCTACAAAGAACTACCCGAGACTGGGTAATTTATTAAGAAAAGAAGTTTAATTGACTCATAGTTCCACATGGCTGGGGAGATGTCAAGAAACTTACAATCATGGAGGAAGGGGAAGCAAGGCTTAGTCTTACAGGTGGCAAGGAAGAGAAAACAAGTGAACGGCGAAGTGCCACACCCTTTCTACCGATCAGATCTTTTGCGAGAACTCACAGTCACAGGAACAGCAATTAGGAAGGCAACCCCCAAGATTTAATCACCTCCTCCTACCAGGTCCTTCCCCTGACACATGGGGATTACAATTCGAGATGAGATTTGGGTGGAGATACAGAGCCAAACCATATCAGGAATCATGACGCATAAACGTTAATTTGCCTGAAATCACTTGGCTATTAAAATGACATTTTCCCCTCTTCTAGATTCCATTTTTGAAGAACATTTTCTCTGGTTTTTACTTACACACACATTTTACAACCAGCGCATGGGAAAAAAAACAGACTGGATGAAATGGAGACTATCTGAAAATGTATGAGCCAGTCCAGCCTGCCTTTCCAGACGCATAGGAAGTAAACTCACCTTCATGATTAGTTCACAGGGGGCCAGAGCAGAACACACCCAGAACTCTTTCTAGCATTCTTGGCTTTGTTCTTATAACCTTGGGAGTTTGAGAAATGAATGAAATCAGCAAATTCAGAGGAAGTAAAACAAACACAAGACAGAAATAAGTGGGAGAAAAGAATCTAAAAATCAAATTGGGTGTAAAAAATGTAATAAAAATGTGTGGTAGAGCAGAACGTTTTATTAAAAGATTTTACCATTTTTCTCCTTCCTTGGAATGATTTGCTAAAAAGAAGGAATAACTGTTTGGAAAATGTCTGTGGAACAGGAAAAATATTAAGGCTTAAGAAGATGTACCAGAATTCGCAGTCAAGACACCTGCCTACGCCTCAGTCTTCTCCTAGCTGTTGGCTTGTAACTGTATATAAATTTGATCATATGGATGCACTCAGGGAACATATTTAATCATGAGTTAGATTTATTATACTTCTAATTAGCTTGATTAAAAATGTGTGTTTCCTCAGTGAGAAGAAACACATTACTCTAATTGAGGAAAAGAAATTTAAAATAGGAGCAAGGTTCTGTTTAGTTTTCGATATATTTCATGTTTATTAAAAGAACTGATTCTGTTCCTACTTGGAATATATTAAACATTTGTTTTAGCTGGGAAATTTAACTTTCATAAAATCTAAAATAGTGATCAATGGAACAATACATATCCTCGATTTAGAACAGTAGAGAGACTAGAATAGGTCAGACTAGAATAAGTTTTATTACTAAAAGCCTATGATTAGCATAATATATTATGACCAGGAGTTAAGTTTTTTGCTTTGGGGATACTTTAAAGATGTCTTATTCATTTAGTCAGATTGCAAACTCTTTCAGAGAGATTCAATAACAGCAAAACTAAACAGCTTTTACCTTAAGACTGTCATAGAGATAGATTCGATTAGAGTATATTTCATCTTTAGAGCAATGTTTTCAGCTTTGATTATATGTTGGAATTCCCAAGGAGTTTTACAAAATACCTATGCCTAGGACTTTATTCCCAAAGCTCTGCATTTACTTGGTCTAGTATATTGGCCTAGATATCAGGAATTTTAACAGCTGCCCAGCTCCAGTGTTTGAGAAAACTGGTTTCAAAAATCTCATTATTACTACACAACACAGCTAAGGCGGGCAAAATCCAGTGCAAGGCATGGGAAATAAACAGAGGTAGAAAGTGTTAATGCCACAAGTTCTCTGAATATAGGACAGTCTTGCTCATTAGTACTGTACCTGTATAGCAGTAACAAGAGCAACAACAATAAATTACCTCTTAATTTTAGTTAATATATTGCAGAGTGTGGGAAGCTTCATTGAGGGAAGAATTGCATAAAGGACAAATATACTTCTGCCTGATTTTTCTCTAGAATTCTAAGATTCCTTCTGATACACATTGCCTATTTTGGACAGTCTTTCATTCAATAACAATTTATGACTACCAGCTATATACTAATGGTAGTAGTGGAAAAGAAAATAAATAATACATCAGACTTGCTCCAAAGAGCTTACACATAAAATATGTACATATAGAGCCACACACCGACATGTACACACACTCAACTACTCAACTACCAAGATATGTGATAAATACTACAGCAGAAGTACAAGTCAATCAACCATTTCATGAGCTCAAGGAAGAGGATGCATTCTTCCAGAATTATGCATTACTAATTATATAATAAATTATCATGGAAAAACATTTGTCAAATCTAGTTTTTAATTTGTGTGTATTTTTTTCATAAGCAAAAACTTTGAATATAAGAAATCTGTTGTACTTATTTTTATATGTATTGGATCCAACAGAGTTTAAAGCAAGTCCAGCAAGTTCAAAGAGTAGGACTTGATACTTTTTGTTGAACTAACATAAATTTGCAATTAAAACAAGTGGAAAATCTTGGTGGATCAAGAGTAATTTAAAACTTACCTCAATTTGAGAACAGAACGTGAGAAGTCTAGCTGATGGTGTTACAACAAAGAAGCAGGAAACAATCTTTGTGGGTGTGAGTTCTTGACAAGAAAATTTACTATAACTAGTTAATACAGAAGAAAAACGTTTTGTAGATAATGTACAGAAGCATGGAGAAAGGCTAAATACATTAATTCTAGGCCAAGCTTCCAGAAAAAAAAAGGCTATTCTACATTGCAAAACTGCTCCACAAGAGAATTGCAACCTTAATGATATTCAGGAAGCTTTCAAATTAGAAAGCTATGGTAAAGAACCAGGTTGGCTCTGGGGCAATTCACAGAAGCAAAAATGATGGTCCCTTCAAATCTTTCATTTATTCTCCCGAATAATCCAACTCTGAATCATTTTTATATCTCAAAGGGATGTATCTCATTGGCAGAATCTAAATCATGTGTATTTTAAAACTATTATTATTATTATTATCATTATTATCAGTATTACTCACTGGCACAGCAGCATTTACACTGTTGAAAACAAGTAAGTTATTTTTGTTGATCAAAAATGAAAAGGCCTTTTTCCAAGACAACCAACTAGATGCATCTAAGAAGTGCTACTCCTACAGCAAGAGGTGATTTCAACTACACCAATATAATTTGAACAGATCTTCAGAGAGAAAATGCAGAATGTGACAGGAGAAAAGATGCAGTCACTGAGGCTGAAGAGGGAGGAAGCCGCAAAGATACACAAAGGAAACATTTGACTAAGTTTATCTACTGCCCATTGCTCTCAAGTGCCATCTACTGGTTCCTATCCCAAACTACAACGTCCTAAATTGCTCTACTAATTCACTCCCTTGCAACATGAGGAACAATCATTCTGTAACAAAGACTCTGTACAGAACCTTAGTACTCGAAAAACTTCCAAAAACAAAGCCAGTGGACCATACTCAATTTACAGCATAATTAAAGTAATGACAGCCCTTCCAGATGAGAAAAATCCAGACAAGAACTCTGGCAGTTCAAAAAACCAGAATGTCCCCTACCTCCAAATGAGCCTACTGGCACCCCCGCAATGATTTCTGAATTGCTGAAATGACAGACATGGAATTCAGAGTGTAGATGGCAAGGGAGCTCATTGAGATGGAGAAAGTTGAAATTCAAAGAATCCAAGGCAAGCCAGTAAAACAATTCAAGAGCTAAAGACAAAACACTCATTTTTTTTTATACTTTTAAGTTCTAGGGTACATGTGCACAATGTGTAGGTTTGTTACATAGGTATACATGTGCCATGTTGCTTTGCTGCACCCATTAACTCGTCATTTACATTAGGTATTTCTCCTAATGCTATCAGTCCCTCTGCTCCCCACCCAACGACAGGTCCTGGGGTGTGATGTTCCCTGCCCCATATCCAAGTGATCTCATTGTTCAATTCCCATCTATGAGTGAGAACAAAAGGTGTTTGGTTTTCTGTCCTTCTGATAGTTTGCTCAAAATGATGGTTTCCAGCTGCATCCATGTCCTGTAAAGGACATGAACTCATCCTTTTTATGGCTGCATAGTATTCCATAGTGTATATGTGCCACATTTTCTTAATCCAGTCTATCACTGAGGGACACTTGGGCTGGTTCCAAATTTTTGCTATTGTGAATAGTGCCACAATAAGCATACGTGTGCACGTGTCTTTATAGTAGAATTATTTATAATCCTTCAGATATATACCCAGTAATAGGATCTCTGGGTCAAATGCTATTACTAGTTCTAGATCCTTGAGGAATCGCCACACTGTCTTCCACAATGGTTGAATTAGTTTACACTCCCACCAACAGTGGAAATGCATTCCTATTTCTCCACATCCTCTCCAGCATCTGTTGTTTCCTGATTTTTTAAAGATCACCATTCTAACTGGTGTGAGATGGTATCTCATTGTGATTTTGATTTGCATTTCTCTGATGACCACTTATGATGAGTATTTTTTTTCATGTGTCTGTTGGCTGCATAAATGTATTCTTTTGAGAAGTGTCTGTTCATATCCTTTGCCCACTTTTTGATGGGGTTGTTTGTTTTCTTGTAAATTTGTCTAAGATCTTTGTAGATTCTGAATATTAGCCCTTTGTCAGATGGGTAGATTGCAAAAATTTTCTCCCATTCTATAGGTTGCCTGTTCACTCTGATGGTAGTTTCTTTTGCTGTGCAGAAGCTCTTTAGTTTAATTAGATCCCATTTGTCAATTTTGGCTCTTGTTGCCATTGCTTTTGGTGTTTTAGACATGAAGTCCTTGCCCATGCCTATGTCCTGAATGGTATTACCTAGGTTTTCTTCTAGGGTTTTTATGCTATTAGGTCTAACATGTAAGTCTCTAATCCATCTTGAATTAATTTTCGTATAAGGTGTAAGGAAGGGATCCAGTTTCAGCTTTCTACTTATGGCTAGCCAATTTTCCCAGCACCATTTATTAAATACGGAATCCTTTCCCCATTTCTTGTTTTTGTCAGGTTTGTCAAAGATCAGATGGCTGTAGATGTGTGGTATTATTTCTGAGGACTCTGTTCTGTTCCATCAGTCTATATCTCTGTTTTGGAACCAGTACCATGCTATTTTGGTTACTGTAGCCTTGTAGTATAGTTTGAAGTCAGGTAGCATGATGTCTCCAGCTTTGTTCTTTTTGCTGAGGATTGTCTTGGCAATGTGGGCTCTTTTTTGGTTCCCTATGAACTTTAAGGTAGTTTTTTCCAATTCTGTGAAGAAAGTCATTGGTAGCTTGATGGGGATGGCTTTGAATCTATAAATTACTTTGGGCGGTATGGCCATTTTCACAATATTGATTCTTCCTATCCATGAGTATGGAATGTTTTTCCATTTTTTTGTGTCCTCTTTTGTTTCGTTGAGCAGTTGTTTGTAGTTCTGCTTGAAGAGGTCCTTTACATCCCATGTAAGTTGGATTCCTAGGCATTTTATTCTCTTTGTAGCAATTGTGAATGGGAGTTCATTCATGATTTAGCTCTTTGTTTGTCTGTTATTGGTGTATAGGAATGCTTGTGATTTTTGCACATTGATTTTATATCCTGAGACTTTGCTGAAGTTGTTTATCATCTTGAGATTTTGGGCTGAGACAATGGGGTTTTCTAAATATATGATCATGTCATCTGCAAACAGGGACCATTTGACTTCCTCTTTTCCTAATTGAATAATCTTTATTTCTTTCTCTTGCCTGATTGCCCTGGCCAGAACTTCCAACACTATGTTGAATAGGAGTGGTGAAAGAAGACATAACTATCTTGTGGCAGTTTTCAAAAGGAATGCTTCTAGTGTTTCCCCATTCAGTATGATATTGGCTGTGGGTTTGTCATAAATAGTTCTTATTATTTTGAGATACATTCCATCAATACCTAGTTTATTGAGAGTTTTTAGCAAGAAGGACTGTTGAATTTTGTTGAAGGCCTTTTCTGCATCTATTGAGATAATCATGTGGTTTTTTGTCGTTGGTTCTGTTGATGTGATGAATTATGCTTATTGACTTGCATATGTTGAACCAGCCTTGCATCCCAGGGATGAAGCTGACTTGATCATGGTGGATAAGCTTTTTGATGTGCTGCTGGAGTCGGTTCGCCAGTATTTTATTGAGGATTTTTGCATGGATATTCATCGGGAATATTGGTCTAAAATTCTCTTTTTTTGTTGTGTCTGTGCCAGGCTTTGGTATCAGGATGATGTTGACCTCATAAAATGAATTAGGGAGGATTCCTTCTTTTTCTATTGATTGGAACAGTTTCAGAAGGAATGGTACCAGCTCCTCTTTGTACCTCTGGTAGAATTTGGCTGTGAATACATCTGGTCCTGGACTCTTTGATTGGTAGGCTATTAATTATTGTCTCAATTTCAGAGCTCATTATTGGTTTATTCAGAGATTGAACTTCTTCCTGGTTTAGTCTTGGGAGGGTATGTGTATCCAGGAATTTATCCATTTCTTCTAGATTTTCTAGTTTATTTGCATAGACATGTTTATAGTATTCTCTGATGGTGGTTTGTATTTCTGTGGGATCGGTGGTGATATCCCCTTTATCATTTTTTACTGTATCTATTTGATTCTTCTCTCTTTTCTTCTTTATTAGTCTTGCTAGTGGTCTATCAATTTTGTTGATCTTTTCAAAAAACCAGCTCCTGGATTCATTGATTTTTATGAAGGGTTTTTCTGTGTCTCTACCTCCTTCAGTTCTGCTCTGATGTTAGTTATTTCTTGCCTTCTGCTAACTTTTGAATTTGTTTGCTCTTGCTTCTGTAGTTCTTTTAATAGTGATGTTAGGGTATCGATTTTAGATCTTTCCTGCTTTCTCTTGTGGGCATTTAGTGCTATAAATTTCCCTCTACACACTGCTCTAAATATGTCCCAGGTATTCTGGTACGTTGTATCTTTGTTCTCATTGGTTTCAAAGAACATCTTTGTTTCTGCCTTCATTTCGTTACGTACCCAGTAGTCATTCAGGAGCACGTTGTTCAGTTTCCATATGGTTGTGCAGTTTTGAGTGAGCTTCTTAATCCTGAGTTCTAATTTGATTGCACTTTGGTCTGAGAGAGAGTTTGTTATAATTTCTGTTATTTTACATTTTCAGAGGAGTGCTTTGCTTCCAACTATGTGGTCAATATTGGAATAAGTGCGACGTGGTGCTAAGAAGAATGTTGATTTGGGGTAGATAGTTCTGTAGATGTCTATTAGGTCTGCTTGGTGTGGAGCTAAGTTCAAGTCCTGGATATCCTTGTTAACCTTCTGTCTCGTTGATCTATCTAATATTGACAGTGGGGTGTTACAGTCTCCCATTATTATTGTGTGGGATTCTAAGTCTCTTTGTAGGTCTCTAAGGACTTGCTTTATGAATCTGGTTGCCCCTGTATTGGGTCCATATATATTTATGATAGTTAGCTCTTCTTGTTGAATTGATCCCTTTACCATTATGTAGTGACCTTCTTTGTCTCTTTTGATCTTTGTTGGTTTAAAGTCTGTTTTATCAGAGACTAGGACTGCAACCTCTGCTTTTTTTTTTTTTTTTTTTTTTTTCCTTGCTTGCTTTCCATTTGCTTGGTAGGTCATCCTGCATCCCTTTATTTGAGCCTATGCATGTCTCTGCACATGAGATGGGTCTCCTGAATACAGCACACTGATGGGTCTTGACTCTATCCAATTTGCCAATCTGTGTCTTTTAATTGGTACATTTAACCCATTTACATTTAAGGTTAAAATTGTTATGTGTGAATTTGATCCTGCCATTTTGTTAGATGGTTATTTTGCCTGTTAGTTGATTCAGTTTCTTCCTAGCATTAATGGTCTTTGCAATTTGGCCTGTTTTTGCAGTGGCTGTTACCAGTTGTTCCTTTCTGTGTTTAGTGCTTCCTTCAGGAGCTCTTGTAAGGAAGGCCTGGTGGTGACAAAATCTCTCAGCTTTTGCTTGTCTGTAAGAGATTTTATTTCTCCTTCACTTATGAAGCTTAGTTTGGCTGTATATGAAATTCTGGCTTGAAAATTGTTCTTTAAGAATGTTAAATATTGACCCCCACTCTCTTCTGGCTTGTAGAGTTTCTGCTGAAAGATCACTGTTAGTCTCATGGGGTTCCCTTTGTGAGTAACCCGACCTTTCTCTCTGGCTGCCCTTAACATTTTTTCTTTCATTTTAACCTTGGTGAATCTGACAATTATGTGGCTTGGGGTTGCTCTTCTCAAGGAGTATCTTTGTGATGTTCTCTGTATTTTCTAAATTTGAATGTTGGCCTGTCTTGCTAGGTTGTGGAAATTCTCCTGGATAACATCGTGAAGAGTGATTTCCAACTTGGTTCCATTCTCCCCGTCACTTTCAGGTATACCATTCAAATGTAGATTTGGTCTTTTCACTTAGTCCCATATTTCTCGGAGGCTTTGTTCATTTATTTTTACTTTTTTTTCTCTAAACTTCTCGTCTCACTTTATTTCATTAATTTTATCTTCAATCACTGATACCCTTTCTTCCACTTGATTGAAGCAGCTTTTGAAGCTTGTGCCTGCGTCACGCAGTTCTAGTGCCATAGTTTTCAGTTCCATCAAGTCATTTAAGGTAGTCTCTACACTGCTTATTCTAGTTAACCATCTGTCTAATCTTTTTTCAAGGTTTTAGCTTCCTTGCGATGGGTTCAAACATCCTCCTTTAGCTCCGAGAAGTTTGTTATCACCGATCATCTGAAGCCTACTTATGTCAGCTCATCAAAGTCATTCTCCATTCGTTGCTGGTGAGGATCTGCAATCCTTTGGAGGAGAAGAGGCTCTCTGGTGTTTAGAATTTTCAGCTTTTGTGCTCTGGTGTCTCCCCATCTTTGTGGTTTTATCTACCTTTGGTCTTTGATGTTGGTGACCTACAGATGGGGTTTTGGTGTGGATGTCCTTTTTGTTGATGTTGATGCTATTCCTTTCTGTTTGTTAGTTTCCCTTCCAACAGTCAGGTCCCTCAGCTGCAGGTCTGTTGGAGTTTGCTTGAGGTCCACTCCAGATCCTATTTGCCTGGGTATTAGCAGCAGAGGCTGCAGAACAGCAAATACTGCAGAACAGCATATATTGCTGCCTGATTCATCCTCTGGAAGCTTCATCCCAGAGAGGCACCCACCTGTATGAGGTGTCACTCAGCGCCTCCTAGGAGATGTCTCCCATTTAGGCTACATGGGGATCAGGGAGCCACTTGAGGAGGCAGTCTGTCCATTCTCTGAACTCAAACACTGTGCCGGGAATAACCACTGCTTTCTTCAGAGCTTTCAAACAGGGATGTTTAAATCTGAGTAAGTTTCGAGCTGTGATGGGCTCTGCCCAGTTTGAGCTTCCTGGCCGCTTTGTTTACCTACTCAAGTTTCAGCAATGGCAGACGCCCCTCCCCCTACCAGGCTGGTGCCTCGCCGGTTGATCTGACTGCTGCACTAGCAAGTAAGCAAGGCTCCGTGGGCTTGAGATCTGCTGACCCAGGAGCAGGATATAATCTCCTGGTGTGCCATTTGCTAAGACCGTTGGAAAAGCGCAGTATTTGGGTGAGAGTGTCCCATTTTTCCAGGTGCGGTCTATCAAAGCTTCTCTTGGCTAGGAAAGGGAAATCCCCCAACCCCTTGTGCTTCCTGGGTGAGGCGACGCCCTGACCTGCTTCAGCTCACCTTCTGTGGGCTGCACCCACTATCCAACCAGTCCCAATGAGATGAACCAGGTAAATCTTGATTGGAAAAGCAGAAATCACCCGTCTTCTGCGTTGATCATGCTGGGAACTGCAGACTGGAGTTGTTCCTATTTGGCTATCTTGGAATGGAATCCCTCCATTTTCCCAAAATACTCATTTTAAGGAAGATGCAAATTGAACTTTTTGAGGTAGGAAATTCACTACAAGGTTTTCCTAACACAGTTGGAAGTATTAACAGCAGAATAGACCAAGCTCAGGAAAGAATCTGAAAACTCAATAGGTCTTCAAATCAACTCAGATAAATATAAAGAAAATAGAACTGTTGATAAAAAAGAGTCAAATTCTGTAAAATATTTGAAGAGATTTTTTATGAGTCAAACATGAGTGACTGTGGCCCATTACTCAGTCCTTAAGAGGTCCTGGGAAGGTGTGTGCAAGGTAGTCAGGGTACAGCTTAGTTTTATATATTTTAGGGAGCCATGAGATATTAATCAAATACATTTAAGAAATACATTGGTTTGGTTCAGAAAGGTGGGACAACTCAAAGCAGAGGGCTTCCAGGCTATAGGTAAATTTAAACATTTTCTGGTTGACAATTGGTTGAGTTTGTCAAAAGGCCTGGGATCCATAGAAAGGAAATGTTCAGGTTAAATAAAATATTGTGGAGACCAAGATTCTTTTGAATTCTTATAGTGGCTGCCCTTAGAGGCAATCGATGACAAATGTTTCCTATTCAGATATTTAAACAGTGCTAGACTTTTAGTTATTCTCTTCAGGATTGGGAGGGCCTGGAAGAAAAAGATCTAGCTATGTTAATAGAGATTCTTTACAGATGCAGATTATCCTCAACAAAGCATGGCTTTGAAGGGCCTTTTCAAGATATGACGGAGAAACAAGTTTTGGAGTAAAATATTTTGATTTTATTCCTTGTCTTTTAATGTTATACCAGAGTCAGATTTGAAAGTAATTCATCATATACAGGGTTTAATAAGACCCATCTGATGAGGATTTATGGTTTGTAGGACATGACTCCCCAGACCCCTTAGACAGGAATTTTGGCAAAATAAAAATCAGAGCTTAGTCCTCAGAATTAAGAGAAATGAACAAAACCTTTGAAAAATGTTATTATGTAAAGAGACCAAATCTACAACTCATAGGCATTTGTGAGAGAGAAGGACGGAGAATAAGTAACTTGGAAAATATATTTAAGGACATAGTCCATGGAAATTTCCCTAATCGTGTTAGAAAATGTGATGTGTAAATACAAGAAATACAAACAACTCCATCCAGAAACTATACTAGGCCACCATCCCCAAAGCATCTGATTTACCAAAGTCAATGCAAAAGAAAAAAAATCTTAAAGGCAGCTACAAAGAAATGGCAGGTCACTTACAGAGGGAATCCCAGCAGACTAGCAGCAGATCTCTCAGCAGAAAACTTATAAGCCAGAAGAGACTAGGGCCCTATGCTCAGCATTCTTGAAGAAAAGAATTTCCAACCAAGAATGTTATATTCTATCAAACTAGACTTCATAAATGAAGGAAAAATAAAATTAATTTCTGACAATGAAATGGTTGTTGAGAATAAGTTCCTCTTCAAACGCCCCTGTGCTTTCTTGTTCTTTCCTCCTCCGTAAACCGCCTAAGCTCTTCCTGCCATTGCCACACCCAGATATTACCAGACATGCCTTGTACTTTTTCTGTAAACAGCCCTTCCTGCCTTAGCAATGGACAGCCTCTCCCTTCCCGCCTAATTAGCCATATTCAATTTCAAAACCTAGCCAATCGTGTCAGCTTAGATTGTGTGGTCCAACTCCAGTCAATGGGGAAGACACAGAAACAGGAACTGCCCTAGAAAACAGAAATCTCTAAAAGCTTCTCCTATAGCTCATGCCTCAAGGAACTATTCCTGAAGTTCAACTAGGAGCCTGCTTTTTCTGCCAGGCTGGTCCTCATTGCAATCTTCTGATTAAGCCTCAAGTTTCCTATTAGAAATGAAACTTAAGACTTTCTTGTCCATGGAAACTGCCAACTTTGTCCATATGTGCAGGCCTTGTAGTCTGATTCCTGGTATTTCCTACTCTTTTTCCCAGCCCTTTTACATCATCTGTCCCATCCTTTCTCCCCCAGCCTTCTGTCCTAGAGTCTCTGTGCCTGTTGCTTTTCTGTTGATGCTGTTAACAAATCAAGTCTAAGGAAAGTGAGATGCATGTAAAATAATTCCCCTGATCAGCATTTAGGGAAGTACTCATGATTTGAGTTTAAATGATGTTGTTGTCCATGAATCTTCAGAGATGATCAAAGAAAAGTATTTGCTTCCTTTTAAATGGTCAGAAAAAAAATACAGATAAAAATATTGTTTTTCATTTCAAAAGTATGAAAGAACCAGGAGGCATATATTTTTCAAATATGACATGCATAAAAATCAGGCTGAACAGTACAGTAAAATAACAGCACTTTCAATGTTGTGGTTGGGTTGCCAGGAATTTCTGCCAACTAATCAGATTATTATTATTTTTGCCCCCAAGACCACATTCTTTCTAACTCGACTAAATTCCTTAAAGGTGGAAAAAAAGTCTTATGTAGAGTTTGGAAGCCATTGTTCATCTCCTGCTATGGGGTCTGTGCTGTCTGTGTTCTTTAAGCAGGTTTGTAGATTGACCGTACAATTCTTGGTTTATAATTTTTTTGTTTTTGTTTCGAAAATGTCTGACAGTTTGTAAGACCAGTGCTTGCAGGGGTCTGGTGGTAACTTCATGGTTGGTTTTCCCATGAGATATCAAGTTTTAGGCTTTTTTGAATTTCTATATTAACAAAACTCTTATTTAAGTAATTCTATGGATAAATTCTTCACTATTTATTTACTTATTTATTTATATTTTGATATGGAGTCTCGCTCTGTCGCCCAGGCTGGAGTGCAATGGCGCGATCTCGGCTCACTGCAACGTCCGCCTCCCGGGTTCAAGAGATTCTCCTGCCTCAGCCTCCCAAGTAGCTGGGACTACAAGCATGTGTCACCACACTCGGCTAATTTTTTGTATTTTCAGTAGAGACAGGGTTTCACCGTGATAGTCAAGATGGTCTCGATCTCCTGACCTCGTGATCCGCCCGCTTCAGCCTCCCAATGTGCTGGGATTACCGGCGTGAGCGACTGCACCTGGCAATTCTCCACTTTTTAGATTGACTACTTCTGCTGTCAGCTAATCAACTCTTTCTGTTGGAGTAATTCCATTGTTTTCTTTGCTGCATGCTTCATTGTTGGAAGTTTTAGCTATCACATTTTCCATGTTTTGTTTTTAAGTGCCTGGATTTCAATTTTTCTAAATTTCCCGTTATTAACTTTTCCATTTTTACTATTTTCAATCTGTCTTCAAATTTCTTATTTCAAACTGATCTGTGTTAAATTCAAAATTGTTTACGCTTTTAAAATATAAATTTTAAAATTACTCTTTAATCAGGAAAGTTTTAGGAATTTTGTCCTATCAGAGAAGTGGCATTACATATAATCGCATCATTGTAAATAAAATGATTGAGTGAATCATTGATATGTAAATTGACCCAATTTGTGGGAATCGATGTATTTTTCTAATCAGAAACAAAACAACTGCCACTGAGGGTTCTTTATATGACTCTTTCTTTCTTTTTAATCTTAAGCTAACTTCAAAGACTCTGTGGAATAGCATGAACCACATGAGTTGGTAAAACTGAACATTCAGATTGCTGCACTTGGGCACCTGCTAAGTCTGCCCTAACTACCGTACTAAAATTAACCATTTCTCTCACCATTGATTACAAGGATAAACTCAAAAATTAGTCATTACATGCTTAAAAAGGATAACTAATTATTTTTACAAATAGAAACAGGCCAAAAAAGAGACAACAAGATAAAAATGATCTAGGAATATACAGACTTACTTAAGTTAATTAAAATAATCACAAGGACCTCCAGCACTGAAATGAAGCCCCAGTGTCTGGCAGAGTGAGATGGTGGGAAGAAATTGGTTCTTGGATCACATACTGAGATGGAGGACCAACCATCTCTATAACTCACCCAACTCTGGGCTCTTCAATTGCATCAACTAAGATGGTTGATGCAATGTCTTTTGATAATAGTAACACATACAGTACCTTAAGTGTTTTACATATATTAACTTATTTAATCTTCACTTTTAAAAGAAATCTATGAGATTATTTCTATTATTGTTTTATTTTAGTGATAAGGAAAATGACATATACAGGGGAGAACACAGTCGGTTTTCAGATGCAAGATACACCCATAAGTTTAGTTAGAGTCCATGATATTGACCATCAACCTATAAGGCAAACATTTGATAACTGTTGATAAAACTATAAGGCCTCAAAACAGTTTATGCTTATGGAGATGATTACAGTGTGCTAGACACTTTCTAAGTGCTTTCCATGTATATTGTCATATACTTCTCTCAATGCCATATCAAGTAGATGTCCCTGCCAGATTGTGCTGAATTGACTTGCAAATACTGGATGTGGAATCCACTGAAAATCAGAAATAGCTGTGTCACTATATACCTCTTAGGCTTCGTCTCTTCACAAGAGCTAAATGCAACCATGCTCATCTCACTAGTTTTTTTTGCAGGAATCACATGGGCTGACATTTGCAGGACACTTTTGTATTTTATAAAGTGCTATGAAAAGCTTGCCTGCCCTGTCTCACTTAACACCTGCCTCCGCACATGCTGCCTTCTCTGCAGAACTCCCTACTCTCACCACTTCTCAGAAGTAAACCTTGCTCAGAACATTTTTTTTTTCTGGCTTTGTAACTTCTATAAGCAGAACTCCTTATACTCTGAACCTCCCCCTGGGTATTTACTTGCTCTTCATGAGAAATCATATTAATACATCCGTGTTAAGCTGTTAACGGCAGAAGTTAAACACTAGAAGTTTAATAGCACCTCACCCTAGAGAAAGAATCATGGGTTGATCTATATATTTAGATCGTTCTGCATTTTTTTCTTTTTTGGTAAACACATATTAATTTTTACAGCTGGATTTAAAAATATGTTTAATATAAAGACAATGTGAACTTGATCTTTAGTAATTGTAGCTCCAATCCAGTGTGGGCGCCTTATGTAAGTGTAGCCAATTAGATTATCTCTGCAGGAATTTTGGAATTCAGACTGAGAACAACAGAGATTCTCATTTTCTTTGATGAGTTGGAGGTGAAATATGTGCATTTTAAAGCTGTGGGGAGAGCACTTTTAATGCACTATATGTACCAGAGAAGCAGGCAAGTGAATATTGGGAGAAGGGTGGATGAGAAGGGAGAGTATATTAGTCGAGGTTCTCTAGAGAGACAGAACTTTTATATATATATGTGTGTGTGTGTGTGTGTGTGTGTATACGTGTGTGTGTGTACACACACACATACACACACACATATTCATATATACACAGACCCAAACACACAAAGAGGAGTTTACTAAATATTAACTCACATAATCACAAGGTCCCACAATAGGCCATCTACAAGCTGAGGAGCAAGGAGAGCCAGTCCGAGTCCCAAAACTGAAGAACCTGGAGTTCGATGTTCGAGGGCAGGAAGAATCCAGCATGGGAGAAAGATGTAGGCTGAAAGGCTAGACCAGTCTCCTCTCTCACATTATTTTGCCTGCTTTTTACATTCTAGCCATGCTGGCAGCTGATCAGATGGTGTCCACCGAGATTAAGAGTGGGTCTGCCTTTCCTAGCCCAGTGACTCAAATGTTAATCTCCTTTGGCAACTCCCTCACAGACACACCCAAGATCAATACTTTGTATCCTTCAATCCAGTCGACGCTCATTATTAACTATCACAAATCTACCCCTTGTCAACTTGAACCCATACACATCTCCTGAGATCGTACATAATTTTCAAATAAAGACAATAATAAGCTCATAATTATACCTAATATAATACAACTATCTTTCCTACAACTGGAAATGCACCAGTTCCTAAGCCAAATACCACTACACAAATTTAACAATACTTAAATGATGATATGAAGTCAATAAATCTATGTCACACAATAAAGGTAAAAGGAACCAAAATGATGATATTTTCTTAGTACAAGTGTATACATGAACAAACATGTTTTTAACAAAAGAAGGGGGAGATACTCATAACAATTACAGTCCTGGTTCCTGAAGCTGGACGCATGATCGTAGCTGGTATTGATGACTACCGTCTTCTACTACCCATTCTGTATTCCTTTTGCCTTCCACAACACCTCAGCAGGACATGGTTTTTTTCCTAGTGGAGCAACCCAAATTTTCATTCCTGAAGAGTCTGAGCCATTTGTAGTCCTGCCTGGATTTGTCTGTTGTAGTTTCCCATCACCCTTGATCACAGGTCATGGTAATACTGAGAGATGCCCTAATGGATCTCCTGTATTCCATGCATACTCTTCCTTACCTTCGTTGTGGAGTAGTAGACTGATTTCATCATGATAGTCAATCATCCCAACCAACACAGTCACTCCCTTCTTAGCCTGTTGACTTAAAGGTAGGAAGAGCCCAAAGTGTCCAGGTGGCAATCTTAACTTCAAGTTTAATGGAATCATTGTTGTGTCTCCTGGTGGAAGCCTTCCTCCATCTGGAACTAAAACCTCTAGGCCAGCAGAATGTAATGTCGCAGGATCAGGGGCAAAAATTTTGCTAGTGCATCACTAGGGGTGATGTTGAGTGGTGCCACTTCCACTTCCACACCTTGATTCCTGGACCTGTGAATTCTGGCTATGGGACAAACAGTACCATATACTGGATGCAATTCAGAGCATACACAACCTTCTGGAGAACTTTTCCTCACCCCTGCAAAGTATTGTTACCTAGTTGGCATTATAATTGTAACTTCAAAAGGCCGTTTCATCATGCTATCAATCCAGCTCCTTCAGGATGATGGGAAGTATGGTAAGACCCGTGAACCCCATGAGCACGAGCCCACTGCCTCACTTCTTTAGCCTTAAAGTTAATGCCTCGGTCAGAGGCAATGTTGTGTGAAATACCATGACGGTGGGTAAGGTATTCGGTGAGTCCATAAATGGTAGTCATGGGGGAAGCATTGCATGCAGGATAGGCAAACCCATACCTGGAGTAAGTGTCTATTCCAGGGAGGATGAACTTCTGCCCTTTCCATGATGGAAGAAGTCCAATATAATCAACCTGCCACTTGGTAGCTGGCTGATCACCCCGAGGAGTGGTGCTGTATCAAGAGTTCCTTGTTGGTATCTGCTGCTGGCAAATTGGAAACTCAGCAGTGGCCACAGCCAGGTCAGCTTTGGTGAGTGGAAGTCCATGTTGCTGAGCCCATGAATAACCTCCATTCCTGCCACCATAGCCACTTTGTTCATGGGCCCACTGAGTGATGAGAGGGTGGCTGGGGAAAGAGACTGAGTAATGGCCACAGAATGGGTTATCCTATCTACCTGATTATCAAAATCCTCCTCTGCCGAGATCATCTGTTGGTGAGCACTCACATGGTATACAAATATCTTTACAGATTTTGACCAGTCAGAGATGTCCATCCACATACCTCTTCCCCAAATTTCTTTGTCACCAATTTTACAATCATGTTTCTTTCAAGTCCCTGACCATCCAGGAAAACCATTATCTACATCCCATGAATCAGCATATAATCGCATATCTAGCCATTTCTCATTGCATACAAAGTGCACAACTAGGTGCACTTTTCGAAGTTCTGCCCACTGGGAAGATTTTCCTTCATTGCTGACCTTTGGGGATGTCCTAAAAAGGGGCTGTAGTGCTGCAGCTGTCTACTTTCAGGTGGTACCTACATATCATGCAGAACCATCTATGAATCAGGCCCTAATCTTCTCTTTCTCTCTCAATTGATCATAGTAACTCCCCATGAGGCCATTTGTGTAGGCTGGGGGAGAGAAGGTAGGGTGACAGGAGTGGAGACCATGGGCATTTGAACCACTTCCTCATGTAACTTAGCTGTGCCTTCAGGACCTGCTTGAGCTAGATCATGTATATACCACTTCCATTTGATGATGGAATGTTGCTGTTCATGACCCACTTTATGGCTAGATGAGCCAGAAAGCACCCAGTTCATGATAGGCAGTTCAGGCTGCATGATGACTTGATGACCCATAGTCAAATGTTCAGTTTCCACCAAAACACAGTAAGAGGCCAAAAGCTATCTCTCAAAAGGAGAGTAGTTATCTGAAGAAGACGGCAGCATGTTGCTCCAAAATCCTAGATGCCTCCACTGTGACTCACCTATGAGGGCCTGTCAAAAACTTCAAACAGCATCCTAATCTGCCACTGGCACCTCAAGCACCACTGGATCTGCTGGGTCATATGACCTAAGTGGCAGAGAAACTTGCATAGCAGCCTAGACCTTTTGCAGAGCCTTCCCCTGTTCTGTACCCCTCTCAAAACTGGTAGCCTTTTGGATCACTCGATAAATGGGCCAGTGTAACACACTCAGATGAGGCATGCATTGCCTCAAAAATCAAAATAGGCCCAGCCCACTCAGGATTGTGCCCTTTCTTAGTTGTAGGAGAGGCCAAATGCAGCAACTTATCTTTCACCTTAGAAGGAATACCTCACAAAACTGAATCCCTATAAATTTTACTGAGGTGGCAAGTCCCTAAATTTTAGTTGGATTTATTTCCCATCCTCTGCTTGCAAATGTCTCACTAACAAGTCCAGTGTGCTTACTACTTCTTGCTCACTGAATCCAATCAGAATATCTTGCGGAAGTGAAAAGCAATCAAGGTCTCTCTGAATACGATTATTACACAAAGCCAGAGAGTTGATATACCTCTGAGTTAGGACAGTAAAGGTATATTGCTGGTCTTTCCAGCTGAAGACGAATTGTTTCTGGTGGGCCTTATGGACAGGAATGGAGAAAAAGGCATTTGCCAAGTCAATGTCTACATACCAGGTACCAGGAGATGTTTTTATTTGCCCAATCAATGAAACCACATCTGGTACAGCAACTGCAACTGGAATCACCATTTAGATAAGCTTATGATAATCCACTGTCATTCTCCAGATTCATCTGTCTTCTGCACAGGCTACATAGGAGAGTTGAACAGGGTGGGTTACGGTGGGAATCACCACCTCTGCCATCTTTCAAGTCCTTGATGGTGGCACTAATCTCCGCAAGCCCTTCCGATATGCAATATTGTTTTTGATTTACTATTTTTCTAGGTAGAGGCAGCTCTAATGGCTTCCACTGGGCCCTTGTCACCATAATAGCCTTCAACCTATCAGTCAGAAATCCAATGTGGGGGTTCTGCCAGCTGCTAAGTATGTCTATGGCAATTATGCATTCTGGTACTGGAGTAATGATAACAGGATGAGTCCAGGAACCCACTGGACACACTGTAAGTTGGGGCTGTACTAAAACTCCAGTAATTACCTGACCTCCATAAGCCTCTACTTCAGTTGGAGGATGACAATAATATTTTGGGTCCCCTGGGATGTCAGCTCAGAGCCAGTATCCAGCAGTCCCCAAAATGTCTGATCATTTTCTTTTCCCCAATGCACAGTCATCTTGGTAAAAGGCTGGAGGTCTCCTTGGGAGAAACATTCACTGCATGAGTTTTCAGTAATGTAGTGGGGTCCTTTCTCAGGGGACTGGCCTCTCTTTCATTCAAGGGGTCCTGGGTTTGTAAACTGCCTCTCATGAGCAGTGAATCAGGATTGTCAAATGCATTTATTTTGCATAACGCTCTAAACAGTTCACACCAAGGACTATTAGTGTTGTCCATACTATTGGGAGTAGTGTCCTTAGCATTTTTGAGTGTAATCATATTAAGGAGCCAACTCCAGAAACCCCAAAACCAATAAAAGAACTCCATTCTTAATATTCTGTTTCTCTAGAACCACTCCTGGTACCAAATCTGTATTAGCCTGGGTTCTCTAGAGGAATAGTATATATAAATATTACGATATATATATTCATATATATTATATAAATATATATTCATATATATAAAGTGAGTTTATTAAGTATTAACTCACACAATCACTAGGTCCCACAATAGGCTGTCTGCCAGTTGAGGAGTATGGAAAGCCTGAGTCCCAAAACTGAAGAACAAGGAATCTCATGTTCAACAACAGGAAAGCAAGGCATTGCCAGTGTTGCTCTCTCTCTCTGAAGCCTCCAGGGATGATTATTTCTTGCCTCTTCCAGCTGTTGGCAGTGCCAGGCACCCCTTCACTTGCAGCTGGAGCACTTGCAGCTGTCACTGCCTGTGACATCATATGGCGTTCTCCTTGTGTCTATGTCTTCATAATGTGTGTGTGTGTGTGTGTGTGTGTTTTAATAAGGATGCCAGGCATATTGGATTAGGGCCTACTCTAATGACCTTGTTTTAACTTTATTACCTCTGCAAATACCTTATTTCCAAACAAAACACCAGAGGTTAGGACTTTCACAAAATTTCTGCAATATTTTTACTTCTAATTTTTTTGTAGTAATCTGTCTTTAATTCTACTTCTAAGAAGCTAGCAAGGTAAAATGCTTGTTAGGTTTATTTTTCTAGACAAGAAGTCATCCTAATTGACTTGTTTCTAAACTAACTTCTTACTAATATTCTCAGAAAATCTCTGGAGAAATAAAATTTTCATCACATATTTCTCATTAGAGAAAACTAATTAGAGTTTTAATTAGTATACAAATGGTTTTCAAAATAATCTTCTTTATAATCCAAAATAATTTACGTTTTCAATTAGATTTTGTGTTTGGCAAAATATTGGATTGATTAGATTTCTGAAAGCCATGGACATAATGGCTGAGTCCTCGTTTTCCTTTTCCCCATGGGGCACAAGTGGGAGAAGAACAGAGGAGTGGATAATAGACTTTGTTCCACTTGTATACTGTGAATATAGCTATTTGTCTCTCCTTTTCCTAAGCCTTTGGTCTTGTTCCCTTATTCTCTGTTTATTGTTTGGTATGTTTATGCAAAAACAAATGTTTTTCTAATGGGAGGGGAGTAAGTAAAGGAACTGCCATTTGATCTTAGTAGAAAAGCCTACAAAACATGTTCAATAAAATGTTAGCTAAAATCTGATATGTTTTTTAAGATTAAAGTCAGCTTTACTCTAAAGTATTGAGTATGAAGGATAATTTTAGCAGGGATATAAAGGTCAAACCACACAGATCCTTGTCAATCATTTGAGGGGATATTGTCTTTAGCTTAGGGAAAATGAAGAATCATACATAATTTTAAGTGAGGGGGAAACATAATCAGAATTATAGTTAAAAAGTTCCTTGTGTCTATACTATTGAGAATGGATTATATGTGGTCAGAATGAATGGGAATATAAATATTTATACCTTATTTCAATGACTGTTCTGTTGTCAAAATGTTAGTGCACCTATCATTTGCTAGACCCTAGCTAGAAATACAAACTGAAACCACTGTCCCTTTTTTTTCTAAGTGGGAATATAAATAAACACATGATTTTTTTATTTTCACGTCTCCAACACCAAACTCTACCTATTTATTAAGCTTACGTAGTGTACTTTGCTGAAAAGACAACTATCATCTGATTTAAACTCACTCCATTTCTCTTATCTATAGTAGGCATTGCTATATGGCACCTACTAAATGTCAAGTATCTTTGTAGGCCCTGAAGATATATCAGTGAATGGAAGTAGAACTTGCTCTCCTGGACCTTATATTCTAGCAAGTCTCTACTCAATTACCACTCTCAGAACACTGATATTTCTCATGGTATTTAAAGAAATCACTCACTCACTCTTTATTACCTGCTTTTCCTTTACAGTGAACTTAGAGAGTCCTGGGTTGACTGGAAAAATCTCCACAGAATATCTTATTTATCTGATCGCCAAATCTTTTGTCATGATAAGTAGAAAATAATCTTGTCTTTTTAAAAAATAACATCTTGCTTTTTTTCTTTTTTCATTAAAATAAATGTACATATATTTCACCCTTCTTACTATACAATTTTGAGTTTTGATAAATGCATTAGGTCATGTAAACATACACCAATGAAGGCATAGAATAGTTCCATCACCCAAAGGCTCCCCCATTTCATTGTTTAGTCAAATTCTCCCCACTGTTCTCCGCCCCCATATCCAGTCCCTGGAAATCACTGACCTGTTTATCTCAAGTTTCTACCTTTTCTAGAATGCTATAAAAATGAAATTACATGGGTACACAGCCTTCAGTCCAGCTTCTTTCTCTTAGCATATGGATTTACAACTCCTCTATGCTGTTGAGTGTTTCAGTAGTACGATTCTTTGTATTGCTCAGTAGTATTTCATTAAATGATGTACCACCCTTGTATAGCTGTTAATCTATCAGTTCCAAAGTCGAGAGAACTTTGAGTTTTGTCATGTTTTTGGAAATTAGAAATAAAGCCTCTATAAACATTTGTGTAGGATTGATATGTGAAGATTTCATTTTACTTTGATAAATACAAATCGAGATGTCAGGCTATATTGTTAAGTGTATATATAGCTTTATAAGAAATGGTTATTCTCCAAAAGTGGCTATATCAACTTTCAATCACATCAGCAATGTATGAGAGTTGTAGTTTTTCTGCAACCTTTCCAGAATGTGCCATTATTTACTTTTTATATCCATTCTAATATGTGCATAATGGCATCGCATTGAGGTTTTAATTAGCATGTATCTAATTACTAATGAGTTTGTGCATATTTTCTGGTGCTTATTTGTATGTGCCTGTCTATTTTGGTGAAGTTTCTGTTCAGATATTCTACCTGTTTTTACAAAACTTTTAAAGAGATTATTAAAATTTGAGAATTTTGTTAATAGTCTAGACACAGGTCCACATGTGATTTGCACAAATTCCTATGATTTATTTCAGTAGCCTTTTGTAGTTTTCAGCATACGGAGTTGATACTATTTTATTTAGATTTGTATTAAAGTTTTACATTTTTTGTGGAGTTACTGTATATATTACTATTTAGTTTTATTTTGTTCTATAGTTGTTCATTGCTAGTATACAGAATTACAATCAGTGATTGTGTGTTGGCCTTGCATTCTGTCACCTTGCTAACTCATTTTTTAGTTCTAGAATATCTTGCTTGTTTTATGTATTAATTTATATGTTCTATGAAGAAAAAAATTATATAATTTATAAATAGAAACAGTTTAATTCTAATTTGCATAATTTTTGTTAATGTTTACTGACAATGTAGTAGAGCTAGGTGTTGTGGTACAATGCATATCATTGCACACACATCCTTGCCTTGTTTCTTACCTTCTTCTTTGAGGAAGAATTCATTATTTCCTTATTAAGTATCTGCGATGTCTGCAGAGTCTGTAGTGCTATCCCTTCTATGTTTCCTGATGCTGGTAAATGTATGCCTTTTCTTCTTATGCCTCTCTTTTTCTTAGTTTTAATAAATAAACCATAATAATGTAATAGGTTAAAATAAAAGGAAACTGATTGAGGAATATAAGATAAATCTTTGTACTATCTTTGCAAATTTGTTGTAAATTCAAAATTATTCCAAATTTTTTAAAAAAATATAAAAAATTTATTCGGTTTATTAGGTTATATAATTTCAATATCACAGACTAGAGAAAAGGCAAAGATTGATCAATCGTTAGTATTGGTTAGTGTCACTATACTGAAAACCTGCTCTTTCCTGTCTAGTATCAATATCCAAATCTTTTATGATACTTAAATAAAGAATCCAGCACAATATAAGTATGGGTTTTGAAGCCAAAATTTACTTCAATTTGAATCATAGGTCTATCACTTACAGGTTAGGTAATATTAGGCAAATAATATACCCTTTTTAAGTTTGTTTCTCTACTTATAGAACAAGATTGTCTTCATCATACAAGACTGAAAATTAAATGAGATCATAGTTACTGTGTCTGGAACATTATATGGAATATTACAGGTATTCAATAAACATTCATTTTTTTCTCTCTTTGGATCTCACAATTGCTTACCTTTGCTTAAATGCCAATGTTCTATTTTATTTATTCTCAGTTTCCTTTTATGTTTATAAAATTATTACTTATTGTTTTACTTGAATTATGTAAGTGGGAAACAAATAGATAATAGGTTTAATCTGTAAAACAGAAGGCTATAGCTTATGCATTTAGTAACTAAAATCTCTCAACACTCCAGAAAATCAAAGGCTTATTCTAAGGATATTGCCATTATTAGAGACATTATTAGAAACACGCCTTATCATAACAACGTTCATAAATTTACTGCCCAGTGTAGAATGATGAATTTTTCCTGAGCAACACAGCTCACAATCCACAAGGGTGTTCCCTGGTTGTTGTATTTCATGACATGGTAACCAGCTGCACTTTCTGCATTCAGGTTTCCCCTGGTCTTCTGGACTTCAGACATGCCTTCCCTGAGACCTGCTTTCCAGACTAGAGTTAAAATCTTAGGGCTTCTCCTCATCCCATCTTCCAAAAGCAATTCTTTTCTTATGGTGTGTTTGTGCTCTATTATCAGCCCCTAACCTCCATTGCTTATTTGCCTAGAAATTCCTAAGTGTGTCCCCAAGCTCAGCCCAGGACCAACCTGAGCCCTACACCAAGATCTGGAACCTGGTTTTGCACTCTTAGCACTAGGTCATCACTTCATAGGCAAGACTTGCTACGGCCCACCATGTCAGTTTCTAGCCGGCAAATTCTCCATCACTGCGTGTTGTTTTCTTTTCTTTCCTCCATTCTCCCCTCTCCCCTTCTTCCCTCCCTTCTAGTAGGGTCTAGTTCTACTGTTCAGTCTGCAGTGCCTGGCATGATCATGGCTCACCATTGGCTCGACTGTTTGGGCCCAAGCTGTCTTCCCACGTTAGCCTCTTGAGTAGCTGGAACACTGGCATGCACCACCATGCCCGGCTACAATTTTATTTATTTTTATTTATTTATTTATTTATTTATTATTAATTTTTTTAAAGGAACAGTGGGTCCCTGTGTTGCCTAGGCTGGTCTCAACTTCCTGGGCTCAGCCTTCCAAAGTGCTGGGATTACAGGTGTGAACCACCACACTTAGTCTCCTTTTCATTCATTTTTTCCCCCATAGATTCATTGTTTTCATTTACAATCGAAATCCAAATGTCTATTTGCTTAAAACAAAAGAGAGAAACACAACCTATATTTCTCTCTGAAAATAGCTTTTAAAGATTGAGGTACACAGAAATCTTGCTTTATTGTTTATACACATCTGCCTTAAGTGGGAAGTGCTGGGGGCTCATTGACAAGTGTAAATGGATTGAAACCTAATCATTTGTTTTAATATTCTTCTTGTCTGATATTTATAAACTCATAAGCGCCTTGTAGAATGTGTTGGAAATTTTCTCTTTTTTGTTTCCTTGGAGTATTTAAGATATTTTGCATTATCCACTCCTTGAAAGTTTAAACCTTTTGAATATCATCACTTTTTAAAATTTTAATGCAGAAAGATTTTAAACCATTGATTCAATTTCTTTAATAATTGTAGAACTAGTTAGACTGTCTACTTTGTCTTAGATAATTTTTAGTGAGTTATATCTGTCTTGAAATTTATGTTTTATCTATTTTCAAATGTAGTCATATAAAATTTTTCAAAATTATTTATTTTCCTAATTTCTGTGTATCTATAATTATGTCCTATTATTTAGTCCCATTTTTCTTGACTAGTCATGACAGAATTTTAATCTATTTTATTAACTTCTCCAAAGCAAAATTTTGAATTAATTCATCCTCTTTATTCTACGTGTTATTTTAACTTTTAGTAATTTCTTTTTTTAAAAAAAAATTTCTTCTTATACGGGCAGTTTTTTTTTCTCTTTTATTCTGTGTCTTAAGCTTAATGTTTTAATTTTTAATTTTAACCTCTTATTTCTTTTATGAACTTTTAATGTGATAGATTTCCTTCAGTTACTGTGTCTGACATATCTCTTAAGTTTGAAATTTGACACTTTTATTATTTGGTTCTAAGTACTTTAGAATTTACATTACAATTTTTAGTCATAAATTACATTATGTACAAATATATGAGCATTTAATAGGTTCCATACCTGCAACATGGAAAGAAATAACTAATTGTAAGTAATTTATAATCATATGAAAAATAATCATTATAGTCTTATGTCTTTCATTTATTATTCTAAGCAATGCAGAATCCTATGCACATTGTTATTTCAAAATGTTCTTATGTTCAAAGCATGAAAATGAAAAAGAAATTGATATTCTGATCACTTTTTCTTCTGTGGCTTTTTAATACAGTATAACTCCCAGATATTAATTATAATTAGATATCATCACTTAGCTTTCTCTGTCCAAAAAAAAATCAGCTGGCATTTCTTTTCTCTAATTTTTTCTTTGATTCGTCTGAAAAAAGGTCACTAGTTAAGAACAGGGGTCCAGTTGTTAACATATATAACCTTTAAAGTCATTATTTTTATATCCTTCTGTATATTCTTTATCACTATAGATAAATGTAATGAGAATTCATTATGACTTCTCTTTTGCAATCTCTTTAATAGATAAGCAAAAAACTGCAAGGGAAAGTACTATTCAAAAATCATGTTTTTGTTTTGTTTTCTGGACATTGTTATTAATAGCATCCAAATTGGTGTTTGTTTAATTGAACATGGTTTGGGACTGATTAAGTCTAATTTCCCAGGTCAGGGTCTTTTTGCTTAAAGAACTCATGTCCCTCAAACCATAAAAATGAAATTGTACAAAAATATTTAATCAGATGATTAAATATTCAGTCACTCAAACAGTGTCTTTGTCTGAAAAGCTTCAGGTAATCATTTTGATGTATAAACCATAGCCTCACTGGCATTTTAAATAATTTGATTACTAAGTTAAACAGTAAGTATTTTCAGCACCTACTATGAGTTTCAAACTACCTCAGAGACCATGGAATATTCAAAAATACGAAAAGTAACATTTTCCCACAAGTAGGTAAAATACAAATGAAGAAATAAGAAAATAGAATAAAATATTAATTATTGCAAATAATTTTATAGAATAAAAACCTTATAAAAAACAAATATTTGGTGTCATGCTAAGTGTCAGGTTCTAGCCCAAGCTGAGGTTTGAGGGGAGTTGGTGGATGAATGATGGGTAGCTGAAAGAACACTTGATTGGCCATAGGCAGGTGAAATATGGTTTTATTATGCTCTTTCTCTTTGTCAGCCTTTGTCTTGACTAACTGCTCTAGCCACAGCCCTTCTCAGCAGTAGGTTCTGGGCTCTGTGGCTCCTGCCACCCCTGTGTCTGCAATTGCACTCCCTGGTGCACTTGCCATTTCTTGGCTCCCCCTTCCTGTCCACCTGCAAGGTGGCTAGCTCTATTATGTGTGCAGTAGCAGCAGCAGCAGCACTATTCACAGTGACTTTACTCTCTCTCTCTCTCCGCATCTGCCTGCAAGGTGGCAGGGCAGTTATGCTTCTTACAGACAACAGTGGCTCAGAGCCAAGAATGAGCTTACACCAACAGGTTACATAATGGGCAGATCTATGTGCCTGCACTCCAAACCTGCTGAGTCATGCTGAAATGGATGTTTATTTTGTGCCGTCCCAGTCTGGGGAGTCATTACCCATGAATGCACTCATCTTGCTATTGGGTAAGTTATCCACACGATGACTGTACCCATCCTATCATACTCTCATGAGCCTGAAGGGCAGAATATGCAGCTGCTAGCTGCTTCTCTCTTATGAATACTGGAGCTCAGTTGCCTTTTAAAGTTGGGACCAAAAGGTGTTCTCAAGTGCTCTGTGTGCTGCCACAGGCCCCAAACAAAACTATTTGTGGTTACATGCACATTAAGTTTATTGGGTGCCCCTGGCCAATCGCTTTAGGGCCTGTGCTTGCTGAATAGCCTGCTTGGCTGCCAGGAAGGAAGTCTCAGCTGCACTATCTCAATCCCAGTCAAGAGGGGCATTGTTGCTTCTAAATTTGCAAGAGAATCAGAGGTTAACATAATATCATCAATGAGACCATGACATATGGTGGGGTATGCATTTAGCCCTGTGGCCACATTGTGAAAGTCCATTGTCGCCCTCCCATCAAGGCGAACGGTTCCTGGTTCTCTGGAAAAGAATTCATTAGTCAAGTCCACCACACAGTTGTGTTGTCTCAACTCCTTTGTCAAGTGGTCTATCAAATCCGTGATAGATGGGACAGCTGCTAAGCCATGTAAAACATTCACCCCCAGAATGTATTCAGGTATGGGAGAAACATACACAGTGTATAAGCAGGGAGCCAAGTGGCCAATGCCAAAGTGCAAAGATACAGGTTTCACTTCCATTGACTGGCTTTCACAGCCAGATAGATAGATAGATAGATAGATACACACACACACACACACACACACACACACAGTCTTGCCGGGAAACTTATCAGGGTTCCCATAAACAAGGCTTCAATCTGCACCAGTACCTACTAGTACAAGCACTCACTGTACAGAAAAGGCTCTACACCCTCGCCTGGCTGCAGCACTTACTTAGTCTTTGAGCTGGAGCACCTGGGCAGGACTGGGTCTCAAAGCATTATCCTTCTGAATGACTTGCACCAAGTCTGTATACGACTGCCATCTACTGATAGTTTCTGGTATTTCACAGACATCAGGCCACACTGTCTGTATGGCCACCATTAGCAATTTAGTTAAAGTATAGTTGCCTCACCCCACTGCTAACTGCCTGCTCACATGCAACTGTTGATGGAGGGAGGGAGGGATGAGTCATGATGGAAGTCACCTGTCTATTCCAGAGGTGAAACTGGAGATACTATTTGCTCCATCATCCCATAGATAAAGAATCCAGGTGGGCAGAAGTTCCTCTGGATGCTAGTGGCACTGTTTCTTTAATTCCCATAGCTCCATGTGGAATGCGGTAGGGACTGAGCATGCACTTTCCACAGCACAGTCACAAACACCCATCTAACTCTGCTGGCAAAAGCTTGCTCCTTCTCAGTGCTCTGTGTTTTCAGCTGCTTTAGTAGCTTCTCCATGCTTGCAGGGGACCTATCTACCACCACCCAGGTTTCCACTGGAGCTCATTTGAGCAGCACCGCTGCCACCAGGTACCACAACCCATGTTGTAGCCACATGGCTGACTCAGAATCAGCAAAGACCGAAGACTCAGTCACCTCAGTATCCTGCCGACTACACCAAGTATCACACCAAGTGTCAGGTTCTAGCCCCTGCTGAGGTCCAAGGGGAGTTGGTGGCTGAGTGGCAGGTAGCTGAAAGGACACTCGAGGGGCTTTAGGCAGGTGAAATATGGCTTTATTATGCTCTGTCAGCCTTTGTCTTGGCTGCCTGCCCTGGCTGCAGCCCTTCTTGGTAGCTGGTTCTGAGGCTCCTGCCATTCCCACGCCTGTAACTGCACTGCCTGGTGTGCTCGTCATTTCTTGGCTTCCCCTCCTTGTCCACTTGCAAGGCTGCCAGCTCTATTATGCATGTAGTGACAGCAGCAGTGCTATTCATATCATCAGCAGCTTTATTCTTTCTCTCTCCCTCTATCCACCTGCAAGGTGGCAGGGCAGTTATACTCCTTACAGATAACAGTAGCTTAGAGCCAAGTATGAGTTTACACAAACAGGTTACAGAGTGAACAGAGTTGTGCGCCTGTGCTCCAAACTTGCTGAGTCATGCTGGATGAAATGTTTACTTCGACCTATTCTTGACTGAAGCACACCTGTTTTGTTTACATTCAGTTAGCACTTAATTTTTACCAAGCATTCAACCAAAAATTTTTAAAACTACTGTGAAAGGCACTAGGAGTACAATTATAAATAAATAAGAACCTCTTACAAGCAGCTCACAGTTAGATGGGAAAAAAAAAAAAAACAGTAAGCAATTAATTAGGATATAACGGGGTAAATGGTACACCATTCAAAAGTGGGGGTTAAATGTTGGAGGCATTTAATCTGGTCTTTGTAGGTGAGGAAAAGGTATGAAACAGGTAAAAAATCAGGGAGGGCAGGTAGCAATCATCAGTGTTCCAGATATCAGAAGAGTATTATGTGCAAAAGACAAAAATGACACATTTGAAAAATTGCAGTTAGGACAAATAGTTAAAGATGTCAGGAAAAATTGCCAAGAAATTACTCTGATAAACTTGTAGATATATGCAGAGACTGTAACATGAAAAACATATAAGCCATATTAAGAAATTAAGCTATTAGTGTTTTCTAAAGGCAATGGCTTCCAAAGTTTATAAGCAGGTGTGATTTTTTTTTTTTTTTCAGCAAGCCAATCTGCCTTTATCATGGAGAATGAATTGGGTAAAATCAAGACCAGAAGTTTACTATCAGAAACTAATTCAGAAAATACGGGTTGAGACCTGAACTAAGGTAGTCACAAATGGAATATAGAGAAATGCTGATTTAAAAGCTTTTAAGGACGTGAAATGCAAAGACCTGAGGATGTCTTACACATGAAGCAAGAGGGAGAATGAGAGGTCAATTGTGAAGTTTTGGTTAAAAACAACTTTACCACTTAGTGTCTGATGGTGTCATTCACAAGTTAGGAAATACTAGAGAAGGTCTGGTTGAAGGAGATAGCAAGTTTTAGATATATTGCTTTGCAACTGCGTTTGAGATACCCAAATGGATATAGTCATAAGGGTGCAGAATAAATGTTGACTACTGAGCTCGAGAGAGACTCTGGATGAGAAATAAAAATATAAGGCAACATTACATACATGATTCTAAAAATCTGACAATTATCTAATGAGACAACTGTTATCCCTAATTGCCACATCCCTTTAACGTTCTACTTGGAGTCTCAGAGTTCTTATTGACAAGTTAGGGATAACAGTTCTGTTTAACGGTAGCATGAAAATAGATGCATATTCTATCCTGCTCCAAAATCAGTGTTTTCCAAAATTCATTTATGCATTAAACCCTTTTAAAGGGAAAACAATCTGATGGATCAATAGTTACTTTTTCATCATAAAACATGAGATGCAAAAAATAAGTTACAGTATCCCTTTATCTATGCTTCGTATAACAGCCAAAACCACATTTACAAATCAAATGCACAGAAAAATTTCCAACAAAACTCAAAACATATTTAACAAAATTAGTATATGATGTTTAGCTGACCCAAAATTTCCACCTACCCTTTGCATATGGACTAAATGCTATGATGTGGGGTCTTTTAAGTTTGGCCGCATTTACTACTTGTGCTTTATGATAACTCAGTTGTACTATTTCTCCTATTATGTTTCTCTATTCTAGGTAGAGGTCCAGCTTATTAACAGAAAGAGGGCAATTTGGTGTAATTTAGGGCCCCAGCTGTGTGTTCTGCAAAGGCGGTAAGCTGCATTTCTACAGTGACGACACCTGCTCCAGAGATCATTATTGCTAAGTGGTAGAGCCACCAGGGGACCTGCCACACTCACAAAAACCAGTAATGTAGCACCTTCCAGGTGTGTGGGCATCTAAGCAATGTGGGGAACACAGTGGCAGACACATAAGGGGATCCCCAAGTACAGTGCCCAGTTCAATTTTCTGGCAGACATGGCCATCCTGTTTCCCCACAGACCCATAAACTCCCAGGGACACAAAGTCCACCGGAACTCGGCCTTCATAAGGCCGCTTGTTCCACCACACCCTTGCTTCGCCCCAAAGTCTGAGTAACCAGCAAGAAGGGGCTCCCCGGGAGGCTGCCGATAATGCTTGCCTGACTCCCGGAGCTCAGCGGAGGTATAGGCACTATACGGAGTGTGTTCCACCACAGTAGGGGGCCCCTAAGCCCGCCCTTGAGGCGCCATAGGCTGCTCATGAAGGGGAGTTTCCAGCAGCGAGCATGGGCTCAAGGTCACACTGACGGCAGTCTCTAACTCCTGTTCCAGGATGTTTATCTGGGCCTCTAAATGCCCTGTTTGTGTCTGGAGGTCCCTTACCTCCAAGTTTTGCTCCAAGCTGTGCATTTGGGTCCCCGGGCATGTGGCTTGCATGTAGAGGTCCTTTACCTGTGCAGCATCCCGCAGGGACTGAGCGTGTACTTCCCGCAGGGCAGTCAGAAATGCCCATCCAACTCTGCCGGCAAAGGTGCATTGCATTTCTTCTTAGCACTGTGTTCTTCCAGCTGCTTTAGTGCTTTCTCCACACTCACAGGAGACCCGCCCACTACCTCCCATGTTTCACTGGGGCCTATCCCAGCAGCACCGCTGCCACTGGGTACCACAGCCCATCATGCTGCGGCCACATAGCCTGCCCAGGAGCCTAGGAGACTGAAGATCCACTCACTTTATCCTGCTGACAACGCTAAATGTTACATTTGAGCCCCAGCTGAGGTCTAAAGGGAGTGGGTGGACCAGCAGGGAGCTGAAAGAACAATCAAGAGACAGCAGCTGGATGGGATATGGTTTTATTCAGCAGCTCTCTCACAGTGTCTGTGCTACATTTATATAACTCACATAAAATAGTGGCTCAGAGTCAGATAATAAGCCTCCCCATGTTATGGCTACATGGCTATAATTATATGCATGGAATTGTGCACCTGTGTTCCAATTCCACTGAGTCATGCAGGATGTTTACCTCGGCCTGTGCCTGCTTGGCTAGGCCTATGCTTGCACAGCCATGTTCCTTACAGTAAGTCCAGACTGTTCTACCTTAAAAATATTTAGTAAATCTGAGCAACGAGAACACATGAACACAGGGAGGGGAACAACACACAACATGGCCTGTGGGGTTGGGGGTGGCTAGGGGAGGGAGAGCATCAGGACAAATGGCTGATGCATGCAGGGCTTAATACCTAGATGACAGGTTGATAGGTGCAGCAAACCAACATGGCACACATTTACCTATATAACAAACCTGCACATTCTGCACATGTATCCCAGAACTTAAAATTTAAAAATATGTATATACATGTATGTGTGTGTATATATAGAGAGTAAATCTTAACTATGTCTCAAACGTCCATTAGTAATTAACGCTAATCTATTCTTGTCTCTCCCAGTATGCAGCAAAAAATAAAAACAACATATTCTCCTTGGTTTCCCTCTTGCTTCACATCATCTTAAAGTGCCTACACACCGTATACTCTGGCCAGGAAAATTGCAACCATCTGCAAACATCATGCAGCTGATATGGCATTCTCACTTAACACAATCCCCCTAATAACCTCCATCTGGAAACCTTTACTTTACTCAAAACTCAGGGCCTCAATCTCCTCTACAGCCTGTATTCCAGTGGGTGGGTTGGGGTGAGGACTCAGCTGTTCTTTATAAAAGGAAGGCGTCTCCAAGCTGGCCACTCCTGGATTATCTAGCTTGGAACAAACGTTCAGGTGCACTTCAAATAGTGACCAGAGTGAAATGTTTTTTTCTTTCAATGTAAGCACATCCCTCCTCCATGTAAATTTTTCTACCAGCTTTTCACCCCACCTGGAGTAAATGCCAAATACTTGCCCCTACTTTACTGCCACACTGGCAGGGACAGTTTTTCCTCTCTTGCACTCGCTGTGTCTTCTGTCTGGAATCCTTTGCTTCAATTCTC
This sequence comes from Macaca thibetana thibetana, assembly GCF_024542745.1. Classification (NCBI taxonomy): domain Eukaryota; kingdom Metazoa; phylum Chordata; class Mammalia; order Primates; family Cercopithecidae; genus Macaca; species Macaca thibetana. The sequence continues at coordinate 37,226,936 of NC_065595.1, forward strand.
ATGTGGCTCCCTACTTCTCACTACTAAGACCTCAGCTCAAATGACTCCATGGCTCATCATTAAGTCAGCTCAGCTGTCCTTTTGATTTTTGATTAAGTAGCTTTACCGTTCTGTGTCCCCTCACCCTATTTTATTTTCTTCCTAATAGTTATCAAATCTGAATTAGATATTTTTAAAAGAAGTGTTTATTGTCTATTTTTTAATTCATTGTTTAAAAAGTTTTTTTTTGAAGTATTTATTGCTTTTCTCCTCATTCAAAACATTGTTTGCTAGAATTCAGGCAGTTTTTCTGTCTTGTTAACTATAGTATTACCTATCCCTGGAACAAGCTTGGTCCATAAAGGATATGCAGTAAAATTTGTTTACTAACTATTATGAACTTTAAATATAAATAAATAGAAGTCAACTGATATCTCTTGGCTATAGAATAATAGATTATAATATAGAATTTAAAAACTCTGAGGTAAATTAAGACAAAAAATCATTTACAGATGAATTAGCTGAGGTCCTGAGAGATAAACTAGTAAGTGAGACACCTGGGTCTCAAATTCAGGATAACTGAATATAACTTTCCAATTGTCAACCTTTTACTTGGGATTTATTTTATTTTCATTACTGATCAATATCAATGTGGGCAGAAAAGATAACTTTTAATTAGCCATAAACCACTTATATAACCATGTATTTGAGACCAGAATATGTGTGGGAAATACAGGAATTCTCACCTGTAAACACTGCCCTCAAGGAGGCCAGTGTGTAGATGAAATAATGTACTTCTTTTATTTTATTTGAGAAAAGATGTTTAAGTCTTAAGTCCCTAGGCAGAATAATAAAAGATAAATACAGACTCTGCAAAGGAGGAGAACTGAAATTAGTAGATCTATGACTTCAAGCTGGAAGGGAGCAGGTTGGATGAGAGATCACTCTTGAGCTCTCACTTGAAGAAGAGAAAATCTTCTGCCAAGAGATGGAAATGGCAAAAAGATAAAAGGAGCCAGGGACAGAACACAACATAGGATTCTGCAGCATAATGAATTCAGTTTGTTTTTAAGTGAAATTGGGAAAGAAAATTAAAAATAATTCTGGCCCATCCATTTGTTTTTACTGGAAAGCTCCAACATGAAACACAAAAGTTCAGAATAAGATGAACGATATAGACTTAAAATCCTGAGGACCCTTCACCCCAAGTGAATGGACCCTCTTGTGGCCAACGGGATCCTAGAAAAATCTTAAAACTGAGTTCCTGGCAATGACGCTAGAGGAAGTCATATAGCCTTTGTTATACCCCCTCCTCTTTATGGTTTACAGACAACTGACCAGCATTAATCTTAAAATAGAGATCTTAAGACTGACAGAACACTCTTTGTGGCAATAAGATACCAAATTACAAACAGGAGCTAAATGCCAGGCAAGGGTTAAGTAATGCACGGCACCCCTCCCCCACACTTTGGCCCCCAACACTTAAAGAATCAACTATGTTCTATCTGCCACAAGGTTTTTCTTTCACTGTGGCAGCTAAACAAGCACTGGTCTTGAGATAAGCAATATTAAAATAATTACAGTTCATCCAGCTCACAGACATTGACAGATCCCCTGTTTTACCAGCCACAACTAGAGCTTGGATTGGCCAAGACTCTGATTTTGGTAACTTTTATAAGAACTTTTAATTTTCTTTATTTGTAAGAACACTAGTGACCATGGACTGCTCCTGGCCAGTATACAGAGATTGTGCGCTTGCAGGCCTTTATGTCCTGAAAAGACCTTTTGACATATAGAGCCTAACTGTAATACATTTACATGTTATGTCTCCATCCTATTGTGTCAAACTCCTACTAACCTCAGTATGGAAGGCACCAGATTCAAGAGGCCAAAGAAGAGACCCAGAGCCAGCAAATGAGACATGGGGCTTGATTAGGGGCTTACATACAGGGAAGAGAGTCCAATGCCTGTGAGTTGGACAACATAACCACAGGGCCCAGTGGCGATGGCCTGGGCAAGAAAACTGCAACTCCGTGCAACTTCCTGCAAACATCATATAGCATTTCTATTTAACACCCTCCTTCTAACGACCTACATTTGGCAACCTTCATTAAACCTAAAACTCAGGACGCTAATCCCCTATACAGCATCTGTTCCATGGGACAGGCTGGGTGGTTTGAGGTGGGGGGTCAAATTTTCCTCTTTGATAAGGAAGGAATCTTCAGATTGGCTACTCCTGGATTCTCTAGCCTGGACCACATTCAGGTGCATCTACTATAGCGGGTCATTTAAGGGTGTACTTAAATTATTGCTATCAGGTGTGTTTACTCTAATGCCCCCCCCCAAAGTGAACATGCGTCATATGTTACAGGCATGTTCAATATGCATGTGTCAGGAGTGTCTTCAGGAATATTAGTAGCTCTTCCTGTAGGCTGGTGAATATCTGTGTTTAGCCAAACTGTTTAGCATAAAGTTCCTACCCCAACCCGTCCTCTTTCAAAGTGCCTGTTCCTGGTCTTTGCTGGAGGCATGGTCCCCAGCCTGTGGAATGGCCACCTTGCAAGCTATAACCTTTTATAAGAAATAAACTCTCCTCTCATTTTACAAATTTATAAATTGTGTGTGTGTGTGTGTGTCTGTGTGTGTGTGTGTGTGTGTGTTTGACAATGGATAAGAGGAAGGTTAAGCAGAAGCAAACCGAATATCTCACATTAGGGATTTTCGAGGAAGGTTCCAAATGAATTGGAGTTTGGAAAACATGAGTATGGTAGAAGAAGGGATTAAAATAAAAATAGGAGAAAAATTAGAAAGAAGCAAAGGGATGAAGACTATCATGCTTACACTTTAATTAGGCATTAAGATTAATGATGAAACATGAGAAAGAGACCAGTTAAGGAAAGTCACATTTCATCACTGAAACACATATGAATAGTTGATGAGGTCAGATACTCTAAGACAACGCCAATTGATGAATATGGTGATATTGATGAATATGATGAAATCAATTGATGAATATGGCGATATTCATCGTTTAGTAAATGGGGTGTGCCTGTAACTGCAGAAGCAAAAAGGCAGCAAAAACAGTAGAGAGGCACAGAAAATCACAGCAAAAAAAAAAAAAAAAGAGAGAGAGAGAAAGAGAATGAACAACAGAAAAAAGGAAAGGGGAGAAAAGAAAAGAAAAAAAAAAACAAGAAAAATGAAACCAAAACAAGTTGACATTATTAAGCAATACAGGAACCATGAGTTTAATTTTCATTGTCTGGTATAAAAATTTAGCCCATGTGTGCTTAATTTTTTGGAGCAGTCTGGCATCATCAGTTACCATATAGATAATTCTATAGATGACTGCTTTATTTTCTAAATCTAATAATGAAGTTCAAAACCCTTCAAAGCTTGGAAATAAATGTCTCTGTGTTTCTTTAGGAATCACTTCAATTGGCAAATAACTGTAACCGCATCATTACCATTTAATGTCTCTGGCAGTTCCAGTGGTACCTGGAAGATAATAAAGAGGTGTCAGTATTATTCATATCTTTTAATTGCTCCTATTAGCATTTTTTTGTTATTATCCTGTGGGCAGAATTGTAACACTTGGCTAGGCATACAGTGGATAAAGGAGACATAACAGTTCAGACTAAAATACTCTCCTAAGTACCTATTACTTTGGATAGCTACGAGCAACAATATAACTTTGTAATAAAACCTATTTACTGGTAAAAATTAAAATTGCTTTTAACAGCTTTATAGCATGCAAACAATTAAAATAATGATATCATGCTGCAGCTGCTGTTCTGGTAAGTCTGGCTAAGAAATGAAGTAAAAGAGAAAGAGAAACAAAAGAAAGTGTAACTCCCAAGAGCAAATGAAAGACCCTTGTGAAAGCAGAGAATTGAGGGTCTAGCATTACCATCTTTCTTCCAAAATCATTCACTATTCAAATAGCTGAAGGAATGTTCTTATATACTTTCATGTTTATAAAGATTAAATAAAATAATGCATGCTGCACTATTCTGAGGCTTCAGGTAACACTTTTTTGAGATGTAAGAAATACCTCTTTATAGAATCCCTAAGTAGTCTCTTTACCTTGATTTAGCACATTTTGTCAATAAGCTAGACATTCCCATGTCATGATTAGTAAAATAATTTCAAAGGAATCCAGAAAATTGGATATCTCACCATCTCTATAGTTTTTAATTTGCCATATACCTTTGTATTAATTTCAGAAAAACAATGTGCCTTCTGAAAATTCAGTAAAAAAATTAAAAATGACTTTTGCGTGTCCAGGATTTTGTGAAGATTTTTGGGACAAAAGAAGGCAAGATATACATATAGATGTCAAATAGGTGACAGCATGTGAGTTCCAATTCAGCCCACTTTTCACTTTGTCTGCATTTTTATTAACATATATGGTTAAATAGCCTGAGATTCAGGGAATATATAACTTACACAAAGTCAAATGTGATTTCCAAACTAATACTAGCTAGCTAGTTCTGTAATTCGTGGTCACTTATTTACTCATTACACATATTCCAAGCATGTCTTATGTGCTGACATCTATTACTCATGTAGAATGAAAAAGTGAATAAAGCACAGTTCCTGACATTGAGAAGCCCACAGTATATAATGGGAAAGACTGACAGATAAAAACATTATTGCAATGTTATTAGTCATATATATATATATATATATATAGTTTTTCCTTGATCACATCATATATGTAAATTTTCTTCCCAGCTTTACAATTTAGCACCATATTTCTTAGCCATAAAGATGATTAATATGTATTTTGTAGGGTTGTTTGGAAAATAGTAATAGCGTCTGCTAAGTTGCACTATCCATGTACACTTCAGAAAAATCTATTTACAGAGATAGAAAGGTAGATTTGGCTGTGGTAAGATCTCAGACTCTGAATCCATATCCTCTAGCTTTGAATCTTAAGCTTGCCTCTGCCACTTACCATGTGACCTTAAGCAAGTCAGTTTTCATATTTGCAAAAAATAAATAATATGAATACTTATATCATAGTGTATTGTGGGAACGAAATTGGTTAACACACGAGCAATTCCTGACACAGACACAACACTCTATGGGTATTAGGTCTATTATTGCATCCTCTAAACTTTATAAAAAGTCTATGAAACGGCTGATATGCTTCCTGTTTTTCAGGTGTGACAATTGTGGTTCAAAGGATTAGGGAACTTTTGGTTAGTTTTCCCATGAGCGAATCCAAGAGCAGAATTCAAATTTAAGTTTATTTAACTCTGTTGACATGATGGTAAGCCTTGATTTATGTTCCAAACTGTTTTATCTCATCTCATCCCTCTAACCTCATTTTGTACACCCATACAGGCTCTATCTTGGCTCAGTCTCACAAATGATTTGAAAATCATTTGATTATTTCTCTAGTGCCCACTATGATGCCTGGCACTCTCTATGGTGTCTGCCTTTTAATGTCTTTCAATATCTCTTTCTTTTATGCCTTTTGCATTTTGTGGCTTGTTTCAGAAATCATTTCCTCAGAAAAATTATAACAATCTTCTGCAACGTTGTCTCCTAAAATGGCTTTATTTTTTTCTCTTCGAATAGCCTGGACATAGTTTTTGTGCATGGTTTTAGGTATGCTATAATTTCATTGTTTTTTGACAGCCAGTTGTCCCAGAATCATGTTAAAATGATCTACAATTTTCTTACTTATTGTCAATAACAGAGTTTTCATAAATCCCATTTCCAAAAATGTATGGACTGAAATTTATCATATTGCCTATTTCTGTACAAATATCTTATAATTGAAAATAAGGCACACCCTTCCACCCCATTTTTTAAAGAATGGCCTTGGTTATTCATAGAGTTTTTCTCCTTCATGTAAATTATAGAATTATGTTGTCAAATTGTAAAACAATATATAAGGCATGAAGTTTCTAATTGGAACTTATTGACTCTAAATATGAATTTGTGAGACTCTAGATATGAATCTGGCATTTTTCTAATCCATGAACATAGTATTTCCCAAATACATGTAGGTCTCAATAAATATCTCTCAATGAAATATTATAGCTTTACTCTTAATGAATTGTGCAACTTTAGATTCTTAACTAATTTATAATTTATTATATAAATGTAATTTTTAAATGACATTCTGCTGCTTAGATGTGTATAGTAAGTTTACACACACAAAATTGATAAGTTAATAATTTGTAGTCAGCAATTTGCTTAACTCATTAATTCTAATGTTTTACCTGTAGATCTTTTTTACATATTTTATGCAGAAAATTATATTGAATTTGATTTCTTCATTTTAAACCTTATACTTTTCTTGCCTTATTGTTCTCATTAAGACTTTTAGTACAGTAATCAATATCAGTGATCATAGAGGGACACTGTCTTTTTATCATCTTAAAGAGAATGCATTAACATTTCATGATGTAGTAGCTGATTTGCTATGAGTTTTAAAAGAAATTTTCTATCCCTAATGTTCTATTTATGTTTATTTACAAAATAATTATAAAATACATTCCAACCTCTACAGATTGAAAAGATTGTAATGTTTTTCTCCCTTATTTTATTAATGTAGTTTATCATTTTTCTAAGGTTATTTATTTATTCATACTGTAAAACTAATGTGGTCTTGATGTACCTTGCTGGAATTTGATGTGCCAATACTGAATTTTACTGAACTTTTTTCTTTAATTTACTGAGTGACAGTGGAGTATGGGTTTTTCTTTCTCATACTTCCTTTTCAGATTTTGTATTCCTATTACGATAGGCTCATTAAAATTGAGAAGAGACACTATTTTCTCTAGTTTTTAAATCTGGACTAGTTGATGGTGTATTTGTAATTTATTCCCTAAATATTCAGTAGAATATAGCAGCATAACTTTCTGTATCTAGTGATGTATTTAAAGGAAATTTTAAGCTTTTTTTCAACTTTTAAAAGATTATGAGACTCTCCAGGTATTTTCTTTCTTTTTGGTTTCATTTTGATAGGTTCAGCTTCTAGGAATTTGATCTTATTGTACAAGCTTTTCAACCCATTGCTATGAATATCATTTTAGTATTTTTAACACCTATGACATATAATGTCACCATTATCATTCTCTCTGTGTGTGAGTATGTGTTTGTGTTAGCTTTCTTTTATTTTAGCCGATATCCCTGGAGTTTTGTCAGTGTTGGATTTATTAATATTCACTATTGATATGTAGGCAGTCTTTGCTTTATACTGTTCCGATATATATGGATTTCAGTTCTCATGGTTTAGTTAAAAACACCAGGCCCTCAAGAAAACAGCTAAAATTTCAGCTATTATGGTATAATAACGCTGAGTAATTGCATAATTATGTCACTTTTTTTTTTTTTACAAATTCTGTTCATGACCAGTCACTTTATATCTTATTCAGTTTATGCACAGACAGCAAAGTGTGTAGTTGCGTTGCCTCCTTTTCTTTCAGTAGTAAACATGACATTTCACAGAAATTGATAGTCAAATGAGTGAATCAGCCAACGAAAATGAAAATACATAAAATAAACAAAAAGTAAAAACTGAAAGTAATTTTAAAAGTGATTAGAAGATTTGAAAATTGCAACCCCAAAACAAAACATAAAAAAGTCTTGGCCCGAATTGAAAAAGTCTAATGATTAAAAATCAAGATCAAGTCATTTCAACATCTTTTAGCTTATTTTTTACTAAGAACGGAAATCTGTTTGTGATTAAAATAGAACATTTACTTCTATTTCAGGTAGAAGACAGGTGTAATAAAAAAATTCCAATAATAGATCCTATTTAGGTCAAAAAATGGAAGTACGTACTACATTTAAAGAAAACAGCAATTACAAAACATTAGAGATTATGAGATTATTTTAGCTGAGTTTTGACAGCTAATATGACATAAAAATATAACTGAAGACCCTAAGACATAATGGTAGGAATGAACAATGAGTAATATGTATGTAGTATGGTAGAAACTTTTACCATATTGTGCAAATAATTTTGCAGAAATCAAATAGAGTGTAGAAGGAGTTGTAGTAGAAAAAACTGACAGTCAGAATATCATTGACATTGACACTGACACTTTCTAAGAGACTTTAGACATGCAGTCAGAGGAATTTAATGAAGGTGAACTTACTGAAGTAAATAAGAAAAACAGTTGTGACAAAAAGGATAATGTCTCAGAGAAAGTAATGCAGCAAAAACTTGACTTTAAAGAAACTCTCAGAAATATTTTATATTTTATAACATTAAAAGTTCAAGGCATAAAATGTAAGAAGCCAATCCAACTTAGAAAGAAGTTGGATTCATCAAAATGTGGAAAAGTAATTCAACAAGAAAAAGGTAAGCATATTCAGACTACTCTTACTATGATTTTCTACAAAGAAATAAAATTCTCATTATGTCTAATGTTTTAAATTACAATGTTCTAAATGAATATTAATTTTAGTGTGGCTTTATTTTTCATTTATACCTTATAACCAACAGCAACAGCTTTCATTATCCTGACAAAAAATTTGAAAGCCATGAAACAATCATAATTTTCCCACTGATTATTGTGATTACTTTGCATGTTTCACTTTTCATGATTTTTTATAGTGAGTAAACACCAAGAACTGCCTTTGTTTTCTATTTTATTATTTTATGTTCTCTTTGCTTATCATGTTCATTATTATTTTCCATCATTTTTGAAGATTTATTCTACTTAGCTTATTTTTCCTAATTCTTAGATAAATGCTTTATCCATTAATATTAAGCACTTTTTATTACTAATATGTGTACTTAAGATTATAAATTTTTATCTAAATTTTACTTTGGCTGCATCTGACAAGCTTTGATAATGAGCATTTTTCTTATTACTCACTTGCATGTCGTTTTCAATTTCTATTATAATTTTTTATTGAGAAGATTAATGGAAGATCATTGCTTAATTCCAAAGTTTGTGGCATTTGGATGATTAGCTCCCTGGTATTTACATGTAACTTAGTTCCATATTGCTAAAACTACATGATGTATACGCTATGAATCCTTCGAGAGATTTACTGGTACTTATCTGAATGTATTACCGACTTTTATAATTATCTCTTTATTTTTTCTTGCTTAAAATTATTTGGACTTTATAAATGTATTAATTGTTTTTATTAAAGCTTCACAGTTATTAGGTATTTTGCTGTTCCTTTTATACCATTCTCTTCCTTCTGGTCTTATATTATATATTCTTCTTATATCTTCCCTGCCTATTATTCATATTTTTCATTTAATTTATCTCACACTCTCTGTGTTACACTCTAGATGATTTCTTTAATTTTATATTCCAAATAATGAATTCCCTTATTACATAGGCCTAATGTATTATTAAGCCATTCAACTATGTTTTAAATTTCTATCATTATATGTTTTGTATTATTTTTCTAAGTTCTTATTAATTACAAAAATACTTCTTGGTCATTTTGTATAGTCTCTTAATTATATTTTCAATCCCTTTTTAAAACAATTTAAGTTCTGGGGTATTTGTGCAGATGTGCAGGTTTGTTACATAGGTAAACATGTGCCATGGTGGTTTGCTGCACCTAACAACCCATCACCTAGGTATTAAGGCCAGCATGCATTACCTTTTTTCCCTAATCCTCTCCCCACTCCATGCCCTCCCCTGACAGGACCCAGTAAGTGTTGTTTCCCTCCCTGTGTCCATGTGTTATTGTTCAGCTCCCACTTATAAGTGAGAACATGTGGTGTCTGGTTTTCTGTTCCTGCCTTAATTTGCTGAGGATAATGGCTCCCAGCTTTATCCACGTTCCTGCAAAGGACATGATCTCATTCCTTTTAATGGCTACATAGTATTCCATGGTGTGTATATACCACATTGTCTTTATCCAGTCTATCATTGATGGGCATTTGGGATGATTCCATGTCTTTGCTATTTTGAATAGCGTGACAATGAACATATGCATGCAGGTATCTTTATAATACAATGACCTATATTCCTTTGGGTATATAACCAGTAATGGGATTGCTGGGTCAAATGGTATTTCCAGTTCTAAATATTTGAGGAATCACCACACTGTCTTCCACAATGGTTGAACTAATTCACATTCCCACCAACAGTGTAAAAGTGTTCTTATTTCTCCACAACCTCCCCAGCATCTGTTGTTTCTTCACCTTTAAATAATCCCCATTCTGACTGATGTGAGATGGTATCTCATTGTGTTTTTTATTTGCATTTCTCTAATGTTCGCTGATGTTGAGCTTTTTTTTTTCATGTTTGTTGGCTGCATGTATGTCTGTTTTTGAGAGGAATTTGTTCATATCCTTTGCCCACTTTTTAATGGGTTTGTTTGTTTTCTTGTAGATTTGCTTACATTGCTTGTAGATTCTTGATAATAGACGTTTGTCAGATGGATAGATCGCAAAACTTTTCTCCCATTCTGTAGGTTGTCTGTTTACACTGATGATAGTTTCATTTGCTGTGCAGAAGCTCTTTAACTTAATTAGATACTTCTTTTTAAAAGTATATTAAAAATAATTATTTTTTTTCCTGAATCTGTAATGTTGATATCCGAGGTATTTGCAGATCTGATTCTCTGTGTTTGTGTGTGTGTGTGCACGTGCGTGTGTGTGTGTGGTTTCTTTAGTTGGTGTTAGCTAGCTTATAAGCACCATTTTCTTGGGTATTTTGTGAGTCTATGCAGCGCAAATCTTATAATTTTAAGTATAAAAAGTCCTTAAGACTAAACTCATGGTGAGTTCTTTATGAGAGGATTTACATTTGCTTCTGCCAATTTTGGGGGATCTACGTCTCAGGGACTACTTTATGACAACTTATTGGTTTAGTTTCTTATTTTCCCCCCCAAGACCATTCAGATAACACAATTTTAGCAATAATCACAGAAGAGCCTGATTGTGGTGAAAGCTTCTCAAGTTGTAAATAGGAATTTGTCCCCTCTCTATGCAGCAACAAGTTCACCACAGAAAATTCCCAGCACTCTCCTAAAGAATGGCAGGATTATTTCGGTTGCACTTACTAAGAGAATAGGCTTTCAGGGTCTTAGCATTATATGCAGAAACCTTATCTTAGCCTCTCCATCTTGGGCAAACCTTACTTTTCTCCTCTCCCATGAGTCCTGTGAGGCAATGAAAACCTAAAAGTCATATTCACTGGCTTCAACAAATATCCTCAAGACAGAAGCCAGACCCGGTGTTTTTCTGACTTTTCTGGATCTCTCCCGCCCTTAATTTTGGCTTGTGAAGTTCCCTTCTTTTTTATCTAATATGTTGAAACATTTAAAAATTTGCTTTAAAATATTTTTATGCTTTTTTCCAACACAACTGAGACATTGGTTGGCATACGAAATCTGCCCTTTAGTCAGAAATGGAAACTTTCACCCAGTTCTCTCTTTCACTATAACATACTTATTTGTGTTTATTGCTGTTTCCATTGCCCTGAATTATCTCTGCAGTTTTTCCCATGAACTTCATATGTTGCTAATTTAGTTTTTCGCTGCTATAATCGTAGTGCCTACAAAAGTACTTGGCACATGGGAACTGATAAATATTTTTTCTAATGGAGCAGTGGTGAATTTCATGTAGTTAGAGTGATTACAGCATGGAGTAGTTCTGTCTCTGTCCTTTTTCTCTCTTTTTAAATCTCTCTTTCACATAAGAGAAAGTTCCAGGGTAATTACACTGACTTAATAAAGTATTGGTTCTGCATCTCATTGAAGCTACAGCTTTAAAAATTCATATTTACAATTGAGAAGACCAAAGCCACCTGAGTATGCAGTCTTGTGAAAAGCACTGCTCCATTGATCCAACACAAATTACAAGCTGCCTGAATTGCAAAAATCCAATTAATAATAGCACAGTCTTATATGTAAATAAGCCAATATTTGGGTTTTAATAATAGAGCAATTTTATATGTAAATAAGTCAATATTTGGGTTTTTATTGTCCCCTTGCCCAAATCCATTTTAATAGCACCCTAGATTCACTCAATTTATATTATTTCCCATTTGGAATTTTATTATCTGTCCCATGATGATATAATTTCTTCTCAGATTATTCTCTTGGCCTTAAGTTTGTTTTTGTTGTTATTATTGTTTGCTTGCTTTCTGACTACCAAACGCATACGTCCAAATACTCTGACTATAAACTTACATTTAGAACTTTGCCACCTAGGTTTGTCCCACATTAGTGACAATACAAGTTCCTGTTATGAAACCAAATTACTTAACATTTATCATTAGAAGGAAGGGAGTGTTAATCACTTTCTCTATAACAGGAGTTCTAAGTGTGTGTGTGTGTGTGTGTGTGTGCATGCGCACTTAGATGTGTGAACTCATTCAGTGAAAGCCTCAATATTTTAGAATAATACATATTATTCTATATGTATTATACATATGGATTTATAACTCACTCTCAAACCTAATCTATTCATTTATTTATTCAATAAATTTATATTTATATTTTTTCTGAATCCATCTAGATTCAATTAACATATACTTTGTGATCTATAGTTTTAAGTGGTAGGGTTTATTTGCTTTAAAGGAAGTCATTTGCTTCAAAAGTTTGACTTTAAAAAATGTGTTCTTATCTGAATATTTTAATTCTTCATTTAAAAAAAATGCAACCCTCATATTTAAAATATAACTTCCTATCTTTAATTTATCACATGTAACCTTCTTTTTCTTTGTCATTCATTTTTCTTTGCAAAATGTAGTTCTGCTGGTTTTCGTATTATCATATTTGCTCTATACTAAACATGCCTCCTTTAAAAGATTGTTCTAAGATGAGCTGAATCCAATGTTTTATTAATAAGTCCTAAGAGAAAGATTCATTTGAAATGCTTCCAGATTGGAGGAAGCTATTGGCTATGTACCTGTGGCATTATCTTAAATATCAGCTCTAATCTTTATAGAGCAAAGGAAGCCACTTCTTAGGCTGGCTTTCAGAACCATCAAAACCTGAAGGCAATGCCTCAGGCATTTACACTGATGGTCATTAATATAAACGTGAGAAGAGCATGACTAGCTGTCATTATCACACGCTGAATTTACTTGTATTTCTGAAGAGAATAAAAAAGCATATTAATGTTCTTGCTTCTCTTAGCTTTTTTTTCCCTTGCCGATAATTAGAATGCTTAGAAAATAACATAGCCATAGATTCTTATCAGGCACGTGGAAGGTGTTAAAATGATTGCATGTATTTTTCTTCCATTTACAAGAAGCAGGCAAGTTATTATTCAATTATTATGCTTTTACCTGAGGCAATCTCAGAAAGACTACTACCAAGTTTCTTATCATGCATTTTCAAAATCTCATATTTTAAGGAGAATATTTGTAGAATAAACCTTTTGGAATTACAAAACATTTTTACCAGGAAACTTTTATAAACTAAGGGCTAGAAACAATGGATAATTTATGAATTAAGAAGCTAATACAGAGAATATGTATACAAATATCTGTATTTTTTTATATTTGAGGGAACATTGGGAGAATTGCCTAAGGGAAAACCTCAGTTTTCACTTCATTTGGTGTAGTAAAATGTAGAGACAATCTAAATGAACTAATGTTTCTGATTTCAATCAAAGGGATCATGGAAATATGAATGGCAACTCTTTATTTTTTTAATTAAACTTTTGAAAAGTGAGAGCATGGGTTGTTGAAGTAATAATGTTTATTTAATAAAATGCTTTGCATGACATGCCAGCAACCTCCACTCAGGGAATACCAGAAGCCTTCCCTTTTTCCACTAGAAAGCTTTCCCACTCCCCTGCCTGCCTGAGTCTCTGTCAAGTGCAGATGATGGTGCTTGACTCCCTTGCTACAGCAAGCTCTGATTAAATAGCCTCTTATTGTTCTCGTTTGTGTGGTCTTGGTTTGTTTCCACAGGGCTTTCTCTGGCTCTGGCTCCATCAGTGATGACTGGAAGAAACATCAATCTCACAGAAAATAAAAATAATATCAATTTCATTTTTTTGACCCAGACTTTGAAACACAAAAAAGTGGGAAGTATAAACATCTTTGAATCCTCACTGTTCATTACAGTTATCTCACTGTTCTTCACAAGATGGCACATACAGTCCTAAAATTCTCCCTCATTTTCTATCTCCATGTAAAATGTTATTTCAAACTAAGAGGCTCTTTCCTTATAACCCCATCCACGGACATCTACTCTTCCACTTGCTTTTCCCTTAATTTTTCTCACTCATGTGAAATCTCAAATTAATCTCTTTCTGATGCAAATCCTCAATGACAGGCCCTCCCCTTGTTTCCTTTTTTATCTTTTGCTCAGATTCTGCATCAAAAGACTGGCAAGTAAAACCAGTCTTGCATTTATGAATGCAAGATTCATAAATTGTATCAATGTAGATATTCTAGTTTTAATATCGTATTATAGTTTTGCAAAATGTTGTGGAGAAAAACTGGGCAAATTGTACAAGTGTTCTGTCTATATTACTTCTCACAACTGTATGTGAATCTACAATTATCACAATAAAAGTTTTAATTAAAAATAAGACACCTGAAGCTGGAATAGGCAACAATATTTTTCTTTGCAGATGAGTTAGAGGCTAAAGTGAAAGGCAAACAGAATTCTGTTTCACGCTCAGAAAAATGTAGAGGGCTATGAATACTCATATAATATTATTTTTTAGTTGTATGTGTATTAACCAAATTAAAAATTAACAATTATACACTGTAAATATAGGCAAATTTGTTAGAAAGGAAGTGACAATATTTAATCTTTGAAAGAATTTAGTGAAAATAGGACCTCAGACTTGAAAACTTGAACACGTGGAGTAATTTAGCCACTATATCATACTAAAATTTCTTTTATAATATTTCTTCCAGGTGGATATATAGCCAAGGACTAAACCCATACTGGGTGAAGGAATGCTGTTATTCATAGAAATGATTCATGCCTTCAAGACAATTAGATGATTAATTTTCTTCCAATGAACAAGGAACCTTTATGTTTGTTGTAAAATATATGTTTAGTTGGCACGTGCTAAGTGCCAGTGTCTGGATACTAAGGATATGGTTAAAATAGGTTTATTCTAAAATTGTTCAGAGTCTAGTTAGAAAGATAAAATAAAAAGTAAACAAATCAAAAAGTCATTGCTTCTTAATAGATGCATTTATACAATTTGAGTGAAAGAACAGATGTTGGTATAATTTATTCATAGACCTGAGATGGTTATGACAACCAGAAAAATAAAGCTTTAAGAAATCATAACATTTGTACTAGACCCTTAAAGCACAACTAGGTTGTTATCAGAAGGAAAAATGAGCAAAGTCATAGAATCAATGTTTCAGGGCTCATTTAGCAAAATAAATAACTAAAAAAAATAAGGAAAAATTGACGAAAATAAATAAAATAAGAATAAAATCAGGTTACAAAGGACTCAGATGAACAATTCTGTAGATTAGTATATTGCCTTGACAGCAATATGGCAAATGAATTGGCAGGTAGATACTAAAATCTGGGAGACAGGGAAGGCTATAAAATTAGTGAAAGGAATGGGAGGTAGGGTCAGTAAAAACTGGTGCAGACAAGTGGATGTATGGAAAACAGTGATGTGTTAAGCAGTAGTCTGGTTAAAATGATTCAACTAGTTGTTGATATCTGACTAAGAACTGCAGTGTTATGGGGGGACATTAAAACTTCTCAAGCCTAAATATATTTTGAAGATTCTTTCTGCATACCAATTTAAAAAATAATCCTAGTATAGAATGAATGGCCTTTATTGACTTCATCATGAGTCATAATGATGACCTTTTGGCTCTAGGTCTTAATAGCAATCCTTTAATCATTGTTTCTCTAATATCCCCAGAGGTTGATAGAAAGTTAAAGAGTATATACATAATTTGTGGATCTCTTCCTTTTTAAAAGTTGTCATGATGTACACAACTTTCTTCTTCCAGTTGAACTCTAACTGCTCATCATTTTTTAACTTGACCAACATAGATTAGTAATTTTACCAACCAGAAGTTACATTAAATATTTAGTTGAATTCACCTGTGTGAGGAAACCTGAAAAAGCTAATTTTTCTCCTTCAAACTCTTCATCTATCCTAGGCTTCAGTGTCCTCTCTCTATTTCTTTTTTCTCCCCCTTTCAGTTCAAAGATTCTTTTCCGTGACAGAAAATCCAAAGGTTAAATAAGATTCAAGGTTTTAAGTAATCTATTAAAAATTCTTCATTTTCTCTGAAAATTCTTACACTTTTTATTCTGCTAATGGCTCCAAGGTCTTCTGTATTTTTCTTGGCATTATTTGCTAGACATGATCTTAGATTACCTATGATATACTGTTAGTTTTGTTTGTTATTTATATTTTAAGTAGTATTTTAATATTTTTGCTCACTAAAGTATTCTGAAAAGTACAGTTTTGATTTTCTTCATAGAATAGATGTGACAGTATAATCACAATTGAAATTTGCAATCTGGGTCATGTAGAATGATAAAGTATTTGGTCTCAGACACACCAGTTTAAATTCCCCCTGGGAAATTCTAATATGTTCTTGAGAAGACATTTACCTTCTATGGTTACATTTTTCTCACTGCTAAAAATGGAGATTGCAAAAGATTGAATCATGACCCTCAAAACTATTACATATATGTCCTAAATCCTAAAATCTTAAAATATAATCTTGCTTGAAAAAAGAGGTCTTTGCAGAAGTAATTAATTAAAGCATTTCTAGATAAGATCACCTTGGAATAGGATGGGCCCTAAATTTGATGACAAGTTCTTACAAGAGAAGACAAAAAGAAAAAGGCAGAGAGATGCGGAAGATAAAACCATGTGAAGACAGAGTAGATTAAGAAGACAGAGTAGATTAAAGTCACGAAGGCCTCACCCAAAGTACACCTGGAGCCATCAGAAGCTGAAAGAGGTGAGGAAGAATTCTTTCTCAGATACTTTGGAGAGAGCATGGTCCTGCTTATGCCTTGATTTCAGGACTCTGGCCTCCAGAACTGTAAGACAAGAAATTTCTGTTGTTTTAAGCCATCGAGTTAGCAGTAATTTATTCCAGCAGCCCTAGGAAACTTGTAGTAATTCCTCGTATCAGGCCTAAGAAACCAATACAGAGATAAAGTCACATTTTTAGGATTAAAGGAAAAATCAGATAACCCATATAACAACTTTAATAGATAATGTACTGGTAACATAGCATGTTCTTTTTAACATTAATTTGCTTCTTCACTCTTGGATTTTCTTTTGCAATATACTGGGATTGAACTAACGCTAAATACTCTCTATTTTTGCAGTTGTATCCATTATTTTGGTTTTACCCTTCTGAAAAGTTGATTACCATGTTAAAATGGTATAGATAACTTTTCTTCATCTTTCTTATTATGGTCACATTACCAAACCATCCATGTTACTTAGAATATGATGTAATTATAGTAAAACTTTCCCTAATAATCACTTCTAGCCACAACTATAGTTGACTGCCATTAAAATGACCCCTGATTTACTCAGGCCTCCATTCTCTTTCTTGTTCCCTACTGGCTTCTCTATTCTGTCACTGGCCTGGGAAATTGTTGTGTGTTAAAAATGTTTGGACTCAGTTCATTATACGTACAAAAGGTCCATTGGATACTTAGAGCCTGGTGTAGGCAAGAATAAAGGAAAATATCATACAAGAATAAAATAGGGTTTTACCTTTCTGCAATAAAATAGCATTTATTTTGCTTGTAGGTGAGAGGCTGACCTAAAAAACCTCTTATATTCTATTTCTAGTTCCTAGTATAGAAAAGATGCCTCAAAATTATTTTTTATTTTAGAGAAACTAATGGTATTCTTACAACTTTTAGAACTTAGTCCCATTTAAATTTGAGATTTTTCTACTTTAAAATTTGCATTTAACTGTCATAGTTGAAGATCACTTTACCTTAATAAAATGACAACCTGATACTACAGTAATTGTTTCTTAAATGCAATAATGTGAAAGCCTCTGAATCAAGTGAAATAAATGTTGGGCTATAAAAGCAATAACCCATTCTAATTCCTTGCTTTATTGCAATGTAAAAATTATTATCATTATACTTACTAACCTGGAAAAAATAAATATTCATTGAATGATCACATTTCGTTTTTATTAGGATTTTCACAATAATAAAGACATCTAAATTTCCCTTTTACACTATGTTCATATTAAACATTCCAGATGAAAATGAGATGAACAACGTGATCAGAGTAGTGAGGATGAGACTATTTAAGAGAAAATAACTTATGTTACTGGAAAAGGGCCTGCCTCTTTTCTGAGATATACTAAGAGTTCTTTTCTCTTTTCATTTCCCTTTCTATTCCCACTTCTACCTCTCTGTTTCTCTCTCTGTCTCTCTCTATCTCTCTCTATTTCTTTTTTTCTTTTCTCCATATCCAGTCCTATCTCCCCTTCCTTCCTGCCTTCTTTTAAAAATACATTTGTCTTTCTTTCATTTCTCAAATTCTTATTGAGAACTGTTATATGCCAAGCACTGAAAGCTGGGGGTATCATGGTGAACAAGACAGACTCACTAATCTCATAAAATTTACATATTAAGTGACCACTTTATATAGTCAGACTTGTATACACGACCCCTAATTGGAAATTATCATCTGGATGACACTTTACAGCTGAATCAAACACATTTCTTAATCTACCAAGTTTAACTCACCCCCAAAATTTCTGAACCCTTATGAGTTCCTTTGACTGTTTCATTCTTCATAGCTAGTCATACAAAAAAGTTCATTTTACCTCTGAATTTTTTGAACTTATATATTTGCTTTTGATTGTTTTTCTTTCTGTCTCAATTTGGTCATTCCCTGATGTGATTTGAATTTGTTTCCCTGCCCAAATCTCATGTTGAATTGTAATTCCCAATGTTGGAGGAGGGTCCTGGTGGGAGGTCATTGGATCATGGGATTGTATTTCCCCCTTGCTGTCCTCATGATAGTGAGTGAGTTCTCATGAAATCTGGTTGTTTAAAAGTGTGTGGCACCTTTCCCTTCACTGTCTTCCTCCTCCTCCAGCATGTAAGACATGCCTGCTTCCCCTGCTTTCTGCCATGATTATAAACATGGCTTCCTCAGTCATGCTTCCTATACAGCCTGAAGAACCATGACTCAATTAAACCTCTTTTTTTTTTTAATAAATTACCCACTATCAGATAGTTCTTTATAGCAATTCAAAAACTGAATAATACAGAAAGTTGGTATCAGAAAGTGAGGCATTGCTATAAAGACGCCTGTAAATGGCGAAGTGACTTTGTAACTGGGTAACAGGCAGAGGTTGGAATACTTTGGAAGGCTCAGAAGAAGACAGGAAGATGAGGGAAAGTTTGGAACTTCCTAGAGACTTGTGAAGTTGTTATCACCAAAATGCTGATAGTGATGTGGACAATTAAGTCCAGGTTGGTGTGATCTCAAAAACAGATAAAAAACTTATCGGGAACTGGAGCAAAACTCACTTGTGTTATGCATTAGCAGAGGTTGGAGGCATTTTGCCCCTTCCCTAGAGATCTGTGGAACTTTGAACTTGAGGGAGATGATTTAAGGTGTCAGGTAGAAGAAATTTCTAAGAAGCAAAGTGTTGAAGCTGTGACCTAGCTGCTTCTATGTATTGTCATATGCATGAGCAAAGAGATGATCTGAAGTTGGGACTTATATTTAAAAAGGAAGCACGACATAAAAGTTTAGGAAATTTGCATCCTGATCATGTAGTAGAAAAGAAAAACTCATATTCTGGAAAGGAATTCATGCCAGCTGCAGAAATTTGCTTAAGTAAAGAGGAGCTGAATGTTAATAGCCAAAACAATGGGGAAAATTCCTCAAAGGCATTTCAGAGACCTTCGTAGAAGCCCCTCCCATCACAGGCCCAGAGGCCTACTAGGGAAAAGTTGTTTATTGGGCAGGCCTAGGGCCCTGCTGCACTGAGCAACCTCAGGACATTGCTCCCTGCATCACAGCTACTCTAACTCCAGCTGTAACTAAAAGGGCCCATGATACATTTCAGGCCACTGCCCTAGAGGGTGCAAGCCGTGAGCCTTGGCAGCTCCCACATGGTATTAAGCCTGCGGGTGCACACAGGGCAAAAGTTGAGGCTTGGAAGCCTCTACCTGAATTACACAGGATGTGTGAAAATACCCGGATGGCCAGGCAGATATCTGCTGCAAGGATGGCGCCCTCATGGAGAACCTCTGTTAGGGCCGTGAAGAGAGCAAATATGGGGTTGAAGTCCTCATGCAGGGTCCCCACTGGGGCACTGCCTAGTGGAGCTGTGAGAAGGCCACCAATCTTCAGATCTCAGAATGTTAGAGCCACTTACAACTTTCACTCTGTGCGTGGAAAAGCCACAGGCACTCAATGCCAGCTGATGAAAGCAGCTTAGGGGGCTGTACCATGCAGAGCCATAGGGGCAGAGATGCCCAAGGCATTGAGAGACCACCCATTGCATCAGTGTGGCCTGGATATGAGACATAGAGTCAAAAGAGATTATTTTGAAGCTTTAAGATTTAATTACTGCCCTGCTGGGTTTCAGACTTGCATGGGGCCTGTAGCCCTTTTGTTTTGGCTGATTTCTTCATTTTGGAATAGGTGTATTTACACAATGCCTGTACTCCCATTGTGTCTTGGAAGTGACTAACTTGTTTTTGATTTTACAGGCTCATAAGCAGAAAGGACTTGCATTGTCTCAGATGAGACTTTGGACTGTGGACTTCTGAGTTAATGAGAAAATGCGTTAAGACTTGAGATACTGTTGACAAGGGATGGTTGTATTTTATAATGTGAAAAGGACATAAGATTTGAGAGGGACCAGGAGCAGAATGATACAGTTTTTATTTGTGTTTCTGTCCAAATGACATGTCAAATTGTAATTTCCAATGTTGGAAGAGAGGCCTGGTGAAGGGTAATTGAATCATGGGGGCAGATTTCTTCCTTGCTGTTCTCATGATAATGAGTTCTCCCGAGATCTGGTTCTTTAAAAGTCTGTGGCATCTTCTTCTTCACTCTCTTCCTCCCACTTCAGCACATGAGATGTGCTTTCCCTTCATCTTCTGCCATAATTGTAAGTTTCCTGAGGCATCCTCAGCTATGCTTCCTGCACAGTCTGTGGAACCATGAAGCCAGTCAAACCTCTTTTCTTTATAAATTACCAAGTCTCAGGTAGTTCTTTATGGCAACGCACAAATGGACTAATACATTCCCCCAATTTTTCTTTATTTTGTTACTGAATAAACTCTCTTTTATCTAAAATTTATTATGTCTGAATCCCTAATGAAAGTACAAATACCTCTACAGTGATTTCTTTGGAAATTTTGGGGGGTAAAATGTAAAACTAGGTATGTATTATAATTAATATTAAAATACTTAACATTATTAAAATGTCAGTTTTCCCCAAATTAAGCTATATATACCCAATTAAAATCTAATTATTTTCCCCAAAACATAACTAGTGAGTTCTAAAGTTATTTTGGAATTGTGAAAGGTCAAAAATTTCTTGGCAATTTTGAAGAGAAAATCTGCAGGACACACAACACTAGATATAAGACCTGTTGTAAAGATATATTAAAATAAGATCATGTTGCAAAGATGGACCAACTGACAGAAAATTGGATAGCTCAGATAAAGACCAGTGTATATATGACTACCTTATTTTTGACAATGTTGGCACCTCAGAGTCATTCTGATAAAACAGATAGCATCTTAATAAACAGTACTGGACCAATTGGCTACATTTTCTTTATACATCACATTATCAGTGTGAGTAAATTTTGAATCCTCTTATAGTTATTCAGAAGAAAGGTTACATTTAATCTGATATAGAAAATTTAAGACTGAAAGGATTTACTACTAACTTTATGGTTTTTTTTGTTAAGCCTAGATAACTAAAAATGGTAGAAGTCATTGACGTAATAAGCAAATGGAAAAATAATTGCAGACCTGAGGTAGAGGTTCATTGGTTTGATTTTGGATATTTAGATGAACTCACCATTAGCAGTAAGTGATGTTAGCTGTTCCTTGATGCAACAACATGAATAAAACAAAACACCAGACTGATAAATTCTAAAAAAACAGTGTGACATCAGAAACCTTTGTTCATTTTATAGGTCTATAGATATATTAATTTTTTATATTATTTAATATGGATATGCCTAAGCTCTAAGAAGCACTCAGCATACTTGGAATTATTAAGCTACAGATTACGTGTAAAGTGACACAAGATGGACTGTTAAGGGCAAAAAGATCTTTATTGCCTTTCAAAACTTTTTTTCTGTTCTTCCATTTCCTAAACTTGAATATCTATGATATTCTGTCATTTACTTTTTGTACTCCTCCTAGAAATCCCCTTGCTGCTCATTACATCAGAGATCTTTATGGATCTGTAAGAATGATAAAGGTCCATGTAATACTTAAAGAAAAGAAAAGATAAATCCTGGAGTGAACACTTATGTTTATTTTCTGCCTCAGGGCAAAACCAAATGGGACCAGCCATTCTTCAGAGTTCTTTGTGTCTGTACCAGTTGCTCAGAGAACAAAGAATACTATTTTGTCCTGTGATGATGCTTCAAAGTCTTTAAAGTGATACAGGGATCATGTTATTTTACAAAAAGAAAAATTCTGTGACAAGAAGAGGAGAAACAGGAAGAGTTCTATTGCTTGGCAACTTGCACCTGTACCAAACTTCTAATCTAAACTTTTTATTAATATGTTACATGGTTTGCTTACCAGGTGATGTCAATAAGCATAAACTTTTTAATATTATTATATTTAAAATAAATACAATGTTAAAATTTATCTCTTTTATGCTTAGTCAAACATGGTTCAGGAAACCCAGAGCAATTTGATCTGTTTTATGAACATTCTCCCTAAATGCATCCTTTCTGTTACACTGCTGGAGCTGCACCCACTGCAGGATAATAATTTCATGATAAATGTAGTGACTCATATTTTAAATTGTTAAAAATCTTACAAATCCAGGAGGATGTCTCTGTCCAAAAAACAGGTGTTGAATTTTCTGCTCTTCTTGATGGCATCCTCATACATTCGTCGATATCAACAAGGTACTATTTTACATAGAAGAAAAATTACTTTTTCAGGAACTTGCCAATTGAAAAAACCATGAAGTGTCAGAAATAGAAATAGTATTAGAAGTCATTTTTTAGAGCTATAATTTGATATTTGGAAGGCAGCATAGTGTAGGAGTAAAAGGGTTGATAGTTAAGTATAGTTAATGGGTATAGTTACCACTTGAGTGACCTTGGACTGGCAATGAAACATATCTGCATTCATCTTCATCATCTCTACATTATAATTATCCCAGTTTAGTATCCTGAACCTATAAATAATTCTTACAAATCAGTAAGAAAAATCAAATGTGTAATAGAAAAAAAGAGATATTAAATGGCAATTCACAAAAGAGAAAATCTGAATGGCTAAGATACATCTGAAAAGATGTATATCTTCACTAATAACCAGAGAAATTAAACAAAAATGATGATGTGATGTTTCATACCATGAGATGAGCCAAAAAAAAAAAAAAAAAAAGTTAGAAGTAATCAATTCCAGATATTGAGCAAAACGTACCAAAAGCAGGAGCTCTCTCACTTTGCGAGCTCTCCCAATTACTCCAGGGAGCAATTTGGCTATATCTAGTGTAGATGAATATGAAATGGCCTGTGACTCAACCATTTTACCCCTAGGTGTGTACTCAAGGGGAATTCTTGCAAAGATTCACAGGTAGTTATATACTGAAATTTTTGTTGCAGCAGTATTTGCAATATTACAAAAATAAATTGAGGCTATGTCTAGTAATAGCCTATCCTACATCATATAAAATTTAAGAATTAGATTTATTTGCGCCAGTACAGATAAATCTAAAAGTAAACTATTAATTGGAAAAAATAAGTTCCATAAGGCAGAATGTAGCATTATGTAAAATTTTAAAATACAGAAAATAATATACTATTTCCGGATATACAAGTATGTTCAGGGGCACAAGGAAAACTTCCTCTTTGCCCTCTGAAGGTTTGCTGAAAAATCAACTGACAAAGAAAAGCAGGTTGATAGAAGAAAATATATATAAATATATTTGATCATAGTTTAAATGACATGGAAATGTTCAGAATAAAGACCCAAAGATACTGGGAAAATCATCCATTTTCATGTTCAGTGGAGTACAGATAGCCTTGTAGAACTGTGATTCAGCAAGAAAGGTCTGATCTAATACTAATAGACTGGGCGGAGAAACTTACCAAATGGTCTTTCCATGCGGCATTTCTTTCTCCCAGGTAAGGGGCAGGACCCTTTCTAGAATGAAGATCTTATGACCTACAATCAAAGAAGGTAGGTCAGAGAATTTTGTAATGGCCAGTTCTTAGGCAGAAGGCAGGAAAAGTCAAATTAATATTTCACATTTTATATCTGGCACTGGGGAAGAGAGGTTATTGTCTTTATACTAGCCTTGGGGAAGAGGAATTCTAGCTTCTATGGCTTGCTTTAGGGGAGGAAGGGATGTGAGACAGGAGGGCAGAAGAAGGTCTGAGGGACGCTTTGCTTCTGAGGCTGCTTATGAGGCCTTCATTTTGAGGTATCATTTTCTGATCCCCACAATATGTAATAAAACTAAAAATGTATGGACTGATATAAAAACAAAATCATATTTGTGCACTGGGAAAAGAGAATATGGCACTAATGAGTAAAATCAGGTATCTTTAGGTATATTGATGATGTTATTTTTCTGCAAATTACACAAAGTTCAATTAAATGGGGTCATTATTAAAAACAAAGTAGGGTATATATATTAAAAGAGCAAAAACATGAAGCTACTTAATTTTTAAAAACTTCTTATTATAAAAAATTCAAATATTCAAAAACTTCCACTGGAAAGTCACGCATCCATAATTGGTAGTAAACAATTGTCAAGCTTTAGTCAATTTGTTACATCCCTACTCCCACCCGTTTTCTCTCCTACACTATTTGTAACAAATTTCAGATATCATTTCAAGTTATATATTCTATTAATATATAAAATATAAAATATTTTATAAATATTGATATTTGATTGTTCTGAGGAGTATGTATATGAACCTTTGCTATCGTAGCATTTGGACATTTCTGTAATAAACTTTTAATTACAAAAAATGAAAATGGTAAATAGCAAGAAGTGGTAAGTGAAGAAAATAAAACAAATAATAGTCCTTGACTATTTGTAATCACTATCTCCAAAATAATCGTGCACTTTCACAAACTGATTTACTTTGAATTCTAGGTTATAATTTTCATCTTTCACCCAATTGTAGAATATGCTTTACTTTATAGAATGAACCAGAATTCCAAAAGAGGTCATCAGAGGGCTTCCTCTGCTGGACCCCACTTATACACTTTAAGCAAAGTGTTTGTTCTGAAAAGCAAGGGTCTATATGAGATTTTCCATGTTGTCTTTAAATATTAACATTGTAAAGAACATTCTCAGAAATGTTTTCAGCAAATTCATACAAGGACTCCCTCTTGGCCTCAATAATCCAGAGGGGAGAGTATCCACAAGTAGTTTGGTTTAAGTAAATTCACATTCAAAGAGCTCCCAAAGTCTGTGCCAGCAGCTACTTTTTTACTCAAAAAAAATTTCAAGTACTATACAAATAAGAAATTTATATTCACCCATATACCAGCAGAATTGATCAATGACAAGAAACATAAATTAGAAAGTGGTGAAAAAAGATTTATTATCTTCTTTTCTTCTACACAGTGCACACATCATTTGAATGTAGGTGACCAAGACAATTAATTTCATTCAGGTGAGAGAGAAGATAATTAGGTATCAGGAGGGAGCATGGCTCTAGAGCACCAGTTCCTCTGAAAATGGGAAAATTTCATCTTCATGTCAAAGATTAATTTAAGCTCTCTTCTTAGAACATATCAATTGAATTTAAGTTAGGAAAATGTTATGTGTCAAGAACTACTCACTTGGATTCATGAATGCTATGATTTAATTAATATTTTCTTAAATATGAATATATATATATATTCTGGCATGTGTGTGTGTGTGTGTGTGTGTGTGTGTGTGTGTGTGTGTGTGTGTGTATATATATCAGTGTTTTTTTGCAGCCAGCTCAACTCTGTAGAATTGAGAGAAGTTATACCAACCTAGATTTTTGGAATCTAGAGAAGGCATGTAATTTAAGTATTCCTTCCAAGAGCAAACAAGAAGTATGGAATGGGTACATTCATAGAAAAGTTTCAAGGTACCCTTAAAAAATTCCTAGCTGGGATGATCAGTCGAAGATTTTATTTCCTAAAACCAGTCAGTAAACACTACAGGAGGTAACTGGTTCTTCAAATGGAAAGACACGAACACAAGACTTTAAGAAACATGAACAATCAAGAAAATATGACACCACAAATGAAACAGTAATAATTTAGTAACTGACCATTCAGAATTGGTGATCTACAAATTGCCTGAGAAGAAATTTTAAATTGCTCTTTTAAGGAAGTTTAGAGAGCTACAAGAAAACACAGATAGATAACTTAAAAAATCAGAAGAAACAATACATCCTTCCCTTTTCCAATCACCCTTCCCTTCTCCTCCATGATGCATACCTCCCACACCGATCCTGTTGAAAAAGAGATCAATGAGGGGAAAAGATAATCAGAAGCCCTAGAGAAGGTGGGACACTGATTCCTGTTTATGCCATCCTCAATAATTCTACTTTCACAGTGGGAAAACAGTGACCTCAACTACCAAACTTAATTTTATTATGATAACACTTGTATCATCTCATAAGTTCAATTGTCTTTTCTGTTTAAGAGAAATATTTAATGAAAATTTTATTAAATGTCCTCATATCTATGTAAACCAAAGACTCAATTAAAATAAGTTATCCTTTTGAGCAGAGCCCAAATAGTGATCGTGGACACATTGTGTTATGTAGAATTGGCTTGCTTAATGTCTCAGACTTAATTTTGTCATCTAAATTCTTATGACACATGAGATTACATACATTAGACATTATAATGCTTAAGGTCTAATAAAATTTTGCTTCCCCATGCCTCTGAGCTAAAGAAATCCTCATTTACTTTTCCCCACTAACTGACCAAGGTTCTTCATAATTGCATCAGATACAGATATGTTTTTACTGTTTAGAATTCAAGTTGATGCTTTATTATGTGCTATTATATTTTAACCTCTAATTACAATATGTGAGTTTTTCCTCCTACCTGTTCAAGTTGCTCTTATGATTCACAAACAAAATAACATAGTTCTGCTCATACAAAAAGTTTAGTAAATAATTTGTGAAACTGAAAAATCTCGGAAAAAGGAAACAACAATCTTAATTAATACTTGGATCAACATAAATTGACAAAGACTAAGCCCCTTCTCTATTCTAAAATTTAGTAATGATATATTTATTTTTAATGTGCCCTGTTGGTGTAAATACAGTGCCTTTTGTTACTGTGTTAGAGAGGTAAGCCTAAAGATTGATTTATGTCAAGACCCACAAAATTAAAAATGCCATGAGATGGTGATATGATTTGGCTGTGTCCCCACCCAAAGTGTCATCTTGAATTTTAATCTCCATAATTCCCATTATCCCCACTTGTCAAGGATGGGACCAAGTGGGGGTAATTAGGTCATATAGAGTGATTTTCCCAATGTTGTTCTTGTGATAGTAAGTCTCACATCTGATGGTTTTATAAGCACCTGGCATTTTCCCTGCTTGCACTCATTCTCTCTCCTGCCGCCCTGTGAAGAGGTGCCTTCAACCATGATTGTAACTTTCCTGAAGATTCTCCAGCCATGACTGTGAGTTAATTAAACTCTTTTCTTTATGAATTGCCCAGTCTTGGGTATTTCTTTATAGCAGCATGAGAACAGACTAATACAGATATGTACTAGTGAACAAGGAAAATCTTTCAGTTATATGATGCTCTTTAAGTGTTACATAAAATTTGGAAATTGAGTCAGGAAAGTATTGTGTTGGACTATTTTTGCATCGCTATTAAAAAAATACCTGAGGCTGAATAATTTATAAAGAAAAGTGGTTTATTTTGTCTCAGCATTCTGCAGACTCTATAGTTAATATGGTGCTAGCATCTGCTTCTGAGAGACCTCTGGAAGCTTACAATCATGGCAGAAGGCAAAGGGTGAGCAGGCACATAGCATGACAAGAGAGAGTGGGAGAAGGTGTCACACACTTTTAAATAAACAGCTCTTGTGTGAACTCAGAGCAGGAACTCACTAATTATTATGAGGACAGAAGCAAGCTATTCATGAAATATCCACTCTCATGACCCAAACACTTCCTTCAGGCCCTACCTCCGATACTAGGAATCATCAGTGGGGGTCCCTGCCTAGTGGAGAGTAGTGGACAGGGACTTACTGGTAAGGCAGCCTGTCCTTTTCTCTGTAGGTTGATGGTGGCATGCTGAAGGTGTGAGTAAAGCAATCAGGATTTTTGTGCCCTCCCAATGCTTAGAAGCAGCAGGGGCAGGTATCACAGTAGGGGTAGTGGCAGAGGGGCTGTCAGTTGCCTCAGGGAACTCCACTTGAGAGAAATGCAGACTCTCTGCTAATGAGATGATCAGCTGGGCATAATGTGACCATGCTGAAGCTCCAAGCTGGGGGACTCTTCCTGGTGAAGCGGAAGAATATCAGGAGTTCATGCAAAAGATAGTCTGGCCTCTTCTCCATAGAATGGCCTCTGAATGTTCTAGGCATGCAAAAGCAATCAGGCTGTTTATTCTCTCCCTAGCCTGATGTGAGCAAGAGTGGTAATGGCGGAGAGACTGTCATTTGTCTCTGGGAGCTCCGCCCCAGAGAAATGCACAGCTGCCATCAACAGGGATAGAGCAGCTGTGCTGGTGGTCAAGACCAGGAGGCCTTGCCCAGTGAGGAGCAGCAGAGACAGGCACCTAGGTGGAAAACAGTCTGGCCATACGGATGGCAGCTACAGTGTGCTGGAAGTCAATGACAGCAGTAGTTGCAGCAGGCCTGTGTTTACTCTGGGGGTTCAAGTCCAGAGAAATGCAGGACAGCAATCAGCTGGAGTGCTCAGGTAAGGATGGAGTAGTTGCACTGGGGCTCCAGCCAGTAGGCCTTTCCTGGTGAGGTGTAGCGGGGGCGGGGCCTGCAGTCTATCTGCTCCCCAGCTTCATGGATTCAGTCCCTATCCTAGGGATGTGTGAGAGAGCCTGGCTTTCCTTTTTTGTGGAGCTATGGCAGCTGGTGCTGGATTCTCAGGGATCTAAGACCCACAGAGCTTCATGTGGACTTGACCAGTGGCTCTCCCCAGACTCCAGGCAGCTTTCCGTGTTGTTCTGGAGTCCCAGAGGGTCAGGGGGATCTCCCATGCCAAGGATTGTAGAGGCTCATGGCAGAAGTGTGGGTACCCAAGGGCTCTTGTTTACTCACACTTTCCCTTCCAGTAGGGAGCCTCTCCTGGCTCTATGCTAATCCCAGGTAGGGGCCGTCATGTCTCACTGGTCTCTGCTCTCCACGGGTCACCACTGCTTCCTTGATGAATCCCAGTGTGGGCCCCTGGATGATCAACTTGAAGAACTAGTGTTTACTCACCACTCTGTCTCTTCTCCATGAGAGCAATCTGTATCAATGTGTATTAACTGTTTCTAGACAACCATTTTGGTGTTTCTCCTCTAATTATAGTCCTAATAAGGGAAACGAATGACTACAGAATAAAAGTCTACTACATTTAGCATAAAAATTAAAAAAAAATTCTGCATAAGGGAAGGGTAAGGCAGGCAGGTCTCTGTATAAAAGAGAGGAGTTCTTTTACCACTTAAAATTCAGTTCAAAACCAATACCGAATATAATAGTTAATTTATGCAACACTTACATGACCCACGTACTGATCTAGGGCACTGCATATATTTAACTCACCTAGTCCTCATAATAACTCTATGTGTAAGTAACTTGTTCAAGGTCACACAGCTGGTAAGTGGCAGTGACAAGAGTCAAAGCTGTATAGGGTGAGCATGGAGTCTTTGCTCATAACTATGGTACTATTAATTATTCCAATGTGCCACCTTCAGTGCTAGGCATTGGGGATGCAAGGATGCTTATGACAGGGTTTTCAATCGCAGCAAAATATCTGTCTGGGTAGATAAGATTTTATGGTGAAATATGGACCAGAACACAAAAGCCAGAACATCAAATCGAATCTAGGGGTGGTACAATGGAAAGAGATTGGAACATGCAAGAAGAATTCCTGGAACACTTGGATACTTTACAAGTTATGAGCCCTAATATTTACTCAATCTTCCCTTGTGTATCATGTGCCTGTGCATTTCATATTGGAAAGATTCATACCAAAAACATACGAACCCAAAAGGGACAACTGCCAGGCTAACATATTCTATACAACAAGGAGATCCATGGATTGAGGACACTCTCCCCTTGAAATAGTCTTTTAGGTTGAACTAAACAGAGAAGACAGAAGGGAACCACTGCATTTTCCAAAGCCCACATCTGAACCACTGTTAAGTCTAATCTTTCATGTGAACCATTCTGAACTGTGACTGCACTGTTGCCTGAAATCCAAGTTAATCACCTGCTTCATGCTCTACTTCTATGCTTCTTTATACACAAAATACACTGGATATGGTACTCCGCATGTTTAAATCTTCCTTATCCCGCAATGTTCCATTTAAGTCCTACTTTTCCCTTGAAGTCATTCATGACCAAACTGTATTACTTCCTTCTCTTAACCTTAAAATCATTGTGTGTCATACTCAAATACAACACATTTCATGAGGAAATTGTGCTTCACGCATTCAAAAAATAGCTATTGAAGGCAATATTCAGTAATAATGAAGAAAATGGCTTTAGAACTAGACTCTGTGGGTTCAAATCCCTGAATTTCCCACCTACAAGATTGATGATCTTTATTAAGTTGTCTCTATGTTCATATATAGTTTAGTCTCTAGGAACTGCTATTTACTCATCCATAAAATGACTTTAATGGCAATGTCCATCTCATAGAATTGTTATGAAGATTAAATGAATTAACATATTTAATCTCAATGTTTATTATATTGAGATTATATTGCCTTATATAATCTCTTGAAATTTTAGATATTTTTATTACATTCTAGTCACCGTTTTATATCTCAGTTACTGTGACAGAGCATAGAACAGGCAATTTTCTTCTGTTTTTCACAGCCAGAATTCAAATAGTATGTAATATTTTGAATTAAAATGATGGTAATATTTGAATTTTTATCAGGCTATTAGGTTCTGAATGAATACTTTTCCAAACCTATTTATGCTTATCTCAGCATGAGAGCATTCACATCAAACAAAGCACTATAATAAATATAAATTTTCACTTATTGTTTAGTTTTATAGTAGCTGTTTGGTTTAAAAGAAAAAAAAAATTACAATGCCCTGATTTATGAAGAGAACAATCTTCTGTGTTTACATAAAGTCACCTGATAGTTATCCATAGGCAGAGAGAAAACAATGAGTCATGATGTTTTCCCTTTTGCTCTCTTCTAATCAATTGATACAAATAGGGATTCTACTTTTGCTCAGTTCCTGCTTCCGCATTTGAAAAGTCTGTTTTATTCAGTTATATGGCAAATAATCAAAATTTTTTCTTCTCTTCGGTCGTCACGAACAAACATTCTGCCTGTGCTGTCCAGAGTGAGAGTCAATATCTCTATGTGGTAGTTGACCATGTAAAAGTGGGTAGTCCAAACAGAGGCATGCTACAAGTGTAAAATGTTTGCTGCATTTCTAAGATTCTGTATGAAAATAATAAAATAGTAAAATATCTCAGCAAATTTTTATATTGGTTTCATGTTGAGATCACATTTAAATATCTGAGTTAAATAAAATATATTTTAACATTAATTTTACCTATTTCTTTGTAAGTTTTTAACGTGCCTACTAGTAAATCTAGGATTACATAGGTGGCTTGCATTTTATTCATATGAAACAGTGTAAGTCCTGGATGTACAAATGCTCCATCCACATTAGTCCTCCAATTGGTGTTCTGATACAATGTTTATCTCTTCTTCTCTACTTTCTTTTGCATCCCTAACTTTTAATGCTTATTGACAGCAGTAGCAGAAATAATTTAGTGCAAAGAAAAAAAGATATTGAGAGATCATCCCATTATTTCTCCAAATTAAAGTGAAACAATTTTAGACTTCAGCTAGGATCATGTTGTTTCCTGAATGAAATTCCTTCAATAACTTCCTGTTTCCCTCCAGTGAATTTGCAGATTCCGTAGCACACCTTGTAAGACCTTGAAAAACCTGGCCCTGGTCCTTGTTCCAGTTTCGTTTCTTGTCACTTCCTACCTGGCAGTCTAATCACAGCTATACATGTCACTTTTGTTCCTTATATGGAACATCTTCTCTCCTGCCTGCAGACTTTTGCTCAAGACTGTAGCTACCTCCCTCCAACTACATTTCATGTGATTCAATTTTATTCTTTCTTCAGTTGCATTTTCTTTAGAAAGACCATCCCTGATCCTTTCAAGCTCTAAGGTTGGATTAGACATTTCTAATATATGCTGTAATGTTCATTTGTGCTGTAATTCTGTATTTTATTTTTTATATGAGTATACCATATTTTAAGTGCACATTGTCTTTTTTTCCTGTAGTATTTTTCAAAAGGGACACTATGAGTACTTTGGGGATGCAATTTTCATTGCATGGGTCTCTCCCAGGCAGCACAAGATGTTTACCATGCCTGGACCTTACCTATTGAAGACCTACAGTACTGCTCAGTCTTTATGTCAATCAGTAGCACACACCCCTTTTCCCCAACCCATGCCCATACACACATACACTATTTGACACTTGTCCACATCCTACCTAGGGAAGCTAATCACCCTTGGCTGAGACCCACATGACTATGAGCCCCATGAAGCCAGGCAGTAGACCATGTCTTACTCTTTCATTACTGAGTCCACTTCACTAGTGTAGAATCAGCCATACAGAAGGAGCTCTCTGTTTATTACAGCAGGATTTATCCTACTGTTAGCTCAATTTTTTATGTTATATACTACTAGATATTAAATATTTTTTAAATTGAGTAGAGCATGTTCAAGTTAATTTTCCTTTATATTTAGCAAACACTGATGGAGGTCATTGCCATTAGTGCATTCCTCCTTGATTCTCAAAACCCATCCCTTATAAGTATCCATGAAATAAGAGCTTAATAAACTAACTATTCTTCTCTATATCCTCCGAATTTCAAGCTCTTTGGAACACCAAGTTTATGTACTAGTACATTTCAAATGAGCATTTGCAGCATCCAACTTAATAAAAGTAGATCATTTTGACTGGTTGAAATATTTAGTCTATGTTTACTGCTAATAAGCATTTATCAAATTATGATTCTATAAAAGATAATGTTTGGTACTAGAAATGTAAACAGGTCATAGCATCTAAAGAAAAAAGATTAATTAGGCTGAATGCAGTACTTTATTGACTGTCATTGGTAACATGTTTCCATAATCTTCCAATCATGTCTAGTACCTAGTTGTCTCATCAACATGTCTAGATGTCCAATTTAATGCTTACCTGGGCTGTCTCATCTCTAACTTTCATGCTTGTGCCTGACATGCTTCCTTTGCTACGTAAGGTCCCAGTGTTGGCAGAGATCCCCAACACCATTTCTATAAATGTCATCTGTTTGCATCAGAGATGTTATTTCTAAATGATGAGTAATAAATATTAAGCTCTGGCCACTGACGAAACAAGATAGAAAATGGGAATCCCTGTATATTCAGAGACAAAAAATCAAAACCCAGTTTCTACAATGAATATTTAGACAACCGCTAAAATTCAGAAAATAGAAACTAACGCAGACTCAGAACATAATTAAGTGAACAAAATGTTCGTTTTTAGATATCATTATAAGCCACTTGAAATTATTTCTGGATTAAGGTTTGAGCATAAATAAACTAAAAATAAAATTCATGTTTTTATGTTAAGGGGAAAAGAAGTTTCTGATTTTGGTAGCTGCCATGAGAACAAAAATCAACATCTGCAGAAGAGGAGTGATTACTTGAGTTTTGTTGTTGTTGTCAGGCAGATTTTTAAACCACCTGGTATACCATCTGTACTAAGAATCTGAAAAATTGGAGAAAAAAAAAAGATGTGCGAACGTGTTAGCTTAGAAGCAAAACAGATTCTTCTCCCAGTTCCATATTTAGCCCACCACCTGAAAATATGTATTTACACTGAATTTATGAATGAACAATTTCCCTTCATTTCTGTCTTTTTCTTCCAAGTAGGAATGTATTGCTTTATTTAGATAACAACAGGATTTCTAGTACTTGTTGATATTTAGTGAGAAAAATATTTCACCAAGATTGACTGCTTTTCATTTCATTAGTTTCCTAGTCACAGTCCATCTAACAAATTCTAGCAGTAAATTGTATCTTATTAAAACTAATCACTGTTCTATATGTCTGTCTTCTTTCTTTGTCGCATAAAAGAAATGTTGGACACAAGTACCGTATCACAGTTATAGTAATATACATATATCTATATTTGTAATATACATATTTGTAATACACATGGGTATATTCATATGTATATTTAGTTGCTCATTAACCATGAATTGAGCATTTACTGAATAGAAAAGCAACAGGAACATATAAATTTGAATAAAATACCAAGCAAGTGTAATTAAGTCGAGGAGAGATGAATAAATCCCTTCAACGAAAGATATTGAGTAGAAAGAGAAGGAGCAGTGTCTGGTGACATTGAGGATATAGATTAACAGCCTTCTGTTTCCACTCTGGAACGTCGCGTTACAGCATGCATCACCTTAAAAATGCTCTTACAGTAGCTATATGCTCATTTTTAAAGCTTAATTACTAAAGTCATGCAAACAGGTATATTTCAAGGGCTACCCAAAATTATGATGCCTAATTTAAACGTTTATCTAGGCACGTGATGTGATAACACAGTGTTCAGAACAGGATGGTTCTCTGCTAAATATCTGACAAATAATCATTGGGATACTGAGATTGTGGTGGACACAGATGGTGCTTTTCCCAGATCCCCTTTATAGAGTTGATGCACCTGCCCCCAGCTGCTATGGTTATTGTTTGCTAATGCTCACACAGCTGCACTCATCTCTGGGGAATTTCCCTCTGCCAAATGGGAGCTGCCTTGCTTGAGAAGTTATGTCCCTTACTCTTGTAACTGGTGGTATCAAATGACTAACTGGCATGAGATTACAAAAGCCCAGATTCTTTGCTTTGGATTTTCCCTCTGTGCAGTACAATTTATTGTCTGGAGTTATCATGGGGATCAGGCTGAAGCTATACTCCAGCTGAAACACTCACAGGTTTAGTTTCTTTCCCTGTCCTGATTCCATCAAGCTCTGCCTACGGAGAGCACTACTTTAAAAAAATATCACATGGAATCAAATCCTTGTCTTGGGTTTTTCTTCCAGAAAATCCAGCCTCAGCCAGGGATTAAACTAAAAATACTTGTGTACAGTATTTTTTACTATAGAGAATACCCATTAAACTTTGTAGTATCTGAAACTGCCATATTTCATCAAATGAGAGAAATATACAGTAGATATAACCTAATTTATTGATATTTCCACAATAAAGGGCCAAAAGAACTTCATTAAATTGTTTGCTCCTACTTTTTGTTTCATTTGCATGCTGTTTTTTAAAATTTTATTTTATTTTTTATTTTATTTTATGTTTTGGGATGCGTGTGAAGAACGTGCAGTTTAGTTACATAGGTAAATGTGTGTCATTGTTGCAATTTTTCTGCTCCTTAGCTCAGCTAGGTCCAAGTTCTTGTCTCGCAACCGGGAAAAATTAGGTACACAGACACCAGAGAGTGAGAGGAGAAGAATTTATTAAGTGAAAGGAAGGCTCTCAGCAAAGAGGGGACTTGGTGGGTGGTTCCCCTACCTAAAGGTGGGAAAATCCCCGTGTGACTGGATCCTCGGGCTTTTATGACCTCAGAATGGGAAATGTGTATTGATTTGTTTGTGAGTATGCCAAAAAGGTTAAAGCAGAGACACCATTCATAGGTGGGCACAACAGTGTAGAAAAATAGTTAGGAAAGCGTATGTATATGTAAAATAGGTGAAGAGTGGGGATCAATCAGAGGAAAGCAAGCCAAACAGGAAGACAAGTTCTCAATCCAGTCTGAGGATTTAACTTGTACTTGGCTTTCAGGCTTTAAACCGTCTTCAGCTTGGAGGTGGTGTTTCACCGGGGACCCTCTCCTATCTGCCTAGGCATTTGGCTGCCTCCCGTTGCTATCATTATGGTGGTTTGCTGCACTTCTCAACCCATCACCTAGGTAGTAAGCCCTCCATGCATTAGCTATTTATCCTAATTCTGTCCTTTCTCCCATCCCTCAACAGGTCCCAGTGTGTATTGTTCCCCTCCTTGTGTGCATTTTTCCCCTCTTTGTGTCCATGTATTCTCACTGTAGTGAGAACATGTGGTGTTTGGTTTTCTGTTCCTCTGTTAGCTTGCTGAGGATAATGGCTTCCAGCTGCATCCATGTCCCTGCAAAAGACATAATCTCGTTCTTTTTAATGGCTGCATAGTGAATAGTTTGCTCTATAAAATATTTTCCTTTAGAAAAATTTTTATTGAAAACTTTATAAGCTTGGTAAAAGATGTAGGGATGATTTAAAAGCATTAACTTCCTCAAAGCATGTTTTTAAAGATTACCTGGGTCAAGACAACGTGGAGGTATTTCTTTTAAAGCAGAGGTACCTTGGCTCCCAGGGACCCCCAATGCAGAATAATAGGAAGTGGGTTTTGGAGATCTATGTGTAAATGTTAACATCTTTACCCACCACCATGAGTAAGAAGAAAATTAAAATAACTACCAAAAATACAAAATGAAGAAAAATATTTTCTTTAATAAATATAACCACAGTTGCAAGGACAAAAAGGAAAGGAAAGTAGAGAAGCCTTTTATATTAACCTTAAGAATAGTGCAGATGACAGATGTAATAAATCTTTAAACAGTTCAGAGACAAAAATATGTGCATTGGTTTGTGTGTGTGCATGCATGCACGTGTGTGTAGAAGAAGTGAGAGGGAATAAGAGAGAGATGAAACTGAATAAAGGGTATATGGATGTTTTTTCTACTATTATTTCTGCCACGTTATGTGCATTGAACACTTTTTTTTTAAAGTTTTTAAAGTAGTGCAAAATTTGGTACATAACAAAATAAGTTCTATGATGAAACAATAGTGTGATATAATAAAAAATACATCTTATCTTTCTCTCCACTGGATTCCTGACACAGAACTTCTATAGCTCTTGGAATTTCCTGAGTGATAGGAGTGAGTGGCTTTGATATACTAATGAAGTGACAAGTGAGTTCCCTGGATGGCTTCATGATGAGGGCTGGTCCCCAGAAAAGCTAATTATGTGATTAGAAGTTGGGATGGGTGCTGGAGATTGAACTCAATCACATGGCCAAGATTTAATCTAATCTATCATGCCGGCGTGTCCTTCCAATAAAACAAACAAACAAAAAGCCTCTGAGGCTTGGTGGAGCTTCCTAATTGGTTGGTAAATACACTTATGTGCAGGGAGGGTGATATGCCCTGACTCTACAGAGAAGGGGCATAGAACCTGTGTGTTCAAAACCCTTCCAAATCATGTCCTATTTGTAGCCTTTACAATAACATTGAGAAAGTAAGCATAGCACTTTCAATGAGTTCTTTGAGTCATTCTAGAGAATTGTCAAACGTGAGAGAGTCATAGAAACCCCCACATTTATAGCCAGTCTTGTCAAAAGTTTGGATGGTCCCCGAGGATTGTGGCTGGCATCTGAATTGAGGGTAATATTGTGAGACCGAGCCCTTCGTCTTGTGGAGTCTGACACTAACTCCAGGTAGCGTTAGAGCAGAATTGAATTGTAGGTAACCTGGTTGGTATTATGAATTTGGTATTAGATAATTAATGGTGTTAGACTATGAAAATAAGTAATGAATATACCCAATACTCTCCTTATTCAGTGGCCTCTATATTTGAGTTTTACTTCATAGTCTTGGGACTGTATTTCCTCCACTCATTGCCTTTGATTCTGGAAGCCGCCCTGGAATACTCAACTCCAGATAGTTCCATGTGCTCCATGTTGTTTTCACAGAAACATTATATAATCCATTCCTCTTGTCATAGGGACATTCTCATCCTCTTTGCACCATGGAACCTTGTTAGCCACTAAAACATAAATAAAATTTTATGTAAATACAATCGTCCCTCGTTACAAGGGAAATTGGTTTCAGAATCTTCACATATACCATGCATATTTAAGTCCCAAAGTTGGCCCGTGGAATGGTATGTAGGAAAAGTCAGTCTTCTGCATATACAAGTTTTATATCCTATGAATCCTGTATTTCTGGGTGAAAAATACCCACTTATATGTGGACCCGAGCAGTTCAAACCTCTGTTGTTCATGGGTCAACCATATATTTATATCAGGCATTTGATTCTCCACAGATACCAAAAGATGAAGGGTAGAAGAACATATGCGTGAACTATTTTTCCTCATATCCCTCCATCTCTTGCTTCTCATCTCAGCTACCTGCAGTCCTAAGTGTATTCCCTATCACAATCAGTTTATGACTTGCTCAGGTTCTGTTCAACAGAAACTGCCTGCCATTTAGTGTGTGTAACTATATCCTAACTTTTCCTTTCCCAATGAACTATGAAAGGTGTCCCCTAGTAATGGCAGTTAATTATTTCTTTTATGAAATCGTGATTAGAAATAATTGAGTAGTATATGGTCAGTGTATAACTATAGATTGACAAATTGATTACAGTGTTTGTCGTTATAACTAAAGTTGCCTCTAATGTTGGCTAGAAAGAGATACCTGAAATTTGCTTTTCTTTCTTTCTTTCTTTCTTTCTTTCTTTCTTTCTTTCTTTCTTTCTTTCTTTCTTTCTTTCTTTCTTTCTTTCTTTCTTTCTTTCTGAGTAGGAAGTGGGTAGAGTGATGTGCAAGGAAGTGAACGTGAAAAGTTTTGGATATAATTGAAAGTAAAAAGGAAATCCCATGACCATTGAGTACTATAGTATTTTTGGCTTTATTCTGTAGAAAACAAGGAATCTCCAAGTGCTTTTATAGGGGGCAGGCGTTATCTGACTTGAGACTTAACAAGATAAATTGGACCACAGTGAGAAGGAAAGATTATACAAGCGAGATAACAGATAACAGAGCGGTCAGGAGTCCACTGCCGCAATTTCCAGGATGAGGGATGATGAGAACCTGATCAGAAACTACTCCAGTAACCCTGAATACACAGGACACAACGACTGTCTGGATGCAAGAAAGGAGAAATTAATCTAAAATGATGGTGAGTTATAGAGAAGTATAGGGTTCATGCTTCTGAATACTGAAGATAGCATGAATTTGAAGCTATTCCCAAGGTTGATGGTGGTTTTCTAGAGCTTTGGAGAATGTGGACATGGAGGAAACCCTATAATAAGGTCAATTTTGATGTGGATGGATAAGAAATAAAACAAAGAAGCAAGTGTTACATTTCCTTCCTCCAAATATTCATATTTACTGTCCTGTCACTCTGTAGCTAAAGTGATCCAGTAATCACATCCTTTATTACAGTAGAGAATTTGAATTCTCAGTGTCTTTCTATGAGGGCTGTTTTATTTTAATGAATGCCATTAGCTTTCATTGGGGTATGATTAGAGTATGTCATATGGAGTCAATGACTCTTTAGTGGGGCTCTACTACACCTGGAATGCATATAAATACATCAATTATTCCTAACTGAAACAACACCATTCATTATACAGCCCTGTAGACTGGTCATATTATCATCTTCATGCTAATTGGAAGCATTTTGTAAATGTATATGTAGAAATGCCAGCACCAGGTGTGTATATTTTTTCTCTTTTTTCAGAATTGCATGTTTTGCTAATGAAGTGTTTTAGCACTGAATTGTAAAAGGGACTTTTGATATCACCTATGTTATTATTCAATTTTTGTGTAAGCTTCTCTATAATATGTCCATTTAGAACTGACAATATGCTGTATTGTTGTATTAGTATGTGACCATGCTAAACTGAGTACCATATATAAGTGACACCTAAGGCTCCTGGAGGGCAGGTTAACACAAAGCCTTTGTGAATAATGTAGATAGTAATTAAGTCTATTTAAATTATCCCATTGTTATGAGTACCTGCTCAGTCTTCATTCACTTAATAACACATTAGGGTTCTTTTGAAATATTTTATATGCTAACTGGAATAAAGAACATTTATTGGTAAAGATAAATATATATTTACATAATAATTTTTTATTTTATCTCAAAAAAATAATATAACAATGTAATAAATATGATAGATAATTCTCCTTGGAGTTTTACATGTCCTTAAGTATAGTCTTAATATTTTCATAAGCTAACAAGAAGGAGAATCAATATCCTTGGGATGTCTCAGCTTCATCACATGACTGAAACAGGTTTCTTTGGCAAGAACTAAGACTCCACTCTAAAATGACGATATTTATTGTGTTAAAGTATTTTCTACTGTACTATTATTGGTATGGGAGTTAATGAATAGCCTCTTTTTGCTTTACAGGAACAAACCCTTAAGTAATTTGCAAATATGGCAATACATCAAAATTATTCATGAGTTTTTATTTAATTTCAAATTTCAGTATACCCAATGGAAACTCTGATCCCCTGGGGGGTTGTTAAACAATAATCCCCATATTAATCTACAAACAGATAAGCTCTTAAAAACTACTGATAAAATCACCTTTATTACTCCCCATAAGTATTCCTCAAGCACGGTGGTCAGTTATCCTTTCAAGAAGTCATACTACCAGAAAAAGTCGGCACAGTCCAGTGGTCAAGAGTTCAAAGCCTGAAGCTAGATGGCCTGGGGTTGGATTTGTGCACTGCCTTTCCCTAGCTGTGCCAAGTTATTCAGCGTCTCTGTGCCTCACTTTTCTTGTATATAATTTTTTTTTTAATGGTGATTAAATGAGTCAATATGCCTGGTCCCTATTCTTGACACGTTTCAGTTTAGCAAGAAACTTGATAAGTCAGTTTAGTATTAAGAATCTGTCACGCTTGATATCTCATCACCCTGCCCTGCCTTCAGCAAGAATCCTGTTAGGTCAATTTAGCAAGAACTCACTTATTCTTGAAGTCTCCTCTTAGTAACTTTTTATCCACTGACCGCCTCACTGTTGGATGTAATTCTCCAGCTGTCTTTGTTTATTCACAGTTGAACTCAGTCTCTTACTTCTAATGCAACAGTCTTGACACCTTTTGCAAATGTTCTTCATAAAGTCTTTCTTACCATTTTAACAAGTACCAGAACAATTTTTATCCTTAATAATCACAGGGCATTGACATTTAGATTTTGCATATAATAAGCTCAGCAGTTCAAGATTTGTGAGGGAGAAAGCAGATACCAGGTAAAAAGGAGAATGGTGAAGCAGAGGTCATAGAACAGCCAGACTTCAGTTAGAGCAAGAAGGTCAGAGATATTTTAGAAAAGAGGATGGTGAAGAAGACATTTTGCGGATAGTGAATTTTAGGAGATGCGAATGAGTGTGCAGCTGTGAAGGCCATGGTTGTGGGGCATTTTAGGACATATTCGGAACTACAATGTAACAAGAGTATAGGCAATTAGTGATCATATAAAGATCTTAGATTTATTTCAAAACCTGACACAAGCAGGGATTTCAGGCATAGAATTGTCAAAGGCATTTGAACCAGAGCAACTTAAATAGGGGCTGAGTAAAATAAGGCTGAGACCAACTGGACTGCATTCCCAGGTTTCTCAATACAAGGTGTACATTAGAGTTACCTGGAAACTGAAACTGCCTGTGCAAAAATTGTATCAGTGAGAAAATTGTGGCAGTGAAGGAGATGTGATGTAGCCCACCCCTATACTTGTCTTTAGCTTTCAAGTTGCCTTAATTATTCCTGGACTTAGGCCTAATAAAATAAAGTAAAAAGAACTAATAACCTGAGAGGAATATTTGCAATAATTATTGTGCATAGGTCTTATGACAATTTTTAGCTGTTTTTGTGTTGCTTCCTATGTTTTTGTCAGCATCCAAACTATTAAGAATGTGGAACTATAAACTCTATCTAGGTAAATTGTAATTATTAATTTAGTGTCTTGCACATATTGTAGTTGAAAGATCTTATTATTTGGGATTTTGTATTTGGTGACATTTAGTTTATAGTTTAGATGATAACTGTCCTTCCCTAAAACTTAACTACTTTTATAAGGCTAATGAAATGCTACTAGGCTAGGGGGAGAAGAGGAACCTGAATTCTGCTGAGGTGTAAAGTTGTAAAGTTGTAAAGTTGTCATGAGATATATCCTGCATCATTATTATAGATTGGCCTTTTGAGGTATCTTTTCAGGTTTTTCACATATCTGACACCCATGACTCCACCTGGACCCACTGACCATACCTCCTGTGGCTCCACTTAGGAAGCACCTCAGCTTAAGAGGACAGCTTTGACCCTCTGTGATTTCATCTCTCCCCCATCCCATCAGTAGTAAGCACCCATTTTTATGTCATCCTCACCCCTTCTCCTAAGCTGCCTTTGAAAAACTCTTAACATATGAGTTTAGATGAGATTGATTCGAGTAATATCTTCATCCTGGATATGGTGTGGATAGCCTCAAACCAATTAAGCTAAACCATGCAATGCCATAGTCTTTGTGCAGTGGGCAGGAAGAATCTATTGGGTGGTTACAAAACCTTTAGAGACAACTGTACTCAAGACCTACACTAGAAAAACTAGTCAGAATTTTCAGGTTGGGACCTGGGCAATGGTAATTTTTCAAATTTATCTTTAGCATTTTCTGTGTCGTCAACCTTGAGACGCTTTAATTTATGACTTACTGATAATTGCCAATGGATGCAGTGTAGCTAGCCACTTTTAGCTTTCAGCTTTTTACCCAGCTAAAAATAGGAGTAATTGTTCTTACTTAAATGATTACTACATATTAATTCTTAAATACATAGTTCTAATGTTTTAAAGAGAATATATGCGATATATCTGACACAATGTCTTACTTTCCCTTAATCAACCTGATGGTCACAGCAGAAGTTATGACCAAAAAAAAAAAAAAAAAAAAATTGCCATGCAGGCTACAAGCAGTTTCAAAATGATAACGTGAATGATGATTTGTTAATGCATAGACTGTTTAACCATCAAACAAGTTTTCAAAGCGAATGATTGGGTAGAAAAATATTATCTACATGTATTTTTACATTTTAAGCTTTTTGTTTTTATAAAATTTTAAATTTAAAACAAACTTCATAAGTAGTACAAGGAAATCCTGTATATGGTTTACCCAGATTCATCAATTGTTTACATTTTGCCCTATTTACTTTAGAATTTATTCTATATTCATATTGCTTCTGAAAAATTTGAAAATAAATTGAAGGTATTGTACTCTTTTACCACTAAACATTTAAATTTGTATTTCCTAAAGACAAAAATATTGTCCTACATAAACATATTAGTATTATCTACATTAGAAATTTAACATTGATAAAATAAGAGCATTTGATCCATAGTCTATATTCAGTTTTCATCAATTGTGGCAATCATAGGTCCATTTTTAAAATGATTTCTAGCTAGAATTTTATTTCAGCAAATATGAAATCAAATTGTGAAACATAAAATCCTTAAAAGTTATAACCTAACAAGTGATGGTACTGCTCAGGATATAAGCAAGATCAGGCTGTGTCTACAGATGTCCATATAAAAACTTGTATGTATCAATCACTTCCTCCAAAACCTTGGATAACTCGAGTCCTTCTGTGAGCCCAAGCACAGCTGAGTGCCCACACTAACTTTCTCATTATTCTCATGGGCCAGTAGCATAGTGAAACTCAATAAATATTTATTAGTTGAATAGAAGAACCAAAGAAAATTTGTTTGGTTCTACCACCAGTAATTTCCACCACCAGTAATGATCTCTTCCTCTTCTCTATACATTCACAGTCTATTGCTCTGTTGATTTTCTAATTATTCTAAAATAACCCATTTAGAAATAGCTATTGAGTGTCTATTATATGTCAGGCTATTGTTTAGGGGTTAGGCCTATAACAGTAAACAAGACAGATAAATGCTCCTGTTCTTGTGGTCTTCGTTCCAGTGAAGGATGAGTTGTGTCTAAGTATGTCTCTTTTTCCTTGGCCTCATTTAAATATTGGCATTTGAATATTTAAAGTTTTGCATCTCATGCTACTTTATGCATCTCTAATTATTTTAATTTTTCTTCAGGGTGTTGATACAGCTTAGTGGTTACAAGTTCAAGGTTTGGGGTCAGATTGCCAGGGTCTGAGTCCTTGCACTGCTGCTTATTATTTATGTAATAGTGAGCAAGTCTTTTTATTGTTGCAAGCTTCCCTGGAATAGCAATAAAAACACTTATAGGTTTAAAGGAGATAATGGTTGCAAAACACTTAGGAGAGTGCCAGGCAAAAAGTGAGTGTTCATTAACCATTGGTTGTTAGAATTCATTATTAACTTTAAAGCCAGGACGTTCCATTTGGACATTCTTTTTCATATCTTATAAAAATTAGAATGGTGCTGAGGTGATAGAGAGGTAACAGTCAATTTCTGATGGGAAAATAACTGACTTATTTGAAAACAGTATAAAATTGTGAAAAGCTTATCTACAAATAATAGTGCCAAATATTTATATGCAACAACAGTTTTACACTTTTCACTGGTAT
Source organism: Macaca thibetana thibetana (assembly GCF_024542745.1). Classification (NCBI taxonomy): domain Eukaryota; kingdom Metazoa; phylum Chordata; class Mammalia; order Primates; family Cercopithecidae; genus Macaca; species Macaca thibetana. The sequence continues at coordinate 37,271,613 of NC_065595.1, forward strand.
ACAAGGGGAAAAAAGCTAATATTAGAATAATTTAAACATTTATTCTAATTTTTTTTGCACTTCATTGAGGTAGCATGCTTCTTTTTTGAAAATAATTATTAGATTAGATTAAATTAATATGTTATTCATACCATTATGAATCAAAACATACAAATTAGGAATTTTCCATCAATGCTATAAAGAAGTACTTATGTGTAAGATGCAAGAATCTAGAAACTACTAATAGATCATGGTTGGTAATAAATCCCTTAAATTTACAAAGAGCTTGGACTTTGATGAATGGAAGCTCAAGTTCAAATCTTGAGAAACCAAATTAACAATGTCAACATCCATAAAATAGAAACAATAATAACATATACCTCATAAGTTATCATAAGGCTCAGTGAGATACTGTATCTGAAATCCATTTAGTGATAATGAAATATACTGACTTGATTATTGTTAATATTTAATTTGACATTATGTTCAAAGGTTTAGGATTCAGACTGTTGACACTATTTCATGTCTAAAGGTAATGGAATAAAGATGACAATTAAGTCACTGGGTATGCTGTAAACATAGATATTGTAAGAAAGGATCCTTGTTTCTTTGAACATTAGTTTTAGGTGACATTTCCCCTTCCCTGTAGTTAATAGGAAGGCCAGAATATGCATAAGTGCGAGAGAAGCACGTGCAGCTGACTTTCAGTGAGGGAAACCCTGCCCTCCCAGACTTATTTTTAAGATATTGGATTATATGATTGTATGTGCTGAGAAGTTGCAAGTGCAGACTCTGTGGTGCAGACCAACAGGCTGACAACTCAAACAGGAGTCAGTGTTGCAGTAGGCAGAATTCCTTCTTCTATGAGAAACTTTCGTTTTTGCTCTTAAGGCCTTCAACTTATTGAAGGAGGCTCACACAAACTGTTGAGAATAATCTCCTTTAAATAAAGTCAACTGATTGTAGATTCTCATCACATCAACAAAATGCCCTCACAGCGGCAGGGACACTAGTATTACATAAAATAACTGAGAGCAACAGCCAAGGTCACACCTACTAAATGTGACAGCGTATGTGTGCTAGCACAAGCAGCACGGGGCACTGGCTTTTGTTTATAGTGCACTACAACCCTAGAGAACCACAGATTTTGTTTCCAGTCTTTAGAAAAATTATAAACTTGGCCTATGTTTGTGTTTTTATTTTTTATATTTTATTATATTTTAAAGACAGGTTCTCACTTTGTAGCCAAGGCAGGAGTGCACAGATGTGATCATAGTTCACTGTAGCCTTAAACTCCTGGACACAAGCGATCCTCCTGCTTCCCAAAGTGCTGGGATTACAGGCATGAGCTACTGTGCTTGGCCCTCTGTTTTTATTTTCTACCTTTCTACATCTGCCTTCAGCGCCTTCACTTCCCTCTTGCCTCCTAGTTTTGATGCTGCTGTCATATCCTTGGATATGCAGTGTCCCCTACAATAGCTTATCCCAAACATGCAACCCTTTAGATCTAAACTTTATTCCACACTCATTTTCACGGAAATGTAAGGAGGAAAAGGTAGCATTTATTTTCCTTCAACCATGGCTAGGTTCCTGACTGAATCCCCTATAACAAAACATAGAATAGCAATAGAAAAGTATATACATTTATTCAATATAATTTTACATGATATCTGAGTTTTCAGTAATAAAGACCCAAAGACCAGGGAAAACTGTATTTTTATGGAGAGTCATGCAGAAGTATGATTGAAAGACAGAAGGATTTGATCTAATTATAATAAACTGAGTGTGAGGAGGCAGGAGAGGATTAGCAAGATGTATTTGCTAATCTTGAATTTGCTAATTCTTTTTGGCCTCTCTATGTGATATTTCTTTTGTCCAAATGTAAATCAGGATACCTGTAACATGAGGATCTTCAGGGGAGAAAGGAGGGAGAATGTCAGAAAGGGATCTTCCTAGGTGCTGTGGCCTGCTTCAGGAAAGAAAAAGAAGTGGGGAATTTCAGTTTCTATGGCCTGTTTCAGGAGAGAGGGAGGTGGAAGATGGTCCTCAATTAATTTCAACTTAAAATACTCAGAGCGCCAAAGGGCCATGTTTTGGGGTACCATTTCCTAAGGAATGCTAGCGTTTCCTACAGCATTTCAATGGCCTGTTTCAGGAGAGAGGGAGGTGGAAGAAGGTCCTCAATTAATTTCATGTTAAAATACTCAGAACACCAAAAGGCCATGTTTTGGGGTAGCTTTTCCTATACCCCATTAGAAGTTACTTAATTACCATATGATTTATTACTTTATGAATTTGATTAATTGGTTATGTTCTTTTTCTATTAAAATTGCGTACTGTAATTGGAACAGCATTGATTTGAGAGACAAATGTCCTAATTTTAGGACATACAAGTGTATGACTTTTACTGATTCATGTAATCTCGTTGAAGCAGACTCAGTTTTCTCATTTGGTGGAAAAAGAACATTCTATGAAGATAAAATCCTTTTTGTTCTCAATAACAAAAAGACTAGAGCCAATCATGCTTTTTTCCTTAATTTTTAAAGATATCATTTTTAGTTTGTTCCCTAAAACTAAACATTTTTAAAAATTTTAGATACTTTTAGATTTGCTTAATATGTTTAATTTGAATGAATATTTCTCTTTCTTACTACTTGATGGTAGAGTAAATCAGGTTATAAATTCCTGTAGAATGGTGTTTAAAACAAAGATTCAAAGAGAACTATTAATTACATCTGATTTATTGAAGAATGAATGAAATTCTGCATGATATTATGTCCACAACAAAAGAAGAATAAGAAAAAAGAAAAAAAAAAGAAAAAGTTAAAATCAATATACCACCTAATCTGCGCTAGTTCGATAATTTGTATCTAACTTGGACTGAAAAAGTTAGCATGCCACTTACATTTCTATTACAGTGATGACCTAAAACACTTAAATTCCCTCACATTTCTAGGTTATTCTGGGGATGGGTGATGAATATTTTCCATTCAACTTTCTAATTCTTGTGTTGAGCACTTTGGCATATTGTATTTCAAGAACAAGTATAGGTAATTAATTTCCCATGTCAAGATAGTATTATTTTTTTCCCAAGGCTGAATATATGCGCTTCTATATTGATTTCTACTGGGTTCTTATGTATGAGTTTTATCACTAGAAGTAGATGACGAATTCATCAAGGACACTGATTATACACTGTACCTCTTTAACCTTCCCCAGCAACAGCATCCCACAGAGAGCTGGACTCAGAGAGATTTTGGAAATTTCTTGTTTATTTGAGCATATCAGTAGTTTTCTATCACCATACACTTAGAAAATCAAACAACACTAAAATAACTTGAAAAGAGAAAATACTTTTTTATTCATTTTAACAATTGCAGATGATATGGGTGGTACAGCAACCCAGCTGAGCCCACTATTCAAAATATCTTGGCCAAGCAAAAGAGGCATGCAAACCTCTAAAGACTTATAAAATAATAAAAACGATTACCAATGCTCTGTTTCCTATACATAGGCACATGATACCTACATAAGGATAAACCTAATTTGATTACCTAATGAACAAATAACACATTTGATAAACTAATTAATGTAATTAATTATTAATGTGTGTATTCACATAGACATAGAACCCTATGTACTTGATACCACAGTAGAAATTACATATTGTGTGGATCCAGAAAAAACATTTAACGAAGATGGCAGGTAAACATAGAAATGCTCATTTTCTCTAATTTCTTGTATTGTCTTTCATGTATTTACAAATATGCTAAATCATTGTTATCATGGGCACAGAGATCGACCATTGCTTTTATTCTCTAACTGGTTTTGTTTATAAGTTTGCATTTAACACTGAGTCAGAGCTTTCAGTATTTCTAGCAGAATTCTCTGCTAATCATACTTTTCAAAGAAAAATTACTGGTCTTGATGATAGTACCAAAATGGAACTAAACTGAGTTAAACACATTAAGAATTACATATTTTATCAATGATTTACCCTTCTGGTTAGAGCAAGCTTGCAGATCTCTCTTTACTGGGCTGATATTATGAATGGCCCAGATGCGGGGGGAAAATGGCACGGCTGGCCCTGTGGAATCCCTTATGATACACGAAATAAGAATTCTTCAGGTAAACTTTGTAGTATGTAAACTTTATTCTCCCCATGTCTGACTCAAGCTTACTTGTGCTTAATGCTGGGTAGGGGCTTCATCATCTGTCTTTGAAATATCTTCTCATCCCTGAAATGACAACCATCAGACCCCATGGGGCAACATGTAGGAGAAGCAAGGAAATTGTTGCCCATCAGCTTCAATGATCATGTCTTTGCTTCAGTAGAGAACCAGCATCCTGGGAATGACTGCCTTGGTCTTCTGATCTGTCAAGAGGATTTGATGGGCAATTGTAGAGACTAATAATCCCTTTGCTTTGTGACAACAAAGTTCTGAGGTGAGCTTTCACAGGCTCAAAGAGTGATTCTTTCCTTTGAATGTCGGGGCTCTCACCCAGGGCAAGGAACCCATATAGGGTTGTAACTTGGAAAAGGCATGGCAAGTATAGGGCAGCCCAGGTTGTCATTTCAGGGATGAGAAGATATTTCAAAGACAGATGATGAAGTACCTACCAGCATTAAGCACAAGTAAGCCTGAGTCAGACATGGGGAGAAATTAGAGCATTTTTGCAGTCAGCAAGACTCTCAGTCAAGCACAGGGTATCCTTTTTGTACAGTTTCTCTTTTCTTCATACTTTTATTTTTTATAGATAATTTCGATCTGCATTGAACTGATGGAGAATTGCTGTTTATCACGTCGACAGTCTTCTCTCTACAAATCAGTCTTCTGGGAGTTGGACTGATTTTACATGAAAGTCCATATGTCCCACATTCAAAGAGAGGATGAAGAATTTAAGAATGCAGTCAGGAATTATCACTATTTGGAAAATGTCCTTGTCCTTGCCTGTTAGTTTATCTTTTGCCAAGGGTTTTCTCAGTGTGGTGCTTGTCCAAGCAAACATGCTTTCAACAACACTCTTCATGGCCAGCTGAGATACTGTCAACAGCATGATTTCAACCTGCAAGTAGACTGTAAGCCCCAGACTGCAAGCTGATTGAAATCTCTCTTCTGAGGTACTGAATGAGAACTCGTCTTTTATTAAATGAGATAACTCTCATTGCGTCATGGTGCAGTCAGACATCATTGGCATAGTAACAGGAGATGAAGATCCTGCTGCACTCCCAGCTCACACTCAACCTGCCATTCATGCAGTTCCATTACATTAAGGCAGCTCAAAGTGTTTCATATAAAACCTGTTTTATAAACCATACCAATCTGAGTGCAAAGTTTAGGAAAGAAAAGAGTAAGGTAAAATTATTCAGCAAATTTACTTTGAAAAGTGCATTTATACTAATGTGCAAACTTTAACATGAAAAGGATGGCATTAAAAGGCTTGATAATGTACCACATCTACAGAAAAATTTAAATATGGTTGCATTCACTAGGGGGCTTCATTTTTTTTACAGTGTCTTTTTATTGATGACAATGATGTTTTACTCATGTTTAGAGCATGACCTTTTTCATATTGAACACCATCTTGAAAATGCCAAAAGATATTTATTTGTAAATAGATAAGGAACAGACATTTTTTAAGTGTCGAAGAGCAGATTATTTTTACATATACAATGCTTAATAACACATGAACCTGCCACTTTATACTAGATATGTCTTAGTGACCCATGTAACATATTGATTCACCTGGAGGAATTAAAAGATGCAACTTCTGTCCTTCAAAACACTGTAGACACATATTCTTGAAAAATGGGCAGAGAGAAGAGTAGTACAGATGAAAATGCTGAGCTATATGTCATTCAGGTGATATGTGCGATTCTTACAAGTATAAGCTGTAGTAATTAGGGAAACCATAGACTAAATAGAAGACAGTTATTATTTTTAAACAAAAAAGGGAGGAGAGCTCAAAGCGCTGCATGGCAGCAGGGGTGAGCACTGTGGCAGTGGCCAGCTCACTCACTGAGGGGGCAGAGAGGAGTAGTAAACTGGTTGGAGCAAACCTATCACATGGGCTTGAAAGTTAAAAAAATAAAATAAAATAAAATCTATGTGTCAGCCAATCAGGGGACACCACAGGAGGTCAAAGACTCTGCACTGCTTTTCCGTGAGTTGGTGAATCATGCACTCTGGTTATAAATTAGTTTTAAGAATCAATTGATATTTTGTACTTTCTAGGATGCTAGATGTCTTCTTTACTCATCCCTAACCATTCACTCATCATTTGCTGCATTCAGCTGCCCGAGAGCCTGGTAGTCCACCAACCTAACTGGTTTCCAAGGGACTACAGATCTCCTGGAGCATTTGAAGTTGAGACCTTCAATGGGGCCTCTGATGGTGTCTTCAGTACTCCCTACTCCAAGGAAAAGAACTACCTTTGTTTTTCATTCATTTGCATGTTAGTAAAACAAAGCTAAATCTTTGGAGCAGAAGCCTGTCATTTTGATCTGCTTGTATCCTAGGAAGCTTTGCTATATCACACATACCACTCACTCTTAGACACAGCCGAATGAGGGAGGAAATTGCTCCACAGTCACTACTGCTTTTGCTCACAAGGATGCAGTGTGTTATTGAAAGCTAACTGTCTATTAACACAGAAGACTCCACTGGCTTTATGCTCTTAATATGCCTAAGGGCTGAACTGTTTCAGGGTCTTAATTTACCCGACAGTGAACCACGTTATTAAGGGTACATCACTTAGCTTCTATAAAATATAATAACAAAAGACTAAACATTGGCTAATTAATAAATAAACCTAGTTGTTCAGCAAATATACACCAAAATGTCCCCTATTACCCATGTTTCGCACTCGGGATACTGATATAACAGTGATAGATATACTTATCCCTCTTTGGAGCTTCCAATTTAGTAAATTGGGAATCTGGAGGTTGAGAAAAATTTCACTGAGCTGGGAAGATAGAGGAACAGAAGAATGCAGGCTAACAACATGAAAGATCAGGCTGCCTTAAAAAGATGTAGACTATATTTTTCTCTATGTGAAAGGAAAAGTGGCAGAATCTGAATTTTGTTGTCTATGATTATTTCCTTTTCTCTAATACAAGCCCTTGCCATAACTTACAGAATCTGCTAAAATTCTAGCACTATTTGTCCGTTATAATTTCCCAGACTAGCTAGACATACTACTCTTAGAAACTCCAGTTGTTAATCTGGCACCATAGCAATCTCATCAGGCTATTGTTTAGGAACAGTGAGTTGCAAAGATCAGGAAGAAAGCAGAGGGGAAGAAAGAAAAAGAATCGAAGGAAGGAAGGAAGGAAAGAAGGAAGGGAGGGAGGGAAGGAGGAAGGAATAAAAAATAAAGACAAGAATGAATGAAAGAAATAAAGAGAAAGAAAAAGAAAAAAAAGAAAAGAAAGAAAGAAGGAGAAAGAAAGAAAAGAAGACAGGAAGAAAGAAAGAGGAGGGGGAGGGACAGAGGAAGGAAGGAAGGAAAGAAGGAAGGAGGGAAGAGATGAGAAAAGGAAAGAAAAAAGAAAAGAAGGGGGCTGAAGAAAAACTGGTTAAAATTCTGGTATTCATGTTTATTTCCTTACTGTTATAAACTCATACTAATATGTTCTTTCTCTTTGATTTTATTGTACTTTGTATCAGTTCTGCAAAACATGGCACTTTGTTTTATTTGGTCATACAGTTATGACTATGGTTGTTAAAAGTAGAAATTGATTTGAATTAAAATAAGCGATACACTAATACTAACAATAATTAGAGCAATTTATTGTAATTTGCAAGATTGGAAAACAGAACAAAAAGGCAAAAATTATAGCCAGGTCCAGGAGAATAACAGCAAAAAATGCAAAGCTATCATCGCTCTTTTTCTGATATTTGTCTCTCTCTGCCTGTCCCTGCAATATTCCGGTCTCTCTGCCCAGAAGCTCTTTGTGGCAGGTTAGGTTTCCGGGACATGCAGGCTAAAATAGAGTTGGGATACAAGATATTTATCAGGAATCACCTACAAAGGAAATGGGGAGAAAACAGGATTGGGCAGATGAAAAATGTTGAATTGTGAGCCATGCTCAACAGGGCCTTATCCACCTTAGCTGGGAGATGTGGAGCCAGATCATCCATAAGGGTTGTCCCCCAGCAGGCACCTTCATACTCCCTCCTCACTGAGGCACAGGGTTCGGGCTTTCCCCAGAAGTGGAAAGAACATAACTTCAAGAAAAGATGGCTCTTGCTTAATGGAGATGGAGCTAAGGCTGATCCAGAAGGGTTAACAGGAGACTCTCAGCTGACCACACTCCGCAGGTGGCAGTAAGTCTTTCCTCAAAAAAAGAGCTGGGTGGAGCATCTCCATGTCCGCCACACTCTGATTTTCTTGTCCTCATGGATGTATGTTTATTCCACAGCTGCTGATTTTATTCACATGCTGTCTAGTTACTCAACTGTAAATTTAACAGACAGAAATGGTCCTTTACATTGTGTATTCCCCACAATAGAGCACTTAGAAACTATACACTGTCATTACACAAAGAGTGTTACACTCAGGAAGCCCTGAAGAAATTCTCGATTGGTTTCTGAGTAGGACAAACTTAGTTACCACTAGAATACCTTTTTTCTTTTTTTTTTTTTCAGTTTCACTGGACAGATAAAAAGGATTCAAGTGAGAAAACACAATCAAACAGGATACTAACGAATTTGGTGGAAATTATTTTTCTAGAGAACTTCAAGGGGAAAGGATAGTAATGGTTTTTTATTAAGAACCAAAAACATCTATAAGATTTTGTATTGGCAACTTCAGTTTTTGCCTTAGTTCTATGGGTTAGATGGATGACATTGTTCAAAGTGATACAGGGCAGGTGAGTCCCTAAATTGGTGCTTAGCCCAGGAGGGTTCTTGGCTTCACCCAGGAAAGGATTCAGGCATGCGCCAGTGGTGTTAGACAGCAACTTTTGTTGAAGTGGCAGTGCACAGCAGCAGCAGAGGCACTGCTCCTTGTGAAACAGAGCTACCCCATAGGCACTGTACCCAGAGAAGCAACTCGGGGGCAATTGTGCAGTTGTATTTATACTTACTTTTAATCACATGGCAGATTACAAAGAAATTTCTAGAAAAAGGGTGGTACTCCTAAGTCACTGCCATGGAAAGGGGTGGTAATTTCCAGGTGCTATTGTTGCAATGGCAAACCAACATGGCACAGGTGAACATGTCTTATAGAGAGGTTCTTTTTTTCTCTTCCCTGTTTCAGCTAGTCTTCATTCTGCCCTGGAGTCCAAGCCTCACCTCCAGAAATGAGTCTGACCTTGTACCCCAAAGGCACTTGGAAACTTTGGGCTTGTTTATTTTTTTTAATCTGTTAAACATTGGTAGCAATAAGATGTCACTTTTGTTGTAATATTTAACGAAATCTATAAGAGCATAGATAGTGACATGCTGGGTGTTTCAGTCATCTATTGCTGAAAATTAGATGTTCGGCTCAAACATTATTTGTGTATGTTTCTTCTAGTTTAGGACTTTTCTAATCCTGAAGATGGAGGCTAATGTGATAAATGAATAAAAAAGAAAAAGTCAAACAACATTGAGAAGATAAGTTGAAACAAATCATTTATGGTTGGCATAGATAACTACAGGAAACACATTTTTTGAAGGTTTAGGTCTTAGAATGGAAAACTTGAGTTTCAATTTATCTTCTTCCCCTGATATCCACAGCTCAGTGGCTGTGGATAGGTCACTTAAACCCTGTGAATCATTTCCCTCACCTTTTATAAGTGGTATGAATAATATCTAACGTATGTACCATACCTCAAGGCAATGTTGTAAAGTTATCATGAGATTACACTGTGTGTGTGTATGTGTGTATAAGCACTTTGTAAATTCTAGAGATTAATGCAAATATTACTAATTTGTTTATAATTCGTTCAGTTCTAGGTGGATAATGGATTTGCTATTTTAAATAATTTAAACCATTAATAGCTAAGTGTGAATTTATAAGACCACTTTTAACAATGACATAGAAACCTGGGATAATTTGAGGCCTTGGACAATTGAGCAAGAGGTAGGGATACTGGAAGCTTGTAAAGGTATAGAAAGTAGACCTAGGGTGGAAAGGATTACCTTCTGATCTCCAATCTTTCTGAGATCTGTCCATGATTTTGCATATTCTCTCTATCCCAAGTCTGTCATTTAGTACTTTATCCTGATAGAGACTTTTTTACTTCTTAAGACAAAATGCAATTCATAAGAGAAATGAAGTAAAATTTATCCCTGAAAAAAATAAAGCAAGCTATAAAATGAATGCCTTCTTCAAACCATAAAGATCACTGAAGCCGACCCTTTCAATTAGAGCTCATTCCAAGCATCCACGATATTTTCATCTTCTTCTCAGTCATCAGGATTTTTCATGAAGCAGGTATAAACTCCGTAATGAATCAGTAGTTCTGTGACTAATGGAAGAGTTGTAAAATCATTTTAATTACTAAAGTTTATAAATAGTAAATCATACAATAATGGTAAATGATAATGTTTATAATCTCCTCATCCTCACCCTATGCTGACCAACTTTGTTTCATGATAACAGAGCTTTGTGTAAATATATAATTGGCATAAATAAACACAGATGAGCTTGCCTTTTCAATCCTTTATAAAACAAAGTTTAGTTTTGTGAAGTAAATGAATGGTTTGTGGTTTATGATCTTGGATAATCATCTTTTAGGATTTTTAGAAATGGAGTATATATCTGTTTCTACTGATATACAATCACTTAAAGTTAATGATAATATTTGAACTTATCTGGTTCAACCTCTTTCATTTTCCTGAGGATAAATCTGAAACAATGGAAAGTAAGACGGCTTGCCCAAAGCTCACAGCTCTTTATTAGCAAAGCCTGAACTGGGTTCAAGCTTCTGTTACCAAGACCGGTACAAAGACATAACCACCTTTGCCTTCCATGCCCTGATATGAGCAATCATATCCAAATGGTTCTGGATTCACTTACATTTACTCTTATATCCATTAGAGAGCATCTTCTCTGTGTATTCAACAGGGAAGAATGTTCATATGGGTGTGTGTGACTCTAAGAAACACGATAGAGTCATAGACTGCAAGAATTGTAGTAAAAAGAGGCCATAGAAATCACTTATTTCATGTGTGACTCCACAAAGTGGTCATATAATCCCTGATGAAGCCTCTCAAAAGACAGACATTTATTGTTTTATTTCCTAAGGTAAGACAGTTTTAAATGTTAGTTGTTCATCTGTTCAAAACCATAATATTATGGCTGAAATATAAAGATATTTGAAGCAGCCATTTTTCTGCCTACCTGCTCTCCCTTCCAGGTACACCTAAAACTTAAGGCCTTGTGCTGACACATCACTGTATCTACTAAGTCTTTAATCTCAAAACTAATTAGGTATCTCATTCATTCCAGAACATTTGAGACTTTAAAAATTTACAATGTCAGAGAACAAAAAAATTAAAATTATAAAATGGTACAACCAAAATGAATTCACATTCTAGTGAAGGGAGAAGTTAGTTTAGTAAATACTTGCAAAATTCTTACTTAACCATGGTATAAGTTATGCACAAATAGTTTAGAAAATGTACCTAGAAAATCAGGAGAGGTAGGAGTTTTCAAGAAGCATGGACATTGTTACACTTGCAGAATTAACTCAAGGACCAGAAGCAGAAGTGATATTAAAGATCACTTCCATTTGCTAATCTTAAAGTTGGAGAAATGAAGGCTTAGAGAAGTGACATTCCCAAATTTCTATAATTTCTTTGTGGCAGAACTGAAGGGAGGCTTTGATGAGAAACCGGGATTTTAATATACTCATATGCTACTGAGTTTGAAGAGCAGCAAGGGGTGGGAGAATGTTTCAGACCAAGGGGACTACCAGCGTGAGGCCTGGAGACAAGACTCCCCAAGATGTCACTGTCACACTGAGAAGGTAAGCCTCGTGAGGTCATGTAGCACCACGAAAGGATAAGACTGAGATAAATGACTACAAGTAAAAATAAGATTGAAAAATCTCAGTGCTTCCTGTTTTACCCATTTTCAACCTCTACCATCAGAAAAATCTTCTCTCTGCATATCCTCATTTATTTGCCAGCATCAATTAGATGGAATTATACAAATGGATGTAATTGCTTTTTATTTATTATTCCTCAATCAAATGGCTCCTTAGATTCACGTGACAGTGTTCCTAATACATACCATGTAAAGAATAGGCGAGTAGACTTCTTGTTATTACTTTCTTAATTTTTATTATCTTGAAGCAGGAAAAGCTGGACAAGATATCACAGAAAATTCATCATCTCTTCCTTCAGCCCCTTTATTTGTTTTCCTTTGGTTTTTATCCACTTACTTTTTTACCCACTGACATAGCAGAACTATCATTCACATCTCATAGCCATCTCTTCTGCAGGCCTTTTTTCTTACGCACTTGCTCTGATATAGACAGGAGCTTCAGAGGCTAGCATCTAAGAAGGGAGGCCCGTGTGTCCCACCTCTATAGGCTTCCTGTGCATATTGTGTGACTGATATTCAGGAGAAAGTAAATAAATGCTACCCTCTGCTGTTTTTCATTTGTAAATAAGAAAGTCAACTCAGGAGGAATAAAGGTGAAATCCTGTCTGCTTAAAAGCAAAATAGCTATGTGAAGCCTTAAAAGCCTATAATTTACTCAGGAGCTGAAACATATGTACTCTCAAAATAAGCAAAACAAAGAAATAACCTATTTAAAAGCCATGTGGATTACAGTCTTTTAGCTGTAAATCATACCTTCCATTAAGCTGGGAAGAAACCACTTCGACATGTTTTACAGATAAAAAACAAATGTGTGCTTACGAGTCCCTTGGAAGCTTTGAGGCACTTGTGGCCCAGAATCTATCATGAGGAAGAGCAGGTTTCTTCACAGAAATTAGGGGTGTCTGTTTTTGAGCAGACAATTACATAGTTAAACACAGAGAAAGACATTGGTTCCAGATGGGGGTGTTTTAAATCTGAACCAATTTTTCTAATGGCAATATGAGAGATTTTTCAAGTAACATTCCGAAATAAGGAATTTGGATACTGAAATACCTTGGACACAAAAATTGTCTTTCAGATTGTTTCTCTATTCTTTAGAACCACTGCCCCAACTGCAACACACACATACGTGCACGCGCGCGCACACATACACTCACACACTCATACACACACACACACCTGCAACCACATACAACCAAAAGAAGATAACACAACTATGGATATTGAACAGTAAATTCCTGAGCTTCTTCCCTTCTTCCCCACAAATGTCTAATATTAAACACGGATAGTTATGAGTCTTCTAAGGACATTCTAAAATGATCCTCACTAAAACTTGGAAATCAAAGTCTTTAAAATTAATTTATTGGTTAAGCCAGGCTCTCACCATATGCCATATTTCTTACTCTAGAAGAGTTTACAGGCTGTAAGAGGAGACAGACGGGTAAACAACTTGCACTGAAGAAAACAGCAGAGTTGCAAATGCTTTAACGGGGCTTTATTCCGGAAGCCGTAGACATAAGGTGAGAGGGAGCCCCTCAGGGAGACCTCCTCCCTTTCCTCATTAGAGCCTCGCCACCCACATCCCCAACATCACCACTTTCGGAGTCTCAAAGTCTGCTTTCTGATCTGTTTACGCTGAGAGATAACTGTTGAGAAGGACGGGGGTGGAGAAAGGCTGAAAAACAAACTGTAGGAGTATAGTTTCAGGCATAACGCAATGGATAGAGCATGCCTGTGCATGGGTGTGATGATGGGAGGAAGCAGGCATCAGGTCCTTGTCTAGAATCCTTTAACAATTCATGCCAATGTGTAAAGCTGGTCCTGGAAGCACATATCCTGTGGCTATTTCTACTTTGGGGCAAGCACTAATTACTGTGTAACCCTCACATGTAGATACAAAACCCAGCTCCTTGTCACATTCCTCTTCACTGAACGATTTATGAATGTGCAGAAAATACTCCCCATACACTCAAGAATATATCATATCTATTGTTACCCGCTATTTACTGTTTTATTTCTCATCTACTGATTCAGCCTCTTCTTGCTGTATAGCTCCATGTCTTATTGGTTTTCTGTTATTTCAGAAGTAGTGGTTCTTTCTGTAGGTTATCCTTTGATTGGAAGTTATTTAATTAGGATCTACGAAAGATGTAGAACAAATTGACAACCTATTCAGATACAGTAACTTCAATTTGCAAACCAAAACATGGGGACTAGCAAAGAAAATTCTTCCAATAAATGATGTATTTATATGAAAATTCTTACACTTTTATAAAATTAAATTCACATTTACTCATATACTTACATTATAAAATAATCACTAAAATGAGTAAACCAATTGCATGGTTTACTGTGCTTTTTGATACAGATGTTGAAAACTCAGTCTGCAAAATAAATATTTTAAGATAAATGATTTATTTTTATTCTAGTTATGATATTTAAATTTTCAGGGAATGTCTATAGTGTACGAGAAAAATAGGTAAGGATATTTGAAACCAGCATAAATAAAAAGCTAGCTTACTTTCACTTTCTCTAATGGAAGGAGGTAAGCAGAGTTGCAATAATTTCAGCAGTAAATTGCAACCATCTTAACTGTTTTGCTTTGCTTTGATTTTGATGTTACCTTTCTTTTGGTTACCAAATAAAACTGTTTTGTGTTACTGCTGGTACCAAACAGATGTCTGTTCAATTAAACAATTACCTCAAAATGTTTTGAAAAGCTAATCATAATATCTTTGTTTCCTTTGGATTTTTACACTGGTTTATTTTGTCTTTAATACTTCATAGGTGGCTTTTGATATGCAATTACTTTGCATATTCTTAATGACTAGCTTGCAGAATTGGGAGAAGTATAGGGAGATGAGGAACTGTAGGTTGAGTTTCATGACGCAGAAGTCAAGCAAGACTTGTTGGAACAATCATGATCATATTGTGAGACCTCTTTGAGTGCTACTGGAGTGCAGCACTCATTGCAACCCTATGGATCAATTTTTTCCCACATCCTTGCTTCTCCCAAGCACACACGCTTTCTTCCCTGTCCCTTATACAATAGAGAAGTGTAAATTAAGCAGCCTGACTTCTTAGGACACGTATCAGTCCATCTCCTCAAATTTGAACTTTCTTGTGTTAAATTAATAGATACTGTTCTGTACTTCATAACCTAGTGTACACAAATCTCTAGATGGAGAATGAATACAATTAAAAAATATTGATAAAGGTTTAGCATTTCTCAACTTATTGGAGTCATATATGAGTATCCTGAATTTAAAAATAAAATCTGTTGAACAACAGGGAAAGGACGATATTTTGAACAAATGGTTCTGAGTCAGTTGGTTAGCCATTTATCCAAATAAATGAACGTTGGTCATCTACTCACATCGTATACAAAAATTAATTCAAAATGAAATATAGAACAAAATTTGAGAATTAAAACTCTAAAATTCCTAGGGGAAAAAAAAGGAGAAAATCTTAGCGATGTTAAATTTGGTAAAGATTTATTAGCTTACGAAAATGAAAAACCAAGCCACAGATTTGGAGAAAATATTTATGAAATGTATAACCGACACAGGAATTTTGTACAGAATATATAAATAACTTTTAAAACTCAATAATATGAAAGCAAACAACCCAATAAACAAGCAGGCAAAATATTTGAGTAGACACTTTCCAAAGAAGACATATAGGTGGCAAAAATACACGTGAAAAGATATTCAACATCATTCGTTATTAGGGAGATGTTAATTAAAACCACAATGGGATATATTACTTTCCCATTAGAATGAAAAAATAAAAAACACTGATGATACTAAGTATTGGCAAGAGTGTGGAGCAACCACAACATTTCCACACTGCTGGCGAGAGTTTAAAATAATCCAGCCACCTCAGAAATATTTTACCTGCAATATGGCTCATCCATTTCATTCCTAGGAATTTGTCTAAGAGAAATGAAAGGATATGTCCAAACTAAGATTTGCACAAGAATATTCACAACATCTCTACATATTTGTAATATCCTGAAACCAGAAGCAACCTAATTGTTCATTAACAGGTAAATAGATAAACAAATTACGATAAAACCACACAATACAATACTACTCAATAATAACAAGAAATGAAACAGTGACGCATATAGTGATGGGCTGGATTTGTCTAGAACTAGCTCACAAGATGTGATCATATGCATTTCTTTCCTACTGTGAGTTCAGAGACAACATGTTTGTAGCTTAAAATCCATCATGATGGGAATCTGCACCATGAAAATCAATAAATGCTACAGATGGCTTACACCCACCCCTACCAACAATGCCACCAGAGAGCTGGTGGTTAAATATTTATCATCATGCCCCTGGATGCATGAACAAAAAATGAATCTAAAAGTCATTATGATAGATGAAAAAAGCCAGTCCACAGAAAGTATGATTCTATCTGTATAAAATTTTAGAAAATGCAAACTAATCTATAGTTCCAGAAAGCGTAGAACTGATTGGCTTGGGACTGGGGAGGAAATGGATTATAAAGAGGTGTGAGGAAACTTTTGCAGTCAATGCATCTATTTATTATTTTAGTGGGGATGATGTCTCATAGGTGTACACGTGTATCAAACTTATCAAATTGTATACTTTATGGTTGTGCAATTTATTGAATATTAATTATACATCAATAAAGATTAAAAATTCCATCAGAGCACCAAATTTTCAACTTCCTTTTACCAAATTAGATGTTGTTGTCCTCCTCAATATTTTTGGTTAACTATATATTTTCTCCTGGGATTTCTGTGTCCATATATAAAAAAATATATAAATATTATACACACACACACACACACACACACACACACACACATATATATGTATGTATGTATATATTCCCTACGTGTCCATGTAAAGTCTTCTGTACAATCTTGTTTCATGAAAGCAGTGAAAAGTCGTTCTTACTTCTTTGGACCTCCATAGCCCTGCTGGACAGCCTGTACTCTGTCTTTCACGACCTTAATTTATTCAGTCTTGCATCATTTATTACTTTAGCTTATTGCATAAATATGATAAGCATGATGCTACTGGAAGAATAATCAGAAGTCATTCTACAGAATGAATTTGTGTGAAAAGAATTTGGAGACTGGGCATGGTGGCTCACACCAGTAATGCCAACAATTTGGGCGGCTGAAGCAGTAGGATGTCTTGAGCCCAGGAGTTTGAGACTAGCCTGTAAAGCATAGGGAGATGCTGTCTGTACAAAATAAAATAAAATAAAAATAAAAATAAATCAGCCAAGTGTGGTGATATGCACATGTGGTCCCAGCTACTCAGGAGGCTGAGGTGAGATGACTGCGTGAGCCTGGGAGATTGAGGCTGCGGTGAGCTGTGATTGCATCACTGCACTCCAGTCTAGGTCACAGAGAGACGTCATGTCCCAAAAAAAAAAAAAAAAATCAAACAAAAAAACAAAAAGAATTTGGATTATTATCTCTATCAAAAGGGTCAGAGGGTAAAAGACAGTTATTCTCCAGATGTGACTCTTGAAGAAAAACAACAAATAGTCTTACATGATTGAATTCTCCAGAGCAAAGAAATGTTTCTGCTTGGTAGGATTACAGAAAATTAAATTCTTCTGGGAAATAACTGGTTTTCTAGAGTTTGAACAACAATGCACATTCTCATGGGAACATGTCAACATTGAGTAGTTTCAGCAAAAACTGGATATACAGTCCATCCTTAGTTTTTGCTTCTATTTTTCTATAAATACACCAGGCTGTCCTATATAAAGTAAACCATGTAATTTTAAAACTGTGGATGTGTCAGTCAACACAGTGTTTCTTCAAATGGGGAAAATGAATGTCTAATTCTTGTAAAGCACATGAATGATCTGAAGACAGATAAAAAAAGGACATTTATAAATGATAGATTGAGGATATGAAATAGAGTTTCTAAGAAGTTGAAAAAGACTCCCATCAGCCATACCTAACTCCACATGTTCATGGGGAAAGATGAAGCAAATAAAAATATTGCCAAAATAAGATGACTGGCTACTTCTTAACACCCCAAACTCTTGATTCTTTAGTAAACCAATTTGTCTCCAAACTTATTTTTTAAACTATTAAGCAGGACTAAAACATGGAAATGTTCACTCTGAAATTAGCTATTTTATTTTGCCTCTGTAGATCATTCAACCCATCACTTATTTTAAATAGTTGCAATGACTTTTTACATTAAATCTAATAGATATGTATATATACCCACCATTTATATACACACTCACATACACAGTTATAAGTAGTCAGATTCCCAGAGAAAACATAAAAAAAAATCACTTCTCTGATACTGAGTGTAATTTAATACATGAAACTTTACTAAAAATCAATTTTTAATTTTATTTTAGGAGGTTTGATTCTCTTTCCAAATAGTTTTACCAAGGCCAGGGCAAGCA
The DNA here is from genome assembly GCF_024542745.1 of Macaca thibetana thibetana. Classification (NCBI taxonomy): domain Eukaryota; kingdom Metazoa; phylum Chordata; class Mammalia; order Primates; family Cercopithecidae; genus Macaca; species Macaca thibetana. Next base: position 37,290,057 of record NC_065595.1, read on the forward strand.
AGTAGAGAGGTGGTGAGAATAAATGAAATTAGTCAATCTAAATATTTATTGAATGACTCCCAGTATTCCTGATGTCATATCTATGTGGAGTCTATTCATATACCGAACCTTATTTTAAAGCTATTGGAAAAAGTATAAAGTAACTTTGCCACATTGTCTTGATATAAATTGTCTTAAAAGTAGCTTCTTATTCTATGATAGAGTATAGTAAAATTTTTTCATTGTATTTATACTTGTGTTTTCTCATAGAAAATATTTGATTCTTTTTGAACATAGAATATGGAGACAGAGTGAATTGAAGTCCAATGTGGGACTGAGTTTGAGCTTAGTCTAGATATACCTGAAGTGATGGACTAACAGAATGGAGAGTAGTGTGGCTGAAAAGTTCTCCGACAAAAAGAGGAAAATGGTGGATCAGGTCAGTTTCACCGCAGGTATTTAGTGCTTGTCATTCTGAGAACTGTTCTGGGCCCTGGGAATCCAGAGATAAATGAGACACAGTTTCTCACTGAAAGAAGATGAGGAGAAAGAAGATGTTAATCCATGATGTTTATTAAAGGCTAGCAATGAGGGATGTTGGCCCAAGTTTTCAATTCAAGAAAGATTTTTTAAGAAAAAATTATGTGTGTGTTGACTCTTCAAATATGACCAAAGTTATTCAACCAAAGAAAAGCAAGAACATTGTTCTAAGAAGATAGAATAATATCACAAAAATTGAAAACATGGAAGAAGATTATAGGAGTAGTTTGATGGTATTTAAATATAAAGTGCATGGTAGATATGATAGAGGAAATAGGTCACAATATATCTTAATATAAGCAGTTTTGTTTTCTCTGATAAGACCCATCAGGACTTATAGGGCAGAAATATGAATGGCTTTAGATCTATATATAATACTGTGCATTATCAAGTCCCTGTGAAGCAAACCAGGAAAGCTCAACTGAAGCATATGTTTTTGTGTTGGATATAGGTTGAAATGCCATTGTCAGATGAGATTGCAGACTAGTTGATCAAAGGGCCTGAGGACAGGTTCTCAGAATCGGGGTATATTATTACCATTTTAATCACCTGCTAGTCACCCACTTAGTGAGAGTGCGAGTCCTGGCTACGGGGATGGCCAAATGTATGACATCTGTTACTGAACAGATAAGATAGACAACAGTTTATTGGTCACATACACTCACAACCCAGGGGAGGAAGACACTATATAAGCCACACAGGAGTAGCACCTGGGAACAGAGTGAACAACCATGGGCTGTGGGGAACAGATATTGTATTGTCTAGAGGGTGGGATGACTGGTGATTCTCACAGGAGTACATGCTTATCTTGTTTGAATAATTCTGTGGGGTAGCAGAGAACTGAAACCCACTCTTCAGAGATGAGCCAGAACTGTGCTGATCACCTGACAAAGAGGGTTATTTGGCTAGGGGACTTTATCCAGGGGGACAGAGACAGGGAGAACTTGGGGTTAGGTCATCCAAGGCTTTCTCAGATTTCGCTGACAAGGCTGCACATAATATTGTAGATTTTAGACCTTACCCCACAGTTATGTTTCCCTAACAGTGAAGATCACAATCATCTCTTACATTTATTGGCCATTTTCCATGTGTCAGGCACCTGTTCTAAGGGTTTCACAAATGCTATTTCTTTTAATTCTCATAAAACTTTTTGAACTAGAAACCATAAGTGTCTTCATTTTAAATACAAGAAAAATGAGGCATACTAAGGTTATTCAATTTGCTCAATTCACAGTTAGCAGATCTTAGAACCAGGATTTGAACAACATATTATTTAATGCCAGTGTCTTCAGAATACAGGTGATGCATCATAATTGAAAACAATCATTACTCAAAGATTAATGTTTCAATTATATCTAGCACAGATATGTTATGAACTAAAACACCAAATATGCTCTAATTCTTAGGATAAATTCAATTTTTTTTTTTTTTTCCTACAGGAGTCGCTTTGGATTTTGATTCTAAATCCTCCTCTTTATACATTCACTACCCCCTGCCTTTAGTGATACTTCACTGGAAATACGTAGAAGTACTTGTAGTAGAAAAATGTCTGTGAATCATTTTAGCACATTTTACCAAGAGTAAAACCTAGCATAAATATTTTCATTATTGTTGACTATAGCTTCTTCACCTGTCAAATAAAGAGTGGATTAATTGACCTCTGAAAACACAGACAGGGCTCAAGCCCCTCACTTATGAAGAAGGCAAACCCTTTCCCTCACAGAGCTTATGTTCTGGTTATTAAAGACAATACATAGGTAAAAAGTAATATAATTTCAGATAGTTATAAATGCTACAAAGAAAATTCATAATGAGGCCAGGAATGGTGGCTCACACCTGTAATCCCAGCACTTTGAGAGGCCAAGACTGGCAGATCATTTCAGGTTAGGAGTTTGAGACCAGTCTGGGCAACCTGGTGAAACCCCATCTTTACTAAAAATACTGGGCAGGGTAGCCCACACCTGTAATCCCAGCTACACAGGAATCTGAGGCATGAGAATTGCTTGAACCTCAGGTGGGCAGAGGTTGCAATGAGCTGAGTTCATACCACTGCACTCCAGTCTGAGTGACAGAGTGAGACACTGTCTCAAAAAACAAACAAACAAAAAAAAAAGTAAGAGAAAAGAAAAAAAAGAAAACTAATAATGATAAAAGGCCAACTACAGGGGAAGACAATTTCAAACAGAGGAAAGAAGAAAAAGTACATGATGCATGCCTGAACTGCAAGAAGACCAGTGGGATTGGATCAGAGTGAGCAATACAAAAAACAGGCTCTAGGGAGGCAAGCAGGCACCAGACCAGGCAGACAAGAGACAACTTTCAAACTTATTCCTTGATTCTTTCTAGTAGATCCTTTTTTTTTTTTTTTTTGGGAAATATAATATATACCAAAAAAGTAAGAAAAATATGAAATTATATAAACTGAGGAGTTCAGTGCATAAATAAGCTAATTTTTGTGATGTGCATGCTACATCATCCAAGATGGAGTCAGATTCTACTTGGTGGAAGTGTGACCCCAATCACTACACATTGATATAGCACAATGTGTGCATTAAAACAAACAGGCAGACAAAGCATCAACATCAAGAAAGATAATATGTGACATATTTCCGTCATTTGGGGAACTTATTGCACATTGGTTAGGGAATAAATGAGACATGAGAGAGAGAAGAGAGTGAAGACTACTCGATCAGTAGGAGACTAATATATTAAAGGAAGAACAAATTTGGGTGGAAGAATGAAGTTAATCATAAGATTGATGGGGACTTATAAATGTGGTAGACATTTAAACATATTTTATTCAGAGGGTATCAATAGGAAGAGAGAAATGGAAGCTTCCAAAGAGATAGGGTTGTACTATGCCTGTCAGCCTTTGGACGGGCATCCTCTTCAGACTGTAAAAGATCTGGGGCTAAATATGAAAATAGAAATCTGGATTAAAAGAGAGGATGACTTGATTCCATAGCTTTTAAGTCTGAGCAAGAGTGATAACAGTGCTCTGTTGGAATCTGCTCTCATGGAATCGATTTATTTTTTCCAAAGCCATCACACCATGAAATTGGGTTCAGAAACAGGAAAGTCAAGAGCAAAGCTCCTCAGAGTGTGGTCTGTGGGTCTACATCAGTTCAGGAACTGTTTGATACCAATTGGCAATGAACAATGGAAATGAGAGTGAGCAGTAATATTTGGATCACTTTTTAAGATTAAATTTGTTACCATTAAATATAGTAATTCAAAATGGATGCTTGATTTCCTTTTGTAGGTCTGTTATCTTTGCATTTCATTTTTCTATATTGATTTTTATTGCACTTTTCATAACTAGCCATCATGACAGATTGAGAATATAAATAAACTGGTCCTTCACCATGGATTAGGTGGTTTAAGAAGCATTAGCTTTTCACCAGTATCAAGCAGCTTTTTTGTAAGAAGCAGACTCTGCATTTCAGGATTGTAGAGCTTACATCTTGGTTAGCTCTCCCACACTTTCTGAAATACAAGCCCTCCATGTAATGTCATGGACTCTCCATTTACACTCCTAGGCTGTTGTGATGGTTAATACTAAGTGTTCACTTGATTGGATTGAAGGATGCAAAGGATTGATCCTGGGTGTGTCTGTGAGGGTGTTGCCAAAGAAGATTAACATTTGAGTCAGTAGACTGTGAAAGGCAGACCCACCCTTAATCTGGGTGGCCACCATCTAATCAGCTGCCAGTGTGGCTAGAATATAAAGCAGGCAGAAAAATGCGAAAAGACTAGACTGTCCTAGCCTCCCAGCCTAACATCTTTCTCTTGTGCTGGATGCTTCCTGCCTTTGAACATCGGACTCCAAGCTCTTCAGTTTTGGGACTCTGACTGGCTTTTCTTTCTCCTCAGCTTGCAGATGGCCTATTGTGGGCCCTTTAATAAACTCCCCTTTACACACACACACAAACACACACACACACACACACACACACACACACACACACACATATATAGAGGATATATATATAGTGTGGATATATATATATTTACTACTAGATCTGTTCCTCTAGAGAATCCTGACTAATACAGATTTTGGTACCAGGAGTGGTTCTATAGAAACAGAATATTAAGGATGGAGTTCTTTCATTGCCTTTTGAATTTCTGGAGTTGGCTGATTAATATGATTAAACCCCAAAATGCTAAGGAATCTACTTTCAATAGCATGAAGAACACTGATAATCCTTGGTGTGAACTGTTTACAGTGTTATGCAAAATAAATGAATTTAACACTCCTAATTCACTGCTCATGAGAGGCAAGGAGTTTAGTGATTCTATACATAATACCTTTGACCATATGTGGAGAACCAAGGAACATAATGAAGCTGGTTGGTTGTTCCTAAGTTCAGTGGACAAAGGGATGAAAGAAAATGATGAACTCAAGGATTCTATTTCCCAGCTTCAGAAGTGGATATTGAGCCTCAAATCTACTAAGATTGCCCTGAGTGAGAGTCTTATCTTCTGTAAAGAAAGAGTTGAAATTGTGGAAAAACAGCCACAAGCTCTTATCACGTGAGCGGCTGACCTGCAATGAAAGGTGCATGCACAGCCTTGTCAGGTGTCTACTGTTAAAGTGAGGTTGTTGATTGGAATAGAATGGGACTTTGCAACTTGGAATGGGGATGTGTGGGAGGACCCTGTTGAAGCTGGGGACACCAAGTTTGTAATCTCTGATGAAATGTTTTTGCCAGAAAGCTTCCCATCCCCAGTAGTGGCAACATCCCCTCCCCAACCCATGCTGCCATCAGCTTTTCCACCTTTGTCTGACGAGATAAACATGGCACTGCCTTAAGCAACAGTGATGGCCTCCTTCCCTGAGGTAGTTGTCAGGCAAGATAATGTTGATTCTCCTCAGGAAACTCCACTAACACCCATTTTTTCTAGACCTATTACTACATTAAAGTCCCAGCAGGTCCCTAGAGGTGAGGTTGAGAGTGTGACTCATGAGGAAGTGTGCTACGCTCAAAAATAACTGCTTGAGTTTTCTAATTTATATAAGCAAAAATTGGGAGAACAGGCATGGTCATGGATATTAAGGGGATGGGATAATGGTGGAAGGAACATAGAGTTGGATCAGACTGAATTTATTGATTTGGGCCCACTAAGTAGGTACTCTGCATTTAATGTGGCAGCTCGGGGAGTTTTAAAAGCTTCTAATAGTTTATTTGCTTGGTTAGCTAAAATAATGGATTAAAAGATGGACCCCTGAGAGACAGCTGTAAATGTCTGATCTCCCTTGGTTTAATGTAGAGAAAGGGACCCAAAGGCTTAGGGAGATTGGGATGGTGGAGTGGATTAGTCACTTTATACCTACTCATCCCAGCTGGGAGGGTCCAGAAGATACACACTTGACCAAAGCCTTGTGAAATAGATTTGTGAGGGCAGCACCTGCATCTTTGAAGAGCCCTGTAATTGTTCTCTGTATGTCAGATCTAACAGAGGGAACCACAGTCACTCAACTACAAAATTTAAATAAAATGGGAACAATTGGATCCCAAGGTGGCAGAGGCAAAGTGGTGGCACTCAACTATCAAAGGCAAGGTGTGCTTAGCTACAGTAATGGACAGCAGAGGCAAAGTATCAATCAGAATAGTCTGACTCATGTAAAGCTCTGGCATTGGCTAATTATGGTGTTTCTAGAGGAAATTGATAGGAAGCCTATTAGATTCCTACTTAATCCTACTTAATTTATATAAGCAGTAAACTGACAAAAGACTAACTTGAATTATAAAGACAGAAAATCATGGCCCCTCAATCATTTTCGAGATTTGAGCCAGTTTGCATACCCAGAACCCCTTGAATGAAGGGAAGGCTGGGTCCCCTTGAGGAATGACCCTACTGCACTACTGACAATTTATGCTGTTAATCTTTCTCCCATACTTCCCCAAAGGTAACTCTGGCTTTTTAGTAGGATAACTGTGCACTGGCGAGAGGGAAATGATCAGACATTTCAGGACTACTGGATACTGGCTCTGAGCTGACATTGAGTTCAAGGGACCCAAAACGTCATTGTGGTCCTCCATTTAAAATAGGGGCTTATGAAGGTCAAGTAATTAATGGAGTTTTGCTCAGGTACAACTTACAGTGGGTGCAGTGTAAGATGGACTCATCCTGTGGTCATTTACCCAGTGCCAAAATGCTTAATTGTCATAGACATATTAGCAGCTGGCAGAACCCCCACGTTGGCTCCCTGACTGGTAGGTTGTGGGCTACTATGGTGGGAAAGGCCAAATAGAAGCCATTAGAGCTGCCTCTAACTAGAAAATGTAGGACTATCTGCCAAGACTACCATCTGTGGACTCACAGAATGCCTTATCATGGTATTCCACACAGCATTGCCTCTGACCAAGGCACTCACTATACAGTTAAAGAAGTGTGGCAGTGGGCTCATGCTCATGGAACTCACTGATATTACCTTGTTCCCCATTATCCTGAAGCAGCTGCATTGATAGAACAGTGAAATGGCCTTTTGAAGTCCCAACTACAATGTCAACTAGGTGACAATACTTTGCAAGAGTGGGGCAAAGTTATCCAGAAGGCCATGTATGCTCTGAATCAGCATCCAATGTATGGTACTCTTTCTCCCATAGCCAGCATTCACGGGTTCAGGAATCGAGGGGTGAAAGTGGAAGTGGCACCCCTCACCATCACCCCTAGTGATCCACGAAAAAAATTTTTGCTTCCTGTTTCTGTGACATTACATTCTGCTGGCCTGCATGTCTTAGTTCCAGAGGGAGGAATGCTGTCACCAGGAAACACAACGATTCCATTAAACTGGAAGTTAAGATTGCCACCTGGACACTTTGGGCTCCTCTTACCTTTAAGTCAACAGGCGAAGAAAGGTGTTATAGTGTTGGCTGGGGTGATTGACCTGGACTATCAAGATCAAGTCAGTCTACTGGTCCACGGTGGAGGTAAGGAAGAGAATGCATGGAATACAGGAGATACATTAGGGTGTCTCTTAGTGTTACCATGCCCTGTGATTAAGGTCAATGGGAAACGACAACAACCAAATCCAGGCAGGACTACAAATGCCCAAACTCTTTAGGAATGAAGGTTTGTGTCACTTCACCGGGAAAAAAAAACAAGACCTGCTGAAGTGCTTGCTGAAGGCAAAGAGAATACAGAATGGGTAGTAGAAGAAGGTAGTCATCAATACAGAAACCAGGACTGTAATAGTCATGAGTATTTCCTCCTTCTTTTGTTGAAAACATGTTTGTGCATGTGTACACTTGTACTAAGAAAATATCTTCATCTTATTTCCTTTTTCTTTTATCATGTGACATATAATTTATTGACTTTGTATTAGCATTTAATTATTGTTAACTCTTTGTAATAGTATTTTGGTTCAGTATTAGTGCATTGCTGGTTGTATGAAGGATACTTGTATTATGTTAGGTGTAATTATGAACTTATTGTCTTTATTTGAAGATTATGTGTGATCTCAGGAGATGTTGTGTAGGTTCAAGTTGACAAGGGGTGGGCTTTTGATGGTTAATACTGAGTGTCAACTCGATTGGATTGAAGGATGCACTGTATTGACCCTGGGGTGTGTCTGTGAAAGTGTTGCCAAAGGAGATTAACATTTGAGTCAGTGGGCTGGGAAAGGCAGACCCACCCTTAATCTGGGTGGGCACCATCTAATCAGCTGCCAGTGCAGCTAGAATATCAAGTGGGCAGAAAAATGTGAAAAGACTAGACTGGCCTAACCTCCCAGCCTACATCTTTCTCCTGTTCTGGATGCTTCCTGCCCTGGAATATTGGACTCCAAGCTCTTCAGTTTTGGGATTCTGACTGGCTCTCCTTGCTCCTCAGCTTGTAGACAGCCTATTGTGGGACATTCTGATTGCATGAGTTAATACTCAATAAACTTTTATATATATATACACATATATAATACATGTGTGTGTGTGTGTGTGGGTATACATATATTTTATATATATATATATATATCCTGATAGTTCTGTCCCTCTAGAGAAAGTTGACTAATACAGCTGTTGATTGGCATAAAATTCTGTGAATAATAGAAGTCTCTCAATAGGCGGATGCTTATTGACAAAAATATATCACCTTTTTTTAAACTACAGAAATGGAGCTCAAGAAGATATTCCACATTAGTAGCTAACTTCACAATTAAAGATAATTAAATTGTGTTTGAATTAAAACAATTCAAAGATAAATTCGCTATTATTTACTGTGATGATAAATTTAGATAGATATCATTGCCTATAATATTTGATTTTGAATATCTCTAATGCAAAGAATATTTAGCCTTGGGTTACATATGAAGTCTATTAAATACCTCCTTTATAAGACATAAGACAAGTAAAGTGAGTGCAGGAAGATATAAACACTGGAAAATACTAACACATTTGAACTATATTATTCTGAAAATATTATCATGCAAATAACTATTAATATTTACTATTTATTTGAATGAGCTACTTTTACTGTTAGATGGAATGAGTAAGACTACTTTTCATTTGCAGAAATTCTATGCAGCAATTTACCCAGAAAGCCAGTTTTCAATTCTCCACATCATATAAAGGATCCAGGTAACAAATAAGTGATTTAACACTAAGACGCATTAAGATATAAATGATTTAACTTTAAGACACAATGTTACAATAAAAATATGAGGAGGTTAATAATTAATGTGAAATGATAAGAACGCACATGACCAAGTTTAGAACATCTGCCTCAAAATATGGCACCTGGGCATTTGAGGAAACAGCAAAAGCAGGAAGGTCTGTCTCTCTGACCTTCTCTCACTTCTTCTTTCCCAAAAGGTGTGATAAAACCTAGCTGACCTTCCCTTGAAGCATGTCATAAGATCCTCAAGCCACAGGTATCTTCCTTATACTAGGAAAAAGGGAACATTTTTATCTCTGAAGACACAGAAACACAGAGAACTATCTGAACAAACAGGCTTTGGTAAGTTTCCCTCAGTTTAATACCATTAGATTACACTGTTTTGTCCTTCAATCCTTCTGTTACAAGACTGTCCATAAAAATGCACATATTCCTCTGTTTCTTTAGGTCTTCATTTCGGAACCCTCCTGTGTTATGTAAAATAAGTTTACATGATTTTCTATCATTAATCCATCTTTTGTTATAGAGGTCTCAACCATGAACCTTGCAAGGGGTGACACAATAGATTATTACTTTTCTCTCCAACACACAGCACATTGCAATAACAACAACAACAACAAAAATGCCTGGTTGTTGTTTTCTTGATTGGCTGTAGACAAATATCAAATTAGTTCTCTAGGTGGCAGCAGCAGTCTGAAGACTTGTTCAGGAAAGAATGCCTGCAAATGCCCAAGGAAAATCTAAGACAAAATCATTTTTGAAAAACAAGCTTTCCCTTTTTCATGTCTAAGAGACATTAGAATTTCTTTACTGCACAAACAATCTTTGGATTGTTTTAAACCAATTGGATAATGTAATAGAGAGTTAATAGCCACAACAAAATTGTATCAACTCAACCGTCTGTCTTCTTCCTTGTCTAATATGTTATTTTAGGCAAAAAAGGAAGGTACCAGAGAATGCAAATATATTATCTCCTTGTGGACCATGTATACCTGAAATTGTACCACAAAAATCCAACTCGTATTTTTTAAAGACCTTGATTATAGTTAAACACACATTTTCTATAGTAACTTAGTATTTAATGGACTGGATAGGTATCATATATATATAAGCTTAGAGCTGGAGGATGCATTTCATTTGTTATCTTTCCCTCTTCTCCTTCTATTCTTCCTTCTGCTGAATTTTTCTCCTTACTTCTCACTTCTTCCACCATTTTCTCTACACCTACTTTCCTTTCTTGTTTGGTATTCTTTATCAAAAATAATTTCCACAATTATGAATATATAAGGCAGGATGAAAACATTTGTAGTTTTAAAAGTTAATAAAACAAATTTCTTTGCTGGTAATTTTCCTGAAAAAAGGGGTTGGGAGAAAAAAAATTATTTCAAACCTATAAACCTTTTTCTAAAGGAAAAATAATTTTCTTGCTATTAAAAGGTGAAGTCTGGAGCTAGTTTATAAGGAAGAAAAATATACTATAAATATTAGAAATATATAATAAATTATAGTTACTTGGCAGGGGAGAAACAATGATCAAGAAATATATAATAAATTAATATAATTTTAGTTTTCCACAGACAATCTAGGAGACAAAGTTTCAGGAGCCCAGACCTCAAATAAAAAGGATATTGGGAGAAACCTCTTTCAAAGAAGGGGACTAGTTTTTCTTTTCTTTTTTTTTTAATTTAATTTTATTTATTTATTTTTATTATACTTTAAGTTCTAGGGTACATGTGCACAACGTGCAGGTTTGTTACATACGTATTCATGTGCCATGTTGGTTTTCTGCACCCATTAACTCGTAATTTACATTAGGTATATCTCCTAATGCTATCCATCCCCCATGTTCCCACCCCAGGACAGGCCACAGTGTGTGATGTTCCGCACCCTGTGTCCAAGTATTCTCATTGCTCAGTTCCCACCTATGAGTGAGAACATGCGGTGTTTGGTTTTCTGTCCTTGCGATAGTTTGCTCAGAATGATGGTTTCCAGCTTCATCCATGTCCCTACAAAGGACATGAACTCATCCTTTTTAATGGCTGCATAGTATTCCATAGTGTGTATGTGCCACATTTTCTTAATCCAATCTTTCATTGATGGACATTTGGGCTGGTTCCAAGTCTTTGCTATTGTGAATAGTGCTGCAATAAATATACATGTGCATGTGTCTTTATAGCAGCATGATTTATAATCCTTTGGGTATATACCCAGTAATGGGATGGCTGAGTCAAATGGTATTTCTAGTTTTTCATTACACGGTGACAGGAGAAACTTAAGAAAAAAAGTCAGTTAAAAAAACCACAAAACTTATATTAAGACAGTATGAACACTTCAAAAGGAAAATGTTTCTCTTACAGAAGCTTTTACCTGAGATATCAAAACTTTCTTTTGGATTTCATCCTAACCAATTATAATCTGCTGAAGTTTATATTGGGTCATAAATTTTGACCCTGAGACACCAGACTCTTACTGGAACTAACAAGATTTTCCTGAGCAGGGATCAAAGAAATTATTTTAACCAACTGTATACAGACCGCTGAACTCATTCTGTCCTCTCATACTAGATTCAGTTCCCAATTATCATAATGCCTGTGAACTCCTTTTTGGTTCTTTAAGATGTTTGAGCTTTCCCCTCATGGAAGTACTTAGTGAATTTAATCATTGATGTGTATTTCCTCCCTTGGCACAGTTAAAGTTGACTCAGCTGTGGAATTTTTAGCTGTATTGGCATTTGTTTTATTTGGCAGTCTGTTAGCTAATATTTAGTATGAAGTCCCGCTTTTTCTTTCTTTTATTGTTCTGTATTTCCCTTTCCTCATCACCAAACTTTAGCTAAAAGGCCACTGGACAAAAGAGGATCATCTTCATAGTACTTTGGAAATGTCTCCCAAACACCTTACTTTTATTCTACTTTCCCTATATACTCCCTCTTCAAGCTTTCATCAATCTGACAAACTAGCCACCAATTCTATCTCTTGTTCTCATGATAATGAACATCAATGACTCCTGCTTAGACCATTACATTCAAATTCCTTGAACCTCATTAAAGAGTTGCCACCATTAGTCCTAAAATATTTTTTTCCAGATCTACTTCCCTGTAATCTCCTGAATTTATGTATTGTTGGTTTATTCCAAATATATCTATTTCTTACTCTTTGAATCTACTTAAACTTAATGACCTTATTTCTTTAAGTTCATCTTTCACTGGGAATACTATGTTTGTCTCTTCAAAATCTACCAATGTTTAAGGACCAAATTTAAGCCTTTCTATTCCCAGTGAGCCTTGCGGAGCTTGTGTCTAGTCATTTCTCACATCTTTGAGATTCTAACTTTTATTTTATGCGCCATTTATTACATGTGCCATTTGTTTGGTGACCAAGCAAGCACCCCCGGTAGCATCTCTTGACTTGTGATTTTGTATTGTCATTTAACTTTCTGTAGGCTTTTCTCAAATTCATGCTATTTCTTTGTATATTTCTAATTTTATCAGTAACTGTTCAGTTAAGGTTTGTTGATTACCGAAAGCAGGCATCATTAGAGTTTCAAAGTGTGTCATCATCAGGATGTACTGGGTTATAATTTGCTCATACGTAACCCTCAAATCCCAGCAGCTTGAAGCCACAAAAGTTCCTGTCTCACAGAAGCAAGTAGATTATCAGAGTGTCTGGGTAAACTGCTCACTCCCAGACCCAGGCTTCTAGAGCAGCTGCTATCTGGAACAGGGCTTCATTCTTGGCAGAGAGAAAAGTTGGCAAGTTTCACACCGACTCTTAATGCATTCCACCTGGAAGTGATACGCAGCACTTCTGTTCACATTTTACTGGCAAAACAAATCAAATGGTCAAAACTTACAAGAAAATTGTAGAGTTGTGCAATTCCACCATCAACACCAAAAGTTAAATGGAAATATTTGGTAAAGCGAGCAGATAGGATGCAACAGAGGTATACGTTTCACACATTACCTCAACTTGATCAAAAGGAAACCTCGCCACATAACCCAATTATCTCTTTACCATATCAATTACTGATTTTGCACATGATAGTGGGTAGTATTGAAACATCTTGTATATTTTCAATCAACTGGCATTTAATTCTATGTTAAGTATGTTTTGCTCCTTCTACTGATCAAATATTTATTAGACGTGCTAATACTGAAGGATAACCGCATTATAGAGCCAAGTTGTTTCTTCATCATATGCTGTAAATAGTTAAGCCTTATAGATAAGCACTAGTCAAAGCTGAATACCAATAAGAAGCACCGAATTTAATTATTTCACTGTCTAGTCCCAGAAAAACAGAGCTAGTTAAAGCAGAAAAGAAAAATAATTGAGAGCTGGTAATAATCTTCCTATACTTATTTTGAAAGGTTACTTAATATAAGAGGTGAATTTGTTTTGAAAATATGCTAACTAAAACATGGGCTGGGGCAATGTTTATACTGTAATTAATATTCAAAATAATGTAAAAAACATTAACTGTATTAACCCCTCATAAAATTCAAAGGCTTTGGGGCACATCCTTGTACCTGAGTGCCTGTAGAAAGAAAAACCTTACCATCTGCATTTAATTGGAAATTGCCTGTTGCTTTTGTTCCATAAAAAGTAATCTTATAAAAGACATCTATATTAGGGAGAAAAGGCAACAGAGAACCTCCAATAAAAACAGAACCTGCAGCGTGCTTTCTCCACATAGATATTGGATCTGTAAATCCAGCCTTGCCTTGTAAAGTTAATGAGGCTCCTCCAAGCTTTTAAAATGACTACAACGTGAAATCCACATAACTAGAGAAATAAATGGAGGTTAATCATACTGTGGGCTTATATTATACTTTCTATGCTAACAGTCCCATAAAAACTTGGGCTAAGTGAACACGGATATTAAACATTTTACAGCATATATATTGAGAAGAATCTTTTTTTGGGGCTGCTGTGAACTGGGCAAGACAGGTCACAAATTACAAGATCGTTTTGAAGAATAAGGAAAATAAATAACTTGAGAAGTAAAATGAGATAATGGAAAAAATATAAAAGCAACAAACAGGAATTCAATAACAGTATAAGTAGAGAGGGAGAAGCCAGGAATGGTACAAAGAAAACTGTACTTACCTTTCCTTTTGTTGTTGTTGTTTGTGTGTGTGTGTGTTTGACTCCAAACTATTTTTAATGAAGGATAACATATCTACAATAAAAGACCCAAATCCAAAGTGTACAGTTCAATGCATTTTTGAAAAGTTGAACCACCTATGCAATCACCACTGACATAAAGATTCAGAATATTTCCAGAAACCTAATGAAAGACTCTCTAATTAATTGCCTCCACAAGTCACTCCACCCTCATATATTCTGCATCTATTTTCTTCATAGATTGGTTCTGATGGCATTTAAACTTCTATAAATGAGACTTTGTGAAATGTACCTCTTTTGTATCTACTTTCTTCAACATTGTGTCTTTGAGATTCACATAGCTGTCATTTGTCCTTTTTCATTGCTCTATCATATTCAGTTCTATGAACATACTACACTTGTCTATTCTTGTGTTGATGAACTTTAGGGTTAGTCCTAGATTGAGGCTGTTATGAATTATTCTGTCCAATCTTCTTGGACATGTATATCGAGCATATATTCACATTTTGGGGGGTATACACCTAGTAGTAAAGGTTTAGGAGCATATATATGTGTGTGTGTATATATATGTATATGTATATATGTATGTATATGTATATGCTTGATGTTTCCAGATTATTGATGTATTTTAATTTTTGTTATTCTGTTTATTTTGTATTGTATCACATTTTGATCTTCATTTGCTAAAATTACTAATGAAGCTTACCACCTGTTTGAAAGTTCATTATATTTCACTGTTGTTTTTTGGGAAATACTTATGCAGAACATCCATTTTGGAGAAATTGTCTTTATAGTACTTTTCTTATTCATTTGTAGGCACTTTATATATATATGTAAATATATATACGTGCACATATACATATATACACACATATATATTTCAAGTAGAACAGTTTTGATTGTAATGTTTCTCAATTTCTCTGTACATCTACTAATTTTTTGTCAACTTGTCTGTGAGTTTGTAAGACAGCTATTTTTAAACCTTTCACTGTAATTTAGGCTTTTCTATTTATTCTTTTTATTCACTGATAATTTTATATTTTGAGTCTATTGGGAACATAGAGATTTATGATAGTTTTTTTCACTAAAGTAGCCATTATGGAATTGCTATTATGAAATGTTTATTTTTATCTCAATAATACTTCTTGATTTAAAGTCTACTCAGTCAATGAATCTATATGGAACTCTCTTATTTGAATGGTGTATCTTTTTGATCCTTTTAATTTCAACCTTTTGTGTCATTATACTTCCTTGAAGTGTCAAATGATTGTTTATTTTTACCTGTTTATGAATGCCTTTATTTTTATACAATCTGATATTTCTGCTTTAATTGGAGTATTTAGTTTATGCTAAATTTAATTGCTGTTATAGCTGGGATTAAATCTGACATCTTGCTCTTCATTTCCTTTTATTATGTCATCTAGTCTTTGTTTCTTTGTTTCTTGTTCTTACCTTCGTTCGGCCATTTATTTGTATAAAATTAGCTTATTTGGCTAGTAGTATATTATTTAACTTAGTACTTAAGTATTTAATTTTCATCTTTGGTTGTTATTTCAAGTTTCTTTTAGAGCTCCTAGCATGCATTTTAACTTATTGGAGCCTCCTTTAAGTTAGCCCTTAAGCATTTCATAAATAATACAAAGACCCCACAAAACTTTAAATTCATTTACTCTTTCTACAAACTGTTGTCATATACATTTTAAATCCTACACAAATTTAAAAGCAGTGAATATTCATTTAAGCTTTCCCCTATATTTACCATATCACTGTTCTTCATTAAATCTTATAACCACGCTTTATTTATAATCATTATCAATCTACCCAGAACACTCCTACAGTAGTAATTTCAGTGCTCACCTCCTAGAGAAAAATTTATCATTATTTTATTTTTATATTTTAGTGAAATATTACAAGGTTAGAAATTTTTTTTTTGTTTACTTTTCCAGACTTTATATATTTCATCCTTATTTCTGGCTTACTTCCTTTGTGTTAAAAAGTCAGCTTTCATTGTCTTATTTCTGCTTTGAATGTAGTGCACTATTTTCTGGTAGCTTTCCAGATTTCTTTTTTGTTTTTAGTTCAGTCGATTTTTCTCTGACATGTCTAGGGATAGGGTTCTGTGGTGGTTGTTGTTGTTGTTGTTGTGAGTTTGTATACTTCTTCCATTTTGATAAAATTTTCAGAGCTATGACCTGAACTTTTTCCTCAGTTTTGGAAAATGTATATCCAATATCACTTTAAATATTGACCTGCTTGTTTTCTGTTTTCTCTCCTCATCATCTGTAATGACAGAGTATGTGCTTTATCAAGAACAGGGTGATCCATTTTCAGTCTTTCCTGTTCCTTGGGTTTAGCTACTCTAGGTTGACAACTAAAAGTCTAAAGTCCTTACCCGACCTGCTTTTACTTGATGAAAACTTGAATCCATTTCTTATCTTCCTAGAACCATGAGATGCCAGCATGCTTTACTTAAGTCTTTAGTTGCTTAGCAGCTGCTTGTCGTTTGGTTTCACTGTGGTTCATACTGCATGTTTCACGTAGGAGTCAGCAAATGCCCTGAGAGAACAGTATGCACAGATGTTGGGTTCTGCAACTCTCTTTTCCCCACCTTGGCTCCTTCACTTTGGTAGGTTTAGTAGCCCTGAACTTCATTTTTGTGTGCAACTGCTCTGTTCATCCTCTAACCTGCAGGAAATTGGCAAGCATCCCAAGGAGAAGCAGCAGAGAATATTGATTTCACTTCAATGCATTTTCCTTCTCCCCGGAATCTTAATTTCCCCAGTCCTGACTGCCTTGGTTGTTCTCCAGTGCTTCTGAGCAGCTGTTGTATGTATAATATCCAGCTTTTATAATTGTTCTCAGTGGGATACTTAGTCCAATATCAGCTACTGTGTTATAGACAGAAACAGAAATCTTTCTTGTTTTATAAGAGTAACATTAGTTGACAAGAATATGGCCCTGTTTAATTTCTGAACATATTAAAAAATGTCTCAGCAAAACTGCCAAGAATAAGGATACAATGTTCCTCTAAATCCCATGAATTATTTGTATGGTAATATTATCATAAATTATCACTTTTCATTGCAATCAATGTGATGAAAGACACAAATATAATTTTTTCTACAACCTACATTTTAGCCAATAATTGACTCTAGCTCTGTCTTCTTTCTTGCCAATAATGAAAGGAGTAGAATAAAAAATATCTTTGGACTTACTGATAAATGAGCAACCAGAAGCCATTTTTGTTAAAATCATTAAATTCAATGAAAAAAATATAAAACAGACCCCAAAAATATGAGACCAAGATTTATGGATCACTGTGTCAACTTTCATCAAAGAAGAAACCTCAGAGATCCTTTTCTTGGCTTCCCACTTGGGATGTTCTCCATGGGTAGTCTGTCAACAAAAGCATGAAAGAGGCAACACAATGGGGAGTCATTAAAAATCTGCTCAGGCCACCACAAACTGTAATATATATTATATTTTTATATATTTCACTTAAAATAAATTAGTCTACTCTTGCTTAAACTGCAGACTAACAATTCTATTATTTTACTTTTGGACAAAATTATCAAAGGAAGAGCAACATTATTAAGTCTGGAGGGAAAGATACAGTTTAAGTCAGGAATCCAACAAACTACAACCTGCAGGCCCAAAGGAGTAAGCGACTGTTTTTGTAAATAAAATTATATGAAACTCTAAGATATATAAAAAATCAACTGAAGTGCCTTTTTCCTACTCTCACTCAATAATTCTGAACCTAGATGTGTGGAGATATCTCCCCAAAATCCAAGAAATTCTCTGTCAGGTTCTCCAATGGATACCAGCTGATGTCCTCTGATTCAATTTCACCCTGATGCTATCTACCTTGGTATAGTGTCAGATCTCACAGGTTGAGAGCTCAGTCCCACAAAACTGCCCGTCACTTCAGATGCCAATAGGAAGTAGTAAGTTGTCACCGATATTTCTGAATGGCTCTAAATTGCAGTGCCCAAGACCCTCTCCTCAGGTTTCATTAATTTGCGAGAGCAGTTCACAGAACTCAGGAAAACATTTTACATCTGTTTATAAGTGTATTAATAAAGACTATGAGAAAGGATACAGATGAACAGTCAGATACAAGATACATAGCACAAAATTTCTAGGTACGATAAAAATAGTTGAACCCAAAACACATAAACTCAAAGATAGAAGAATCTGTTTCCTCAGGAATGTTTTTCTGATATGTTACATTTTCTACTTGCTAGCTGTATGACTTGCCATCTTGAAGCCTTAATATTCTTAACTATTACTGGGGACAAGTGTATAATCAGCTTCATGTGTGTGTTACAGTTATTAATCAACTGGTACCTGTCAAATGCTTAGGTCATTGTTCAATAGAGTGAGTGCTCCATAACTTATTATCTCTAATTTCTCAAAATATTTTCAGAAGGCAAAAAATGAAACTTTAATAGTTTTCTTTCAGAAAAACTATTTTCTAGTATGCTGTCTCCAAATAGCAAAACTTTTGTTTCCTAAGCCCTGCTTTAAGATTCTTACTGACGAATGGATAAGCATTAGCATTATCTTAACTCATCAAGTAGAAAAGGAATTACGTTGCAAAAAGTTATTATCCTAAAACACAATTCGTTGTGAATATGACCTAGATCATAAAGATTTAGCATTTTAAATATAATAAACTTATTCATATTCAAAAAATTGAGAAAAAACATTGAGAAATCTCCTCCATTACACTCTGCAAATGAAAAAACTGAAACTCAAAAATGATAAGTGACTTTTTCATCGATAATTAGGAAGCTGACTTCATAGCTAGGCATATGACCTGCGTCAAATGGTTTTTATGTCATTGTTCACTCTCCTGTCTCTTATTCCCCAACTGCTAATGCAGTGAAATTCTTGGGACTTATTTTTCTCTTTGTTTTCAATAAGTTAATTTTTTTTCTGTTGTTATTTTGGCCAATTATTCCTCAGATTCATAATGATATTGTTTAAAAGATTGCCATTATATCTTGACTGTTACTTGTTTGTTTTAATCCAATAATGCTTTTAGTCTTAAAAATTCAACTTTTCCATTTCAATCAATTTAAATCATAATTGACAGAAATTATTCATTTTTATTAGAGAAACTAAATAAGAGATGTGATTAAATTAGCCACTGCAATGACATGGCATTTATTTGGTAATTCACAAGTGATTTTTTTCTGTTTTACACACAATTCTTCATAGGATGCTATGCAGATTATGGGTACACTATATTTCAGAATGGCTGAAGGCTGAGGGGAGAATTAACATATGAGTATAAAATATTACTACTTTTATGGTGGGTGATCATTAACTGAGTTTGTTTTACAGGTTTCTCAGCTGACTGAGGCAATGGATTTGATCTTATGGTGGACCTCTGGTTAATCTCACTATTTTTCATGGTCACCAAGCACTGAAACTCTAGACTGATGTCACCGTCTTGGAAATCCATGCTTTTATGTCCATGGGGTATGTACATAGCAAAAGGAATAGGTGAAACACTATTGCAATTTAAAATTGGCAGGGTGCAGTTTGGCATTCTCACCTTATGACTCAATTTCACTAGTTAGTGGACAGCATATTACCTCGAGATTCAGCAGGGTCTCTGGAGTCAGATAGTCTGGGTTCCAAATCCAGCTACTACTTGTTCTATCAGTGGTAGTGGAGAAATCACTAATCTAGGGGAATTTTTTCTCATCTATAAATCCGGAAGAATAAATAGTAGCTATCCCAGAGGGATCTTTATCAGGATTGAATAGGAAATTTGTATAAAACACTTAGCTAGTGCCTGGCACACAGGAGTCACTCAGGAAACATTACTTATAATAACAATTATGACTGTCATTATTGCTGTTTTAAATAAATCCACATTTGGCCATCTCTTCTATCATGAACCCATACAGTGTGGAGATATCTTTAGAGTCAAGCATTCATTCAGTAGGCAAATAAGGACCACAGTGCCAGACACATATCTAGACACCGTAAATATACAAATGAAGAAACCATTGACAAGCCAAGTCACCTTCTCTGTGCCGGAGAGAGACTTCTGCAGCGTTCAAGACAGACGTTTTGATCCAACCTGAAATTTTCTAGTGATAAACACTTACAGCTTCATAAATCATCATCATAATTCATTGCTGGACAGATTTTACTTTAAATTTTCAAATTCTGCTCACCTCAATAGTTACAACAGCAATAACAATGACAAAAACAAACAAACAACATTCTATCATGTCTGAAGTTTATGAATGTTTCAGTTACCATCACTGCATAACAAACCACCCCAAATGTAGTGCTGTAGAGAAACAACTATACATATATATGTGTGTGTGTGTGTGTGTGTGTATATATATATCTCCTTGTGTGTGTGTGTGTGTGTGTGTATATATATATCTCCTTGTGTGTGTGTGTGTGTGTGTGTGTGTGTGTGTGTGTGTGTGTATCTCCTGGATTCTTTGGTTTAGGAATTAGGAAAGGTCACAGAAGAGATGACTTTTCTTTTCACAATGTCTGAGAACTCAACTAGGAAGACTTGCAGCTGAAGACAATTAATGGCAATAGGCTTGGGCCATCTGATAGTCCATTCCCTCAAATGTCGCTGAATGATACTTGTTGACTAGGACCTGAGCTGAGCCTGTTGGTCCTAACACCTATGTGTAGCCTCACTGGGTGACTATTTGAGCTTCATCACAGCATGGCAGTTGGATTCTAAAAGAACATATTGAGAGAATCTGATGGAAACTGTATTAACTATTATGATCTCACCTTGAAAATCACATAGGATTATTCTGGCTAAAATAAAAGTTTGCTTAGAATCATGGCAAGGGAACATAGATCCTATTTCTTGATGGAAAAGTGTCAAAGTTACATTTTAAATAAAGCATGTGGGATGAGAGATATGGCTGCAACCATTTTTAGAAAGTATAATCTGTCACAAGGATGAGAAGATACAGCTGATATGATCAGAACTCACATTATTATAAGCAGATTTTGGAGTTAATCTAATCTAGTCAGCTGATGGGAAAACTGAGCCCAGAGAAATAAAGTAATGCCATCTATCTGATTAGGAATTTTTTTTGTCTTATATGTAACCACTATTTTGGTTACATATGGTTATTTACTTCCTTTATTTATGAGGTTTATTTTGGGTATGCCTCCCTGTGAAATAAATTCTGCTTCTTTTTGAACTTTATGTGCTGAAATAATATATATACATATATATACACACACATATATAAATAAATTTTTATTTATTTATTTATTTTTGAGACTGAGTCTCATTCTGCCCCCCAGGCTGTAGTGCAGTGGTGTGATCTCGGCTCACTGCAACCTCTGCCTCTAGGGTTCAAGTGATTCTCGTGCCTCAGCCTCCCAAGTAGCAGGGATTACAGGCACTCTCCACCATGCCTGTCTAATTTACCCCACACAAATTTTTGATATTGTGCACATTTGGAAATTATTATTTAACCCCTCCCTGAACCCACCCTCACCACCATCTTAGTCTGCTCAGGCTGCCATCGCAAAATACTACATACCATGCAGCTTAAACAACAGAGATTTTTATTCTCATAGCTCTGGATGCTGGGAAGGCCAACATCAAGGGACCATCAAAGTAGCTCTCACTCTGATGCCTCTTCTTTTGACTTGTAGGTAGCCACCATCTCAGTATGTTCTCACATAACGTCATTGTGTACACTTGGAGAAACAGACAGAGACCTCATAGGCTCCTGGTGTCCTTTTTTATGAGAATATTAATTCTATTGGATCAAGGCCTCACCCTTAGGACCTCATTTAACCTTAATTATTTCCTTAGAGGTCCTATATCCAAATATAATCACATTGGGGCTTGGACTTCAACATATGAATTTCTTTGGGGAAATGGGGCACAAACATACAGTCTATAACATCCATTCCCCCCAAAAAATATTAACAGAAGCTAATGTTATTTGTAATGTTACTTTTTATGCTCAAAGTTATCCTGGAGTTGTTGCCAATAAAACTTTCACTAATCTAAATTATTCCATCCTGTCCTTATCCTTCTCAATAATTTTGTTTTCCATGACCTCAGCTGATGACACAGCTTTGAAGATAGACAAACTCTCATCACTTCTTCTTTTATTATGTATCCACTATAATTGAGTACATCACTGTCTAATCATTGTCTATCTCTAACAAATACAAGTATGTGAGCAAACTGAACATTTTTAAGCACAAAAGCTCAATATTTTTAACTATAAGAGCCCCATCATATTTATGATACAGATAAAATATAATAATGCATTCAAACAAGGAATTAAAAACAAGACTGAAAAAAATGAAGAATCCCGAAATGTAAAAGTATAAGAAAAACTAGGCATTCCTTTTTTATGAGCTTCACTGTGTACATATTGTGTAATTATTTTATATATTAAGAAACTGACCCTAAACTCTATCAGATGGGAATATAATGACCAATTTTAAGATAGTTCAATCTGCTAGCTGGCTGTTTAAATTAAAGGAATGCTGTATTCTCATTTAAAAGTTTATTGCTGGTTAAAGTTCACTTTTCTTACCTATTGGTAGAAAAACATTGTAGCATACCAGTCTCACTGCCTAGTGCAGAAATATACTAATGACTAGCACATCTTTGAAATGCAGAAGGCATAAAAGAACTGAATTCATGACCCCGTAGTGTGATCTGAATTTGTGCTCAGCTTTGTTCTTTGTCTATCCTGCTCTGAGGTTGACATGGGAATCTTGGTGAAGGGTTATTGACCTTTAAAAATACAAACTGTGCCTCTCACTATAAGAAAAAATCTTCATGCAAAACATTAATTTGTGATCTAAGATCTCTAAGCCCAGAAGGCTTGGCTCGGGAATTCTTTTTATTGAGCATCTGTGTTTTCTTTTATTGCTACTGATGGGCTTAAGGGGCATAATAACCACGTGGTCACCATGTTTAGTGGTTAAAAAACATGAAGCTTCTTTCTGAATCATTCTCAAGTCATTAAGCAGGAAAAGATTTAGACCAGCAGAGGAAATGTATATTTTTGAGTGCAACAGGAATGTTAAATCTCAGCATGGGAATTTATAATTGGTGGATTAGGAACATTTTTTTCTCCTTCAATATGGAATTGTTTGCCATTTTTCCCTACTAAGACCAAATTCAATTTCATTTGAGTTATTTGACTCTTCAAGACCCAGTGCCAGATGCCACAGATATAGTGAGATGTATAGGAAAACAGTCTGTGACCTGAAGGAACTTATAACCCAGAGCAGGATATAATTAAGTACCTAAATATAAGAGAAGTTCTTTAAAGAAGAGAAAGCCCCATTTCCATGTAGAGTCCCCAGTGAAGATGTGGTGCCTAAGCCTGAGGAATGGTAAGCTTTTAACATGAAGAAATATGCCAGAGGTAGCATACCAGGCAGATGGAAAAGCATGAACAATGTATGGAAGTTGGTTTCCACTTGTGCAGAAATTTACTGATCAGTGGGGAAATTGTCAGGTGAGTTATTTTACCACAGATGCCCGCCAAGAGTTACTTTGCATTAAAAAGAGTGGATTTTTAACAAAAGACCCCACAGTCACAGAAAGGTATGCATGAATAGCAAGACGTTTTTGTCCATTGACACTCCTTACATCCTTCAGCCATACCATGGATTTGAATTTCCATTCTGTCTCCAGGAGTGCCTTATTGCTTCTTCTTTTTGTTGTTTTGGTGGTTGTTGTTGTTGTTGTTTTGAGACAGAGTCTTGCACTGTTGCCCAGGATGGAGTGAAGTGGTGTGATCACAGCTCACTATAGCCTCAACTTCCTGATTCTCCCACCTCAGTCTCCCAAGTAGCTGTACTACAGGCATGTAGCACCATGTTTGACTGTTTTTTGGATTTTTAATATATATGGAGTTTCACCATGTTGCCCAGGCTGGTCTCCAACTCCTGGGCTCAAGGGATCTGCTTGCATTGGCCTCCCAAAATGTTGGGATTACAGGCATGGGACAGGAATCTGGCCAGGAATCTCTATTGCTTCCTGCACAAAGATTATAATAGTTACTTATGCTTTCAAGTGTGACCAGAAATAAGATAGTCATATCTAAATAAAGGTGAAACACATGCAATTTATGCTTTGAGTAGAGACAGGTAAGATGATTTGGGTAAGTGTGTTGTGTGAGCAACACTGGGCTCTCGAGGTGCAACATGGAGACATGTGTTCCAAGGAAAGGGGGTGATGGCCAGCAACAGTAGTGATACGCATAAAGCAGAAAATCAGTCAGGACAATGTACAGACTTCTATTGAAATGAAAATTACTGCTCAAAGTAATTGACCGAACCAAACCTCCAAGCTTTATGTCCCTCTTTAATCTATCTTTCTAATTGTCTGTCCCACTGACTTTATGAGACTGAAGCACTACCTACTGTGCTAACGAGGCACCTAAACTTTAAATTCTCTTCACATTAACTGTTCAGCCAAAAGAGATATATGACCATTCTCACAGCACATATTTATAGCTTGATTTCCTATCCTGAAATGTTTGGTACCTCCTTTCTCACTTGGTAAAAGCTTACTTATTTTTCAAACTCAGCTCAAAATTTCATTTTCCTGTGGAATGTTTTGATTGTATTTCATCATTCTTTATTTAGAGTTAATTTAATGCAGCCTGCTGAGGATGTCTTAGATATATTAAAACATTAAATTATGATTTTTATCTGTATTCCTATCCCCCTCACCATACTTTGGCCCTTTGGTGAAAACTGATTCTTTTTAGAATTACATTTCTGTGACCCAGCACATAGTAAACAGTATACATTTTTCTACTTAATAAGATGTGGGAAATAAATAAAAGAAACTAAGGCAGGAGTGAGAAAAGGGAGCCAAAGATCAGAGTACAAGAATCCACATGAGTGTGAGACACCGCACTAGCATTTTTTAGGACGTATTGAAGTTGAGATCTAAACTCAACTTACGTCAACACACCTGACCTTTGACAACACAAGCCTAAGATGATTGTCTTTGTAAGGTCTGTCTTTACAGAAACAGCCTAGTGAAATAAGGCAAAGTTAATAGGAGAAACACCCTTGATGGTGCTTGATAAGATACATTGATTATGTGGATCGAGAAGGAAGTGGATGAGGCTAGTGTGTGTGGCTAAAATGAATCTGTGCTAATCATCTTTGCAGAAAGTTGGAATAACTGAAAGATTGTTGTTGTATGCTGAAATAAATAAGTCTTAGTCATGATTGTTGAAAATCTTATAATTTTGTGGTTGCAAGTAGGATTGAATAACTACAGAAGAAAGACGAAAATCCTTTTTTTTTTTTTTTTTTTTTTTTTTTTTTTTTTTTTTTTAAGATGGAGTCTCGCTCTGTCTCCCAGGCTGGAGTGCAGTGGCACAATTTCGGCTCACTGCAAGCTCCGCCTCCTGGGTTCACACCTTTCTCCTGCCTCAGCCTCCAGACTTACTGGGACTACAGGCGCCTGCCACCTCACCCAGCTAATTTTTTGTATTTTTAGTACAGGCGGGGTTTCACTATGTTAGCCAGGATGGTCTCGATCTCCTGACCTCATGATCCACCTGCCTCGGCCTCCCAAAGTGCTGGGATTACAGTCTTGAGCCACCGGGCCCGGCCTGAAAATCTTTTTAATGAGATTTGTGTAAGACTCTACTAAGCTGGGAATGGTTGTAGTCTGTGTTGAGGACAGGAGGAAGGACAGACCAATTGGACAATGGCATGCATTTTAGATAATGATAGATCTGACAGAGGCAAGGTGGAGGTGGAAGCAGAGACCCTTACCATCCCATAGGTTACAGAAAACAACCACTAAGAGTAACTGAGTTTCCCTTTAATTCTGGGTAATATAAGAAGCTTCAATATGTACAGCACCGGCAATTGCCATAGTAACACATGAAGTATGTTTTGAATTATTTCTGTTTGTGTGCAGAAAATTGAGAATCTTTCATAGTCTCAAGATTGATCAAGATTTTTGAGACTCTCAAAGTTTCCTATCATGAAGAAGCTGGTGTGAAGAGAAGAATAAAATGTAAATGTACCCAGCTGTGGCTGACTCCTGTAATACCAGCACTTTGAGAAGCCAAGGCAGGTGGATCACTTGAAGTCAGGAGTTCAATACTAGCCTGGCCAAAATGAGGAAACCTTGTCTCTACTAAAAATGCAAAAATTAGCTGGGAATGGTGGTGTGTGCCTGTAATCCCAGCAACTTGGGAGGCTGAGGCAGGAGAATCACTTGAGTCTGGGAGGCGAAAATTGCAGTGAGCCAAGATTGTGCCACTGCACACCAGCCTGGGTGACAGAGCAAGACCCCATCTCAAAAAAAAAAAAAAAAAAAAAAAAAAAAGAAGCAAATGTACCAGATCCAAAAATCTATCCCCTGCATTTTTTGCTATTCTCTTCCTCATGGTGGGCTTCATGCAGATACAGTCCTCAGTTGACCTGTAGTTTTAATTCCACAGATATTTTCAGGTGAAGAGTTTTCTCACTAATTCGAATTTTTTTTTTTTTTTTTTTTTTTTTTTTTTTTTTTTTTTTTTTTTTTTTTTTTTTTTTTTTTTTTTTTGAGACGGAGTCTCACTGTGTCACCAGGCTGGAGTGCAATGGCCCCAGTTCAAGCAATTCTCCTGCCTCAGCCTCCCAAGTAGCTGGGACTACAGGTCCGTGCCACCAGGCCCAGCTAGTTTTTGTATCTTTAATAGAGACAGGGTTTCACCATGTTGGCCAGGATGATCTCAATGTCTTGACCTCGTGTTCCACCAGCCTCATCCTCCCAAAGTGCTGGGATTACAGGTGTGAGCCACCATACCCGGCCCAAGAGTTTTCTCACTAATTTGAATCTTTTTCCAAATGACCAAAATGAAGAGCCAGCTCTAATGTTAAAGGATACTTCTTTTCTTAACAAGAGGTAAAATCATGACTCTCATTGAGATTTAAAGTTTTGGGATGTTAATTTCTTATCAGCATGGTTCCCAAATATTGTCCCCCAATCCGTGGGCTGTCTTTTCATTTTGTTGATTGATTCCTTTGCTGTATAGAAGCCTTTTAGTTTGATGTAGCCTCACTTGTGTTACCAGAACATCAGGGATTTAGTCTAGGCTCTGTTGTTTGTGCACAGAAAGCCAATCACCAATACAAATATTACCAGAGGAGAAGGCTTTTAATTTGGGTGACATCAGCTGGAGAGATGGGAGCCAAAACCCAAATTCATTTCTTCCAACCACTTAAAATTGGGGTTGTATGTAGCAGGGAAGAAATGTAACTACATGCAAAAAAACAGGAAATAGGTAGGGGCTAAAAAGAGAAAATGGTAAACAGGAATTAGGAAGGGTCTGGCATCTCATTGACTGGGTGTGGTGATCTAAATGAGGTTTGACTTCCTGAGGAAGAGCTCAGATAAGACAAAAGTAAGTTGCAAGTTTTAAGATGTGGAAGTCAATTTCTGTGTTTATTTTTAAAAAATCTATAAATATTAGTTATTTAGGAAAATTGGGCCACTTTCAATTGTTTATTTTTGCTTTTGTTGTCTGAGCTTTTAGTGTGATATCCAAAAAAAATTACTAATGCCAATGTCAAGAAGCCTTTTCCTGATAAGTAACTCAAACAACTCAGGAGGAATTTTAAAAAGAACAAATAACCTAATTAAACAATGAAAAAAGGACTTAAATACACATTTCTCAAAAGAAGACATAAAAATGGCCAATGAGTATATAAAATGATGCTCAATATCACCAAAATGGCCCACAGGTATTTAAATGATGCTCAATATTGCCAGGGAAATGCAAATGAAAACCACAGTGAGATTTCATTTTATACTTATTAGGATGGCAATGATCAGAAAAAAAGAGATAACATGTGAGATTATAAAGAGAACCTTTGCACACTGTTGGTAGAAATGCAAATTGGTTCAGCCATTGTGGTATGAACCAAAAGGCACCTGAGACAAATCTCAATCAATTTAGAGGTTTATTTTGCCAACGTTATGAATCATGACCCATGATTCAGCCTCAGGAGGTCCTGAGAGCATGTGCCCAAGGTAATTGGATTATGGCTTGGTTTTATATGTTTTAGGGAGACATAAGCCATCAATCAATACATGTGAGGTATACATTGGTTGGATCCAGAAAACCAGAACAACTTGAAGTGTGACATGGAGGGGAGTTCTAGCAGGTCATGGGTGAATTCAAAGATACTCTGATTGGCAATGGGTTGAAAGAGTTATTATCTAAAGACCTGGAGTCAATAGAAAGGAGTGTCTGGTTAAGATAAGGGATTGTGGAGACCAAGGATCTTATTATGTAGATGAAATCTCATAGGGAACCACCCCCAGAGGCAATAGATGACAGACATTTCATATTGAGACCCTTAAAAGGTGCTACACTCTCAGCCTCTCTTCAGGATCCAAAACAAAACACAACATGGAAAGGGAAGGCGATTCTGTATAGAGTGCAAATCTCACCAACAAGAGACAGCTTTGCAGGGCCATTTCAAAATATGTTAAAGATATATATAGTGAACTACTTTGGTTTCTTTCAGGCCCCTGCAAACTGTCAAGTGACTCAATACTAGAATCTGGTTGGAATTTGGTATCTTATTGCTACAAAAAATCTGTTATGTCAGTCTTAGGACCTCTGTTTTAACATCAATGTTAGTCAGTGTGAACTCCAAAGGGAGGAGAGTGTAATGAGGCCCATCTGACACCTCCCTCCATTTCCTGTCATTGTCTGTACTAGATTTTCAGATTTAGTTGGATCCCCTTCGCCAGGAGGATGGTCCATTCAGTCAGCTGGAGGCGGTGGGGGGGGGGTCTTCGAATTTTACTTTTGGTATACACTGAAAAACAGTGTATGTTGTGAAGGATCCTCAAAATATTAAAAATAGAACTATCATATGACCCAGCTATCCTGCTTCTGGGTATATATCCCAAGAAAATGAAATTTGCACCTTTAAGAGATATTTTCAATCCGTTGTTCATTTCAGCATTATTCATGACATATCCAAGATTTGGAAACAACCTAAGTGTCCACTGACATATAAGTGGATGAGGAAAATTATATATACACATATACACACAATAGAATGTTATTAGAGAGGACACTGCCATTAGCGAAAACATGGATGAAACTGGAGGACATTATGGTAACTGAAATAACCCAAATGTAAAACAAAAAATACTGCATGATCTCACTTATATATGGAATCTAAAAATGTCAAATACATAGAAACAGAAAATAGAATAATGATTACCTGGGTTGGGAGTGGGGAGGAATGGGAAGATGTAGGTCAAAGAGTACAACCTTGTACTTATGTAGAATGAATAAGTCTAAAGAACTAGTGAATAGCATGAAGACTACAGTAAATAATATTGTATTGTATACCGGAAATTTTTTAGGAGAGTAGACTTTAGGTGCTTTTACCATACACAAACACACACACACACAGGATGTACACACACACACAAAGTAACTATATGAGCTGGTGAATATATTAATTTGTTTGACTGTAGAAATTATTTCACTATGTATATGCATATCAAAATATTATGTTCTGCCCCTTAAATATATATTGTATGGTCCATTCTCATGCTGCTAATAAATACATACCCTAGACTGGGTAATCTATTAAGGAAAGAGGTTTAATTGACTCACAGTTCAGCATGACTGGAGAGGCCTCAAGAAACTTGCAATCATGGTAGGAAGGGAAGCAAACACATCTTACTTCACATGGCAGCAACAAGGAGAAGAATGAACAAAAGGGGGAAAATCCCCTTAAAAAACCATCAACTCTCATGAGAACTTACTCACTATCATGAAAACAGTAGTATGGGGGTAACCACTTCCATGATTTAACTACCTCCCACCAGATCCCTCCCGTGACACACGGGTATTATGGGAACTACAATTCAAGATGAAATTTGGGTGGGGACACAGACAAACCATATCATGTACAATTAAAAGGCTAGAAAAATTAAAAATAAACTTTGTTATTAACAATAAATATATAATGCTTAAAACAAGTAAATAAACAGCTGTTAAGATTTTATTTAACTCATTATTAATGAGGAAACTGGTAAGATGTTATAATTAATTGAAATGAAAGTTCAAAACACAAACACTATTATATATCAGAAATATTTAAATTAACTTGCAAATGGACACAAAAGTAGCTTTTTGGGGAGCCAATGGTTGCCCCTGCACCAAACAGCATTTAATTTTCAAAAACTGATCTGTACTACTATTAGTTACCTACAACTTTCAGAGTTATTAGATAGTTCAAAGAAAATGAAAGCCCAAAAACAGCCCAGAAGAATGAGTGTCGAACAATATATACTTTTTAACTGAAGACACCAGTAGTATGTGTGCATATATATACATATACGCGTGTATATATGTGTGTGACATATATACACATATATATCATGCACATATATCATAAATATATCAGTATATCACACACATCTCCACTATATATGTGTATTTTATATACATACATACTATATCTACTATGTATTTATTACTTTACTTATTCTAATGTCCTTACACTAACTTAAGTAAAATGAACACTTGACCATAAGGGGGTATACTGGGATGTTTTATGACACCCAAGGACCAGTCACTTGGAGAAAAATATAAACCAAGGAGGGGCTCAAATGCTACCCTGAGTCTTTATTGTTACATTTTTCTTCTTCTCTCTTGATATCATTTTCTTCTTTCTCTCTACCAATTACCTTTCTCTTCCATGGTCTTATGACAGAATGTTACTTTGAACAGCTCTGTAGTTTATGATATTTTCTGGAGAAGCAGCTATAGTGTGCTGGATCTCATTTCTCAATTAAAAATTTCTGCAAAGAACCCTGATTGGTTTCACTTGGATTATGTGCCAATTTCTGGAGCTACAGATGTGTGGTAAGGGTGAAGGTTATGATTTTCCAACTGGACAACTTAGTAACAGTGTGAATAGAGTGGGGAGAATACAGCCACAATTTCATAAGAAAGGAGGAAGGTGGAGCAGATGAAACAATGGTATCCACTGCACAATGTAGGCCAGAAGGGAAAAACCTTTGAGGTAATTTTTATACAATACAGAGGCATGCCAACCATGTAGGATTTTAGAAGTCAGTGGCTTTCAGACTACAAGACCTAACATAGGAAATATGTTTTATGATGACCCATTAAACAGACACACAATGAAACAGAAGTATTATAAAATAGTAATGAATATATCCTTACTATGTAACAATACACAATGATCTATTCTATTCTATTCTGATGTGTTAGTCACAACCTATTAATTTTTTTTGGTTCATCCCCCAAAAAATCATGACTTACCATTTGAAAACACTGATCTAGGTGAAGCAAAAAAAAAAAAAAAAAAAAAAAAAGGCTCCTGGAAATCAAATATAAAATTAAATATCATAAGGAAACTTACTGGCTGGGTGCCATGGCTGAAGCCTATAATCTTAGCAGTTTAGGAAGCTGCGTCAAGAGGATTGTTTGAGCTGAGGAGTTTGAGTCCAGCGTGAGCAACATTGTGAAACCCCATCTCTGTTAAAAATTAAAAAGGAAAAAAACAGCTGGGTGTGATGGTACGTTCCTATAGTCCCAGCTACTCAGCTGGCTGGGGTGAAAGGATTGATTGAGCTTGACAGTTTGAGGCTGCAGTGAGCCACTGCCAGCCTGCGAGACAGAGTGATACCTGTTTAAAAAATAAAAATAAAAACAACTAAAAAAGAAGCTTACTATGATTATTATTAAAAAAAACAAAAACAACAACAACAAAAAACACAGTGATTAGCCGCCTTATATGGAGCTTAGCTGTGGTCTGGTACTGGTGAGGTTGGGGGTGCTGAGGATCTTTGACAGTGGAGGTAGAGCCTAAGAAGAAAACTACAGGCCAGAATTTGTTTTGTAGGTTCAGAAAACAGTTATCAACAGATCGATCTATGTTCGTTGGGCTCTAAGGAAATTAGTCACACTAATCGAAATCACATGATTAATGGAATTAACTCTGGGAAATAACAGGACATTTCCATGTTAACATTTCAACTGACAAACTTAAGGAAAATAATTTGTTTTATAAGATTTAAAGTAAACCAAGGGATGTTTTAATCAAAGAATTACTTCCTTGAAATAGACTAGCTTGATGTGGTAGCCTATAATCTATAAGTACTTTTTTTACATAGTGATATCTATAATTATTTAGTATTGATTATAATCATTGTTATGTTAATTTAAGCATTACATACTTTGCTATAAAATGCTCAAGGCACTCTGACAATTCAGTTCTGGTGACTCTTTCATTTAGGCTCCAATGTAGATAATTGTCCTTTTGTCACACTCTATTATTTAAAAAAATTGTCCTTGGTTACTTCCTTCACAATCCACTTAACAAAATTTGAAAAATATATTTTCTCCATTTTTTAAAGATGTATTTATGAAATTGAGAAGAATCCTAGTGGTGTTTCTCAAACTTTAATATGCATTTGAATTACCTAGGGATCTTGTTAAATGCAATTCTGATATAGCAGATATAAATGAGACTTGAGAGGCTGCATTTCCAAGTTTTTAAGCAATGCTAAGATGCTGATGTTGCTTGCTGGAGAACCACTGGTTGAATAGCAAAGTCCTAGATTCATCAATGCATGTTTTTTGCTTTGTTTAGGTAATTATTTGTGACACTCACTGTCTTATGTGTTCTGATTATGGCAATTTTTAAGAAATGTGAGTAAAAATCAAGTGTCTGGAGAACCACAGCCATTTTAAGTGTTAGACTCAGTTTTGAGCAGTGGTTTCATAGCACTTCAAGGTTTAATTAGGAGTAGAGAAATAAAATTCCTATTTTTTAATTTGGTAGGCACATATTAAAATCGATAAAGCAGAAAATACCTCAGCACAGACTGTTCTTAATGAGATTTCAATGCCCTTATCATCAGAGAATTTTCACTGTTTTATTAACCCATTAGTTAAACATTTGAGCGTATACCTTCTGAATGCTAAGCATTAGTTACATAGGTTCTGATGTCTAGAACTCTTAACTTCAGTAAGGAGACAGATGCATAGACAGAAGACTGAAAAATGTAGTAATAACGCAGGGCAGGTGAGCCCCAGAGTGGAGCTTAGCCTGTGAGGGTTCTTGGCTTTTCCAGAAAAGAATTCAAGGGCAAGCCAGTGAGTGGTAGGGTAGAAGAAAACGGCTTTATCAAAGCACAAGTGTTACAGCTCTGGCAGTGTTACAGCTCTGCGACTGCTCCTGCTTGAGCAGGGTTACCCCATAGGCAGTGTGCTGATAGTAGCAACTCAGGGTAGTTTTTCAGTCATACTGATACCTAATTTTAATTACATGTATACTAAGGGGTAGCTTATGCATAAATTTCTAGAGAAAGGGTAGTCACTTTGGGGTTGTCAAGTCATTACCATGAAAGCATGGTAACGCCCAGGTGTTGCCATGACAACAGTAAACTGACGTGGTACACTGGTGGGCGTGTCTTATGGAAAGCTGCTTCTGCTCCATTTGTGTTTTACCTAGTCCACAATTTGGTCCATGTCTGAGTCCCACCTCCAGAGTCAAGTCTTGCCTCCTATCTCAGCAAGATAAGAGTTTTGCACAAAAATTGAAATTAGGGGGCATTTATATATAATTTATTGGAATGAACATGCCTAACCACTAACAAGTGGCAACCTGAAGTTGGACTGTAGGACACTGAGATTGGGTGGAGAATTTGGTTTCTTTTTGCATATACCTATATCCACTAGCCTTATTTTGAATTTTTTCAGGGTCCTGGGAAATGCTCCTTTTCTCTGTGCTTCAAGCCTTTTTTAAAAGAGGTACAATTGAAATTACTTACTTAACTCCTCATCATCTTGAAGGACTAGAGCAAAACCCCATGTCTTTATACAAACACTGATAAGGCATACACAGTAGCTGTTTGAAGCCTGAGAAATAAAGTAAAACAATAAGATCTTAGTAAAGGGTGAGTTACAGTGAAGTCACGATAAAGCAGGTTGATTAGTGAATAAGAAGGTTATCACTGAACGATCGCATTTTGTAGTTTACAGAGGACACTGAAAGCTCTTTTAGTTTCAGCCTTTTCAAAAAAGATTTTCTACAATAGGTGGTCAAATTACCATGCTTCAGTTACCAAGAAAAGACTTCAAACTTTATTTGTGTCAGAATTCTGAGAGATGTCTGTTCTGTGTCTTCAGCCATATCTTTAGTCATTAAAATCATTTCTGAAAGGGAATACATACTATTTTTAAATTGTTTAATTTTTTTTTCTCTTCCTTGTGGAGCTTTCTCCTTTCATTTAGAAATAATGAGTTGACTCTGTGTTGTATTGGTTATAATTATGTTTCCAAATTTGATTTGCTTATTTGCATAAGACAGTATTTTTGAGAAAATGAATGGATCACAGATACCATATACTCTGAAAGTTCAGAGAGTGGAGAGGTAAGCCACTGTCTGCCTACTTCCCTGTTCAGATGGAAGTACCTTTTCTCTAGGTGTTTTACCTGGCTCCCGAAATTCAAACTCACCCCAGATTTATCTGCATTCTGAGGAACTTGGATCTAGAAGATCTGAGACTGACTTTTGCCAGCTGTTCCTCTCCCCAAGGACAGGATCTTAACTGGGTAAGTATGAGAGTATGTGTAAAGGGGACAAAGGTCACTAAGAGAAGTCTCTTCACAAGGAACTGTGAGCATGACTGTAGTCATGCTCTCTTTCAAGCAGCTGTGGCTGGGAGATGGTAGTTTTAAAGGCTGAAGTTAATGCATAATAGTATTTAAGCCTGTAGTTTATCACAGTGGCCAGAAGCCAGGAAGGCAAAGAACCCGAGGAGATGGGCCTCAAACTTAGGCAATGAGCAGGTTGTGTTATTTCAACAAATGAAAGCAGAGCCCAGCTGGGGAGCCAGGTAGCCAGGCTGAAAGTGAAGAAAGTCCAAACATAGATAAAGGATTCCTCACAAAACATAGAACCTAGAAATATAGGCAGCTTTCCATATGCATATGATCTCTGTTTAGCCCAGGCATTGCAGTGAAAACCAATTCTGAGTAAATGTGGTCATCAGAGAGTTTATCATTCAGCCCCTGTGGTGTAAGGCCTAAAATTAACACTCACTATTATGTGATCCCATGACATTTGAAACAAGGAGGGCATCACAAGGCCTAACCACAGCTGTCCTTCCCACATATAAAGTCTGCACAGATCAACCCTCATTGTCAAGGGGACCAGGCACAGTTCCTGCTTATCCCCAAGTAGCAGGTTTCAGTTCCTTGCCAGCCCATGAAATTATTCAAACAAGCCAATCACACGCTCCAGCAGGAACAAGAGGTCACCTTACCCTCTTGATACTACAAAACTTGTCTCCCACAGCCCCTGGTTGTTCACTCTGTTCCCGAGTACAACCACTGTGTGGCCCCGAATGGTATGCAGTGTCTTCTACCCACAATTTGAATATATGTGACCAATAAACTGCTGCTGTTCTCATTTTTTCGGTGTCAGGTGTCACATATTCAGTCATCCCCAGAAACCTAGACAGAATTATCTCCCTCTCAGTTGGGTAAAGAAGTAGTAGTTAAAATAGCCCTAAACTGGGTGAGGTATTCCATGGCCTGGTTCACGTGTGACTTCTTCCTATTTATGATTAAAGGTAAAAATAAAGGGTTGATTCTTACATAGGATCCTGTATTTGGTACTCTTTAGTTGATGCAGAGAAAATGTAATGGTCAGACATTCTGAGGAACAAGCGTTTTCTTAATTCGCATGCAGTGTAGTTTTCATGGCTTCACTCAGACACTAAATACTCCCATTATGTGTGTCAGGATAATACTCAGGAAATAGTGGATACAGTTCCCATCCTTTCAGTGTAGTCCCAATGAAAATGATAGAGAGGAAAACCTCCCTTTTCAAATCTTTATTTGGCCTTCTTAAGATGTAGCTTGTTCTTGTTTATCTGATTGTTTCCTATTTCCTTTTTCACTTTGATAGTCTAAAATATTAGTTTTTTAATTTCATTTTGTGGAACACTTTATAAAAAACTACCTATTTGATATAAACATGTTCGAATTACCAAAAATGTCTTTATTATGTTCAAGAGCAATGCCTACATGCTATGTCTTGTGTGCATGTGAGCACACTCAAACATACAGCCCAGGATAGGCCAATGTCTGTTCACTCCAGGCAGGCTAATGGATAGATAATTTTCAATGTTCCTGATACTGTCAAATGAAATACACTAACTAAAACAATCACTTATTTACCTATATCAAATGCTCTTTAAATATCACTTATTCTCTGGTTCTTTATTTTTCTTCTTACACGAATACAAACACGCATATAAGAAAGAAACTTAAACTAAATAAAGCCTAATCACTATTTGCCACATTGTCTGGACAAGATTGTGAGAGAATGAGAAGACACTTTAAAAATCTCCAGTTACTGGCCAGGCATGGTGACTCACTTCTGTAATCTCAGCACTTTGGAAGGCCCAGGTGGGTAGATTACTTGAGGTCAGGAGTTTGAGACCAGCCTGGCCAACATGGCAAAACACCGTCTCTACTAGAAATACAAAAATTAGCCAGGCATGGTGGCGCATGCCTATAATCCCAGCTGTTTGGTAGACTGAGGCATGAGAATTGCTTGAACCCAGGAGGCAAAGGTTGCAGTGAGCTGAGATCACACCATTGCACTCCAGCCTGGGCAACAGAGTGAGACCCTGTCTCAAAAAAAAGTAATAATAATAAATAATAAAAACATCCCCAGTTACCTATAAACACATGATCTAATTAGACAATCTATTTTCATTGTATCTTTGGCCCAAAAATGGTTTAATAAAATTACAGTTATAGTAAATTACATAAATTAAACAAGTAACTGCATCCACAAATGTAAACAGTATTGGCAGAATGATACTCTCTTCAAACTGGACAATGTTTAAAAATATTTATATATATTTTTGACTTGAGAGCTAGCAAGTGAGTATTTTATAGTTGGAAAGTCCTTAAATTCTCACCTAGAAAAATCTCTCAGGTTTATTTAAACGAAAACAGTCTAAATATACGGCACCAAAAAAACTTTAAACCTAAAAACCTTGGAAATTTTTAAAACACAAGGATAAGCCAAGGTAGTTCTAGCATACACAAACAAAAACTGAGCATGTCTGCAATATTAATAAGAGGTAAGGTAGAATTCAAGGTAAAATGAGCTAAATAGGACAAAGAAGGTCACGTTTTATTGGTAAAATGTAAAATCTACAATGATGATATGAATGTCACAAACTGCAAAGCATTAAAATGTATTAAATGAAAAGTCTTGTAAATCAAGAAAAATTGAGAGGACATAAGCAGTGGAGGCTTTAGTGCATCTTTTCTGCTCTTAATCAGATCAAGAAGAGCCAACTTAATAAGGATAAAGAAAATCTAAGTAATATATTAATTGGATTATTTCATAATTACACAGTACCTATTAAATTTCCTACTCCACACATGATCTATATCTTCTTCAACATGCCCACAGAACACTCAAAAGAGCTCACTATGTGTTAGGCAGAAAGAATACATCTAAAGAGAGAGAGAATATAATATGGACCATATTCTTTGATCATAAAGGAATACATAAGAAATTAATCAAAATAGAAAACAAAAACAACTACTTAAGAATCTATGTCACTTTCCTAAATTTCACTCTTAGAGCCAAATACAAAATCAGAGCAAAATTAATGAATAGCTGGAAAATAATTAAGAAAGGGTAAATAAATACACAAAATTGAGTATGGGTTCTTGTAAGAAGGTAGGGCATATACATTAATCCTAAATTAGAAAATATTATCTTTGGCCAGGCACGGTGGCTCACACCTGTAATCCCAGCACTTTGGGAGGCCGAAGCAGCAGATCACAATGTCAGGAGATCGAGACCATCCTGGCTAACAGGGTGAAACCCTGTCTCTACTAAAAATACAAAAAATTAGCTGGGCGTGGTGGTGGACGCCTGTAGTCCCAGCTACTTGGGAGGCTGAGGCGGGAGAATGGCGTGAATACGGGAGGTGGAGCTTGCAGTGAGCCGAGATCGCTCCACTGCACTCCAGCCTGGGCGACAGAGTGAGACTCCATCTCAAAACAACAACAACAACAAAAAAGAAAATATTACCTTTAATGCTTGCTGCAACTTGAATAGGAGATAAACCCATTGGTACTCATTTGGAAGAGAAGGCATGTCAGCAGCTGGTGTAACTTCACATTAGAAGACCTTCTAGTGAAAAAATGTAGTTTCTTGTCCTATCAAAACAAGATGTGGTCTCTTGGAGCTTTCATGTATACCTTTGTACTACATCTTGCTCAGTAGCTCTTGCTTTTTCCTGTGTCTGTAGAAACAGAAAGAAACCAGCAGCCAGGTTGCCCTCCATTCTTTCTTTGTTACATCAAAATCAATGGTTCTAGAAATGAGTAGCTTCTTAACTATGCCAAAGAAGACTAGTCATGCAGAGTCAAAACTAGTTAGATGAGTAATTTTAAAAGATGAGCTTCAGAAGTTGTGCTATT
Source organism: Macaca thibetana thibetana (assembly GCF_024542745.1). Taxonomy (NCBI): domain Eukaryota; kingdom Metazoa; phylum Chordata; class Mammalia; order Primates; family Cercopithecidae; genus Macaca; species Macaca thibetana. The sequence goes on from NC_065595.1 coordinate 37,328,860, forward strand.
AAAAAAATAAGAATCAAATTAGTGTTATAACAACCAAAGAAACATCAGTCAGGGATTGAGAAAACTCTGCATAAAAAAAAATCCAACGAGTCTCAAAAATTTTCCAAAAATTGATTTGTAACTTTCTGCTACATATATAAATTAACGAGTTACTACACAGAAATGTATGTGATATTTGTTTGTATTCATAGAAAAATAAGGAAAATATTTCTTTTAATTTTTTTCACAAGTATGTAAGTTGCCTGACAGCATATGACATTCTTTTTCTTTATTTCTCTGTTGCCTAGAACAATATCTCGTAATTTATAACAAGTTAATAAATGGTGAATATATAAAATAATAAATAAATGAATTAAATCTTTAACTCTTGGGGACAACATAATGGCAAAGTTTGAGCTGTAACTGGTAAAGCATATTCCCTTGATGCAAACAGGCAAATCAACAATATCAAAATGGCATGTGTGAGACAAATTTCCTCCAGAATTTTGGTGGGATAAAGAGATGAGTGGTCCATTTTATCTTACAGTTCTCCAATAGCTATAGGAGGACATAAAAAGGATATTCAATTCAAGTGACTAGGGTCTGTGCTGTCTGCTCACAAGTTGCTCCTAAAAGGATACAATTCACATTCAATTCACTACTATTTCTCAGAAGAGCTTTTGGGATTTATATTAAGAACCTTTTTATGAATTTTCAGATATAGCTAATTAGCATAAGATCTTCAGATGAGTAATATAGTCACTGTGACTGCTTCTTAGCTTGCTTAATATGTGGAACCCAGACAACTAGTGATAACAATGCAGGTTCCTGATTGGCTCCATTTCCTCTATAGATGTCATACAGATATTTGCTGTGTCAACTGGAGAGAAGAGATAAGTCAACTTTAAATCTGTTGCATGAATAAGCCACAAAGAAGGGGCAGGTAGTCGGACATGCTCTGGTAGAGTGGGGAGCCAGGCAGGAGGTCAAGGCAATGGTGTGAGCTAGGACAGAAAGTGAAGAGGTTACACACCCCACCAAGCGGGACCTCCACCAAGATCCTCAGAGCTGGAGAAATTCCCAGCTAAATAGGGTTAAGGAGCTCATGCTTGTGTTATAGTCCCCTTCAAAGAGCACAGGGAGCCATCTTGCACCTGCTGGTTTCAACAGGCACAACTTCAGCAATAGAGCATACCCCTGCTCACTCCTATTCTCTGTTTCTTTCTCACTTTTACACTTTTTCTCTCTAATTGCTAAATAACTTGCAATGAGAAATATTAACTTCATTTTGGTTGTCCTTTGCATAAAAAGTCAATCACTAAACTATGCTAATCACCGTAATAGGACTTACACACTCAACAAAGCATTACGATGTACAATTCCACAAAAATTTTGCCTGTACTCTATCAACTGCATCATTTATGTTGTTTGTAAGCCCTAGAATCTATTACCTTAAATGTGCATAGTAAGACTGGACATTTTCTGTAACTTAGCAACTGCTGCAAGCAAGCATTTAAGAACCATTGCAAGAAGATTTAAAAAAGCCAATTGACCAATACTCATTTGTCCTTTAAGATGTAGCCCATAACAATTTGGATCCTCAGACATTCTTACCGATTCTGAGCCAGATAGAACAACTTCATTCCCTAGCACAACTACTCAGATTTCTGAGGGTAAGTGAGCATGATGTGTGATTCTTTATAACCACAAATGATACTTTCAAATCAAGGATTGCAAGCAAGGAAAATATAATTATTACCAGATCATATGCATTGCTTATGCTAGAATATGCAGTACAGTGAGGGCCATTCAGGAAATCATACACAAAATTAGTATATATCTAGCGCGCTTTTCTGGATGCTATCTTCCTCCTCTCTCCTTCCCTCCCTTCCTTCCTTCTATCCTTCCCTGCTTCCCTTCTTTTCCCCTCTTTTCTTCCCTCCCACCTTTCTTCCTCCATGCCAGGTCCCCTCCCTCCCTCCCTCTCCCATCATCCTTTCTTCTTTCCATTCCTTCCTGCTGTCTTTCCTTTCCTTCTGTCCCTCCTCCCTCACTCTCTCCCTTTCTTTCTTTCTCCCTTTCTGCTTCCCTTTTTTCTTTCTTCTCTTCTTCCCTTCCTTCTACCTTTCTCTCTCTCTTCTTCCCTCCCTCCTTTCCTGAAAGGGTAAATAAGCACATAAATTTTCAGACACTGACATTGAGCACCATGCTTTATGAACCTTTCTTCTAGGACTTTAAGGACTACACGTTTATTGCTTTTGTGCACTGAAACTATTATTTTTCTTTGCTAAGTTAGCCTTTCCGATAATTTTAAGATTTAATTTAAACTTTGCATCTCATTCTAGGTCACTGTTATCCTTTTTTGTATGCTGAACTCACAGAACCTGAGAATCTATATTTGGCAACCCATCCTCAGCTATCAAGGTTGTCAATTTTAAGTCTTTTTCATATTATCATTTTCCATATTCATTCCTTGCTTATGTAACAGAAAAATTTAATGTGTTTCTATCTGATATATATATGTCCCACTATGCCTAGTGCAACACCAACATTGCAACACCTAATAAGTGCATATGGCCTAGGATAATTGATTTTCTGTGAAGCTGACTGGGTTCACACATTAGTGACACTCAGGAAGAAATAACATAAGAAATGCTGAGCCACGATTTTACACTTCTTTGGGGATCCTGTACACAATTAAAAGTTAAGGACACCATAAGAGGAACGATTGATAGATTTAATTTTATGAAAATTAAAAAGTAATGTACCCCAAAATAATAATAATTAAGTCAAATTATGAACAGAAAAATTAACTACATATAAGACAAATAATTTTAAATATTATTTATATACATAAAGAAATAATATCAATAATTTAGAAATAAATATTAGGATTATTTTACATCTGTGGAATACATAAATATATAAAATAGACTAAGGTCCATACCCACGTTGTGCTTATAGTCTGGAAGAGAAATGCAGAATACATTGCATAAATAAGTAAACTCTAAGGTAGTCCTATTTTCTGACTGTGGTCCTGTGGTCTGGGTCCTTGGAAACAGGACTACCTTAGAAAATAGGACTACTTTTAAAGGATGCTATTTGCTTAGAAAACAAACATTCTGATATCCTTTCCCATTACATGCACACACACACACACACGCACACACACAAACAAAAACTCCTTGAGGTGGGACCTGACAGAACACTGGTGAGAAGTACTAACCAGTATCCACACTTCAGGTACAGCCAATTAGTGTCATCACTCTGCGTGGGAATGATATGGTCAGGCAGGAATGTGCAGCACAACTGCATTTTTTGGAACAAGGCTGTTACCTCTTTAGAGCAAAAGACATTAGGGCATGCAAGCAGGAGATGAAAGGGTAAGTTATTTTGTCAGAATAAAAGATGATAGATTGGCCGGGCGCGGTGGCTCAAGCCTGTAATCCCAGCACTTTGGGAGGCCGAGACGGGCGGATCACGAGGTCAGGAGATCGAGACCATCCTGGCTAACACGGTGAAACCCCGTCTCTACTAAAAAATACAAAAAACTAGCCGGGCGAAGTGGCGGGCGCCTGTAGTCCCAGCTACTTGGGAGGCTGAGGCAGGAGAATGGCGTGAACCCGGGAGGCGGAGCTTGCAGTGAGCTGAGATCCGGCCACTGCACTCCAGCCTGGGCGACAGAGCATGACTCCGTCTCAAAAAAAAAAAAAAAAAAAAAAAAAAAAAAAAAAAAAAGATGATAGATTAATGTTCTATTCCTTTTCTGAGACAGTGAACGATAATTAATGATATAAAAAGTACTCTTCATAGCTATATTGTGTCCTTTTTGAATTCCTTGAAAAATGACACTCTGCGAATGGGATGGCACACATAGTAAGTTTCAGTTAGTCAAACTCTAAAGTTTGTAGGTAAATGAGAGATGAAAGTATATTTTGCCTCAACCTGTTTAGTTCAGACACTAAAACACAAAACCTCCACCAAAGCAAAAATTCTTTTTACTCAAAGATGAAATTTTCATTTAAAGTAAATTATGCCGTTTTGGTTATATTATGCCAACATTTTACTAAATTAGAATATCCTAAGTCTCTGTGAGACTGGATTGGCTAGGAATACATCACTGTAGATAGCCCAAGCAAGAGAGAACATGAACAAGCTCTGTCCTAGACTAAGATTTCACTAACCATTCGAGAGAATAGGATATCCCACTGTGAATTTCTAAGGTGGCAATATGAAATACTTTTTATAAAATGATTGATCTATGTTTCAAAGAAAATTTCTTCTCTTGAAACCCGAGCAAAGTACTTGAGGCTTTTCACAAGTACAGCATATAGAATATTAATACTTTCCTATCAGTTCTTCAATTTACTCCAGTAAGATGGAGAAAAATCTCATTTTAGAGGAATCAGCCACATTTTTAAAGAGAAGCAGCTGATTTTCTTTGACATATTTAGGTTTATTGAAAGTCCTCTCATCATGCTAGGTGAAATAGTTAAATAGTAATAGATCTTTCATATGAACATCAGATTTAGTTTTAAAAGCCCTCTGGTGAAGCTCAGAGTCCAGAATGCTCCAATTTTACTAACATTTATAACTATACTACTTTTATGAGGAAAAATATCATTATTTGAGTTTCAGTTAGTAAACATTTCTGAGGTTCAATCAAAGCTTCTCAGAGTATAAATACTTCCAACCAAAGGGCACACTGAGATTTTTAGAGCAATTCTTCTCAAACTGCAGGTTTGAATGATCCACGAGACAGAGTTTGAGTGACCCATGGCCCCATATGAAATCAATTTGTGAATTAAAACAGTATTGCTTTTTTACTGAAGTGTAACGCAATTTGATCGAACAGAACAGAATAGAACACAAAAGATAGAATATAATAGAATAAAAAATAGGAATAGATCAGAATTTATCACATATAAAGAAGGTAATTACAATCATAGGAAATAGATGTGGTAGGGGGCATGGTGGGAGGAGAATGGCATATAGAATTCTCAGCGTTTGTTCTAATGTTCATTAGAAGGTAATGAACACAAAGAATGAGTTTACTTCTGAACATTCCAAGATGCAGTGCTGTTTTAAATAAGAAGACAGAAACACGTATTTACGTGAAATGCTAGCAGTACCTAGTTTCTACATTCATCCAATAAGCACTGACAGGATGGCCACTTGCTGAGCCCTCTGCTGCTGCTGGAGTCCTAAAGCTGGCAGGGTCACATACCCTCTCTTCGAGGAGACCATTGCAATGAGGGAGATCACCTTCTATACCCTCTTGGATATTTTGTTACTGACCACTGGCTCTTAGACTCTTCGTGCAATGGAAATTGACATGAGGCCAAGCAAGTTTTCCCGAACAAAGTTCATTGGGGTTTATGCTAGAGCACAAAGGAAACAGCACAGGAGAAAGCGTTCTCCAGATGGCTCTCTAAAGGGGACCACCCAGGGCCTTTTATTGGACAGAGTAAGGAGTTTGATGTCAAGGATCTGCCTCCTGGGGTGATCTTTCCCTTCTTCCTGGATGTGGTATTGAAGTCTTAGTGCATGCTCAGTGGGTTCAAGATGACAGTGTTGCTCATTACTGCCACCCCAGGAAGGTTGTATAAGGATCATTCTTGGTCTCATGCACATGTGAGTGGTAGAATCAACTGTCTTAGTGAAAACTTTTGTTCAAATGTTGCTTATCTTAGCTTCTTAGCTGGGAATGCAGGATCTTGTGGTTAACAAGTATGGAACATATGTTGGGGGGTGTGTGATGGTTAATATTAGGGGTCAACTTGATTGAATTGAGGGATGTCTAGATGGCTGATATTGTTTCTGGGTATGTTTGTGAGGGTGCTGCCAGAGGAGATTGACATTTGAGTTCATGTACTGTGAGAGGAAGACCTAACCTCAATGTGGGTGGGCATCATCCAATTGGCTACCAACGCAACTGGAACAAAGAAAGCGGGAGAAGATGAGATAAGTTTCCTTGCTGAGTCTTCTGGCTCTTTCTTCTTCACATGCATGATGTTTGCTTCCTTCCACTCCTCCTGCCCTTGGACATCAGACTCCAGGATCTTCGGACTTTGACCCTAAAACTTGCACCAGCATCTTCCCTGGAGCTCTTGGGCCTTCTGCTGCAGACTTAAGGCTGCACTGTCGGCTTCCCTGGTTTTGAGGCTTTCGGACATGTACTGAGCCACTACTGGCTTCTCCCTTTCCCCAACTGTGGTCAGCCAATTATGGGACTTCTCTTTGTAATCACACGAGCTAATTCTCCATTATAAACTCCCTTTTATATATTCATACATTCTATTGGTTCTGACCAATAGGACAGTAAGACAGGGTTCTCTATCTGGAGAACCCTGACAAATATGGGGGACAGAGGGTGGGAGCTAGTCCCATCCCTACTATGTCTCATTTCCCTCTGAGAGATATTACCCTCCTTATTCTTTTCTTTTCTTTTCTTTTCTTTTTCTTTTTCTTTTTCTTTTTCTTTTCTTTTTTCTTTTTGATAGAGTCTCACGCTGTCACCCAGGCGGCTAGAGTGCAGTGGCGCGATCTCGACTCACTGCAAGCTCCGCCTCCCAGGTTCACTCCATTCTCCTGCCTCAGCCTCCCGAATAGCTGGGACTACAGGTGCCTGCCACCATGCCTAATTTTTTTGTATTTTTAGTAGAGACAGGGCTTCACCGTGTTAGCCAGGATGGTCTTGATCTCCTGACCTCCTGATCTGCCCTTCTTAGCCTCCCAAAGTTCTGGTATTACAGGTGTGAGCCACTGTGCCCAGCTTATTCTCCTTATTCTTAAGGGGAAGCGGTGGGGGGCGGTCAGAGGTCTCATCTTCTGAGCTGCTTTCTGCTGAAAAGAGTAATCATCTCCACCTACCTTTGGAGGTTGTAAAAACCCCTTGCTGACTGACCTACTGATTTAGATTATTAAGGACTCAGGTTTTCCTGGGATGGTATGGGTTAGAATTCTTGTGTCACCATTAGCTTGACTTGAGACTGTTGAAGCCTGGCAAACACAAACTTTACCAAAAGGTTAAAAGGACCCACATAGCCACATAACCACAACAGAATGTTCACTAAGGATATAAAGAAAGGCAAAAATGAAGTAATATCTGGTAGGTACCCTTCAATGGAGCCCCAGACAATTTGAGCAGTGGGATTATTAAAGTTATGTAACCATGTAACCTGTTGGAGGATGACATCAGCCCTTTGTTCCATCTCCCCAGAAACATTAATGAAGAAACAACAAGAGGTATTTGCAACAGCACATACTTCTACTTTTCAGCCAGTAGGTAATCCAAGGATAATCAGTCATCTAAGACCATCAAAGCCAGATAACCTAATGACTTTTGTACGAGTTTAAAATCCTGTCCTGTTGTGGCTGCCACAATGAAGACATGGCTGTGACATATTATATGATGACATTGTTGTAAATTATTCTCCCGGCTAGTCCCACCAGTGAATCAACTAAGGTGACTATTCTGGCAATCAGCAGCTCCATTGCTCATCTGTACCTTCTTGATGACAACTGAGTGCTATGGGGGTTATTGAAGAATAATTTGATATTCTTAGGAGGAAGAGGAGTGTGACCTAATCCACAGTTCAATTGCTACTTATATGATTGGTATCAAGACATTAAACTTTTATCCCTTTCCCATTTACCATTCCCAAGAACATCAGTCCATTAGCTAAGCATAAGAGTACTGGGTAAGAAGAGATGGTAACTAAGGCACCCAAGGATGGGTGATTAGAAGGCAGCCATAAGAAGTACTTGTCATTGTCTCCCTGGTTTTCAGTGTCAGAAGACAAGGGTATCTGTGATCCCATGTGACAACCCATGATATAATTTGTATATTTGTTCCTGCCAAATCTCAGGTTGAAATATCATCCCTGGCCAGACATGGTGGCTCATGCCTATAATCTCAGCATTTTGGGAGGCTGAGGTAGGAAGGATTGCTTGAGGCCAGGAGTTCGAGACCACCCTGGCCAACACAGTGAGACCCCATAAATTATAAAAAATAAAATAAAATAAAATAAACATAATCCCCAATGTTGGAGATGGAGCCTGGTGGCAGATGTTTGGGTAATGGGGGCAAATCTCTCATGGCTTGCCCTCATAATACTGGGTGAGTTCTCACAAGTTCTAGTTGTTTAAAAGTTTGTGGTACCTCTCGTTCCCTTGCTACTGCTCTAACCATGTGATGTGCCTGCTCCCCCTCACCTTCTGCTATGAGCAAAAACTCCCTGAGGCCTCCCTGGAAGCCAGGCAGATGCTGATGTCATGCTTCCTATACAGTCTGCAGAACCATGGGCCAATTAAAACTCTTTTCTTTATAAATTACTCAATCTCAGTTATTTCTTTATAGCAATGTAAGAATAACCTAACACAACCCAGGTAGCTGTGCCACCAAGGCTGTACCCTCTGGAACTCATGCCATGTCCCAATTGCAGTTGGAAATCATGCACATAAAAAGGGACAGAGCTCAGGGGTGAGGTTAATCACATCTTTTAGTGAGCAGGTGCGGCTAAGGATACTGAGTATGTAGCTTCCTCTGGTAGTATAGTTACAGATGGGTATCCTGTAAAGAGCACAAGAGTTGTTATATTAGAGTAGCTTGGGATCTACATTGGCATACCAGGTCACGACTGATGGATTAAAACATGTTATAATTCTCAGGTTAATGGATGTTGAGTGGATGAGATGGACTAGGTTCACAAGAGATTTATTGGCTCTGTAAATAGAGTGCTTTTGGACCAGGGACCATTCTGCTGGTTGCTCCCACCAGACATTTTTATATGCCTCCCCATTGACTTGTTAATGACATATGCAATAGTCTGATAAATATTTGGTGTGGGCTGAGACAATGTTTGAGTAAAGTGGAACAAAGAATTTCCCAAGCTTTGTTTATTCCATATTACCATAGGGGAAAATGCAAGCACCAGGACAAGAAGTAGCAAGGTCAGTTCCATATATTCAGCAAGGACAAAAGAGATATTTACCAGGGGAGGGGGCTAAGCAAAGTGATAAAACAGCAGCAGCAAAATAACCAGTATCATAAAAGAAGCTATCAGTCTCAGGCCCAGCCACCGCGTTACTTATCTGTTTGTGAGATAACCCTCTTGAACAGCTACTTAAGGCCCTCCACTGGCTCGCAGGAATAAGACGGGCTTTTCAAGCATGCCTGAAAATATTCAGCAGAAAAGAGTTTTAATCTGGGAAGGTTTGCCCACCTAGGCATTCCTTGTAAATTGACTGTAGTTGGAGTCACCAGGATCACTCAGTAAGGACCTTTTCATTTAAGTAATAGTTGGTCCTCCAGGGAGCCCACTTTCCAAGTCTTAAGGAAGACCTGATCTCCTGAGTTAATCTGGATAGAGGCTGCCCCAGTTCTGGCAGGGGATGGCAGAATATTGTTTCCTTATTCTAAGAGTGCCTTCTGGACCTGCCCTGAAAACATTAGGTGTTGTAGGTTTTGATCCAATTCTCCATCTAACAGAAGATTAGTAGTGAGAAAGGGCATCCCATAAATTATTTCAGAAGGACTGAGATTCAGGTTTACATAAGGGATTGTGCAGATTCTGAGAAGTGTGACTAAAGCATTTAATCCACAGTTTATTGTTGGGGTCCGCGTGTTTCCTAAACAAAGGAATGAACACACAAGACAACACAAGACAAGACAAACATGGCGGCCGCCTCGAATGGCGCGCTCTGCTTTATTTTATACAGTCATTTGTGGAATGTTGCCAAGTCACAAGACACATTGTTGTTTTTCTGACCTTTCCCTGACTTTCTGGATTTTCAAGATGTTTACACATAAACAAGCCTCCAATGCCCTGCTTCGTTTGCAAGAGCAGGACTTACCAGGAACGCCCTGCTTCATTTGCAAGAGCAGGACTTAACGGGAACGTCTCATTTGTGAGCACATAGTCCTCTACATTTCCCCTTTCCTTATTTACAAGTTTGAATATCTTTTAAAACCATCATTACGTGTTGGGCTCGCTGGGATTCGGTGTTTGCCCTTTGGCACTGTCTCCAGCAGACTGTGAAAATGACAAAGGCAAGAACAACAATCAATACATTACTAGAAACAGAGGTCAGCAAAGTTTTTACAGGGCTCATAGGGTTCAAAGACGTCAAACTTTGTGCAATACCAGTCATCAAATCTGCACCAGTCAGCAATGGTAACTGATTGCGAAATGTTTCAGAAATGTTCTGTGTTAATTCTTGTATTTCTAGGGAAAGATTATTATGACCAATTAAAAGTCTCTTTATCTCAGTCCAGTTATGTACAGTGCTGTTAAAAGGAACAGGAGTAAAACAAAATTGGGTAGTGTTCCAATCACATTTCAACAAAGCTCGGGTATTCAACACTGTTAGCTGATCTCCCAACCAAGAAACCACTTGCTCCAGATTATCCACTCGTTCAGTCAAATAAGCATCTATGTCTCGTTGCTGCTGCCACAACAAATGTGATTGTTCATGCCATTGTTGCACAAAATTCTGCATTTTGTATACTCTGGTGTAGAGCTAATCCAGCAACAGCGGCGGTGGAAGCAATTGCTACAAGTCCTATCACCGCGGTCACGACGATTCCAACCATCCTCCAACTGCGGTGGACAAGATCTTGCATAACCTTGTAAATTTGAGTAACCCCAGCAGATTCACTCCAAGTACGTGTTAAGTTTATAGGTAGCCAGGTTTCTTTTCTGGCTCCTAGTATATATAAATCAGAATGAGACTCATTCCAATTATTATTCCACCAAGTAGTATTTATACAACTTAAGAATGTACAATTGTTTGTACAGTTAACTACCCCTGTATTATTATCCCATTTAAAAATTTCTGTCAACAACAAGTAAGGCTTTCTTACACATGCAAAAACATATCTAGAACTATTTCAATGCAAAGATATATGGAAAGGGTTAGCAATATTAGTAAGATTTAAGGACATGTTTCCCGTGAAAGTGAACATTGGTTTACCAGCAGCTAGCAACTTCCAAATATGACCTTGTATTTGTGAGGTATTAGCCAAATTTGGCATAGGGGGTGATAGACCACCATCATGCCAAGTAATAGTTTCATTGCCATCTGCAGAAATGCTGTGATTACCTTTATGCCAACGCAGGTTGACATGGCTGAATTTAGTCTGAAAATCTCCATGTACACTCCAATCTGTAACAAGGTATTTACAACTCTTCCTTTTTACTTCTAACAAAATCGCGGCCCACTACTTCTACATCTAGTCCACTCTAGTTGGGAAACACCTCCGGACACATCAGGGATAGGGCATAAAGATAAGGTACTTGGCAGAGTTTCATTAAGTACTGCAGTATGATTATACTTAAAACTTTGAGCCACAATAATCATAGTAAAGGCAGAGATATGACTATGGTTATAGCGAACAGCCCCAGCCTCATGAGAAAGATGCAGACAATGTGGACTACTCCCAAGACATATAGGTAACCCTTCAACCCCAAATTGATATGAACTATTTACTGTGCCAGTGTCTAATTCAGGATCCTGGTTTAAAAGAGGCAATGGCATCCAAGCAGTATCATTAGTAAATACTGGGATTTCTCTGTCTCCCCAGGCCACACCTTGATATAAGGGTGGAAAAGGAATATGAGCCCAGTATGTAAATTCTCCAGCTGTTACCTGACAATTTACTATGGCCAGCATAGCCAGGAATAAAGTCAGTGGGGTTTTGGGCTGCCCAGCTTGTTGAACAACCCCTTCGGCTTCTTAACTTTTTCAGTTGTCCCCGTGTCGGGGGCTCTGCACGTCGAGTTCTGAAGGTGAATGTTCTCTGAGCGCTCAGATTTAGCTCCTGGAATTCCTTCAGGAACTCTTCGGATCGGCTCCTCTTCGCCATGGCACTGTTTCAACCCTCGAGATGGAAACCACTCGTCTCCGGCACCTGTATGGACAAGAGCATAGCCTCGGTCCCACTGTAAAACTTTTCCTTTTAAATATTTTCCTTGTAATGAAGGATAATACACCCAACAGATTACTGTTTTGTGGCTTTTCTAAAGGCTGTTGAAAATGTTTCACCGCTGCAGATGGCTGTAATTGGCGCCAATGGTTGAGAAAATTTAAAGTATAAAGGGCTTTCAGAGTTTGATATTTTGGGGAATCTCGCCCATCTCCCCCTTTTTGTTTTAAAAGTTATAATTTTAAGGTAGCATTGGCTCTTTCAATAATTGCTTGACCTTGACTGTTAAATGGAATACCAGTGGAATGATGAATATGGTATAAAGAGAGGAAGGCAGCCAATTTGCGAGAACAATAAGCAGGGGCATTATCAGTTTTTAATTCAGCAGGGACTCCCATAACTGCAAAGCAAATAAGTAAATGAGTAATAACAGAGTCAGCCTTTTCAGAGGGTAATGGTGTAGCCCACTGGAAATGTGACCACGTATCAATAGTATGATGAACATATTTTAAACGACCAAAGGAAGGAACATAAGTTACATCCATTTGCCAAATGTGATTTTGTTGAATGCCTCGACTTAAAAAAGGTGCAATAATAGGAGCACAAGATGGGCAGGCTCTGAAAATAGCTCGGGCTTGATGGCGTGTTATAGAAAATCGCCGTTGTAATCCTAAACTATTAGTATGATGTAGTTGGTGCTCATCCTGAGCCCGTTGGACACTGCCAATAAGTAAAGAATCAGTCTGACTATTGCCAAAAGATAAAGGTCCTGGCAAAGCTGAATGAGAACGAATATGAGTGATAAAAAAAAGGGGGGGGCAGTGCAGGAAGTAAGAGTAAAATAATTTTTGTAAAGGAGTTTGAGGAAATAATGGTGTTACATATAGGCCAGTCTTGTAGAACCATAAGAATGGCAAAAAGTTCTCCTTGTTGTACTGATTCAAATGGATAGTGAGAAATTTTTCAATTGTCTGAAGTCCAGTATCCAGCCTTTCCATTGCTTGAAGCATCAGTAAAAAAGGTGGGACCTTTAACTGGAGTGTAAGAGATAGGATTATGTGGCAGTAAAGAATATTGTTGCAGAAAAGCAAATAATTTATTTTGAGAAAAAGAACCAGTATACTCAGCGCAAGCCACTTGTCAACCCTTATGAATTTCCAACAGAGATTCAATGTATTGATTAGATAATCAGGTAATAATTTTTATAGGGTCAGCACCAAGCAACTGACGAGCTCGATGTTGTCCTTTAATAATTAATTTAGCCAATTTATCAATATATGGGTGAATTTTTTTAATGGCTTTATTAGCCAAAAACAGCCACTCCAGAATATTATTATCTTGGTGTAAAACGGCCGTTGGCGAATGGGGAGTATGAAAAAGACACAACGAAAGTGGAAGATTGGGTGTAATATAATCAAGGTGAGCTTCACTAATTTTATTTTCTACAAATGACAATTTTTCTTTTGCTACGGGGGATAAAGTCCCCATAGGTTGAATACAAGTATTTAGAGCTCTAAGATCAGTTAATAAGTGCCATTTTCCTTTTTTTTTTTTTTTTTTTTTTTTTTTTTTTTTTTTGACAAGACAAACACAGGGAAATTCCATGCAGAAGTATTTGGTTCAATATGCCCCTCGGCCAATTGTTCCTTAACTAAATTCTTTAAAGCCTTAAGTTTTTCTTTAGATAATGGCCACTGTTCCACCGAAACAGGAGTTGTAGTTTTCCACTTCAATTGTAAAGTTTGAGGCTTGTGGACAGTGGCTAAGAGTTTAAAGGATTGTAGCCCATTTTGAACATCATATTTTTGGCAGCTGAAGAAATATGAGGAATGCTTAAAAAAGCACCAAATTGTTGTAAAAGATCATGGCCCCAAAGGTTAATATTAATGGGAACAATATAAAAGAACACTTTTCCTTGCTGTCCTTCAGGTCCTACACAGCTCAGGGGCTTGACACCTTGGTAGACTATAGAAGCAGTACCTAGGCCGGATAGAGTAACTGATACTTGTTTCTTTTTCCAATGGTCAGGCCATTGAGTCAAACATTATTATATACATCCGCTCCTGTGTCGACTAATCCCTCAAAAAGTATCCCATTAATTTGCAATGAACATAAAGGTTTTTGATCAGAAACTAAAGTTTCTCAGAAAACAGTTTTCCCAATACTACTGAAATCTCCTTGACAAGACACATCTCTAGATAATAAAGGAAAAAAAAAAAAAGGCAATAAAAGCAATTGTGAAGGCTCATGGCGGAGAGATAGGAGAAACAGGAGCAGCGGTACCTTGCAATTTTAACAACTGTTGTAACATCTCTAAAATGCGCTGCAAATCAGAATTTCCTTCAGATGAAGGAGGCATTAGCTCTTTTTCCAATTCCTTGTCCTCAACAACCGGGGCGTAAATATGTTCCTCTCTAGGATCATTCCTCTCTAAAGCTTCAACCTCACCTCCTGTGGCAGTATCGCCATGCTCTGAGTCAGTTTCAAGTAACTCTAATGCCTGAGTAATGGAACTACACAAAGTCCACAAAGTCAGAGGCATTGTTTGCCCTCTCTGGTGAGCTCAACGCAGGACTTTAACCACTTGTAACCATTCCTTTCGATTTAACTGCACTTTGGTTTGATATTGAAACCAATAACAACGTTGTTCAACATGGGCAAACAATCGCTTCAAAGTCTTATGTTCCTTAACTAACTTCTACTCCGATAGACATCAACATTCCCTGGAGTAACCGCAAACATTCAGAGGCCAGAGAGGTGGAATTCCCCATAATTTTCCCGTGGGTCCCCCTTTCTTTATTTACCTGCCCGGAGTGTTCCCCCTCCGGTTCCTTGCTCTCGTGGAGCCACGGACCCTGCTCGCTGCACCAGATGTTGGGGTCCGCGTGTTTCCTAAACAAAGGAATGAACACACAAGACAACACAAGACAAGACAAACATGGCGGCCGCCTCGAATGGCGCGCTCTGCTTTATTTTATACAGTCATTTGTAGAATGTTGCCAAGTCACAAGACACATTGTTGTTTTTCTGACCTTTCCCTGACTTTCTGGATTTTCAAGATGTTTACACATAAACAAGCCTCCAATGCCCTGCTTCGTTTGCAAGAGCAGGACTTATCAGGAACGCCCTGCTTCGTTTGCAAGAGCAGGACTTAACGGGAATGTCTCGTTTGCGAGCACGTAGTCCTCTACAGTTTATGGGTCTCTTGAAAAAGCTTTGCTAGGATCCTTTTAAGATGATTCATCTTTTTAACTATCTCTGATGATTGGGAATGCCAAGATGCATGAAGTTTGTAGTCTATCCCTAAGGCTGTTGTGAGGCGCTGGGTAATCTTAGCAACAAAGGAAGGCCAGCCATCACTCTGGAGAGAACTGGGAAGTCTGAACTGGTATACTATCTTCTTTAACAAAGGTTTACAGCCTTCCACTGCTTCCTCTATGTGGGTGAAAAAAGCTTGGCTCAACCACAAACACTAGCAGGTACCTGTATCCTGACTTCGAGGGCAGTTGAGTGAAATCTTCTTGTCAGTCCTCTCCTGAATAGGTTCCTCTTGCTGAACTTACTTAAAGAGGGAGGGATAGGATGAGTTTAAGGGTTAGGTACCCAACTCACAGGCAAAGGTCACCCATTTTATAGTCTTTCTAAGTCCTTGTCCAGTAATTATTCTATGGACTATGTCTCATAGAACATCCCTCTCATAATGAGTGGCATCATGGAGATGCTTGATGAGCTTCCATTGTTCAAATCCAAGGATACGGATCTTACCATTGTCTGTGAGTCATCCAATAATATCTCCCTATATCTCCATCTCTCAGAATTCTTCCCTTCTTGCTGTGAAGATAGCAGGCAACTGGGGAGTTTAGAGGGGATTACTATTACGGCCAGGGCACTCTTAGGTTCTTGAGGCTGAGTTGCCTGCTTTGTAGCCCTATTGGTCCTATTGTTCCCTTGGCTACTGAGGAACCCATCTCTCTGACGGCCCTTACAGTGAATGATTGCCACTTGGTGAGGAATCTGCACTGCTTCCAAGAGAAGCAAGATTAGATCTTGATGCTTGATTGGGGAGTTTTTCGCTGTTAATACTTCCCTCTCCTTCCATATGGCTGTGTGGGTGTGCAGCATGAAAAACTCACACTTTGAATCAGTACATAAGTTTAACCTTTTGCTTTCTCCCAATTTAAAGCTCTGATTAAGGCAGTCGGTGCTCCTTTATATGCTGAGGTATGAGAAGAAAGGGCTTTTGCCTCTATAACCTCATTTAGACTCACTACTGCATATCCTGCCTTCCTAGTCCCTTCTCCCATAAAACTACTACCATAAATATAGTATTCTGTCTCTGGATTATTAAGGGTCTTATCCTGTAAGTTGGGTCTGCTGGAGTATTTTTGTTCTATGGCTTTTATGCATTGATGCTATAAAGCCTCATCATCTACAGATGGGAATAGGGTCCCCCGGGTCAAAGTCTGTTATACCCTCAGAGTGATGTTAGGGGTGTCTCATAAAAGAGCTTGGTATTTGGTCAGCTTCCCTCCAGTGAGTCAATGGTGTCCTTTGACTTCCAATGCAGTTTGAACCTGATGAGGAGTGATGACTTCTATATATTGCCCCAATGTCAACTTGGAGGCTTTGTTAACCAATAGGGCAGAGGCTACTACCGCCCT
Source organism: Macaca thibetana thibetana (assembly GCF_024542745.1). Classification (NCBI taxonomy): domain Eukaryota; kingdom Metazoa; phylum Chordata; class Mammalia; order Primates; family Cercopithecidae; genus Macaca; species Macaca thibetana. The sequence continues at coordinate 37,345,429 of NC_065595.1, forward strand.
CAGGGTAGGCCATCTTTTTATGACTGGATCTAATTGTTTTAAGAAATAGGCCACTGACCTCTGGGAAGAGCCCAGCTTCTGGGTTAAGACTCTCAGAGCTATTACCAATCTTTCACAAACTTAGAAGGTAAATGATTTTTCTAAATTTGGTAGCCTTGGAGCTGGGGCTTGACCTAACTCAGATTTTAATGCTTCAAAAGCTTGTTGGCACTCTTTATCCCAGTGCTTGGGGAATCTTTCTTTCCCTTTTATGGCCTCAGCAGTTCGGCCATTAGGTTATAATTTGGAATCCAGATGTGTCAGAGAACTGCCATTCCCAAGAAGTCCCAGAGTTGCTGTTTGGTTTGTGGAATCAGCAATAAAATGATTGCCCTTTTTTGACCTGTGGCCAGTATGCAAGCTTCTGGAGTCAGAGTAAATCCCATATATTGAACATTTTGTAAGGAAATCCAGGTCTTGATTGGGGATGGCTTATGTCCTGTTCAACCAGAACATGTAGGGTTTTAATGATGTTAAAATTTGAATCGTGACATGTCTGACTGGCAATTAACAGATCATTAACATATTGACATAAAATCCCATTTCTCAAATTTAATTTGCTTAACTCCTTTGCCAACACATTTCCAAAGAGATGAGAACTGTCTCAAAAACCTTGAGGAAGTATGGTTCATGTATATTGGGTGTCTTTCTGGGTATTGGGGTTCTTCCATTCAAAGGCAAAAGAATATTGGAATACTAGGTATAGGAGCACACAAAAGGCATCTTTTAAGTCTAGCACAGTGTGATACTGAGCATCCCTGGGTATCTAGATGAGCAGAATGTATGAGTTTGGAACCATTGGATGGATTAGAATGACTGTCTCATTAACAACCCGCAAGTTCCATACACAATGGTATTCTCCATTAGATTTCTTAACAGGGAGAATTGGAATATTGCAAGGGGACAGGCAGGATTTAATTAGCCCATGTTTCAAAAATTTGCATAGCAATGGTGGGCTCCCTAGTAGTGCTTCAGATTTGAGGGGGTATTATTTTTTCCATGGACAGTACACACCAGGTTTCAAGCCTACTTTTATTGGCCAATCCCAAGACAACAGTTTCCCATACTGAGGGTCCACTTGTTTCTTGTTGTCTTCAGGAATGCATTTGTTTCAAACTGTGACTGTTCAGGAGTGCCAATAAGTGAATTCCTTGTTCTAGCCCCATTTCTAATTGAATTTTGATCCCTTCCAAGGAAATGGTGGCTCTAATTGTACTTAATAAGTCTCTACCTAACAATAAATTGTGACATTTGGGAACATTCAGGAATGAATGAGTAGTAATAGTAGACCCCGCCTCACAAGCAAGAAGGAAAGTAAGTTGTCTTACTTTAGACCACCTGTCTATCCCTGTTATGCAGCTACAATTGGAAAGTGGGTGGACAGACAGGGTAAAGAAAGAGTAGGTGATTCCAGTGTCCACAAGGGACTCAGTTCTTCTACCTGCCATGTAGAAGGTGACTTAAGGCTCTGCTAGAAAGATGATGATGGAGCAAGTTAAAGTCAGATCCAGGTAGGATCTTGAGTCACATTACTCAGTGAAAGTATACCTCTCATCTGAGAGGTTAACAATGAGGGTGGGATTGGCTAGGGTTGTGGCTAGCCATCCTGATTTAGGATGATTAGGTCATTCCCTCTTTCAATATCACTCCTTCCTGAAATACGCACATTGGTTCTGTTCAGTGCTGGCTGGGTGCATTCAGTTGTCTGGTCTTCTGGGTCTCCTAGGGTCACCCTTAGATGGCAAATGAATCAGGGAAGCCAAAAGCTACTCTTTCTTGGTTAATCTTGTTTCTTTATTAGCTTTCTCTCTCCTGTCCCTATTATTGAAAACCTTAAAAGTCTCTGTTACCAGGGTCAACAGTAGGATCTGGGGTCCTGTCTCTATTCAGCTTTCTCCTGATGTCTGGAACAGACTGAATAATGAAATGTGAGGCAAGCAGTGCCCTCCTGTCTGCTTACTCTGGGATAGCATTGGTGTATTTTCTGAAAGCCTTCATGATACAGTTGAGGAAACTTGCTGGAATTTTCTCCTCTGTTTCCTGAGTAATCTCTCTAACCTTATGATAGTTCATGAGATTTACTATGCACTTGTCCATTGCCTTAGGAAAGTAATAAAATGACACATTCTAGCTTTGTCAGTAGCATCTTCATATCAACCTACTCAGATGACAGCCTTGTGGTGGTTCATGGCCACTGGGCAATCTGAATACTCTCTGGCCTTTCTTAGTATGTGGTCCTTTTTATCAAAGGTCAGCAATGTGTCAAAAGCAGTGACATCCTGCCATGTCAATGAGAACATTAGGTTTGATGTAACAAACTCATCTCTAAATTTGTCATAATCTTCTGAAAATCTGATAAACTTTTGCTTTCATATCCCCAATCTACCATCAAAAAGGGAACATGAACTCTTGTAATTTATCTTCTCTCCTCAGTCACTTCTCTAAGGAGAGAATATCCCAGGGCTGGTGACTGGGTAAAAGTAGGTGCCAACTTGGAACCTGATTGGAACCCCACTGATGATGTGCTGGGGCCTGCATACCTTCAGAGGTCTGATTACAGTATGGTGTCAGTTCAGGAACCAAATGGGTTGGTGGAGTTGGGATTCACTGGGTGGATTGATCAGAGACTGAAAGAGCAGATCTGTTAGCAAGTCTGGTTTAGATTTATTTGGTGGTGGCCAAGGCATGGAGGCCACACACACATACCTGACAGAAATCCCACTATTTTGGATCCTGATATAGTTTTATAAAACCTGTACATAGGATACATCCCATATTTTGGAACATTTTGCCAAACAGGTCCACATGCAAAATGATATTAAAATTAAGGAATCCATTCAGTGGCCATTTCTTATGGTCTCTAGGGTGTACTGGGACCAGACCATGCTGCAAAATAAAATTAACTTCTTTTTGTTCAAGCCATCTAGCATAAATTTGCCCCAATTAGAGATGATGCATTTCAGCATAGAACCTTAGAGTATGCTGAGAGCAGAGCCCACTACTATACATTTGTCTCCCTCAGTCAGAGGAACATGGGCTGGATGTAGACCCTGAGAAGCGGCATCAGTGAGGAAGTAGGAGGACTGTTGATCCCACACAGTGTGGTAGTATAAATCACATAAGAGGACCAATCAATGTAGCAAAAGAAGAGAGAGAACTGATCCTCTTTTGAAATTGAATGCAGGCTTATATAGTTCCCTCTACCTCCTTGACCTTACCTCAGGTCCAAGTCCTGTTTGGAGCCTGTACTCAGTGGTGACCAAGTGAGAGTGGATGAGATTGGTTATCATACAAGTAAAAAGAAAACATGGTTTAGGGCATAGTTAATAGAGGATTAGACCCACATACTGTTTTTTCTTTCATAAAGACAACACACAGAACTGAGAGGACTACACATTCAAAAAGACAAACAGTGAAAAGCTCACAAGCCTCCCCTCCCTACAAGGAGCTGCAAAGGGAAGCCAAGTAGTAAGGAGTTTTATTTAGAGTTGAAAAATTCAGATCCAGAGAGCCAGAGTTTCTCCAACCACTTAAGCCAGGGAGGGGTGCCACCCATTTACTGCCTGCTGGGTTAATCAATCCTGGGGAATCAATCATTTCAACCCATTTTCCATGGATGTCTATTAAGGTGACTCAAACCAGTAAAACTAAGGTAAAGTGAGAAAAAGAAAAAGAAAAGGTGCACTAGAAGGAAAAAAAAAAAGACAAAATAGAAAAGAAAGAAAAATGTTTTCTGCCAAGGTGAAGCCAGGAGCCCTGGGAGGCTAGAGGAAGACACACCACTCATGGTGATGTTGAATGAAAGGTTCAAGCAGCCACTCATCAGCAATAAGAGTTGTGTTCAGCCACCCTGATGGCCCTTAAGTCCCTGAGGGGAAGGGAGATATTACCCTGGTCCCTTTGTGGTCACCTGGAAATATGTTACTGTACACAGGTTCTTAGGCTTTTCATGCACTAGAAATTAACATGAGGCCATAAATTTTTTTTCACACAAAATGTATTGGGACTTATGCTTGAGCACAAGGGAGACAGCACAGAAAGAAGAGTTCTCTAGCTGGCTCTCCAAAAGAGGCTGGCCTGGGCCTTTAATTGGACTGTGTAAGGGGTTTGATGTCAGGGATCTCTGCCTCCAGAGGTGATCTTTCCATTCTTCCTGGTTATGATGTCCATACATGCCTGGCCCACGTTAAAGTCTTGGTTATCCTCAGTGGGTTCAAGATGATGGTGTTGCTCACTACCACCACCCCAAGAAAGCTGCCTAGCAGTCATTCCAGAGTCTCATGCACATGTGGGTCATAGGATCACCTGCCTTGGGGATGATTTATGGTGAAACGTTGTTTATCTTAGCTTCTTAGCTCAGTGACACAGGATCCTGAGGTTAGCACATATGGGAAAAGGGGGGGATTGGGGCTGTGTGCTATCCCTAACCTCTCCCAATTTCTCCTTCTCCTTTCTTCCTTCTTTGTTGCTTCTTTTTGTTTTTTCCTTTCCAGTTCTTGGTGCCCCCAAAGTTTTTTCCTCAGTACCTTCACTCTAAATATACTGTTTTGATTTTCTCAGTCTCCCAAGGGGCTCTGATTTCTGCCAGTAGCTAACGTAAAGAGTATCATGCTATTCTCTTTGAAAAACTTTCTGTTTTAATAGGAAGTAGTCTTACTTGAAACAATTAATTCTTAAGTGTGTATTGGTATGCCTAAGACACAGATTAATGGGATAATTATTTTCTAAGATGGGGAAAAGGGTTTCCTGGTATACCTTAGCTTAAACCATAGAAAGACATACCTACGATGTTAATAAAATGGGGTCCAATATAGCCTTTTATTGGCCTCAGAACAGTTATGTTTAAAATCAATTTGGCCTGAGCTGAGACAACTATGAGGCAATTTGGACTAACCAATTTGGATTAATCTAAGACATTGTTGTCTAAAGGTGGAGGATTCCTCAAGATGTAATATAAAATCCATATGTAATTAATTAAAATGTTGTCATTAATATAAAGACTCAAGAGGTTTGTATCACTAATGTACAGCTTTTTAAATAGCCCTAGGGATCTTTTCATCTAGATCAAGGAAAAATAAATCACTAGAATGCAAGAAACATGCATAACTTTCATATTTTATTTAGGGAAAATGCAACTCTTTCCTAGTGTGGACATTAATCAAAGTTTTAGGTGCTACTTATAGCAAAATTAATAATATAATAAGGATAAGTTTCTAAGAGTTTAGAAATTAGTCTCTCTATTCACAGTAAAGTAGGACCTAGAGGGGGAAAACATGGTGAGTTCTCTTGTGCTTCATGTCAACCATCTTCATGAGGTGAAGAAGGTTTCTGGTCAAGAGAGCAGAATCCTGAACATGCGTGTATACCCTCAATTAACTTATACCAGCTTCTCATGTTTCTTCATCCCTGGGTGATTCACAAGCTCTCTTGATTCCCTTAATCCATATCTATAAATAGGTCCTCATTAAACTCTATTTTACTTTTGATACAGGAGATAGAAAGAAATTATTTAGGCAGATAGTGAGGGTAAAAGAGTCCTCGGCAGGGCTTCCTTTCTAACAAAAAGCAGCCCCAAAATAATTTCTTTCCTAACAAAGAGCAGCCTGAAAGATTGAGCTACAAACATAGATAATGAAGCTGCAAGCCTGCACGGGTGAATGACGGCAGCTGTGCCCATAGAAAAGGGTTACCTGGGGGGGCCAAGCATATCCAACGTGAAGGCTCCATCTTCCCTTTTTTGGTTACCATGTGTACAATAAAGGAACGGGCAACATGGTGCCAGTCAGGCAGAGAACCCATCTACATAATAAAAGATTAGGGTGGAGGCAGCCAACTTTTCAAGCCCTATGCAAATGGCACACCTAGTCCTAACCATTGTTTTGTGCCCTATGCAAATGGCACACCTGGCCCAACCAATCTTTTGTACCCTATGTAAATCAGACACTGCGTCCTCAAGCTTATCTATAAAACCCTCTGCATTTCACCACGGAACTGGCGACCCATTTCTATGGGACCCTTCTCTTCTACAGAGAGCTCTTCTCATTCTTTTGCTTATTAAACTTCGGCTCTTAAGCTCACTGTTTGTGTATCTGCGTCCTAGTCTTCCATGGCCATGAAACAATGAATCTTTCGGGTATGACCCCAGATGAGCGAGGCTGCTTCGGTTTGAGTAAACCACTGTCTTCCTTCAAGGCCCTGGATGAAAACAATAATGATCAAGCAGAAATAAATCTTAATTGCTTTAAAGATTTCACTTCAATTCCAAAATACATCTCTAGTGAAGGAATCTTTTGGTCTCATTCTGGTAAACCTGATAAACATAGACGAAGAGCAAACTGAAAGACTTCCTTTGTGCTCATTCTACCTGAGCTTTCACACAAGAATCAGATTCGAACCTCTTGGGTTAGGGAAAGCCAGTCCAGAACATGCCAGCCAGCAAGAGGAGGTAGAGAAGAAATAAAAACATGCTGATCCCAAAACCCAAAGAAGGATTGGTTCAAACGAGAAAATGTTTTATTCTTTTTAATATGCACCAATGTCACTTGAAATGGGAGTGGACGGGGTGGACCCTACATTTTAATATATCTGTCTTATTTAATTTGACATTAGGCACATGAAATATTGTGTAGTATAAACACTTCTGAAAGATCTCCAAAAACTAGAAATGATTTTAAAATGACATAAAATCAAAGTAAATGGAAGCTCTAGATTTTGCTTTCACCCCTTCAGTGGGTTTTCTTGCGCCCTCACTCCAGAGCATCGTGGTTATGACAAATATTTTCAGGAGAATCAGCTTACAGCATAAGAGCATCTACTGATCCTCACTTTGGCAGGAATCGCAAGAGGAACAAGAAGTGTCAGGAGAAGAGAAGCCGCATCCATCTGTCCTTGACTTCTTTGTTCCTTACATTTAAAACACGGTGGTCAATAAAATGTACATGGCATAGAGCAAAATTTCTCTTCCTTGTTGATTACATTAAAATCCTTGACTCTGGGCCATTCCTCTTAGAAGGGATGAAAAAAGATGAAATCTTCCATCCACCTAAACACTGACATCCTACCTACATCACTCACTCTTTCAGATAATATTTCCAAATTTTCCACTTTCCAGTGATATTTAGGTTAGATAAGAGTTGGGAGACTCTCTAATATCAAGGAAAGATAAAACATTGATTTTCATGCCTATTCCAGGGAAAGTAGGGGGGCCAATAAGATCTAAAAAGATAAAAAGACAAAAAGGTGGTGGAAGGAAAAATCACTTCTCTCTGCCTGACTACTTGAGCTAGAACATTAACCTTTTCCTGATCTCAACTGGGACTTACACCTTTGTCCCTCTGGTTCTCAGAACTACACCACCACCAGCTTTCCTGAGTCTCCAGCTTGCAGACAGAGAGCAAATCATAGGACTTCTCAGCTATTGAGGCTGAGCTTCCATACATAAGATAACATACAATATGTAAGTTACATAAGCCAAATTCTTACAATAAATCATGTGTGTATCTTACTGGTTGTACTTCTCTGGAGGACTCTGACTAACAAAACTGTTTAGTAGCTCTATATAACTTGAGAAATAGCTATTATTTCCATTTTGCAAATGAAGAAAACTGTATTCAGAAGTTAGGTGGAGTCTAAATTTACCCAACCAGTAAGGGGCACATTAAGGACTTGAATCTGGGTGTCCTAGGTTTTCTTGTTTCTTTCTGGTTCTGTATTGTCTGTTCTACAGGGCATTCCAGAGTATAGCCTTACCTCACATATTTTCAGTTTATCTCCCACTCACTTGCTACGTAAGGCTTCCTTGTGTTTCTTTCTTTCCAAATGCCTTCCCATCTCCACTCCTATCTCTGCCTGTCAAGGTACTATCCATCTGTCAAGGTTTCATCTCAAATATCAATTATATCAAAAAGGAGCAGATCTCAGCCTTGTTTGTACATTTAAAACACCTTTAAAGTCCTGTCATTCTGCCTATAACCTGTGCCAATTAAGTCAGTATCTCTGAGACTGGAGATCAGATATTAGTAGTTCATAAAGCTTCCGGGTGATTCCAATTTGTAGATAAAGTTGAGAACAACCACATCAAAATAATTCCTCATCTCATTACCAGCTGCTTTTTGTCAAAAAATTTTCCCATTACTTTTATATAATGAAACTACATTTTACTCATTTTTGTTTTCTTCCTGCCCTATCTCTAGCAAACAAAATGCCTTCCATATTTAAACCTCAATAATAATCTATTTAATTTAAATAAAGTGGATTTACCCGAAGAAGCTAGAGAAACAAAGAGTGTTCTAAACACATTCTATAGGAAATGATTTGTGGTTTTTGTCTGGAAAAGCAACTTGAACTTTTGGCCCAAAGACATCCATTATGCAAAAACATAATTACGTCTGTCTTTTAAGACTCATCTTTATGGTGTTACGGGACTTATAGTTTTTAGTTGAGAGACTTTAAACTTAATGAATATATGTTGTAATTTACCACTTAAAGTAATTAATAATTTGTACTGAAATATCTCTTTCATCTTAAAGACAATATTATAATGGACTGAAGCAATAGCTGTCATGCATTGGGCATTTATATTTCCAAGGAAGTCAGATGAGGACAATTTATTCTGATTTGCTTCATATCTTTCAATACAATGACCCTTGCTTGTTGGTACCTCAGAACTGTTCTCCTACTGATATAGCTGTTCTTAACACCATCCTCGGTAGTAGTAGCATCCTCTTCATCGTCATTATCACTTCCTCGTTATTGATCTCTTGATATCATTCTTGCTCACTTTTACTTTTGCAAGTAGCTTCCTACCTAATCACCTGCAGTCTCCATTTTCTAAACTTTCTTCCACATTGTTTCCATAAGAAGTTTCCTCTGTTATAGATTTGCTTAGGTTAGACACCAACTGGAAAACCTTAAATGTCTCCATATACCTTTAGAATCATCTCAACTCCTAGTATCCAACTTCTAATAAGATATGGTGTTTACATAAAATTTTGGTAATTGCTCCTATAAAATACCCCTTGTTCATTACGTTCTATGGAAGTTCAGTCACCTTTCCCTGAAAATGTTGTAAATATGTTCCACTATTTCTATTATCTTCCTGAGAAAATCCTAACATTTCATTCAGATCACGTTAAATATATTAGAGTACAAAATCTTTGCAGTCTTTGCAATAGAATTAGTATCTGTCTGTCATGATCCTTTAGCACTTCTCTTGTTCTTCTAACGCAGGATTATGATTGGGACTTAATGTTTCATTTGAAATGTCCAGATATATTTAAAAATTTGTGTGTGCATTCAATTTTCCAGATGTCTGTCTTTCAGGATCTCAAAAAATCCACCACCACAAAATGAGCAAGAAACAATGATCTCCAATAGTATTTATTTGTATACCTCCCAAATTACTTAACTACATCTTTATTCAGACTATAGTTTCCTAGACAACAAGTTCTGACTCTTACTTATCTTTGTATTCTTCTCAGACTTTGGCTTAAAATATGTAAGAATGATTTGTAAACAAATGGAAATTGAGTTAGTTTCATAAAATATTGTGGGCATTTATTTGCATTGTGTGGTTTAAACACTATGTAACTTCTCTCTAGCTGGTTGGACTAAATACATACAGGAATGAGGTAGCCAGGGCAAGTGAGCAATATCATAAGAGAATCTTCAGTGAAATTAGTTTAATAAACTTGGGTACTTATTTCCAGAATCCAGTAGCAGACATATAAAAATAACAGTGGAATTCACTGTCAAAAAGATATAAATTCCTGAGAAAATAAAAGACTCCACTGATTGGGAAGAAATGTACTTTTTTTCTATAAATTTCATGAATTTTATTTTTCTGTATTCATCTCTATAGCACCTAACCCAGTTCCTTGAGGTAATTGGTATTTAATATAAATTTATGGATTGCATGTTTAACTAAATAAGTGAGAAGCGCACGTATGGTAGAAGCAGATACATGCAATGGAGGTAAATTGCTGAAATTGGCAAGTTTCAACAGAGTGGTGAGTTTAGCTCTTCTTCCCTAGAAAGGGAAACTATGCCTGAGTACAGAAACATTTGAAAATGATTTCCCTTACCCCTGCCATATAAAGATCAGTGAGTTCTTTTTTCAGACCACACACCTTTGCAGTGAAAATACTAGGAGAACAATAGGCAATATTCTGGATGTATTAATAGCTGAAATTCAATTCTGTTTGGCACCAATTTTTTAGAGATGTATTATTACAGGTAAATAATGGTATAGCATAGACGGTTATTGTAGGGATAAAATTCAGACATAAATGTAAGAGCGTGCTTTGAAACAATGCTTAAACTCCAACCTTCAGTACTTTTTTGACCTTTTCCTAATTATTTCAACATTTCTCTATTGATAACACAAATGAATAAAAACTTTGTTAGCTTAAATTCACCATGATCCTTTTGGGAGGACACTAAGACTGAAATAGGTGAAAGTGAATTATGACAATGTTTGGTGTCCAGGCTAACTCCCTATCAGTACTAACATCTCCTAAATGGAAACAACAATTTTGAGAGCTGTAGTTGACTTTCCACCACCAAAGGACACCCATGATGAAGGAACTGGAGTGTGAGATTTTCCAGTTAAAAACTGTTTGTTATACCTTTCCTGTTCTTCAGATGAACAGCACTTCCAGTGTTGAATTTTCCCATTGACTGCCACTGCTGTGAGAGCAGTGAAAACAGGATCGCATTAGCAGGAGGAGCTTCCTAATGACATTTTCTAAAGACAATAAAACCCACTGTGGATTCTTAGATTGATGTGATGCATGACATAGTTTCAGGACAGCCAGAGATGTGTCTATTGCACTAGCGTGTTTAGTACAGAGGTGGATTTAGAAAGCTTCATCCAGTTACCTCCAGGAAAAATCCTTCATCTCAGTGGCAGCAGCTGTCCAATTATAGAAACAGTAGAAAGATGGCTCACTATTGGGCTTATCACGTTAGCCAAGACAGGCCAGAAAACCCTAATGTTCAAGGGGCCTGCATATGGCCTGTACATGTGGACTCTGCTCTGATCCAGGGCCTGTTAGTAACTGTCATCATGTCACTATTTCAGATGCTTGAGAAGAAAAATTTTTCAAATTTGGGGCAGAAAAAAATAATTTTTTAAGTCTCGTGATTGTTTTGGAATGTGATATATGCAAATTATCATGGTTATTATTAAAGTTTTTTTTTTTTTTTTTCTTGAGACAGAATTTCTTTCTGTTGCCCCAGGCTGGAGTACAATGGCATGATCTCAGCTCACCGCAACTTCCACCTCCCGGGTTCACATCATTCTCCTGCCTCAGCTTTCAGACAAGCTGGGACTACAGGTGCCAGGTGCCCACCACCATGCCCAGCTAATTTTTTGTATTTTTAGTAGAGATGGGGTTTCACCATGTTAGCCAGGATGGTCTCAATCTCCTGACCTTGTGATCCGCCCACCTTGGCCTCTCAAAGTGCTGGGTTGTTAAAATATTTTATGTTTGGCTCTTTCCACCCAAATGTGTCATGAAAAATACCATTTACCTTAAGTGAAACCTTATTATGGAAATCTTTAGTGCTACAGAAGTAAAAAAATCTTGATTTTTTTGTAGCAGAGGTTCTCAAATTTGAGCATGCACTGGTGTCACTTAGAGCGCTTGTTAAAACACATATTACCAGACGCCACCACAAGAGTGTCTAATTTAGTGGATTTGAGGGAGGAACTGAGAACTTGTATTTTTAACCATTTCCCAGCTGCAGTTGATGATGTTGGTCCAGGGACCACACAATGAGAACCACTGATATATGGAGATATGAATCATACTTAGGGAAGATTGTAAGCTATCATTTTTTAAAATATGTGGAGGTTATTGTACTATATGTGGAATATCTTGGGCTTTGGAGTCTGTTTGGTCATCCTTTTTTTTTTTTCTACTGCTTTGATTTGGATGTTGGTCCCCTTCCAAAACTCAGGTTGAAACCTAATTCCCAATGTTGAAAGTGTATCCTAATGGAAGGCTTTTGAGTCATGGGAATAGATCCCTCAAGAACAGATCAATGCTCTCCCTTTGCGGGTGAGGGAGTTCTCACTCTGTTAGTTCCCATAAGAGCTGGTTTTTAAGAAGAGCCTGGCATCCCCCTTCTCTCCCTTCTGTCTCTCTTGCTTTCTCTTTCCATGTGATCTCTGCACGAGCCCACTCCCGTGAGCCTTCTGCCCTGAGTGGAAGCAACCCGAGGCTCTCACCAAACGCAGATGCCCTATTTTGAACTTTCTCACCATCAGAATTGTGAAACAAATAAACATTTTTTTCTTTATACATTACTGAGCCTCAATTTTTTTTTTAAGCAACACAAAAGTTATTTGCTATCTGAGAACAGAATAGATTTTCTCCACTGTAGCCACTCTCTCTTCCTGTGTTCTTACCACCAGGGGCAGTGGTTGAAAATCAAGTAAAAGGCTACTGACTGCTTTGTATGATTCAAGTCAGCTCTGGGAATGAAATAAGAACTATGCTTTACACTATTTTAAATTCGAAATGATATAACATGTTGTTTTAGCCTCTGCTTTTTTTTTTTTTTTTTTTTGAGACGGAGTCTCTCTCTGTAGCCCAGGCTGAAGCGCAGGGGCGTGATCTCCATTCACTGCAAGCTCCGCCTCCGGGGTTCACGCCATTCTCCTGCCTCAGCCTCCCGTGTAGCTGGAACTACAGGCGCCCGCCACCGTGCCCCGCCAATTTTTTTTGTATTTTTAGTAGAGACGGGGTTTCACCGTGTTAGCCAGAATAGTCTCGATCTCCTGACCTCGTGATCTGCCGTCTCGGCCTCCCAAAGTGCTCGGATTACAGGCGTGAGCCACCGCGCCAGGCCTAGCCTCTGAATTTTTAAAATGAAGAGTGATTTTTCTTCTGTTTTCTTTCTCTCTTTCTCCCTTCCTTCCTTCTTTCCATTCTTTTGTTCTTCTTTACATTTAGGTTTTGAAGTTTCACTAAAGAAGTTCTTGGCCGGGCGCGGTGGCTCAAGCCTGTAATCCCAGCACTTTGGGAGGCTGAGACGGGCGGATCACGAGGTCAGGAGATCGAAACTATCCTGGCTAACACGGTGAAACCCCGTCTCTACTAAAAAATACGAAACACTAGCCAGGCAAGGTGGCGGGCGCCTGTAGTCCCAGCTACTCGGGAGGCTGAGACAGGAGAATGGCATAAACCCGGGAGGTGGAGCTTGCAGTGAGCCGAGATCGCGCCACTGCACTCCAGCCTGGGCGACAGAGCGAGACTCCGTCTCAAAAAAAAAAAAAAAAAAAAAAAAAAAAAAAAGTTCTTCATTTCCTTTTCTAAGCATTTGTCCATAGTTAGCATTTGGTGAAAAGTATTCACAGATCATGGCCTTAGGATAAATAATGGAAGAACTTAAACTTTAGGCATAGGCAGGTGAATAAACACACACACATTCACACACATGCTTAACCACACAGTTCCCGAAAACCATCCTCAAATAAAAGAACTGAGATCTAATCCATTTGTTAAGAATTGCTTATTTAATGGGTTATTTCTCCAGAAGAATGATAACATTTTCAAAGTTATTTTGAATTATTCACTTATAAAAGGGGCACCAATGTTAAAATATTAGCTGAAGGTATGACCTTTCCAGAGAAGTTATATGTTTGTTTTTAGGAACTGATTTGTTCCTCATTAATACTGGGAGCCCACTCTATCTCTGGGAAAACTGGTTCTGTTCTTCAGCCATGTGAGACCCCTTTTATGAGTCAAAATCATGATTTTGGAGATATATTCAATTAAAGATTAAAATGTTCCTTTGTTAGTTGTAGAAAAATTGTTAAGGTCAGAAAGTTTCCTGGCTCCTTGGTTAGAACTAACCCTGAAAGATGAGTAAGTAGAAGGAGGAAGAATTGAGAGGAAAAAGTAAAAGGCACAATATCAGATAACATTTGCTTATACGATTCAGTTTGGTTTTTCAGGTAGTTTCCAACTAAAACAATTTAATTATTCAATGACTGAAACTTACATTTAGTACTGCACCATCATGTGTTGTTAGATCAACAAATAAGCTAGAGGTATTTTCTTCAAAGACCTCTGAATACAATAAAGAGGCAAGGAAGCCAATGCATTTATGTAATTAACATTTACTTACCATGATATAACCATAAGGAGAGGTATATGTCACTTTGCTCAGGTGGAAACACAGAACACTGTGGTCCTAGTGGAAAGATGGTAATCGAAACCTGAACAAGTTAACACAGAGGTCCCATGCATTTTATTTCTATAATGATGGTTGCCAGCAATTAACTGCATGTCAGAACACAAGTGTTTATTGAGCATCGATTCATGTCATTCACAGTCATAGTCCATGGAGATATGCAGTAAACAAGTAAACCACCTGCAAGTCAACAAGTAAATTTTATGAATTGCAATAGTAATAAAAGGAGACAAACGAAGCTATAATCACTGATATGTAAGTGGTTGCTCTTGTATACAGATGTGGTCTTAGATTAACACGTAATTTTTTATGCTTTTTTGTGTACCTTTTGTTTTAGAAATATCAAGTTGATCTAATGGTTAAAACTGTCTAGACATTTCTTATTGCTATCATTTATACCCAAAGCACATAGTGTGACATGTAACAATTACTCTTGTTTTATGAGAGCTCTATCTTATCCCCCGCTACATTATTGTTCCATACCCTTCCCCCACGTCACAGCAAACACTTCCATTTCCCAACTGCACTGTGTTTTTTCATGACATTGTGGCTTTATAGGTCTTTATCTTTATGTGGAAAGATAGCCTTCATGATCCTGGTGGCCTTGACCCTGGGCCACCAAACTAATATATATTTGTCCTATAATTCTCATTTAGATTCTCTAAGAGTCTAAAATAACTCTTCCTTTTTGCCTCACTCCTTTGTATTGAATTTGCTTTCCAGAGTGCCCCATGCATATCTCACCTTCAACACATTTTACATTGTGTTTAATTTCTGCTCATCTATTGTGCTTCTCCCACAAAATATGACTCCCTGAAGACAGGTATTGTGTGTATCTCCATATCACCAGTATAACCTACGGTAATTGGCTCAAAGAGGCTCTCCAATGAATGTTAGAAAAATGAAGGTACAAATGAATTGATTATATGATGATTGTTTAATTCCTGGCCACATCATGCTGTGGTAAAAATAGTTAACACTTCTGAGAGATGAAATAGACATGCTTTTTAATATTCTTACTGCTAAGTACAACGAAAAACCCTGGGCATTAAATACAAAACAAACACCCAAAAATTTCCATCTAGAGACCTTAGAATTCAAGGATTATAATGGTTGGTGAATTCCCTGGATTTTCGTTTTTTTATTCTATTCTATTCTATTCTATTCTATTCTATTCTATTCTATTCTATTCTATTCTATTTTATTTTATTTTATTTTATTTTATTTTATTTTATTTTTGCCATGTATATACCAGACTTGGAGCTGAAGGAGCTGGCAACCTGAAAACAATAATTAGCATGGAAAAGTAAAGCACCTGAATGCTGCTCTCTCTAGAGAAAGGATCAGGAATGGGGCAACTTAGCAAGACAGAAAACATTTAGACAATGACCACTCTAGGCAAACAACACATTTTTTTTTTTTTTTAGAAGGAGTTTAGCTCTTGTCACCCAGGCTGGAGTGCAATGGTGTGATCTCCGCTCACTGCAACCTCCGCCTCCCGGGTTCAAGCCATTCTCCTTCTTCAGCCTCTGAGGTAGCTGGGATTACAGGAATGCGCTAATTTTTGTATTTTAGTAGACGGGGTTTCATCATGTTGGCCAGGCTCATCTCGAACTCCTGACCTCAGGTGATCCATCCACTTTGGCCTCCCAAAGTTCTGGGATTACAGGCGTGAACTACCACGCCCAGCCTTTTAAATTTTTTTTGAATACAAAAACAAACTGTGGTCCCAACACCAACAAAGGCTGACTGGGGAGCTGAGGCCTCCACTCTTGCCAGGCTTTAACAAAGTGCCCTACATTTTTTGGAGGGTGCTGCTAGAGAATGCCAAGTAGGGGTCTTTAACTTTCATCTTCACCAGGAAGTAATGAGGTCCCCTCTGCCACAATGTCAGGTGGCCTCTGGACTTCCACTTCTACCCATAAGTAACAAAGTGCACTCACCTGCCTCACCCAAGTGGTATCATCCCTATCCAGTAGTAATGAGGTACTTCTCACCCATTCTGCTGAGGAGGTGTCAAAGGACACTGGGTGGAGAGTCAGGACTTTTACCCAGTGGTAAAAGGCCACCTTTTCCAGAGTGTCAAGAGAGGTCATGCAGACAGCCATAAGGAAGCTCTTCCACATGTATCAGTGAAAGCCCAGTGAGGATCCACAATTCTCACCCTCAACAATCAATAACAGGAGCCCCTTCTCCACTCAGGTGTCAACAGAGGCTCAGTGGAGAACCTGGACTTCTATCTCACATGGTAATAATGAGATCAGTGGTTAATTTTAGGTGTCAATTCAAAATATTAAAAAATACCTAGAGTGCTGGTAAAGTATTGTTTCTAGGTGTGCCTGTGGGAGTGTTTCCAGAGATTAGTGTGTGAGGAAGATCCTCCCTCCATGTGGGCAGGCACCCTGTAATTGGCTGGAGGCCCAGATAAAACAAAAAGACAGAGGAAAGGTGAACTCTATGTCCCTCTGTCTCTGTCTCTTTCTCTCTGTCTCTCTCCTTCCCCCTTCTCCCTCTCTCCATCCTAAAGATAAAATGCCATTCTTCTCCTTTCCTTGGATGTCTGAACGCTAGAAACTCCAGCCTTTGGACTCTGACTTGTGCCAGTGGACCCCAGGTTCTCAGGCCTTTAGCCTCTGATTGAGAATTACACTATTGGCTTCTCTGGTTTGGAGACTTCCAGACTTGGAGTAAGCCATGCTATTGGTATCTGTGGACCTTCAGTTTTCAGATGACCTATTGTGGAACATCTCAGCCTCCAAAATTGTGTGAGCCCATTCCTCTAATAAATCTCCTGTCATCTATATATGTATTATCTATGTATGTATGTATGTATGTATTGTCAGAAAGAGCAAACTAAAACAGAAGGTTTAACAAGATCCAGTATCTTCTGCATAATACAGTAAATAGCCAGTTTTCAAATGAAAATCACTATCATACCAAGAAGCAGGAAGATCTCAAACAGAAGAATAAAGGACAATGAATATATGCCAACACTGAGATAATAGAGATGTCAAATTTACCTGACAAAAATTTTAAAGCAGCCATCATAAAAATGTTTCAGTTAGCAATTACAAAACTGGTTGAAAAAAAATTAAGAAACAGAGTCTGCAAAGAAATAGAATTACGAGGCAGAATAAAATGAATTTTTTACAACCGAAATCTATCATAACTGAAATAAAAAGCTCAGTGGATGGTCCCAACACCAGTGTGGAGAGAACAGAAGAAGGAATCAGTGAACTGAAATGTAGAATGATAGAAATTACCCAATCTGGATGACAGAGAAAAATGACTTAGGAGTAGAGGACAGCAGAAACTCAGGAGATTACAAAAAAATAAGTAAGTGTCACTAGCATCTCAGAAAGAGAGGAGAAAAAAGATAGGACTGAAAAAATGTTTGGAAAAAGTGATGTTTGAAAACTTCCAAAATTTGACAGAAGACGTAAATTTGTAGAGGCTGAGCAAATCCCTAAAGATTTGTCTAAGGAGATCTACATCAAGACACAACACAGCCAAACTTCTGAAAACTAAAATCAGAGAAAAAAATATTGAAAACCATTAGAAAGAGAAAATATCTTACCTAAAAGAAAAAGAATTATGATGATATGGATTTGTTATCATAAACTATGAAGGCCAGAAGAAATGGAATAACATCATTCAAGTGCTGAAAGAAAAGATTAATCTAGAATTATATGTCTAGTGATAATAATTTTTTCAGAAATAAAGGTAAAAATCAGGATTCTCTCAGGTGAAGAACAACTAAGAGAATTTGATACCAATGAGCCTATTGCAAAAGAGTGGCAAAAAGACGCTTTGTAAATATAAAAAAAATTATGAAGAAAAGAAAACTGTGATATCAGAAAGAAGGAGAAACACACAAATACTAGTAAATACATCAGATTCCCTTCTTTTGAGTTATCTCAATTAGTTTTATGATTAAAGCAAAAGCATAGTATTGTCTAACATAGTTCTAAATTAATATAGAAAAAAATTTTAAGACAATTATATTTTGAAAGGGAAAAATAAAGGAACATAAAGAGGTATGTCTTCAATACCACTAAAGCTGGCAAAGTGACAACACAGGTTGACTATGATAAATAATCTGTATATAACATAACGTATAGAATAAACACTAGAAAACATGTACAGAAAAGTACACTAAAAATACTTTTTTAAAAAATGAAATTCTAAAATAGGGCTTAAGTAAGTCACAGGAAGGTAGAAAAAAACAGAGAAAGAAAAAACAGAGAATACACAGAAAATTTAAAAACATATAATGACAAATGTAAACCCTAACAAATAATTACATTAAATGTAAATAATATAAAGGTATTAATTAAAAGAGATTGACAGAGTGTATTAAAAATACAACCCAATAATATACTATCTATAAGAAACATATGTCAAATTTAATGCTATAGACAGATTGAAAGTAAAGAGTTGAAAACAGGTATCTCATGTAGACTTTAATAAAAAGAAAGCAGGGGTTTTATATGTTTTATGTTGCAATCAAATAAAGTAGACTTCAGAACAAATAAAATTACTAGAGATATAGATGTACATTATGTAACAGTAAAATAGTCAATATATTGAGAAGACTATACTATCTTGAATGTGTTTGTATCAATAAAATTGATAAACTTCCAGTAAGACCGACAAAGAAAAACAAAGGAGCTGCAGATTACCAATAATAGTAATAAAACAAGACATACTATTACAGACTTTGCAGATATCAAAAGAATAAAAAGTGAGTGCTAAAAACAACTATGTACACACACATTTTACAACCTAGCTGAAATGGATCAATTATGTAAAATAAATAAATTCTACCACAGCTCACCCAATATAAAATAGATAATTTAAATAGCCCTATGACTATTAAGAAAATTAAATTTATAATTTAAAAATCTTTCAAAGAAGAGAAGTATCTAAGCCCAGGTAGTTTTATTGGAAAATTCAACCAAACATTTAAAGAAGTATTAAGACCAAGTATATACAATCTGAGGGAATGCTTTCAACTTTTCCCCATTCAGTATTATGTCAGCTGTGGGTTTGTCATAGATGGCTTTTATTATATTAAGGTATGTCCCTTGTATGCTGATTTTTCTGAGAGTTTTAATCATAAAAGAATGCTGGATTTTGTTGAATGCTTTTTCTGCATCTATTGAGATGATTGACAGAGCAGGAGCACCATCATCTCAGACAAACACTGCCACTTTAAGTTCCAGCTCCCTTTCTAGGCTTATGCATTTCAAGGAAATCACTTCTCTTCTAACAACAAGCAGCCAGAAAGGAGCAGACAGTAAAATACAGGTAAGACAGCTCATGCACAGAGGGACGGGAGAGAAAGTCTCTTGGGTATAACTACCACACTTCACCCTCATACAATGGGCCCCAGTAAGATGGTGGGCCTTAATAAGCACATTCTTTCCCTTCAGGTGAATTAAGAGAGGGAAGCAAAGAGCAGACTCACAGGGTATACCTTTAGCTGCAGTAAGATGTATGGGAACAGACACACAACTCTCCCTCCCAGATAGGCACAGCAAAGAGACACAGAAGCAGTCCAAGCCTCTGATAAACTCTCCCACCCCAAATCCTTAAAAACTCTTAGTCTGTAAGAGAGTGGGCTCTGATCTAACTTGGCCAGAAGCCCCTCTCAGGTTGGTTTTCTCTAAAATAAAAACATACTTGACTGTCAAACCACCTTTTCTGTTTCTTTCCTCTTTCTTTAATTCTTACAATGATCACATAATGCTTGTTTTTAATTCTGTTTTTGTGGTGTACCACATTTATTGACTTGCAAATGTTAAACCATCCCTGAATCGCTAGTATGAAACCCACTTGATCATGGTGGATTATATTTTTGATATGTCATTGGATTTCATTAGCTAGTATCTTGTTAAGGATTTTTAGTATCCATGTTCATCAAGGATATTGATCTGTAGTTTTTCTTTTTTGGTTATGTCTTTTCCTGGTTTTGGTATTAAGGTGATGCTGGCTTCATAGAATGAATTAAGGAGGCTTCCTTCTTTCTCTGTCTTGTGGAATAGTGTCAAAAAGATTGGTACCAATTCTTCTTTGAATGTCTGGTAGAATTCTGCTGTGAATCCATGTGGTCCTGGACATTTTTTTTTTTTTTAAAAGACAAGGATGCCCATTCTCACCACTCCTCTTCAATATAGTACTGGAAGTCCTAGCCAGAGAAATTAGAAAAGAGAAATAAATAAAGGACATCCAAATCAGTAAAGAGGAAATGAAACTGTCACTGTTTGCTGACGATATGATCTTTTACCTTGAAAACCCAAAGGACTCCTCCAGAAAGCTCCTAGAACTGATAAAAGAATTCAGCAAAGTAACTGATAAAAGAATTCAGCAAAGTTTCCAGATACAAGATCAATGTACACAAATCAGTAGCTCTTCTATACACCAACAATGACTAAGTGGAGAATCAAATCAAGAACTCAACTCCTTTTATAATAGCTGCCGAAAGAAAATAATAAACTTAAGAATATACCTAACCAAGGAGTCAAAAGACCTCTACAAAACAGTACTGAAAGAAATCAGAGAGAACACAAACAAATGGAAACACATCACATACTCATGGATGGGTAGAATCAATATTGTGAAAATGACCATGCTGCCATAAGTAATCCACAAATTCAATGCAATCTTCATCACAATACCACCATCATTCTTTACAGAATTAGAAAAAACAATTCTAAAATTTATATGGAACCAAAAAAGAGCCGACATAGCCAAAGTAAGACTAAACAAAAAGAACAAATCTGGAGATATCACATTACATGATATCAAATTATACTATAAGGCTATAGTCACCAAAACAGTGTGATACTGGTATACAAATAGGCACAATGGAACAGTATAGAGAATCTAGAAATAAATCCAAATACAGCCAACTGATCTTCAACAAAGCAAACAAAAATTTAAAGTGAGGAAAGGCATCCTTTTCAACAAATGGTGCTAGGATAATTGGCTAGCCACATGTAGGAGAATGGAACTGGAGCCTCATCCCTCACCTTATATAAAAATCAGCTCAAGATGGATTAAGAATTTGAACCTAAGACCTGAAACTATAAAAATTCTAGAAGATAACATTGGAAAAACCCTTCTAGACATTAGCTCAGGCAAGGATTTCATGAACAAGAACCCAAAAGCAAATGCAATAAAAACAAAGATAAAACCTGGGACCAAATTAAACTGAAGAGCTTTTGCACGGCAAAAGGAACAGTCAGCAGAGTAAACAGGCAACCCACAGAGTGGGAGAAAATCTTCACAATCTATATATCTGACAAAGGATTAACATCCAGAATATACAATGAACTCAAACAAATCAGTAGAAAAAAACAAACAGTCCCATCAAAAAGCGGGCTAAAGACATGAATAGAAAATTCTCAAAAGAAAATATCCAAATGGCCAGCAAAACATGTGAAAAATGCTCAACATCACTAATGATCAGGGAAATGCAAATCAAAACCACAATGTGATACCACCTTACTCCTGCAAGAATGGCCATATTTTTTTAAAAAAATCATAAAAACAGTATATGTTGGCATGGATGCGGTAAACAGGGAACACTTCTACTCTGCTGGTGGGAACGTGAACTAGTACAGCTGCTATGGAAAACAGTGTGGAGATTCCTTAATGAACTAAAAGTAGAACTACCATTTGATCCAGCAATCCCACTACTACATATCTACCAAGAAGAAAAGAAGTCATTATTAGAAAAAGATACTTGCACACCCACGCATGTTTATAGCAGCACAATTCACAATAGCAAAATTGTGGAATGCACCCAAATGGCCATCAATCAACCAGTGGATAAAGAAACTGTGACATATATATATCTTATATATATATATCTCATATATGTCTT
The DNA here is from genome assembly GCF_024542745.1 of Macaca thibetana thibetana. Taxonomy (NCBI): domain Eukaryota; kingdom Metazoa; phylum Chordata; class Mammalia; order Primates; family Cercopithecidae; genus Macaca; species Macaca thibetana. Next base: position 37,367,561 of record NC_065595.1, read on the forward strand.
TTATATATATAAAATATATATGCTATGCAGTCATAAAGAAGAATGAATTAACAGCATTTGCAGTGATCTGGATGAGATTGGAGACAATTACTCTAAGTGAAGTAACTCAGGAATGGAAAACCAAACATCATATGTTCTCACTGATATGTGGGAGCTAAGCTATGAGGACGCAAAGGCATAAGAATGATACAATGAACTTTGGGGACTTGGGGGGAAGAGTGGGAAGAGGGTAAGGGATAGAAGACTACAAATATGATGCAGTGTATACTGCTTGGGTGATGGGTGCACCAAAATCTCACAAATCACCACTAAAGAACTTACTCATCTAACCAAATACCCCCTGCACCCCAATAACAGGTAAAAATAAAACAACAGCAGCAACAACAAATATATTCAATCTCTTTCAGAATCTCTAACTGGATGGGACACTCCCCGATTTATTTTATAAAGTTAGCATTATTTTGATACCAAACCCAGTAAAGGATGGTACAAAAAAGAAAACTAAAGAACAATATTTATTGTAAATATAGATACAAAATCTTTATACAAATAATAGAAAATAGAATTCAGCAATATATAAAAATAATTCTATAACATGAAAAATGGGGTTTCTAGGAATGCAAGACTGGCTCTATATTTAAAATTTAATCAATATATTCCACCATATTAATAAGCTAAAAAAGAATATTATATGATCATATCAATTAACACTTTAAAAATTGACACAATTTACATGTGTCAAATTTATGTGTTATTAGAATATACGTGTTCAAATCTATGTGGTATTAATAGGAACATATATAGACATATAGGACAATGAAACAGAATCAGAACCCAATAGCAAACTCACCCAAATATACTCAACTGCTTTTTGACAAACACGCAAGAACAGTTCAATGGGAGAAAGATAGTTCTTTCAACAGGCAGTGATGGAGAAATTAAACATCCATAAGTGAGAAAAAGAAAAGGAAGATGAAAACATTGATTTGAGTCATATACTTTATATAAACATCAACTTAAACCAGACCACAGACATTTTTAAATGTAAAGCCATGAAACTTAGAAAAAACTGGAAACTATCTTTTGGATAAAAGGGGCAAAGAGTTCTTAGACTTGACACCAAAAGTACAATTCATGAAGAATAAACTGATAAATTTGATTTCAGGAAAATAAAAAGTCTGCTCTGCCAATGATCCTAGTAAGAATATGAAAAGACAAGATACAGAGCGACAGAAAAGAAACTATTTGCAAACAAAACATTCACACTGGTTAACAAAAGACTAATATCTAGACTCTATAAAGTACTCTCTAAAGTCTCTAAACGAAACAATCTAATTAGAAGATGGCCCCAAACATTAAGAGAAAATTCACTAAATAGGCTAAATAATTGAAAGTAAGCACATGGAACTGTTCTCAATATTATTAGCCATCAGAGAAATGAGAATTACCATGACAATAAAATATCACTATATACCTATAGGAATGACTAAAATAATTATAACAACACTAAATGCTGGTGAGGATTTGGTGAAATTGAATCACTCATTTAGTTGGGAATGTAAAATAGTACAGCCACTCTAAAAAAGAGTTTGGCAGTTTACAGCTGGGAGCAGTGGCTCACACCTGTAATCCCAGCACTTTGGGAAGCCAAGGCGGGTGGATCACCTGAGGTAAGGAGTCCAAGACCAGCCTGACCAATATGGTGAAACCTCTTCTCTACTAAAAATACAAAAAGTTATCTGGGCATGGTGTCGGGCACCTGTAATCTCAGCTACTCTGGAGGCTGAGGCAGGAGAATCACTTGAACCTGGAGGGGGAGGTTGCAGTGAGCTGAGATTGTGCCACTGCAGTCCAGCCTGGGTGACAACAGCAAAACTCCGTCTCAAAAAAAAAAAAAAAAAAAAAAAGAAAAAACAAACAAACAAACAAACAAAACAGAGAGAGAGAGTTTGGCAGTTTATAAAATACGCTGAACAGGAAACTATCATACTCAGTGCCTAGTATCCCTAATAATCACCATGAGGGCACCAGCATGAAATGACTTTCTTGGCTTCTTACCTGATCCCAGTGGAGGATGCTCCACCTTCATGCTCTTTACAAGCAGAGCTAATAATCTTGCCAAACAGAGAAAAGTCTCTTCCACCATTTTATTGTGTAGTTTTCCATTGTGCTAAGAAGTGGTATTGTCTTGTCCTGTGAACTTATAGTAATTTCAGGGTTTCTTTTGACCATTATTATGGTTTTTAATCAGTCAAATATCTACTACAACCCTAACAAATTCTGATAAGATTTCAAGGGCTTTCTGCTGCATAATCACCTGAGTTATATACTATCCTGCTCTCAGAATGCAGCTTTCTTTTTTCTTTGACCATTTCTGGTGGCTTTTCCCTTAGGTTGCCCTTCATCATCTATTTCTAAATGAGCATGTATGAATAGCCCTCCCCACATGCCTAGGCAGGTAAGCTCTCAGGATGAACATGCCTTTGCTTCCAGCTGAGACTGCCTTCTACAAAGAGACCAAATCACAGATGATTACCACTAAAAACTGAAAAACTAAGCTTGTGCCTTTGTAATACACTGTTAAATTTTATTCTAGTAAGACATGAGGAGTTTCCATTTTCTTCTGGAAAATATAAAAACAAGAGTGGACGGCGGCAGCATTCATTACTTAGTAAGCATATCCAAGACTACCTACTAGAAATGAGAATTGCCATCGTTGAGTTGTTCAAAGGATATTAATAAATTGTGTTAATTACAAGGATATCAAGAAATAGCAAGTAAGAAATTGCCTACCAGATTAGAATTTCCATTATTTCAGTTATATGAAGCTATTGCACATATAAATTCTATGAACCTTGTAACACATATGAATTATGTTCTGGCTGTGGAGAATACCATCACAGTGTCTTTTGTTGGTAGAGTAAATAGCATCCCATTCATTAATAAAGACTCCCAATGTAAATGCTAAAGGCTATTGAAGTAAATTCACAGACAGCACTTATCAACTATATACTGGTCTGCTAGGTCAGACCTCTTTTGCCCTCTACCTCTTTGTTATGTGTCAATGTCAAATGTTGTCTTTGTAAAGAAAAGGAACTTCCTTCTGCTTTCCTTCCTAATTTCAATTAATAATTAGACAATGATTAGTTGAACTGGGAAAACTTAGTTACTTTTTATTTCTCTAATATCAGCCCTCTTGCTTTCTTATAATAAAATACATGGATGGGTAATTTTAGCCCAGTTATCATGAAGACCAACTTTCTGAGAATTTATGTGAGAATTTAATGCATCTTTTCAATGATTCAGTGTGTTTCTACATGTGTGATTCATGCTTTTATTTTCCCTAAATTGATTTAATCATTTAAGGTCATTTTCTTTGTTTTATGATAATATGCCATATGAAAATATATTATAACTTCTCATTGTTTCATGCTTTTTTTGATAATTAATAGAATGTATTAATATCCTTTTGATAGGTTCAAGATGGCAAGGATAATACATGATAATGGTGAACAACTGCTGCAGTAACAAACATGTTTTTGTTTTTGTTTTTTTGAGACAGAGTCTCACTCTGTCACCCAGCTGGAGTGCAATGGCACAATCTCAGCTCACTGCAAACTCCGCCTCCAGGTTCAGGCACTTCTCCTGCCTCAGACTCCAGAGTAGTTGGGATTACAGGTGTGCACTACCATGCCTGGCTAATTTTTTATTAGCAGTAGAGACAGGGTTTCACCATGTTGGCCAGGCTGGTCTCGAACTCCTGACCTCGGGTGATCCACCCACCTTGGCCTCCCAAAGTGCTGGAATTATAGGCATGAGCCACCGTGCCCATCCCAAACGTGTATTAAAAAGAAAAGTACTGTGTAATCTTACTCACTTTTCAGAGAATACCACTTTAGCTGTTTTGTTACAATCAAGCCAATATTTTATTTCTTTCACCTCAATACCTTTGTTTATGACGTTCCATCTACCTAACGACCTCTTGCTAAAATAGAGCTAGTTTTAGTCTACAGTTCATGCTTATTTTCTCACAAAAATGTTAATAAACTGACTATGCCCTAATATTGTGAGTGTGGTGATGGTAGAGTTTCTACTCAGGGCCCATAGTCCTGCACCATCAACATTGTTGTAGCCCATCCATGACCTACTGGTTTTGATTCTCTTGGAGGGCCCAGAGGTCCTTATATTAATAGGCCTCTCCAGGTGATTCTTATGCACACTAACATTTGAAAAGTCATGCTTTTATTGCATTTTGTATCATTGACTGGTTTGGGAAGTATTTATTGAGTGTTCTCCAAATCAGGAAGCTCTTCTGAATCATCAGATTTGAATCTCTCCTGAGAAAGCACACTATCTAGTAGAGATGACAACTAATACAAATAACACTACTAAATGCATCATTAGTAGTAGAAAATATATAAGTGGATATTTTCATAAGAAATTTAGACAAAGCAGAATGGACAATTACATGATACACAAATTATTTCCAACTAAAATGCTTATTAAAACGTTATAGAGGAGTGCGATCGATTAGGACTTTGATAGATGAATGGGCTGTGGAACTACTGATGCAGGAAAAGGAAATGGCCAGTGATGTGGAAGACAGAAAACACAAAAATATAAGGTGAGACCATTTGGCAAAAGTAGGGAATGGCAAGTGGTTGAATCTGGGTGAAGCATGTCTACAAATACTTATGGTTGAAAATAGAATTTAAAGAGAACTTTGGGCTATGCCAGAGAAAGCTTCGAAAGAAAGTCTAACACCTTTATATTCGAAGTTAGTTTTCTGTGTTTTCAACTTAATCTCAGAAAAAAAATGCTCTCAATGGACACATCTTGAAAGTTCCTCAAAGGCTTGCTGTCTTTCTATCTGCAGTGCCTGCACGGTTCCTAGCACTCTAGAGAGGCTCAGTATACACTGTTGACTGAATAAGCAAATGTTTTCTGTTTAGCTTCCAAATAAACTAACAGTAAGCAGAGACTTTTAACTTTGCATTTGACTTCATACATTTGTTTGAAAAATTAAAACTCCCAAGAGAAGTCGATATGGTCCCTTGCATCTAATTAGTAGGCATGGGATAGCAAAATAATGGGGTTTTGTGTAAATACTGAATTATTCTTTTGATTTCTGAAAGTGTAGCTGTAATGACATATTTTTTGATAAACAAGAAAAATGTAACCATATGCTTTACATTTTTAATAAGGCGAATACTGTATTCTACCTCACCTATTGTGGGGAATAGGCTATTAAAATTTTGGTCGAATTCTGAAACTTTGGAACAAAAGAGAGGATTGTTAGCTTTTCTAGGCCTGAGGCCACATACATTTATCTCTCTGTCTCTCATAGTATCTTGCACATAATAGGCAATCAATAAATATTGTTTAATTGAACAAACCCCCAGGGAAGAGCTTAAGACAGCCTAGATTTTAGGAGTTCTTAAATATATTATAAAATGATAATAGTTAGGATAAAAATTAAAATTTCTGAATTGAAAAGGATACATTTGCAGTAATAGATGGGGTGAGGATTTTTATTACTATGCAGGAAAAAATGCAGTCAGTTGTGCTGGGAAGTCAGAAGGTCAGCAGAAAGGCCTATGCACATCTACAATCATCATTTTATTGTTGCTCTGGGATTTGGACATCAAATGAAGACAGTAATAAAGCCTCATTTTGTGAACACAGTATCTCCATCTTCAATGAGTGAGGGTAAGTGCAGTAATGCTCTCTTCCTTCTCAGGAAGGGGTCAGGTTACATCTAAGGCTTCAAAACAGAAAGCTAACAAGGACAGGCCTGTTTTCTTCTTCTTCTTTCTCTCTTTTTCTGCAACTGTGGCTCAGCAGTAGAGAAAAGTTTGTGGTTTTATTAACCCTGTATGAGTCTCCAGGAAGAATTTCTTTTCTTAGAGCTTCTAGAAGAAATGAAAATAAAAGTAATGACAGTCTCACCCACTTTTTTGTTTTGAAAAATAAATAATGAGTAGCCATCTCAGCCTGTCAAGTTGCTAACAGGCAAATCTGTTCTCTACAATAGGGCTGGAAATTATGGTTTGGGGGTAAAATGAACAAGTTCTTCCATGCACTTCCTTTTTTATTTTTTATCTTTTCTCTTCTAAAAATGATTGACAGCTCTATTAAATAGCCCCTTGACTAACCAGAAAGACAAATGTTTTATCAACAGAGATTGCTTATACAAGAAGACATTAAACCTTTGTCTACTAGGTTATGCTGTCAGTTTGAATGAGGAAGGTGGCTTGTTAGAATCCAAGTCCCTTCCTCCTTTCTGCAGACAGTTATTGAGTCTCATTTCGTATGGTGGGGCTAGCTAACTTTAGACCCTCAGATCTTTTCTTGGGTACTTTGAAGCAAGCATGAAGGGTAAAAACTGTCAGTTTGAATTGTTTGTAGGCATAATTTGAAGCAGTGCGTCCTTTTAATGATTTGAAAACCATTAACAATGTAGTGGCATATGAGAACACTTTGAACTTACTAGAATTGAAACATGCCTTTTTTCCAATAATGTTCCATAGTACAATTTCCATGTATAAAAGCCTATTTAATTCCCTCTTATATGTCAAGGAGAATTCTAATAAATCATATAGTTTATTTTCTACTCTCCCACTTTCTTTATCTCTCTGTCTCATTTCCCGGATATCTTTTAAATGCCTTTAAATATCATCTTTAATTAACTATCACCTCTTTACCACTCCTTTCCCCCAAACAACTACCAACACCCAGAATATAAGTTCCAAGAGAGCAGAGGTTTTGTCGGATTTGTTGACAGATAACTGCCTCCTCAGTGCATAGGACTGGACTCAGTCCTTATTTCTCATAATAAGTGAAAGTGTATTGCACGAATTATTCCTGTGTTATTAGTGTGAAAGGAAAATACCTTGGGCCTCCAAAATTACTAAGCTAAAGGGAAAATTGAAGCTGGGGACTGGTCAAGGCAAATTGCCTCCCATTCTATTCAAAGTCATCCCTCTACTCTCTGAGATAGATGCATATTCTAACTGCCTCCTTTGGAAAGGTTTATCAAAAACTCAAAAGAATGCAACGATTTGTTTCTCACCTCCCTGTGACCTGGAAGCCCCTTCTCTGCTTCGAGTTGTCCCTGCCTTTCTGGACAGAACCAATTTATGTGTTACATATATTGATTGATGTCTCATGTCTCCCTAAAATGTATAAAACCAAGCTGTTTCCCAACCACCTTTGGCACATGTCATCAGGACTTGCTGAGGCTGTGTCATGGGCACACCGCCTCTACCTTGGCAAAATAAATTTTCTAAATTAACTGAGATCTGTCTCAAATTTTCAGAGTTCACATTAATAAGAAGCATGTAGGCTGTACCTTCATGAAGTTACACAACCACAGGGGCTGAACTGCATTCTGTGCCTGATGTGGGTTGCATCAACCTGGAAGAGAAAAGTATTCCTTTGTGTGATAGTCACAAAGATACCCTACTTCCTAGCAGCCCCTATGCTGGAGACTCTCTGAGCTGAAGTGATTAGCTCAGTTTTCTAGCACTAACAAACATTGGGCCAATGGAGCCAAACAAGTTCTGTCTGCCTCCAGTGATGCTCCTTCCATTATATAAAAAGCTAAGTGTTTGCTTTTGTATCAATGACTTGTACTCAATTCAGAGGTATATAGTTGTGAAGATTATGACAGTTCTCTCTGAGAAACAAATCAAAGCTATTAACTCTCCAGACACACACACACACAAACACACACACACATACACAATTGTGTATACAATTTTTAAGCATTCACAAGAGAACCTGAAGCAAAGATTAAGAATTCTTGCCTTTGTAAAGTCATTGCCATTGCCACTTTGGGGCCAGTATGGACGTTATAATAGAGTAACTCCTTTTTATGATACATATATATGCTTGATATGTAATGTAAAGTCTGCAAACAAGTGTATTTTTCTCACCAGCTCCAGAAGTGTTGCAAGTCAGTGTTCTAGAGTTCTAGCACTCCCTTGTCCACTGGTCAGGTTCCAGTACTCCTTCCCTCCCAAGATGAGCACCAAGTGCGCTGGTCAATGATATTCTTCAGCACATTGCCAGTTTTTAGGAATCCCTCCTTTTGACTAAGAAGGCATGGATAGCCATGATGTCAGCATTCTGACAGTTGGTCCCAAATGTAGATAAACAGTGTAGTTCATTAATTATAATGTGCACATTGTGCACTGAGTTCTTAGCTTTAAATTTCAGTAGAATTTTTTAGTATAGTTAAATAAAATCTATTCATGAGTTGTATCATCTCTTAGAATTGAACTTTATATTTTTATACCTAGGAATCTAAATTAATACAATTGTAACAAACTTTTAAAAGTTAGAAAACATTTATAAGCAGGGCTTGAGATCCTAAGAGCTGATGTACTAACCTAATAATTGGTCAGAAGTACCTCTAACCAAGGAGCTTATTTTTGACCTAGAAGAAAAATCAGGATGTTTTCTATAGAATCTCATAGTTTACTACCATTGAGAAAATATGTTTTAAGTGGTAAGGATGTCACTAAGAATATCCTTACTGCCAAAGGACAAAATTACAAGTTTACTTATTGATGAAATTGGCTTTTATTCACAGTTCATGAATGGGGGCAGTATCTGTTCCACAAAATTAAATGAGAGCACCCACTTGATAATGGCAGAACTGTGGATTTTGTTAAGGTGGAAACAAGAAAACAGAATAATGGAAAAAAAAACTGATTAACTAATTGGTTAACATCAGGTTTGTTCAGGTTACTTTCTTTGTAAGGGTTACAGCAGAGTAGACTTCCTATTACACTGACTCAGGTAGACTAGAAGCTTCTATTTTTAGGAAAAGAAAAAGTTCTGTTTTGGGATCTATCTCCTTCCTTTGATTTTCAGTTTGATTTTGTGGCATATGACCTGAGTGACGTCATTTTGATTTTGATCTGGTCTGTTAAGGTCTATTGCAGGAGCTCAGTCCAAAACAATGGCCTTTCACAATTTTTATTTAACATTACCTAACAATTCAGTGGAGATCTACCAGTGGAATTTTATGTAATGTCTTTGTGAAACTGTGTGTATGTGTGTTTTTTTTTTTTTTTAATGTAAAAAGAGAAGTAGAGCAAGATTTTTTCTTGCTAAACAAATTTGTGTTAGATTCAAGATAAAGTATTACTTTCACAATGGCATTTCCTGGGTAGCTTCCTTGTACCCAGATATAAAGACCATGTCCTGGACAATAGTTACTTAATTTGCCTACATCTTGAATGGCTCATGGAGTTTTCACCTCAGATTTAAATTTCAGAAAAGCAAAGTTGTAATATGTACATAAATGAAATGAGAATATGATATTTAGCAAAGTGTATTCTTGTTACAACTGTAATGATAATATGTCTTTGCTCATTTGTTATATAAATCTTGATTGCATTTCCACTCTGAATCTTGACACAGTGACTTGTATTTCAATGCATAAGCATTAAAAAAAGGCAATTTAAAAACAAAAATCTGTTTTTGGTTCTTGAATAAAAAGCACCATAATTGTAATTAGGGACAACAGCTGATGTGGTTTTCTTATTAAAGTGATAGATAAATACTGTAACTAAATTGTTGGCTCTTAAATGAAGTATAATAATCACTGTCAGCAGAAGAGGTTCTCTTATAGATATGAATACATTCTGCCCCATAAAACCAAAAATTAATTTTGCTGCTATCACTTTCTTAGTCATTTATTATAAGAGTATATTAACGCCACGCTCTATGAGATAAGAGTTTAACATTGCTTGCATTCTTTGGCCCCAAAGAATTCTCCTTTTCTACCAATGCATAATAACTCAGATAACAGAAAGTCAGTTAATTAGAGTATTAAGGAGAAGCCTAGGAGTTAATTGATTCAGAATGGCTGTCAGTCCCTGTACTTGGGTGGTGAGCAGTATCTAGCATCTGGAATTATTCTTTGTGTGTGTGTTTTTTTTTTTTTTTTGGTTTGGTTTTTTGTTTGTTTGTTTGTTTGTTTGTTTTTGACAGGGTATCACTCTGTTGTCCAGACTGGAGTGCAGTGGCGCGATCTTGGCTCACCACAACCTCCGCCTCCCGGGTTCAAGTGATTCTCCTGCCTCAGCCTCCCAAGTAGCTGGGATTACAGGCACACGCCACCACATCCAGCTAATTTTTGTATTTTTAGTAGAGACAGGTTTTCACCATGTTGGCCAGGCTGGCTTATTCTTTGTTAATGTGCTGATTTTGTTTATTTTTTAATATGTAAATGGGTAACTTGTCTATACAAAGATGTAATAACCATAAGAACAATCTCCTCTGGTTTTAGTGTAATTCCTCACTAATTTAAAAGTGATATCCAAAACATAGTGCAATCACTGGTATGTAGACACTGTACCACAAAGTGCTTTGCATGCCTTGATTCTGACTGAGACCCTTTTTCCTGTAACAGGCCTTTGGGAATATCATGGGGTCATTGATTTTCAGTTTGCTTTTACAGCAAGATTCCTCATGCTCACAAAGAGGGAATTGAGTTCTGTGCTCTTTGGTAATTTGATTTTTTGTGTTTGGATTTGAGGGCAGGGGAATACATTGGAATGTACTTAGTTTCAATCAATATTTACTGCTTATTCAATATGGTAAGGTAAGGGTTGGTCGCAATTAAGCTGTACAATGCTAGAATCTTCCCAAATTCTGATATATGAGCAACTGGAGGAAAAATGAGTAAAGGTATAATTAATCCCACATCTTAGAGTTTCTTGGTGGAGATCAAATGGGAGCTCAGAAAACGTCTGTGGTATCACTGACTTTGCTTTCTCCAATGCGTACATTCTCTATACCTACCTACATGCAGTCACAGCTTTCTTGGCAATATGTAGCATACACATCATTCCAGATAGCAGACAACCTCAGCAAAGAAATAGAGCTGCAGAGAATAAATTTTGAACACTCCTGCAGCTGAAAAGATATTTATCACAGCAATACACTGTTAGAGCACTGGAGATTCAAGTCAGATACACTTTGCTTATTTGCATGCCAGAAGGCAGAGCCCACTCAGAGCCTCCCAGCCCACAGCTGTTTCAGAGGACTACTTTTCTGCTTCTGAGTGCAGAGGTGGGGCCATCTGCACTGCCTGAGGTTTTCTTATGGGCACATTCAGTACTCTGCTACAGGCTTTTTAATTAACTGAAAGCTAGCTAAAGGAGTGTTCAGTTATTGAAACTGGACAGTAGAAAAAAACAAAATCAAAGAAAATGCACATTTTAAAATTATTACTGGATGACTCATGTTGTGCCATGATACCCTAGATACAGACCCAATATTTTGAATCAGCCACTATAAGAACAAGATCAATTGCATAAGGACAAAAACATTCGTTCTGTATTAAGAATGGGAGAAAATCATTATGTTTATACAAAGTAGACCAAGCATTGTGCTATAGGATCTTATTCATAAAACATGTGTTTGATAATTTAAGGTAAAATGCTTTCACTATAATACAGTGCCCCAGAAAGTGGAATCCACCATATAGTTTACTTTTGATTTTGCTATAGATATTTTTCTAAGTAGCTCAATTAAAATAACTTTATCCACTTATGATTTAACTTCATGTAAGTACAAATCCATGGATAGAATGGCATAATATAAACCTACATCCATATCCAAGTATGTTAGAAGGTATTTCATAATTCTGTTTCTTAATGAATTTGCAAGCTCTCCACTCTGCTCTCTGATACACCTTCAGAATATTCTCTCCCTGTTTTCTCTCCCTGCACTTCTTAGTCTTCCTGCTTGTCTGGGATTTTGGCTGTGGTCTTATAGATGAAAAGTCTATTGTTTAAGTTTTCTTTCAACAGTAATATTCAAAGGAGAGTTTGGATAAATGTCTAATAAATAAATTGAAGTGTAATACTTATTTCTTATTAGTCACAATGTTTTAATAACACAAATACTATTAATCACAACGCCTATTTTTTTCAGACTTCCGCCATGAGTAAAATTGAAAAAATTTCTGTCTAGCCTTATATGGCCTCTGAGGTGGCCAAGTTGCATTTTCCTTCCATTCTAAAATAAAACAGAGAGAGAGAAAGAAAAGAAAGAAGGAAGGAAGTAAAAGCAGGAGGGAGGGAGGAAAGAAGGAAAGAAGAAAGGAAAGAAAGGGAAGGAGGGAGGAACATCTGGAGGGAGAGACATTGGGAGAGAGGGAAAAATGGAGAATTGCTGTCAGATTTACTTTGTGTAAATAATCTATAATGTTGATAAGGAAAGATTTCATAAAAACATAGGATTTGGAGTCCAAGAATTTGAATCAGTAGCCTTGGCTCATGTATGTGCCTAGAATTGAGCAGTATATACTGAACTTAGTAATCAACTAAATCGCTATTTTTTCATAGATTTTTTTTTCTTGAACTGCAACTTCAAACCTGTATTACAACCTTACCTTTCAAAAGATGTAGTAGGTACTTTTGTTTGCATTTAATATTGTTCTCTAACACTTACCATCACCTTTACCACTAAAACCACTTCCCCTATGACTACCATAGGTCCCATTTGTGTCACTAATGAGGTGAGTCTACCAGCAATCAGCATTGAAAATGTTGGAGATGTTCCCACCTCCCAGTGCCACCTACGTGACATTGCTGCAATCCTTGCTTTATAGTACTACTTGAGTATATACGTTCTTGCCTATTTCCACTGCCCCTCAGCCCAAGGCATGAATCTCATCCCTCATGAAAATAGAAATTATAATATTATAATAGTTTTCCAAAATGTGTTTCTATCTCCAGTTTCTTCTGGGCATATAATAGACGATGTGTTTTCATTTCGAAGATTTTTTTTTACACTTGTGGCCTTCCCATACCCTAGTATGCACAGGCTAATGGATGATTTTCTTTCTCCTACCTCTACAGATATATGTCACAGCTAGAAAAGAGAACAATGAAAGTAATTGTTTTGTTTTGTTTTTCCAAAACAGACTGTAGAAATCAATGGCAGAAACAATAGAATTTTAAAAACTTTTGATTTATCAATTTCAGAAGAAAGCCTACCTTCTCCCTCAAAATAATTAATATCTATGACCTGGGAGAAGGGCGTGTTGAAGAAAGGAGGATGAATGATACAGGTGAGTGTGGGGCCTGGGTGAAAGGCCAGGAGTGTATGCTGTGAGGTAGGCATCACATTTTAATTTCTTTATTTGGCAAGTGGATACCAATTACTTAAGCATGATTTATTAATGAATCCATGCTTTTCTCAATAATCTTTAATACTAGTTTAGCAACTTTATAAATGAATTTTCCGTATAGCTATGGGTCTTTCAAGGCCTCTTATTCTATAGCTTTGGCCTAAGTGTTAATCTCATGCTCTATTAATACTTTATGCACTTTGATAAGACAAGTCTTTCTACCTGGTTAATTTTCTCAACAATTCTTTGCTCCTTGCTCTCTGCTATAAATTATAGAGTGAATTTGTTTTTTTATGAAAACAAGCACACATGAGGATCAATTTAGGTAGACTGATGTAACATTAAATTTATAGATTCTTCTGGGAGCATATTATATCTATTTATTTAAATTTTCTTTCATTTTTATTAATAAAATATTATACTTTTGTCCGTTTCAGTCTTGCATCTTAGATTTATTTCTGGAACTTTGTATGTTTTATTCAAACTCACATAATTAAATTAAGAGTCTTAAAATTATATTTTCTAGCTATTTATTCTAGTGAATGTGCAATTGCTTTTTGTGTGTGTATATATATATATTTCATATCATATAACATTGTTGAACTTTTACTAGTTATCATATTTGATCTGCAGATTCCAATGTTGGCCATTTTGATTATTCACAAATATTCCAGTTACTGGGACCATCTGGGGGGCTGCATTTTCTCACCCGTTTGAAGTTAGGCCACTTCGGGGTGGAAAAATTTAATTGCTGGTGATCGATTTTAATTTTCATTCTCACTTTCAAGATTATGATGAAATCACGTGTCTCAATTTGGCCACCATCATCTGCGGTCCTTGAGAGAATTCAATGAGGAATTCCCTGTTCACTTTTGTTAGAATGTAGTGTGAACAGAAGATAGGTTATTACTATTTTAAATTTCTGGAATTTAATATGTCTTCGTTATCACAGCATAATGTAACCCATTTAAACTAATACCATTCAGCTGAAATTTTACATACACAATTGTGACTAAAGGGAAATATCAATTTAATGTCTTCCCTTTCTATAGTCATACTTCTATTGTTTTTTCCTTGCCATAAAGCAACAGCCAAGACCTCTAATATGTTAGTAACCAAGTGAGGATATAAGAAGTGTGTTTGTCATACTTCTAATTTATAAAGAAAACACTTTACCTTTTAGTATGAGATTTGCCTTGGGCAATTTTGTATATACCTCTTATCAGATGAAAACTTTTCCTCTTTCACTTCAAATTCGCTAAAAAGGAGTTTAGGATTTTAAAAAAATCATCAGTGGTTGTTGAATTCTATCAAAAGCCTTTTCTATGTCCATTGACTTGAAAACGTAATTTTTCTCTATTAATCCTTTAATGTAAATTATACTATTATATTTTTTAATATTAAATCAGATTTACATTTATCAGCTTAACTCAACTTTATCATTATCATTATTTAAAATATATTGCCAGTTTCCTTTCATTAACATTTTCTTTAAAATTTTGACATTTATGTTTTTGATCAAGATTGGACCATATTTTTTTTTCTCTCCTTTTCTTGAAAGGTTTAGATATCAAAATTTGAAAATGAGTTGGAAAGTATTCCCTCTTTGTCTAGATTCTGCACAAGTATATTGATTATGTGTTCCATGTTTATGTAATTTATAAATGAATAAATATTTACATATTGGTGAGTATACTTAATTTTTAATGATGAATAGATGTTGAAACAGTTTGGGGATTATATAGATATATGATCTATATATATGGTGTGTGTGTATATATGATCTATATGGTGTGTGTGCATATAATCTATAATATGGTGTGTGTGTATAAGAGCTATAAATATGGTGTGTATATATACAATCTATAAATGTGGTGTGTATATATATAGATCTATAAATATGATGTGTATGTATGTATATAATCTATAAATATGATGTGTATGTATGTGATCTATAAATGTGGTGTGTATCTATATGATCTATATGTGGTGTGTGTATATACAATATCGATATATGATGTCTTTTATATATCATCTATATATGGTGTGTATATAGATCATAATAATATATATGGTGTGTATATAGATGATCTATATATATTATACACATGATCTCTATGTGTTATATAAGATCTATATATGTTATATATGATCTACACATGATATAAATATGATCTGTATATATGGTATACATGGTATAGATTCTCTAGTTTCTAATTGAGGCTCTGTAGAGTTCAAACTTAGGCCCTTGTTGCAAATCTTGAGCCTAAGAAAAAATGTTGTTCTCGATTTTTATTAGCTATACTTCTTCTTTTTTCATAAATTTATAAAATTTATATTTTGAATTCATAAGAGAACTTGTATGTGTTAAATCTTATCCGTTTCCCTATAAATTATTTTAGGCTCAGAATGGTTGAGTTAGTTCTCCAAGGTCATATGAATAAGGATTCATCCTGTAAATTCTGTCCTTTTAAAAATTATTTCTGGCTCCTATATCCAGTCTCCCAGGGCAAGAAGGTATCCCACCCCAGAACTGTTACAATGCACTAAATTAAACAACATCTCCACTCACAATACATGACCACCTCAGAAAACATACAATATTTATTACAGTTCATTGTTTATGTGTGTAGAATATACAAGGCATGTTCTACACACAGAATAAATACTCATGGAATAAATCTGCTATTGAATGAGTATCTTCCATTAGATTGTATACTTCCTGAAGACAAATTTAACACACAAAAAGATACTCAATAAATGCATATTAAATTAAGAAATGCATGGAATAAGCCAGTTTAGAGCCAACCCAGTGATTTTTTTCTGCTTTATTTTGCTACTTCGTAGACAACAAAAATTTGCAAAAATAGATGTATTAAACAATTTGTAATGTTTTTCTGAAATGAAACTAATTATGCAGAAGAAATTCATTTTAAAAATTCCTAAGGAGACTTTTCTCTGAAAGTAGCTTATTTTAAAGCACTGCCTTAGGGATTGCAACACTAAATGCTCACAATAAAATGCAGGACAATGTAGCATCTTCGTATTTCTCATATAATCAAAAGATTCACCTTATTGTGTGTGTGTGTGGATGGATGGATAGGTAAATAATTTAAAGAATTTTCAAAATATAATCAAAAGTTACATGTGGTTCCATAGTTAGGGACCATGAGACATACTAAACACAGAAGTTTATTTTTGTCTTTAATTTAGCATTAGTAAATTAAGAACACAACCAAACAAGTTATATTTAAAAGGTAAGGCTTTAAGTAATTAGAGATTATAATATGCTCTTTGAAATTTATCTATCCATGCATTTTCAGAATTCCTATTAGTTCTAAGGATTTAAATGTAATTGAGACAGCACTCCAAAATTTGTTAATTCGCACTTTACAGAAGACATTAATGCCAACAAATTTCCTGTATCTGATTGTGATCCTTCCAGTTATCACCAGGTTATTAATCCAATCATGTAGAGATTTCCCAGGGAAGTGGGAGCATTATGTGTCCAGACTCAGTGTCAGAAGAACCCTTGGGAAGTTGGAGACAAAATATGATACAGAAACATTTGAACTTCTTTGTATTCTAAGCTGAGGAGTTTATATTTTATTCAAGAAGTGATAGAAGTGGCAAGAATAATATCAATTTATATTGTTAATTATATGATTTTGGTAGAGCATATAGTTAAGAGAGGCACTATTGGGCAATGGGTAAGAACTTAAACTCTTTTATCAGATTTTATGATACATACTCAATTCAAATACTTACACACTCCATCACCCTGAGCAAGTTTCACATCTCAGTTTCTTCATCTCTAAACAAGGACAACTAGTTCCTTGGTTGGTTTTGGAGACTGGATAAGTTAACATATGTATAGGATTTACAATGCCAGACATTTTGAAGCAATGTATAATTGTTAGTTTTATCATTACTATTTTACTATTTTTGTTGTTACTACTAAAGACATAATATTTAAATTGAATCAACAGTGAGCTGCAGTGTTGTGGAGGAGTAAATGGAGAAGCTAAGTTTTAACTTAAGAAAAAATTGCTTGGAATACTAATCAGATATGTTCATTATATTAACTCCTTGTCTTTTCTTTCCCCAGCTCATCAGACTGGTTCCAGACATAACTCTTGTTAAACAAAGATGTTGGAAAAGAGTGTGACTAGAATAGGAGGTCTGGAATTTGGGTTATTAATATTTGGAATAAACAAAAAAATATGACATTATAGTAGCAACTTCTCCTGAGAAGTTCTTTTATTTCCTCTTATCAAAGAGATGTGAGAATTATATTATAAGAGGATAATATTATTGCAGGAAGATTATTTGGAAAATTAACATGGTAAAATATTTGTGAAAGGCTCTCTCTCTGTTGCTCAGGCGGCTTTGGTCTTAATTAGTATTCAACTCCCTTGCGATGACAGGCAACACACTCCTTTGAAGAGTCCATAAAGAGTTGTTGTCAAATCTTATGTCATACATGATTGTTGGTGGTGAGAGCATCATGGGCTAAATCATTCTAAATATGCAAAACAACCAGATTCCTTTTCTGTCAGATCATTCCACAGCACTGTGGAACATGAACTGGAATTGGTAGACATTGGAACAGAGTAATCCAGATGAGATGTCCAATTATCTAAGGCAGGAGGTGGTAAAGTTATGGATCATATCAGTGGAGAGGAAGAAACACCTGAGGAGAAGCCATGTGTGGGGTTGTTGACTACGTGTGAAAGATAAGGGAAGTATACTGCACAGATGTTCACAGTGTTATTTTTTCTTGAGAGTTCAGAGGTCAGGGTGTTGCTTGGTTTGGGAATATTAGATGAATATTTGACATTTTAAGGTTATGTTGTCTGGAGATGGACCTATTTATATTTAATTGGAAATACATTAGAGTTTCAGAAAATAAATAGTGTATGGAAATTTCACAAACTTGGAGCCAAATGTATAAATCGATAAAACTGTCCAGAGAAAAAACTCACAGAATGACAAAAGAAAGGGGGGAAGAATGACAGCAACCTGGAAAACTTCAAGGTTCAAAGGGAAGATGAAAAAGGTAATGAGAAAAACAGTAATGCAGATCTTCCTCTAATTCCATCTTCCTTCATCCTTCCCTTATATACTGGTGCTCACAGAGTTCCATGCTCAGTTCACTGTTCTTTGACATGTACACCTACCTCTTAAGCTCGGAGGCAAATGACCAACAGCCTACTCGACATTTCTACTTTAATACTTCACAGACAATATAAACTATCAGTTTCTTAAAAGGAGCTCATCATTTTGCCCTATTAAATCAGATATGCCTTTTATGTCTTCTCTTTTAGTAAAGGGCACCAGCATTCACCCAGAGGCTCAAGTCGAAACAAAGCTCTGGATCTTTCTAGGAGATTTTCACTTGCTTATTTTCCACCTCTAATTAGATTCATTGCATCCTGGAAATTTTAAACCTCTTAGAAGATTCAAACCAACTTTCCTCATAATTACCACAATCACTTTCTCTTGAGTTAGGCCTTCATAGTTTCTTAACCTGGTTGCTGAATGACGTCTTAGTTGATTGTTCTCCAGCTTCACCTCCCTCTTGTTGCTCCTGTGATGGATCTGCAAATAAAGATTTGTTTGTATTATTGCCCTGTATGAAACTCAGTAACAAATTCTCATTGATACAATTCAAATTCTCTGGAATTGATCATAACAATGTTTCAAGATTTGGGCCTTGGCTGCCTATTGAGCTTCATCTAAATATGAAATCCCTAATTTACACCATGCTGGCTTGGATTTCAGAATGATCTGATGTAACTATCCATGTATATGTCTTTGATTATTTGAAATGTCTAAATCAGTGGTCAGTGAACTGCAAACTTTAGCCTGCAGGCCAAATCCAGGCTGCCACTGGCTTCCATAAATGAGGATTTTTTTTTTTTAATACAGCCACAGCCTCTTCATTTACATATTATCTGTGACTGCTTTCACACTATATGGCAAATTGAAAAAATGGTGATAGACACCATTTGGCCCCCAAATCCTATGATAATTACTTTCTGGCCCTGTAGTGAAATTGCTTCCCTACCTCTTGTCTAAATCAATCCTATAAATACTAGAGAAACGTGATCCATAACAGGATTTTAGAAGGCAGGAAATGTTGTTTTTATAGGGTGCTATTCCTCAACTTTATAAAGTCCTTTAAAAATTTTCAAGAAAAAATCCAAGTCCAAGGAAGAAATACTTTAATTGGTAGTTATTAAAGGCATACATTTAGTCTGCTGAGATCCACAGTGGAGAATTTTCAGTGAAACGATGTAACAGAGACATTCTGCACCACATTACCTTCTAAAAAGCATCACAGTCTATAGAATCTGACTAAGGTGCACATTATTCTGTTGTGACCCACCCACACTGCTTTAGAAATATCAGGCAAATCAGACACATACGTGTCTATTTTCATTTGGGAGTTTTCTACTCTGATTAATTAAAGAAGTGCAGAACACTAAATTATGCTATCCTCACAAGGTACTTATTTGTTGATTAAGCAAATATTTACTGGGTGCCTGCTGTGTGTGAGTCAGGCACTGTTCTGGACTGACTCTGAATGAATCAGGCCCTAAATCCAGCAGCCTTTAAGAAGTTAGTATTAAATATCTCCTACTATGCTGTGCCTCTTGGGGAGAGCTCAGATGGCTCAGAAATTAGTTGAGAAATTTAAAAATACCTTTTGCTAAAATCTACTAGCCCACATATCCTATAAATTAAAAGTTTATTTGTGTCTTACTTTTAAATTACAAATATACCTTTGAAAATGTTAAGATTAAAATTGAATCACAACCTAGAGTGTTTTGATTCAGTCAAGCAATTATATTTCAGCTAGTCACTTGGAAATGCTAGTGATTTCACAATGCCAGTGTGAAGATTAGCCACATAAAATAAACTCAAGAAAGCATGAAAGAACTAAACAGAAATGTATGAAGAATATAATACCTACAATTCATTTTAAAAACAAAAAGATGAGGTATATCTGAGGAATGAATTAGCAAGCTATAAGATCAGATTTAAAAAATAAATTTGCCCTCAATAAAAAAGGAAAATATAAAGAAATAGCAAAACATAGCTAAGATATATAGAAGCTATAAATAATAATGCTGGCATGCAGCTAGTTCTAGAAAGAGGGAAAAATAAAAGGAACAAACACTTGAGTAAATAATGGAGATACGTTTTCTACAATTTAAAAAAAGATGATATACAACAATTTGAAAGCGCTTAGAAAGTGCCAACGAAGACACTTAGACATAATAATGAGATATACTAATACTGTAGACACCAAGAAAATTTCCGAGGTTTAGAGACATTGTAGATCATATTCAAAGGCAAAGAATATTTTTTAAGATTATGCTACATGTAACATAGCCTTCAAAGTATTGAAGGACCCTAAATAGTTACTTAGAAATACTGTTATATTAAATTAGTCTCAGTCATGCAAGTCCTCAGAAATTTTTGTCTACATCACTGACAAAGGATTAGTATAAAAATGCATAAAAACTCTAACAAATAAAACACCCAATAACCTTATTTTAAAATAAGTGAAACAAATAAATATTTTATAGGAAACAGCACGCTAACCAGATAACAAACAAGATATGACCATTATCACTTGTAATCAGGGAATTGCAAATCAAGATTTCAGTAAGAGAGTATTATAAGGCTATGCAATTAGAAAAAATAGATAAAATTAAAAAGTTTAACCATGTCAACAGGATGTAAAATTACATAGTTTATTATACATAGTTTGTAGGGATATAAATTTGTGCAACCATTTTGGATATAATTTTAATTTATCTCTTATGTTTGGCCGTTTGCACATCCGCAGACACAGCAATTTCATGTTTAAGTAAATACCAAAGAGAAAAACTTGCACATGTACAAAAAGAGATGTGTACAGGAATGTTCTCAGAATCACTGTTCACAGTACTAACAGCTTAGAAACAACACAAACCATTCCTAAATGGGAGAGTCAAAGAGTAATGTGTTCGTTTTCTATTGCTGCTGCTACAAATTACTACAGACTTTGTGAGTTGAAACAATTCAGATTGATTATTTTACTGTTCTGGGGGTTCAGAAGTCTGAGATAGTATCACTGTGTTAAAATTAAGGTATCAGCAGGGCTGTGTTTTCAGATATCCTTTTTAAATTTTTTGCTTTTTCAGCTTCTAGAAGTTTTCTATATTTTTTGATCCATTGCTCCCTTCCATATTAAAAGCCAGCAATGCCTAGTAAAGTCTTTCTCACATAGAATTACTCTGAAATGCTTCCTCTAGCCTCCCTCTTCCACTTGAAAGAATGCTTGTGATTACATAGGGCTCATCCTGATAATCCAGGATA
The DNA here is from genome assembly GCF_024542745.1 of Macaca thibetana thibetana. Classification (NCBI taxonomy): domain Eukaryota; kingdom Metazoa; phylum Chordata; class Mammalia; order Primates; family Cercopithecidae; genus Macaca; species Macaca thibetana. The sequence goes on from NC_065595.1 coordinate 37,389,090, forward strand.
ATCTCCACATCTACCCCCACCAATTCCATCTACAACCTTAATTCTCCTTTGCCATGTAATTTAACCCATTCCCATGTTCTGAGTATTAGGACCAGAATATCTTTGATTTCCATAATCCTACCTCCCACAGTATGCAACCATCAAAACAAATAAACAGCAGTGATGCGGCATCATCTGGATGAACCCTAGCAATTAAGTGGAAATAGTCATCCTCAAAAGATTATACATATCGTGATCTCCTTCTTATAAAGTAAGAAAAAAGTTTAAAAGTTTATATACTTTACAAATGAAGAATTCTAGAAATGATAGTTTGGGGCCCTGTAGATGTGTTGTAGAAAGAGGTGAGTGGGGAGTGGAGACTGGGATGAGGGAGGTGAAATTTTGAAGCACCTACGGTAGTGCCCCAGGTGTATCTTAGCTTGTAAGCAAACAGGTGTCTTGCTCCATCAGATAATTTTTAGCAGTGTGGATTTTAAATCTGCTGATGATGAGTGATATGAAAAATTTTCTACATCTCTCAAAAAATTTAAATCAACATGTTTTTAAGTTAAAAATACATACTTTTACTTTATATACGAAAGTCAATATGTTCAGTAATTAATAGAAAAAAATGAAAAAATGGATTAATGAATTTGAAATGCTTCTTTGGGTTTCCAAAAATGAACCATTAGCATCATCTTCCCGAGTGCTTACATCACACTTTGGTGTATTTTTCACTTACTCATTTACTGCAGAGTGTGAGATTAATGTGATTTAGACCTGAGTGAAGTTGTAGACTAGATTATAATTGACCTTTACTTGTAATTTAGTGCTTTCACTTTGGACAATGATACACAGGGGAGTATTTCCACATTGTGGTGTAAGAGGCAGGGCTGCATGAAGCTATGTGCTAACCCTGTCATCAGAGTATCATGATGCTCCATCTATGCTAATTAGAATTACAAAAGCTGAGCAGGAAATCTTTCATATGTAGAAGAAGCAGGATTTGTTTTTCACAGAGTGGATGTATTAATTCAATTTACTGGTCACTTGAGAGACATGGGCACCCCAAATTATTTTATAGTGCCTTGCATTCCTATCATATATCATGCCTTGCAGTGTACTCTCAGATCCATTATCTTATTAGGAGTCTCTTCTGATCCTGTACGATGGGTTGAAAAAGCATTATTAGTTCCATTATACAGATGAACACTGAGATATGACAAAATTAAATACCTCATCTAAGTTTAAACCTCATCATCATCTAATAGTAGAACCCATACCAAAATTTAAGTTTTCTGAATCCCAGCTATATAAGTAAGGTTGTTGCTATAAATGCCAAAATATATAATCGTTCAAAATAATAGAAGTTTATCATTCAAATAAAGTCGAAAGTACGTGCTCATAATTGGTGTTTTATTTCCTCCAAGTGTGATTCAAACACATAGGTTTTACCAGCAGCTTCCAAAGTCACAGTCTTTGCCTGCATCAATCCGTGTAAAAAGAAAGAACGTGGAATGTTTTTTAGGCCAGACTCAGAAGTGGCATAATTTCTTCTCACATTACGTTAGTAAAACTCAGTCTAATGTCAAGAAAGGCTGGGAAATGTCACCTAGTTGTGTCCCCAGGGGAAGAGATAGTTCACAAGTTCAGTGAACAAGGCTGTTCCCACCACACTAGTAAAGCATGATTCCCACAATAACATGTTGCCAAGTAGGTACATCCATACCTATAGATATATTTATAACTAAATCTCCCTCCAAAGTCAGGAAACGCTGATGATTGAGAAGTATTTTCTCTGTAACAGGTCAAATGACCATGTTCAATGAGGGTTACGAATGTGTTTGTTGATGCAGATCAAAGAGGAAGTTTTGAATAAGGAAACAAAGAAAATTCATGTCAACCTTACTGCAATGAACTGAATGTATATGCTCCCCAAAATTTTACATGCTAAAATACTAACCTCCAATATAATGTTATTAGGAAGTAGGGAACTTAGGAGGCAATTAGGTCAGAAGGGCAAAGCCCTTGTAAATGTGATTAGTGTCCTGATAAAAAAAAAAAAAGACTCCAGAGAGATGCCTCACCCTTTCTGCCATGTCAGGTTAGAGTGAGAAGACAACCAGCTATGAAGAAGTGGGACACCCATCGGACACCACATCTGCCTGTGCCTTAAACTTGGACTTTTCAGCCTCCATAACTGCGTGAAAAAAATTTATGTTGTTTGTAAGCTACCCCATCTATGACAATTTGTTATAGCAGCCTGAACAAACTAAGACACTTGCCATGGTTTGCATTGCAATGGTCACCTGAACAAAGATAAAGATAGCACACACACCAATTTTTCAGGTGCCACAAATTAGTAAAAGTTAGTTAATGTGAAATATCTGGAAATGGAAAAGACTTCCTTATGATATTGCATTTAATAATAGTGTTTATTTTTATTAAATGTATTTTATGTACCAAGTATTGAGTCCAGTACTGAGCAGATTAAAATCTATTATCTCCTGAGAGAGGTAAGTAGAGTATATTACTGTTATTTATGGTAGTTATGTTCTATAATGTTGTTATGAGTTATCAAACACTGAACCAACGCTCCTAGGGAAAATCCAAGGTTAGGTTCCTGTGAGTCTCTGGTTACAACATTTTTATTAACCAATAAATGCATAACCTTGTCTTATAAACATTTCTGTTTAAAGACATCTTATTTAATATAAAATATGGATTAAGTAACATTGAATTTACAGGAAATAGCAGTATAACGGAATAAAGCTTATCTACCACACGTATTTTCTGCATAAGGAATATCGCAGCTGTCTTATGCTTAGGGATACAAGATAGCACTTCAGCAGTAAGATTGGGGACCATTTTTAATTGGTGAAGACAGCAACAAATAACACAAAAATACATACATCATGGCACTAAATATATGATGAAAACTACAGTCGTTTGTAGTAGGAGAGTTGAAACAAGAAGGCAGAGAATTGCCTTGTTTGACCCTCAGCTGGGGATATACACATTGAGCAAGTCAAAGTTTTTGTTGCTCTGTGCATGACCACAAATGAACATGGAAGTACCAGGGGTATCAATTTTGTGGTTGCAGATAAGTTTTAGTGAGTAAGTAAATTCAAAATATAGAACTGGTGAATAAGGAGGATCAATTGTTCTATTTTTATACCCATTTTACAAATGCAGAAATTGAGGCTTAGAGAGGTGAAGCCACTTGCTAAAGTTGTATTATTGGTAAGGGGTCTGCTTAACTCTTGAGACTGTGAGTTTAATCATAATGCCATTTCCTTATGGTCCCATTGGTAGGTTCAGGAACCAATGGTCTTCTATATGGGTTCCTACTTGGATATTTAAAAACAGAATCACTAAGCTAATTGACCTTTAAAATTCCTTGAAATCTTAAAATTCAGTTGTTTCAAGAGTGCTTCTCTTATTTGTATAAATTATAGTACATTTGTGACTAAAATGTTAACAATTTTCCTAACATGATAGCATATTTTTCTATAAGCTCTCAATATTTTAACTAGATTTCATTGTGACCTATTTCTTTTGTAATGTTTATTTACTTTTCACCACAATGTAAAAACATTAAGTTTGAACAGTTTTACTAAGCCTCTTTTACAAAAATCTATACCATGAATTTCTCTGGATTTTGTTGCTATCATTTACTGAGAACCACAGATCCTATGGTTTGCTTTTCATTCATGGTACATATTTCTAGTGACCTTCTGGGAGCCATGCACAATCGCATGGTTAGGAATTACAAATACTAAGTTGACCTCTTTTTTTGGAACTCAAGTTGACCTCAGCCCTCAAATATAGGTTTTGAAATTCTTCATTATATGACTTTTTGAAACATATTTTCAAACTTTAAGTATTCATATGAACTACCACATTTCTAATCAGATAAACTCTCTTACTTTCGCCAACCTGTCTACAAACTTTCTTACTGAGGAAATTATAACTTCTAGAGTCAGGGAAGGAAGGGACAGGAATTGAATAGAAAAATGACATATCTCAAGTAAATATTTACTATACATTTTATATACAAACCTTCCAAATTCCTGCTCCTCCATGGTTATAGCAGTAAGAATTTGGGGAAAAATTTTTAATAGAGTGGGCTCTGTCATGCAATGTAGGCGAAACCAAGAAGGACTCGCTTGTACAAGGTATAAATGTGTCCTCTTTGGCATCTTTTTTGAAACAATATAACTAGATTTTTTTTCCAGTGAATAACCTGGCTCACTTTGTTATTTTTATACGATAAAATCATTATCTTTCCTGATTCTCTGCCAGAATATTTTTTGGAAGAAATATATGGGTGACCTTTAGAACAAGTTTGCCTCACTGAAATTATTTCATTGTTCTTGACTTTTCTTAAGCCATGCTTGAATGAATGAATATTTAATGAACAGCTGTAGCCACAATTATCTATAGTTCAGGGGCAATGTATAAAGAAAATAATACAGCAATCTGTGATGCTTTTAACCTCTTCACAAATTTGATTAAATCAGTGGATTGGATGAAGAACCCATGTATCTTCTCTTGTAAAATCAAAGGTCTGATCAAATCTCCTGCCACTGGCAGAGGTCTTGCACAGGAATCTGTTCTCCAACCTCAGTTTCTGAGAGTACAGCAGACACCAGTGCATGTACTCAACCCACTCATCATTCTACACTGCAGAGTGTTATACAGATCTCAGCTGCCCTTGCCTGTCTTTTTACCCATCACTTTCCCAGACAGCCACCTCTTTAAGCGCTGTTTTTTAACCTGCCATAACAGCACAGAAGCCTAAGTGCCATCAAACATCCTTGGGGGCAAAACATGATGCTCACCGGAACAGAATACAGTCTGGCTTCTGAGATGCTGCATTCTTATCACCCTTATTGTCTAGTCAAGTAAACTTTTAGAGGCTTTTTGATTGAATACTTTCTTCAAATGGAATTTTTCATGGAAATCTACTATGTAAAACAGATAGGAGGTTCTTGCTATGCAAAATAAAGTAGATAGAACCCAGTGTGGAACACTCAGATTTCCCTTGTTCAGCTACAACCTTGCACGTGGTGCTTGGAACATTTCCATAGGCTCGCAGGACTTTAAGGCATGTGACTTAGATGCATTGGCCTACTCCAAAGACTTGGGCTTGAGCATTTTTTCCACCTTTTATCTTTAAATTCTCAGGCACTCTTTCTGATATCCCAGACTTCTCTTCAGGCCAAGATCTAATATGGATCCCTAATAACTTGGATGGGGCTCCTGGGCTTCTTGCATGGCCCACTCCCAATATGGCAGTATGCCACCAGGGCCTTACAGCTGACTCCTCCTTCATGTTCTTATCGTTTAACCCAGCTCATGTTCTCTATGACATATATCGGGCTGAGCTGAATTATACGTGTAGCAAGATCTGATTCCCTTCAGTCCTTCTTCAGTCCTTTGGGTTGCGGACCAGGGCCTCACATTGTGAATTTAAAATCACACAGAACTATAATGCAACCTTAAATGTCCTGCCACCAGCCCCCTCTCTACCTCATTTGACCTTGTAGGTCACTCATGTTGTTTCAATTTTATTTTGATCCCTCCAGCTTGAACTCCACCAAAAGACACATTAGCTTTAAATGGATAGAAATCACCAATACATGCAAAGACAAAACTATCCAAATCAGACCTAGTCTAAGCCTTGGCAACACTGCCTGAGACTACCCTTAAATCATCATTCTCCACCCTAGTTTCACTTTGATTAGGATACAATACTCTTTGTACCTGACCCAGAAGTTGTTTTAGCAATTCCTTAGGCCCCTTGCTCATGAAGGACTATTAAGCATTTTGTCACTGGCTACTGAAGTATGTGTCTAGGTGGCAGAACCCCCTTTTGGGCTGCATTCTGCTTCATGAGATGGCATACGGGGCACTAATTTTACATAGTACGTCTGTTCATGTAGGGATGTTTTGACAAACCATAATACCTGGACAAGGCTACTTGATGCTGCAGGTGACCTCCTAAGAGATTGAGCTGCCTCTGTCTCTGCCCCATAACCAGAGGACTGAGCAGAATTAGATCTTGGTACACATATAATTCAGCTTTGCCCAATGTGTGACATTAGAGTATATGACCATGGATAAACAGTGAGAAGCATAAGGAATAAAAAGGTGTCAGCTCTGGGGCCCTGATGACATAGTCCCACATTGGGCTTAAGCAGTTGTGTTGAGGATACAGTAGGTGTACGAAGGCACTTTATGCCCTGGTGAGATAACAATGGTGGGTCACTTAGGAGTATTCCTGGTAGTTACCTCCACCCTCGTTTCAGAAACTCTTTTAAACTGTATAATATAGAAGAAGGCTGTCTACCTTAATTATACACACACACATACACATACGTACAGGTGCACCTGTTTGTCTCTGAATAATGTATTTACCTAATTAGTTAACATTTGGCATTTGCTATAGGTTTTATGTTGAACACTGCTTTTTGTTCTGAGTATCTGACCTTGAGGTTCTATCACTTTAACACCACTCTTATTATTATTCATGAGATGCATTCAGGATGAGTTTTCACTGAAAAATTGTTTTGGGTTCTGATTATGATGCTAAAACCCAGTTGACTGATGGCTTTGTCTTAGCTCTGAGAACAGTAGCTGTTGATATTATGGTGATTAAAGCAACAGAAGTTCCAGTAGTTGGGGTATGAAAAGAAACCCAATTTTTCCATTGAGGGGAACCCAGTGAATGATGCATGACTTTAGAACCAAGAGTGAAAGGACAGCCATAGAAGCATTTCTACCACCAGATGGTGTTTGTCTGCTTCTGTGTACTAATTGCTATCAATAATTAAACACAGGTCTCTGATTCATATGCAGAGAGGCAGTGATTATTAAATTAAACATTTTAGAATCATTATAGTACATTTTATAGGTTCAGCTAAACACAGCGCTCTGGCTGATTATGATTAAACTTACTGATACTAAATTACATATTGATCCCATAAACATCAAGACATGCAGAGAAGCAATGAGAAGAATGCTTATAACTAGAAGCATTTTAATTTTAGATGATAATGGGGCAGTTGTTAATGAAACATCAGGCAGAGGTTTGGGTTCTCCCAGTTGACTTTCTTCACATAGGAAATGTTTTATTTTTCCATTCATAATAATAAACATTAATTATAAATTGTATCTAATTTTCCAAAGTACCTAATTATCAATGGTAGACTCAAATATCTTGAAAAATAAAAAAAATAAATCATTTGGGTTTCTCAGTATTTTCTTAGAACTTTAAACACGGTAACAACTTAAAATTGTTTTAACTTTCTTGAATGCTCATCAATAAAAGAGGCAGATAAGCTGCATTGCATTCATCAACTACAGAAACTGAAAGTTATTTTGAAAAGGACATAACATTGATTTTTTTTAATTGTGGTTCACACTGGCCACTACCATGCTATGTGACCTTGTATCAGAATTCTTAACTAAACTGAGTATTTGTGCCCACACCTAGATTTTAAAAAGGAGGGTTTAAAGATCTCTGAGATCTCTAACAGCTATAAAATTATATGGTTCTATTATATTATTAAAGTCCACAGCTATTTGAGAGAAAGTTGCATTAGTACAAAGGGAAACATATTGCTCATAGAATCCACAGGTTACACTTGATGATTCACTCATTTCCAGTCATTTCATCTGCAGATGCATTGACTGATACAGACACTTTCACATTCTGCATCATCATCCTCAATCACAGCAATCAGATGATGCAACGTGTATGAAGGACTATCTCTCAATTATGAGTCATGAATTTAAAGATGCTAGAGGTGACAATAAATAATGAAAACATTTATATTAAAGAGAAAGAGTACTGTTCTTTTAAAAATACATAAATAGATTGTTATTCTTATTGCTAATTTGTTAACTGCTTTGAAACATATTGTGCCCTGATGTTACCATTTTGATTAAAAAATTTTGGGACATTACAGTGTGTGAGATGCATCAAGAACAGATAATCCCTTCACAGCGCTTTTATCTTCAAGGAGTTCCAAACATTTTGCAGTAGGGCTTTCAATTAAAGAATGAATGTTTGATTTATTTCTCTTCTTTTATTTCTCATTTTGGTTTGCTACTAGAATGCCTGTGCCAGGTTAGAGACAAGTTCAACAGCAGAGTAATACAGCACATGATTTCAACAAGGTCAGAGGATTAACACAAATGAATGCAGTTGTAATATCAACTCAATTTACTCGATTTTATCAGGTTTCTACAGTATGGCCTCAAGGAACTTATCAATTCCTTCAACCACTATAGGATTCATTTTCTAGAAGTAACTTATTTTCTAGGGGTAAGCAAGCAACAAAAGAGAAAACCTCTACTACTTCTCATGTTAGGCTTTAATATATTTATCTATAAAATAAAATTTTTAACATTTTCATACAAATATTATATATGATGAAGAGTAAGTTTTGCCAGTTAATGGAATTAGGTTAATTTCATTTCATGTTACTTTCAGCATTACATTTTATCCTTTTCTATTTCATTTAGAGATAAAATATTGTGCCCACTGTCCTCAGTAGATGTTTCAAACTCCTTTTACCCTCTAGTTGTAATAACAATGCTTAGGTTTTATGTTTTGGAAAGTTTTGCTTATGTACATGTAATGTTTGTTCATTTTAGTTTGATGGAATCATCACAAATAAATATATTAGGCTTCAACTTCAATGAAAGATTATCTTAGATTACTCGTTTAGGGTCTTGAAGCAATCAAGACAACAGTATAATGCTTTTAATATGTTGGTCTGTAATGTATTTTATTGGTTAAAAAAGACACTGCATATAAAATAAAAATTAAATGAAAATAAAAAGAGTAAGTTAGAAGCACAATAGTTTCTACATATACAAAAGTGATCCCGGATGGAATGTAAGTGCCATGTATACCAAATTTAGTGATTCAGTAAAATAAAAAGAACATATTTAAAGTAGAAATAATATTTTTATTTTTCTAACACTTTGCTTTAGTGTGAAATTCCCATGAATACTGACAAGAGGTCAATGAAAGCAAACATCATCACATCACAGGGGGCCATAAGAATGATGCAAAGAGTGGATGATTGTACTTAAACATACAGAGACTTGAGAGGAGAAAATGCATGCACATTCATGGAACATGGACAGATACAGACAAAGAACCACATTACACATGTAAGCTGCTGCCCAGGCAGGCAAGGAAACATTATTCATAAGCTCACAAAGGCCATTTGAAATGTAGAAATAGCCAAAATGCAAGACTGCATAGAGCAAGTGCACTGCGATGCACATACTCCTGTACAGATGTGCTTTGGAAAGAGAGAGAATTCTCAACTGCCTTTCCCATTTCAGAATGCATTTTTGAGTGGATGAGAATGTTATTAGCTTGTGGGTCTCTACATAAAGGCACCTTTATCTGTATGGGGAATTAGTGCCAAGAATGACAGATAAGGAGTCCATGGCAAGGAAACACTTTTGATATTGATCCTGAAACATGTTTAGGAAGAGTTACAAGAAACTGTGCAGTTCAAAGGATTTGGGCATATACCCTGTAATCATTTAGTAATCAGTTCTGAAGAAAACTCAATAACTTAGCATCCCTAGAGAAAAGGGAGTCACTTCAGCAGGTACTTCATTTATTGTATGTAGTGCTTTTAATCCAATGACTTTTATTTAGTTAGGTCAATGTACTTACTTTCCATTGCATGTAGAAATTCACAGAACTATTATGCACATTTCAAGCAGCACACAAGAATTTTTAAAATTCTTATCCTGACTGCAAATTCCTAATTTATGTCTGAGAGTTTATTTCCTCTTTCCAGGTATCTGTCTTCAGATTTTAGTTTTGATTCCAGAGTTACTGAAGGTAATGCAAAAGCAACAAAAGAAAATTACCTTTATCCTTGCCTTCTTAGATGGAACTTGTTTTCAAGATTTATCTGAATATTTTCTAGCTGCTCCATGAATTCAAAATGTTCTGACATAAAGAAAAACAAACAAACATATGCCTGATCATAAAGAAAAGTGAGTTAAATGATAGATTCAAGGAAACTTCAAGGCCGGGAAGTGTTTTATAAAAAAAAAAAAAAAATTGCCAAGGTGATGTTTTACGTAGTGCCCCCACCATGGCACTGAGTTGTTTTCCCACCTTTTCTTACAACGTTCATGCTCTTACTTCTTTAGATGGTTTTGCAGATACAGTGACTATTAAGTTATAAATAGGGCCAGGCTGGGTCCGGCGACTCAGGCCTATAATTCTATGGGAAGCTGAGGCGGGTGGATCACTTGACCTCAGGAGTTAGAGCCCAGACTGAGAAACATGGCAGAACCTTGACTCTACAAAAATAAAAATACAAAAATACAAAAAATTAACCCGGCGTGGTGGTGCATGCCTATAGTCCCGTCTACTTGGGGGATTGAGGCAGGAGGCTCTCTTGAGCCCAGGAAGTCAAGGCTGCAGTGAACTGACATCACACCACAGTCCTCCAGCCTGGGTGACAAAGTGAGACCCTGTCTCAGACAAAAAAACAAAAAAAAGTTATAAATAGTACCTGAGGGGAGTAACTGCAGAAAGCCATTATGCAGAAAGTCACTATGACCTAATACTAAATTGAATCTAATTAATCAGATAAATCTGGGCAAGGAGAAGGAAAAGCCCAGGAATGTGAAAATAGAGATGAAAAAGTGAGGGGGAAATGAAGTTTGGGTGTGGGTAAATTCCTTACTCTGCGTGAGGCACCGTGTGGTAAATTCTAGGAGTCCTGAATGCCAGAAAGATGAGAAAGAAAAGAAAAAGGAGAAAATGTAGACAATGAATAAAGAAATGCTGAAGACAAAATTTTTCTTTCTTCATTTTTTTATACCAACAACCACCCTCGAGTAATGCTTTTATGCTGGCCATATGGAAGGGGAATGTTGCTGCAAAAACAGGGAACAGAGTTTGAATCCGCCCTTCACATCTTCTAGCTCCTTTAATTCTTCATCATTCACTTTGGAAGACATAAGTAAAAGAGAAACTTTAGAAAGAGTTTGGAAGAAATTAATATAAAGTTTAAAAGATGAAAATGCAATATCAGGAGGAGAAGCTTGCAGAATTGGATTTCTCCCTTCTCTAAAGTTTCTTTAGTAATTTTAATCTAGAATGTGGTAATAAAATCTGCTTATCCAATACAATGAGTTTCTGAAAACAAAACAAAACAAAACAAAAGAACCGTCAATCTCACTTCATAGGGGAGATGAGATCACTTAGTCCCATTTTCTAAAACATACCTATGTTGCTATATATGCTCCACAGATGGATATTGATTGTCTTTGTTAATACCATTAACAACAGAAGACAGGAGACTAATGAAGGTTTATGATGTCAGAAATGAGCTTGGTTTCTAGATTCAAATGGCATGAAAAGTTCAATGAGGACCTGACTCAAACTTGAGATAGTCCCAAATGCTGCTAATAATAACATCAAGCCTGGTTGGTGTGGATCAATAATCTCTGGACAGATAAAGCATAATTCATAAATGATTGAATTTGGAAGGACATTGAGAATAGACTGAAATAAAGCTTATTTACTCTCAAGATGGGGTTATATTAATTTAAAGCTACATTAAATATGTCACTCTTTATCCCTGTAAAGCATGAAATGCTTTCAAATCATCAATAGGCTAGAATGAGTCAATGTCCATATACATTTATAGCACTGATGACATGTTATTGTACTTTTTGGTTGTTAATAAGCTTATCTTTCTCATTGAAATATATTCTCCTCAAATATAGACTCAGATATTTTAATTCATCCTTTCATTTTCAATACTTGAAAGTCCATGGGTTGACAGATACTTAATAGATGCTTACTGGATGAAGAACTCAAACAAGTACAAGCCCATTATGTTGGTGTCCAGGCTGTACCACAAACTCTTGTTAAGCTATTTCCAATATTTTAGACACTACTGTCCTGTACAAACACTACTAAAATTTACCTTCTGTACTCCCTGCATCTGTTTAAATCTTTCCTTTTCAAAGAAACTTTTATTGCAGTTATATGATGCAGAGACATGTTTACACTTTCTTTTGCTTGATCCTGCATAAATCAGCCCACTAATAACAATTTATTTTGGAAACTCATATTCCAAAATGGAATTTTGTTCTTCTTTACAAAAATGCAGATGACATATTTTTGATGCAGAAAATCCCAGTGAATAATAAAAAATAAATCTTCCAGCACTAATAATTGAACTTAGTAAGATCATAAGATATCAAGGCAATGCAGAAAACTCAATTGTTTGTTTCTCCTCACAAATAATGAACATTTAAAACCCAAAATTTATAACACAATATCAATATAATATATTTACGAATAATAAAATACTTAGTCATCAATCTAACAAAATATGTACTGGGTTTGTATTTGATACACTACAAAATGTGGATTAAAAAAAAAGAAAACAAAGAAAACTTAAATAAGTACAGAGACTTACCAGGTTCATGGTTTGGAAGATTCAGCAGAGTAAAGATGTCAATTCTTCTCAAAGTGATCTATGGATTTAATGTAATATCAATCCAAACCCCAGATGGAGTTTTGTAGATATAAAAAAGTTCATTCTAAAATGTATATGAATGGGCAAAGGAACTAGAACAGCTAAACATTTTGGGGAAAAAATGTTGGAGGAATCACATTAATAGGAGTCAAAACTTAATATAAAGCTACAGATATAAATACAGTGTGGTATTGGCAAAGTTATACATACATAGATAAATAGAATGGAGAGTCCAGAAATACCACCATGAAAATATGGTCATTTCATCTTGACAAAGATGCAAAAGCAATTAAACGGAAAAAGGAAAGTCTTTTCAACAAATGATATTGGAGCAGTTGGTAATCCATATGTAAACAAAACTGAACCCGAACCTAAACATCAGACCTTATTCTAAAATTAATTCCAAATGAATTACAGATCTAAGTGTAAATGTAAATAAATATAAACTTTTAAAATAAAGTCTTTCTGACTGAGGTTAGGCTAAGAGATTTTGGAAATGATACCAACACCATGATCCATAAAGAAGAAAGATGGTAAATTATACTCTTGACAATGCAAAGACAAGGTACAGATTGTTAGGAAATATCTGTAAATCACACATGCAACAGAAGATATCTACATATCTGTAGTCCACTAGAATGTATTAAGGAATCTCAAAACTTAGCAGTAATAAAATGAAACATTCTATTTAAAAAGTGGATGTAGAATTCAAAGAGATACTTCACCAAAGAGTATAGATGGCATGTAAGCACATGAAAAGATGTTCAATATCATTAGCCATAAAATAAACGCAAATGAAAACCATAATAAGGCATCACTACGTATTTTGCATACCTAGTCAAATGACCAAAATTAAAAATACAGACAATACCAAATGCTGATGAGTACACAGAGCAAATGGAACACTCATGCATTGTTGATGGGAATGCATTGGAAAATGGTTTGGCAATTTCTTTCCTTCTTTTCTTTCTTTATCTTTCTTTTCTTTTTTTTTTTTTTTTTTTGTTGAGATGGAGTCTTGTTCTCTCACCCAGGCTGGAGTGCAATGGCTTGATCTCAGCTCACTGCAACCTCTGCTTTCCTGGTTCAAGTGATTTTCCTTCCTCAGCCTCCCGAGTAGCTGGGACTATAGGCATATGTCACAATGCCCGGCTAATTTTTTTGTATTTTTAGTAGAGACAGGGTTTCACCATATTTGCCAGGCTGGTCTCGAACTCCTGACCTCAAGTGATCTGCCCACCTCGGCCTCCCAAAGTACTGGGATTAAAGATGTGAGCCACAGTGCCCTGTCTGGCAATTTCTTATCAAACAATACACAAACCTATTACAAGACTTGATGGTTTATTTTTCATTCAATGAAGGACATTTGGTTTGTTGCCAGTTATGCTCTCTTTTTTTCCGTTCTTTCCTCCTCCTTTCCTTTCTTGCTTGCTTTCTCACTCATCTTTCTGATTAGCTTCTTCCTTTTCTCCATAGTCTTGCTATCTTCTCTCCCATCTCCCTACTCCTTTACCATTTTATCTGTTTTTGCTTTTTCTTCCTTTCTGTCTTTATATGTTGGCCTATGCTATATCCTGGATATTGGCAAAAATTTAACCTTAGATGTTTAGATGACATTTAATAATTTTCTACAATTTCAATAGAAATAATCAGCAATTTTGAAAGCCATGACTGCGCATCAAATTCACTAAATATGGCTGTATGCCAAAAGTGAATAAGTAGGTTATAGTTCAATTAAAAATAATTAATTTCAGTAAAAGATGGAAGGGGTTAGAAAAATGTGCAAACAAGACTAAATTAATTTCAGTAATTCCTAACTGGGATTATCCACTGTTACCTAAAAAATAACATTTTAATAGTTGTGGTTTGACTCACTAAGCTATCATTGACTTTTCCTTTCTTTATTGGTGGTTATCTTCTCAGATATTGAATTATTTCCTAAGTTAACCTTTCAAATTTTTTTTTCTTCCTTGCCACTATTAAATCATATTGTTAAACTTTGATCTTAATTTCTCCACCATTGCTTATGAGTGTGTGTCCTGCTTTCTAAGGCAATATACTCTAAAAAGAGACAAAACAGCATGACTATTATATGATTTCAGATGCTCAGGGAAGGACACAGGTGATTTTGCCCCTTTCATAACTCCCTGGAGTATAGAACGGTATTTGGTTCCATTCACAGAGGTAAGTCTTTAAACTACATATATCCTCAAGAGAAGTCACAAAAATATTTTATTTCAATATGTGCTATAAGAAACTGTTACTAGTTTTTCACTTGAGAGTAGATATGAGTTTGTGAAAGGAAGAGGAGAAAAACAGTAAGCAGATGAATGTTAAATTCGTGTGACGAAATGGCTACAGTGAAGTCAGGGAAGTTTATATAAAGCAAGGATGAGGAAGCAAAGATATAGTTCATCTTTTTGTGGGGAGACCGGGCATGTTGATTGCTACATGTGGATTTTTGGCATTGGAAGTGACACCCGATACAGGGTTCAGTGATGTGGAAGTCAGAGGTATTTTATCTGGGGTAGAGAACAGGGTTATAGCATCTAATAATTGAAAGGAATCTTGCAGGTCAGGGAGTTCTATACTTTCCAATCCTTACTCCACTATTCTGACACTACATAATTATTCCAGCCCCTTGAACTTTATCCCTAGCCGAGTTATATATATATATAATCGGACTCCTCATATGCTGTGCAGCTTCTAGGATTCTCAAGTGAAAAATGGGACTTGTATCTTCTACGATTCATTTGCTAAGGCTGAGACCACGGTGAAGAACATTTGGAAATGCATATTCATTTTACGTAAAAGTTCAAGAAGTTCACATTTCATATACATTGTCTTCATACAATCTTTATGCAGAGCTTTTTCTTCTTTCTTCCTACTAACCATCTATTTTTTCAATATGTATACTGCGATAAAAGAAACAGCTCAGAATTAATATGTTACTGTAAATACAAAGGGTAAGTGCAAATCTTTGAGATAGAATTTAAAGTGAGTAGATAGTTAAAAAGTTAAAGATTACTCAGAATAATACTCAGGTTTTATTTTTAAAAGACCCATAGATGCATCTTAAATCTATGCATAGTTTATCTCTAATTTCACTTATTTTTTTTTATTCTTTAAGTCCAATTGCCAGTCACATTCTTCTCTCTTATAGGCATCTATAAGCATGTGTAGGCATTTATTAACATGGGGTTGAAAATACGTTTACCCTTGTAAAACATGTAGCAATGTTACGTTTATGTACACACATAACTTTTGGTAAACTTTTTTGACATACATATATATATGTATATATATATATAGCAGAGTACACAAATTATAACATGTCAACTAAATGAATTAAAGACAAATAAAAAACTTTATATCCTCTCGCCGATCAATATAGAGAATATCAACAACCCTGAAACCGCCTATGTGCTCCATACCAGTTACTGACCCCTACAAATATAATCACTATATGAATTTTACCACTATTGACTAGTTTTTCTTGTTTCATAAAATTTAAATAAGTGGAATCACATATTATGCACTCTTTTTTCTGTTTGGTTTCTTTCATTTAACATTGTATTTACTAAATGTATTTTGTTATATGTAGCAGTATTTCCTTTTTCATTTCTGTATAATATTCTACTGAATACACTTATTTATCCAATTTAATATTGATAGGAAAAGCCAGCTGTTTCTAATTTTTGGCAACTGCAAATAATGCCACTATGAACACTCCAGTCATTTAAATTTAGAATTTAGCAATAGGAGGAATTGGAGGGCCTTAATGTGTGACTATGTTCTGCTTACTAAATACTGTAAAATATTTTCTATAAATGTTTGTACTAATATAAACAACCTAAGACAGAGGCTCTTGTTGTCTTATATTTTCTCAAAACTTAGAATCTACTCCACTGATCCTTTTGGTAGGTGTGTAGCACTATCCATTATGTGTGATTTTAATTTGCATGATTTTAGTGACCGCTGATGCCAAGCTACTTTCCTATGATCATCTACCTGGGATATAATATCTTTCATAGTAAAGTGTCTCTACAAGACTTTTGTCCATTTTTAATTGAAATATCTGTCTTTTAAACATTGATTTTTCTTTAAATATTTTGGATACAATTCCTACATCAGGATTATACATTGCAAATATACCCTCTAACTTCTACTCTGTGGCTTGCCTTTTTTGTTCTCAAGTCATCTGTAATCTGTATTCTTCCCTCTTTTTTTCCTGTCAATGTTACCAGGAATTGTATACCTGGAGAGTATAAACCATATACTCTCTAAGCACATTTAGAGCTATTTTCTGTAGATCTTGATATGACATGTTATCATTATCATTCAGCTCACAATATTTTCCTCTAATTTCTATTGAGATTCTTCTGTGATCCATGTTCAATGTTCTCTTGTAAAGATTATTGGGTGTGGTAGTTGATAATTAGGTCAAATTTATTAATTCGTTTAAAAAGTCTATATCTGTACTGATTTTGCTTGCTTTTTGTATCAGTTATGACAAAGTTTGGGTGAGTTTTCTTTATGATGTGGATTTTTTAATTTCTCATATAGTTCTTCCATGTTTGGCTTTATATCTCCTAAAGCTATATTAATGGGCACAAATTTTAAAGCTTTATATCTTCCTTACATAGCGAGAAATTTATCACTCTAACCTATATCGCTCTGATAAAATGTTTTTTTTTTCTAATTCCAGTTTGTCTGAAGTAAAAATCTACTTTTCTCACACACATGTCTATCAGAATATACAGTTGTATAGATTGGTGCAAAAGTAATTGCGGCTTGTGTGGTTAAAAGTAATGTCAAAAACCTAAATTACTTTTGTACCAACCTAACAGAATATATATTATATATATGGTATATATATTCATATATATATATATATTTCCACCCTTTGGTGAGTGTACAAGAGGTAGGATATTTTTCTTTTCACTTTGTTGTTTTTTCATTTTTAAATTTTGTGTCTCATAAGCAGTATAGAATTAGTGAGTTCGGTTTTTATCTTTTTCCTAGTCTGACAAACTTTTATTTTATTTTTAAAAGGAATATTTAGTAATTAATTAATGTAATGATACTTTTAGATTAATATAATCCAAATTGTTACTTATATTCTATTAAACCACTTATTTCTCTCTCTTTTCTATTCTTTTTTTCTTTTAGCTTTTATTACCTTTTTGGCACTTCTTAAGTATATTTTTCCTGCTGTTGTTTATAACTATCTTGGAGATTACAACTCAACTATAAGTTATTACTTTTAACATTTTCCGGATTTTAAAACATTGAAACCAAATTTATTCCATTTTACCCTTTAAATTATTGTTGGCCATATATTTGAAATCCCTCTATATGTTAGCTCACACCATGCATATTTATTATTAATATTAATTTATACTTAGACGTGTTTTACCCTTTTCCATGTTTTTTGTTTTGCTCTGCATTTGGGTTTTGTCTGTGATCACTTTCCTTTTATTAGTCAATATTTGCCATCAATGGATTTTCTAAGTTTCCACTTTTCTAGAAAGTTCTTTCTTTCACCTTGACTTTTGCTGTCATTGAATTTTAGATTGGCAGTAGCATTTTAAAGTTGCTATTCTACTGTCTTCAGACATCTGTCATCTCTATTAAGATGTTGGATGAGTCTTATTGCTGCATTTTAAATGTTATTATCTTATCTTCTAATTGTTTTCAATATGTTTTTCTTTGCCTTTTGGTCTTAGTCATTTAACTATGAGACTTTATGTGGTTTTATTTTAATCCTGTTTGGAGTTTTTAGTGTCTTTAGAACATACTAGTTGATCTTTTTCATTGTGTTGAGAAATTTCATTGCCATTTTTTTTTTCTTCAAATATTGCTTCTATTTAATTTTGTCTTTCCCTCACTTCTGGGTTGCCAAATTGTACTTCTGCTATTACTGTTTACCATGTTTCATTATATCTCTTAACCTCTTTTCTGAATTTTCCACACTTTCATTGCTCTATTTTAGTCTGGATATTATTTATAGACTTTTCTTCTGGTTCACAAATCCTCTCTATTACTTTATTCAATCATGATGTTCATTTACTCCTTATTTGGGGCAAAACTGTATTTTCTAGGTCTAGAATGTTAGTCTCAGTTTTCTAAATTCTAATTATCTGGTAAATAACTTCATCTTATTATCTCTTATCAATATTAATGACAGTTGTCTATGTCATTACTCTATTTACCTATTTTTATTGCATACTTCCTACTTGATATGTTTAACTCCATGCTGGACATTGTGTATAAAAAATTGTAGCAGCCCTCGGTGTATCCACTCAAGAACTAAGATACATGGAGCCAGAGTTATGTTTCTATAGGGTTCATTCTACAAACGATTTATCTGTTCTTCTTGGTGTAGTTCTTCAGTAGTCCCAACTAAAGCCTGTGGAGATTACTAAGAATTCTTTTTTGTTTGTTTGTTTGTTTGTTTGTTTGATGGAGTCTCACTCTGTCACCAGGGTGGAGTGCAGTGGCATGATCTCGGCTCACTGCAACCTCCACCTGCCGGGTTCAAGTGATTCTGCTGCCTCAGCCTCCCGAGTAACTGGGACTACAGGCACGCACCACCATGTCCAGCTAATTTTGTATTTTTACTGGAGACGGGGTTTCACCATGTTGGCCAGGATGGTCTCCATCTCTCTACCTCGTGATCCGCCCGCCTCGACCTCCCAAAGTGGTGGGATTACAGGCGTGGGTCACTGCTCCGGGCCAAGAATTATTTTCATTGATGGATAATACGGCATACATTTTATATCCTCAGCACCATGAATCAGGTGAAGCCATCATTTTGTTTTTCAGTAGTTTTCTGCTTAGCGTCTAAACCTCTCGCCTGAAAGTTGAAATACTGAGCAATTGTCTTGGGTCTAAAAATCACTCAGGGCAGTGACAATTTCTGTATCTTCTTCCTTTTGAGGATTCCAGCCCCTTCTGTCCTACCTGCCTAGGCATTCCCTAACTCTAATTATTGCTTCTTCAGTCCTGTGAGATTAGTAAAATACCTGCTTGCATTTCTATTTTTTAGCTCTGTTTCTTTTCCTGATTTCTCAGTTTTTTTAAATTTTCTTTTAAGAATCAGAAAATTTCCTGAGAGGAAAAGTAACTTGCAAAATGTCAGTTCACCTCTCTATAGTTTCCGTTGTATCTTGGCCCTAGAATCTTTAGTTGCCTCATCAATTCATAAATGCTGCAATACAAAGTTTTTCAAACACATTTCCTATGGCTTTCTAATTGTTTTTGGCAGGTCTGCCACAAATAAAATGCACTATAACCTAAATGGTGTTTTCCTATAACTCTAATTATCTAACATAACATTTTATAAGGTATAAGTGTATTGGTATATATATGTATTTTAGATATAGATAGATATACATATAGGTACAGATATAGATACAGATATAATTGGTTGCTTTTAACTTCAGAATTACAGAATCCTAACTCAATTTATTCGTTCATATTACAATGGATATTTATAGGTTGCCTTCAACTTCCTGATATTACAATGCTGCCAAGTATATTATCAAACATGGAACCTCCTGGCCCTGTGTAAAACTTTCTCTGTTATTTATATGTGTTAGTGAGGAGATTGTTGGTTTGTTGCCTTGTTGGATGTGCACACACATGAACACACTTACATACACACATATATATACTTTCAATGGTGTTCTACTACATAATCATCGAAGATTATAGTTTCTTAATTTTAAGTCCATATCTTTTAAAAAAATAGCATATGTTTTAATATCTTCTCACTTTTCTTCGAATTCCTAGTAATCCTATGATAAATATCTGAGGAAATATCTCTGTTCTCTAAGAGTTTTCATGCCTTGAAAATAACTTGAATTTTACAGTTTGAATTTTTAAAGAATGATGGTAAAATTTTGTCATCCCAGATAAATGGCCCAAACCTGGAATTAAAATGGTCTGTAAGTGGTTGGAAGAAGTGATAATGTCTGTAATTAGCAGCTATATTGCTGTATATTTCTCATCAATATTTTTCACAATTTTGCTTTATGCATTTGATGGTAAGCTATTTGGAGCATAAGCCTTAAAAAAGGTTGCTCTTTTATTGTCAGTATATACTTTCACATTATAAAATTGTGTATTTTATTTCTTTTGATGTTTTATTCTTGACTTTTTTCCTCCCCAAGACAGGGTCTCACTCTGTCACCTAGGCTGAAGTGCAGGCAAGTGATCATGGCTCATTGCAACTTTGGCCTCTTGGGCTCAGATGATCCTCCCACCTTCACCTCCCAAATAGCTGGGACCACAGGCGCATGCCACCATACCCAAATACTTTTTGTAATTTTTGCCGAGACGGGACTTTGCCACATTGCCCAGGCTGGTCTAGAACTCCTGAGCTCAAACGATCTGCCTGTCTCGGCCTCTTGAAATGCTGGGATCACAAGTATGCCAGCATGCCCAACCCTCCAAAATTTCTGGGATCACAGGCGTGCCACCAAACCTGGCCAGTTTTATTTTTGACTTTTTAAATTAAACTTAATCTTTTTCATTTATCTATGTTTAATAACTCATTGTGCATTCTGTTATTTCAGTGTTTTAGCCACTTTTATTTCAGTATTTTTACTGTGAGCAGCATATGGTTAAACTTTATTTTTTTAACTCAGTGTAAGATCTTTCACCTTGGAATCTGTAAGTTTTCCATGCTTACTTAGATGATTAGATTTTACTCACGCTATCTGCTTGTTTTTCTTTTTTATCATTTTTATGATTCATTTTAACCTTACTCTTGCTTCCTGTTTTTTTTATATCTGTCTATTTTATGTAAGACTATATATAATCCAGTAATTTTTGAGCTTTAATCCATGCCAGTTTTACCAGTGTTTATCTTTATATTTTCAAAATAAATATTGTCTAATAATAAAACATTTGTTACATCTCCATTACCTGAAATGAATAATTTACTATACTTCTGCTCTGCCCAATCCCAGTTTTTTAGTGATAATGGAAGACTAAGAGAGGTCTTACTTAGGAATAGACTGAAAAAAGGAGGGAGAGGAGCTAGCAAGAAATACGTTCAAGATAAACTGAAAGACAAAAATCTTCTAGGAAGACTCTAGATCAAATTATTGTTGAGGTATCAAGACTTAGGAATTTCTGAAGTTTATTCAAAGGCCACAGTGTGAAGGCAGGTCTAAAAAGTAAAAACAAAATGGATACAGGAGTCATAAAAAAATTAGTTCATAGAAGATAAAAAAAAGTAAGAATCTTGTGGAATATTGGGTGTTTGCATTAATGAAGGCCTTTGGTTTGTCTTTTTGGGAATTGTTGGTATATAGATCAAGGATATGTCAACTTGGCTTAAAAGACTTCACTAGAGATAGTGCTGTAAGAATTTAAATCAGAAGAAATCCATGAGTGCTGATAAGTCAGAAACTTCATAGTACAAATGAAACTTCAACTGATTCTTAAAGGATAAAGAATTTATAGAGAGATACAGGGAAACAAAGAATGCAATCTGTGTAAGAATCATAATGAATCCATAGTGAGGGGGGAAAGGTCAATAAGAATAGACTGAATAAGATAAATGTGATGGCTGTAGAATAGTGTTGACTAGAGTTTTTAGAAAGAACAAGGCAAAATAAATATGTATGTAATTATGATCTGATAAGAATTTTGTCTAGTTCTAGAGAAAAAGCTGTCAATTTCTTCTGCAATGTATAAGACCCATGAAGAAAAAGATCATTTTTTTTTATTTTGACAAATATAAATCCCTCACTTTGCAAAAATGTAGTGATACATGTCTAATATGTGTTGAAAGAAAATAAAGAATGTAAGCTGTATTTATGTATGTATGTATGTATCTATTTATTTGGTGGTTTGGATTCACTGTCATGTGAACTATTAAATGTACATAGTAAATGTTGAATGTGTTAAAGAAAAACAAATGTAGTAAAGGGATTTCTGTGATACCAAATGAGGAGGCATTTGTCTTGCAGTATTTTTACTTGGGTGTGTTTGTAATATAAATCTATTCCATTAGCATTAGAGTCAGCATTCATAATATAATAATACGGAACATTGAAACAATTATCCATTTCCCGTTATCAGATACTTCAGTCTACTCCACCCACATACCAGTGGGTAAAATGATATTTTAGTAAAATGATATTTTATTACTAATGTAGGTATTACTAAAGGTTACTGAAGATCATGGTAATGTTTTCATAACCTTTTGAAATTATATTTTTCTTGGCATGAGTTTCTAAATACACTCACCAATAATATTTTTCAAAGAAGGGAACAGAGAAAATATAGACTGAACTATGCAATTAATAAATAACATAAACAATAATTTAAAAATCAAAATATATACTAAATTAAATTGTTATAAAATAGAACAAAAACAATCATGTAATTAGTCATCAATAGCTTTCAGATTAAACTAAATTGCTTAAAACTAAATTCAAGTGTTCTGTTAATTGTTTCTCAAATTATATATAGACATTTGCAATTGGAAAAGAAAGTAATGTAAAAGTTGAACCACTTTAACAGTGAAAGAATCATTCTGAAGTAAATACTGCCGCCTGCACAGAATGGTCTGTGTTTGCCAAAGCAAGAACTTGTTTGAGGCTGTGTGTTTTGGGTGGTGAAAAAGTGGTTACCTAGCAACAACTCCTCCTCCCAAGTCACCCCTTCTAGAGCAGTATTTTGCACGTCAGTAAATTGGTTACTTGTTTGACGGATCTAAAAAGAATAATTCAATAATGTGGTAGGGTGTGAATCTCAATCATAAAATCTTACAGGTTTTTCTCTGTGTGGGGTCTGTCTACTGCCCACTCCTCATCTGGTGTTGCTAGAAGCTTGTCTAAAGAGACTGAATAATACCTAAAATGCTATTCATCAAATGAAAGTGAAGAAAACTTCAGACATTTAATTAATAACAGTTCTTTTCAGTTTGCTTATAAAGCAAGCAATGAAATAGTTACTTAGTCCACAATAGCATTAGCTCTGGGCAAGAGGTAATCTTATCACGATGCTTCCTCAGATGTCAGACAGCAAAGGATGGAGTGGGTTTCATAGAAATAGAGTTTAAACAATCTGTACAGTTTACAGATAACAGCATTTTACTATCTGAAGGTAAAATTAATGAGATACTAATTTATATAGAACATGCACATAAGGTATTTATATTTACAAAAAATGAACTTAAACATATGTTAGCAATAACTTAGCTAGAAAATATACACTTTAGTAAACATCACACCATGTATTTAGTCCACCTGTGATATGCATCACAAATAAATGCCACTTATTCTTTAACCTAATAGATATTTATTTCTAGGGACAACCCCATCGGGTGGGGTTTCCTCAATTATGCATGCATAATTGAGGTAATCTGAATAAAGCGAAATGATAAAGACACAATCACAGACTCTGCCAGTGGAAAAATTAAATACAGCAAATTAGTTTGTGTGTTTTCATAGCATGAAGATAGAAAGTTTAAAAAAATGTGTCAGAGGAACATTCAAATGCCAAGTATGTGGGAGCAAATAGAATGGCAAAGAAAAAAGACTGGTTTATAAAATTTTCCATGATGCAAAGAACTGAAGCTAATTTCTCCCCAGACAGAGCCTTGATGCTCTGGGTTGCTGCTAGCCAATGTGCAGGGACCTGCCACTTGCACAGTAGCTTTCTGAGACTCACCCTGTATCCCTTCTCCCACATCCCAGCACACACTGAATGTCATTTGCTTATTAACTCCAGAGCAAAGAAATTCTTTGCAGAGCAATAATTGACAGTTGGAGTTACAGCCTGACTTCTTTCCTTTGAAAAATTGCTAAGCATTTGTTTTAGAAAGGCACACTCTTCAGATTCAAATGAATCAGAATCTGACACCATATTTTTCCCAGTTTTTCACCTCGAGAATATCATCAGTTTAGAAAAAGGAATGTTTTCCTTTGAAATAACCAATGCTACCAATGTTACCTCAGATGTTGGCCTGATTATTGGAACTATTTTGTACAAGCATACTAGAAGTCAGGCCTTTTAACCATAAATGTCATTTCAGAAGCAGTCTCATTATATGCAAAAGTCATAACTGAGAGTGAGTCTGAATATCCAAGGAATTATTTCCATCTGTTCCTAAGTGCTTTAACTGGTCAAATGTCAGGTATTAAAGGGAAGAGAACTGACAGATCAGGAAGGATCAACTGTACCAGCAAAATATTTGGACTAATAATTTATTAGAACATAAAGGATTATAGTGGAGAAACTATCTTATGTCAAATGGATCAATTTGTAGTGAATCTTTTCTAAATGTAGTAAGTGTCACATGTATAACATGTCAAAGAAAAAACTAAAAAGCAAGAAAATACGTTTTTGCATCTTAAAATGAGTCATTTGAACCAGAAATTTCTCCTCTGTAAGTCACGTTATTCTGATAACTCAGAAACACAATTTTATTCATCTAGGTGATCAGGAGATTTTATATTAGGAACTGACAGGGATCAGTTTCGGGGCTCATCTCGGTAAGCCTCTGAGCCCCCACAAAACAGCAAAGCTAATCTCTAGTGGTCCAACAGTTAAAACAATTGATGAGCGTGTGTTGAATCCTCAAGAGAGGAGGGAGGAAGCAAGAAGGAAAGCTTGAAGGGAGGAAGGGAGGGGGGCAGGTGCTGATTTCAGCCCTGTAGCGTCAGGATTGCGTCAATTCGGGTTCCAGCCACGTCTGGAGGCTCGGAGACGAGCTTCTCAGAAGAGCCAAAACAGGAACCGAGGTGGCAAATCACTGTGCGAGGGCGAGTGGACCTCCCTCTTTGCCTCCTCCCTGTTCCAGGAGCTGGTCCCCTGGGCTCTGCGCTGTTGTTTTCAGCGCTCGGAAAGCCGGCGCTTCAGAGCCAGACAAGTGAATCCAGCCAGGCAGTTTTTTCCTTCAGCACCTCGGACAGAAACACGCAGTAAAAAATGGCTCCGATCACCACCAGCCGGGAAGAATTTGGTAAGCAAGTTACTGAACTTATGACTGCGGTTGTTCCTTGAATATTCTGGGGTGGGCTGTTTATTCATTTATTTTTTCCCTGGTTGTTGAATACAGATTTCCTAGGTAGTTAATTTAAAAGGAAAATGAGAATGGCAGTCAGGTAATTGTGGCTTACTTCTGCGGCTTCTCTCCCTTCCTTGGTATCTCTCTCCTTAAAACTGTCTTCTGTTAGAGAGAATTTACCTTCAAGAAGTTCTTAAATTTTCAGGTACTTCTGTAAATTGCAGCACGCACTGAGTAAAGAAAAAGGGTTTTGTTTTTCCCATGTTGGTTTCATCTATTTTGTAGGTAAATCTATATTTTATTAGGAGAAGCTAAATATATCTCTGGTTACATTGGGGCTTGATCTTGGTTAAAGAAAGCAACTTGTCTATTGGGGTTTGGCAATGTATATTTTATTACAGGGTGTTCCATATGGGTGTTTTTGTCTGCTATGTTTTTCTAGTATCTTTGAAATATGTTGCTAGTGAAAGACAGAATCATATGGTAGTAGGGTTAAAGGGAGTTTCAAAATGCACTGGCTCAGCCTATTTCATTTCACTGCTGAGCTAACCTAGAGAGATGAGGGAAGTATTGTGGGTTGCACAATTAGCTGAAAGCTGCTGGAAACTTGAATTAGGGCTCCAATTTTCCCCTTCAGCTTTCCTTTTCTTACACCAAGTTTTTGGTTTCAGTACATAAAATTAGATGCAATTCGTAGGATAAAAAAGTACTATTTTTAGAATCCAATGTATTACAAGTGAAAAAGGTCAGAATTTTACTTACATGTATTTTGTAAATCATGAAATTTCATAGAAGTTTGTGAAGAGGAGTGATATCTACAGATGTATGATAATTGTTATTAAACTGAATAAATTGTTATTAAACTGAAAGCCAATGATATTGGCTTTCAAGATTATAAGACCTTATCAGTAGAGAATACATAAGGAGTAGATAAGTGTTTCCATGTTATATAAAATGTTTGCCATTTGACATAAATATCAAATAGGGACAATTTATGATATTATATTCATAAATGAATTTCTTTCCCAGCCTTCCATTTGGGTTATTGGGTTTATTTTGGTATGACGTTTATTCCCAATTCTTCATTTGAAACCTGAATGATTTTCTAAAACGGAGGAATTTTTAGAGACTGTACTAGTGAAAATATGTTCTAGCATGGTCTATCAGTCTACTTATAAAAATGATTTTCTGCTGTTTTTATTGTTTTTACATTGACTAAAGAACTGTCTCAGTTCATGACTTTGCTTTTGCTCCCTAGCTTTGGGTTATTATAGTCCAGGAATGTGGGTGCATTTTTTTTTCCACAAAGACTTGAATAGAAGCAAAAACTGAAAAGCTGGTACTAAGTTTAGCAGATTATCTTTAGCTCTTGCTTTATATTATAGTAGTCACTGTTTCTTTTTTCTACCTAGAGAAGTCAAAGGTTTATTTCATCTTTACATGATTCAGTTTCTATACATTAAAATACAGGATTTTTATTGCGGTTTTATTGGATTTTTTACCTTCTACTTCATTTGTCTTTTCTTAACCTTACATTCTCTGAGTTCAGTTTTATAATTATGAAGTAGATTGGCAGAAGATTTGGGGGGATGGGGAAGGGAAGTAACAAAAGACTGGATTTCTTGTGGTTATTTAGAAAAGTTTTAACCCTTTCTGGGCTGGAACTTATAACTTTATTATTCACTATTTAGGATAAAAAGCATATTGCAATGGAACAAAATGTATATAATATTACATTAGTTGTATTCACTTTGATGATATTAAGCCTTGACTCTATTGATTCACTATGTACCGATGTAATAATACTGCTTTTGCTTCCATAGTGTTACTAACCATTTGTTTAAGAAAGATGCTTATACATAAAATAGGATAAGCCTTATGCATAATCGATATTACCTAATGTCAGTAATTTAATGTGCCATTATTCAAGAAAATAATGACAATTTCAGTTTGATTATCATTTGCCATGCCATGTGCTAGCGGAAGAAACAGTTATAGATAAGATTGAACTCTAAATTTCACTGTTCTCATTATATGTCAAGGAATGCTGATTCACTTATACCTATTGTTCTGTTTTTATCTTATTTAAGTTTAATTAATTTATACTTTGAAAATTTCAGTGTTTGAGAAATTTGGGGTTGTCATACAGAGGGATGGTAGTGTTACAAGTTACAAAATATTGGTACCCTGTTACTCTTCGGTTTTTGTTTTATTTTTCTCTAATATATGTGTATTTCTTTTACCACTGTTCCATAATTGGGATGAAAATTACTAATGAGTTTGTGGCAGTGCCAAATACTGTTTCAGAATTTCCTACAATTAAGTGAACCACTGGGTCCCTAAATGTTTGCTGCTTGAATTCTGGGTAAAGAACTACTTAGAATTCCAGTAAAATTTGATGCTCTGGAAAGCCTCAAAATGACAATAAAAAATAATGAAATTAGTACTGATCCATCATATCATAGTTGTCTCATGTTACCTGAGAAAACAAAGATAGGTCAGAGTCATTAAGCATTCCCCCGTATCTGTTCAGGACCATTTTGTCTTTTCATTTCACTAATGAAAAACTACTGAAATGAAGGAGTTTCTACTATACTTTATGTTTTTCCTGTGGGGATGTGTTTGTATCTGAAGTTAGTGTGATATATATATCAGTTGGAAAGTAATTCAATCTATTCAACCTATAGCAATTGCTAGCTCTATTAGGCTTTTCAAAAGGCTCGTATCTCCAGCTCTGCTTCTTTAATGTATATTATTGGTCATTTGATTTTTCAGATGAAATCCCCACAGTGGTGGGGATCTTCAGTGCATTTGGCCTGGTCTTCACAGTCTCTCTCTTTGCATGGATCTGCTGTCAGAGAAAATCATCCAAGTCTAACAAGACTCCTCCATACAAGTTTGTGCATGTGCTTAAGGGAGTTGATATTTACCCTGAAAACCTAAATAGCAAAAAGAAGTTTGGAGCAGATGACAAAAATGAAGTAAAGAATAAGCCAACTGCGCCAAAGAATTCATTGCATCTGGATCTTGAAAAGAGAGATCTCAATGGCAATTTTCCCAAAACCAACCTCAAACCTGGCAGCCCTTCTGATCTGGAGAATGCAACCCCGAAGCTCTTTTTAGAAGGAGAAAAAGAGGCAGTTTCCCCTGATAGTTTAAAGTCCAGCACTTCCCTTTCCTCAGAAGAGAAACAAGAGAAGCTGGGAACTCTCTTCTTCTCCTTAGAATACAACTTTGAGAAAAAAGCATTTGTGGTCAATATCAAGGAAGCCCGTGGCTTGCCAGCCATGGACGAGCAGTCGATGACCTCTGACCCATATATCAAAATGACGATCCTCCCAGAGAAGAAGCATAAAGTGAAAACTAGAGTGCTGAGAAAAACCTTGGATCCAGCTTTTGATGAGACCTTTACATTCTATGGGATCCCCTACACCCAAATCCAAGAGTTGGCCTTGCACTTCACAATTTTGAGTTTTGACAGGTTTTCAAGAGATGATATCATTGGGGAAGTTCTAATTCCTCTCTCGGGAATTGAATTATCTGAAGGAAAAATGTTAATGAACAGAGAGATCATCAAGAGAAATGTTAGGGTAATTTATTTTCAGTGCTTAAAGTATTTATAAACAATCTTTTATGTAGCTTTTTGGTGTCTGAGGAATTTTCATTAATATGATAAGCTTGTACATGTCATCCTTACCATGTTTAATTATTATTAATTATAATCTAATGGAGATCAAGGGAATAGAACAGATGAAATAAAATTTAATCCATAACTGAAATACTCAAAGTGTTTTAATGATATGAAATAAATATGCATTCTTTATGGATATTTAGATATCACTTATGTAAATACTTTTGTTAATCTCTATCATAAATATTTTGACAGACACTGCTACTTTAAAATATAGGTGAATATTTCTTATTCATAGGCAAGTTAACAAAGAGGTTTCAAGGTCAACGTAATTGAATTTAAAATGGAAATTTAAAATTAAATCAATTCTTCCTGAAGATTTGGAAATTGTATTGACTTTCAATGGAACTGCTTTTCAAGGAGGAGGTATCACGTCATATTCAATTATCAATGCCTATCTCTAAATTGTATAGTAGGAAATGAGTTCCTCTATTTTTGTAGTTATACTACTCTGGTAGTTCTGGGTTTATTAGAAAAAATAAGGCATCAATTAAACAAATTTAATACCATCTTCACTTTAAATTTGAAACTCAATTGATTTCAACAGTAGTATTTCAGAATAACTTCTCTCTATAGTAGAATTATTTATAAAAATCAATAAACATACTAATTTACGTTTTTGAAACAACATAGTGTTTCAGAACTGAAAACCTGACAGCTCATTTTGACTGTCTCCTCTCCTAGTGAAATTAATGAAGGTCAAGGTTCAGAGACATTGCACAGCTTGTTTGAGACACCCGGCTGATTTAGTGGCACAGTGGGAATAAGGATCTTTCTTCTACTCTTATTCTCCTTAGAGTGCCTACTTATACAGCTGTCCCATGTTAGTTTTTGTATAAATATATTGCAGTTTTAGTTTTGTGTCAGCCATCA
This sequence comes from Macaca thibetana thibetana, assembly GCF_024542745.1. Taxonomy (NCBI): domain Eukaryota; kingdom Metazoa; phylum Chordata; class Mammalia; order Primates; family Cercopithecidae; genus Macaca; species Macaca thibetana. The sequence continues at coordinate 37,419,217 of NC_065595.1, forward strand.
CTCTTAGTTGCAAACAAACACCAAGTTAATATCTTGTTACTTTCAGTCAAAAATTTTACTTTGAATTATTGGATATGTTATCTATTGTCTTTAAAGTACAAATGAAATCTAAGTAGCATTCAAAGAAGGACGCTATGACACCGTCCCAAAACAATTCTCTCCAGTACTTAAAATCAATTCATTTCTTGGCTTGAATGGAAATTTGCTGTTGTTAAAGAGGCAGAGAATTTTAACTCCATTATCCCTCTGTGCCAGGAAGGTAGTTGGGGTCGGAATAAATCTCACTGGGACTGAGTTCAAATTTCAACATGTCGGTGGTAAAGAATTTGAAATCAAATCAAACTTATCTAATTTTTTGCATGAGTATGTGCAGTCATTTGACCCAACACATACTCATGCAAATAATTAGATAAGCTTTGTTACTAGTAATAACTTTGAAAAGTATAGATGTTGTTAAAAACCAAAAGCCAAAAATAATCCTGTGTAGGATATAATTTAAATATGCTTTAAACATTTCTAAGTAATGGGTGTGGTCAATTTATTGCGAATTTTAACATCCTGTAGTACCAAACAAGACCACAAGATGGCAGGCAGTGGTTTTTCAAGCAGCGATGGTCCTGCAGAAAAGCTTTTACTCTTCGATTCCTTAGAATATAAAAATAAAAATAAGTAAGAAGATTACATTTAAATGACAATGTTATTTAAACTTTAATGAAAGTACAAACTTCAAAGCTAAAAAGATAGAAATACTTATATCACATTTCTCTTTCTTTAGAAGTCTTCAGGACGGGGTGAGTTACTGATTTCCCTCTGCTATCAGTCCACCACAAATACTCTAACTGTGGTTGTCTTAAAAGCTCGACATCTGCCTAAATCTGATGTGTCCGGACTTTCAGGTAAGAATGCTTCTGAAATACTCAGGTTCACTGTATGAGTGGAATGTATTTTACTGCAAATGAGCCCACCTACTCTTACTCTTTTATGTTTTATCTTTTCTCTAATACCTTGTTTATCTACTGTAAAAGTTAGCTTTTAGTTTTGTGACTAACTTTACAAAAAAATGAAACAAAACACTAATTGTTTGTTGTATAGAAATGAGAAACAAAATAAGCTACAGTTTAACATTACCTGAGTTCAAATCCTAACCCTTCCATTCCTTAACAAAATATTATTGGGTATGTTTCTCAACCTCTGTACAAACTGGCCATAATACTGCTCATCCTGAGGGGCATTGTGAGAACTAGAAACACACACTTCTTCAAATATCATCTAATGTTATTACTAGTATTATTTAATGATGGAAGTTGAAAACATGGTCTTATTAGATTATGAAGCTAAAATTGACTCATATATTGCCACCAGAAAAAGGCAAAAGCATTGTGATAAAGTGGCATGAACTTAAAATCTACATACTAACAATGACACAGAGAAGCTCAACACTAGGAAATAGAAAGCAAATCCAGCCTGTGACTAAAGAAATTCATAAAAGTTAAAACTAAAAAAAACATTGACATTGTGGACTCTAAATCCTCATTTTATGGAAAACACAGCCAAAAGTCAGGGAAATAGACTTACCCAAAGTCACACAAGTCAGTAAAGCTAGATGTTGTCTAATATATATTTTTTTCCTTCTATTCTATTCTTGGACTAAGTTAATAATAATCAGAATGGGTCCATAGAACATTCTATTTTCTTTCCTTTTGTGTTACCTCTTTTCCTATCATTAATTTTTTCCCTTATTCTCTAATTTAGAACTTTTTTCTCTTATTTTCCATATTCTTCCTTATTTTCAGTTCTGTTGACAAGAGAAAGGCCAAGCTTTATCCATATTTTTCCTTTGTTTTTACTTATTTTTCTGGTAACCACATGTCATTGGCATGCCATGTTCTCTAAGGGCACTGTTATCTTGATATCAGCTCTCTAGCCCAGTTATGCCATTGTAATGCCTGTTATGTTCCATTGCAGATCCCTATGTCAAAGTGAACCTGTACCATGCCAAAAAGAGAATCTCCAAGAAGAAGACTCATGTGAAGAAATGCACCCCCAATGCAGTGTTCAATGAGCTGTTTGTCTTTGATATTCCTTGTGAGGGCCTTGAAGATATAAGTGTTGAATTTTTGGTTTTGGATTCTGAAAGGGGGTCCCGAAACGAGGTAATCGGGCAGTTAGTCTTGGGTGCAGCAGCAGAAGGAACTGGTGGAGAGCACTGGAAAGAGATCTGTGACTACCCCAGGAGACAAATTGCCAAGTGGCACGTGCTCTGTGATGGTTAGCATCCTAGCCATGAGTTGGAACTTAAAGGTTTTTACTAGGCAAGGAGAAATTTTCTTTCTTTCGATATTGGATTGCAAGCTTGGGAAATCAAGCTACCTTTTTTGTTGTTGTTGCTAGAAATGGATTGAATTAGTAGACCAGAAAGTAACTTCAAATGTGTTTCATGATAATTTCCCTATTTATTAGAAGAGTTGGATAAATTTTCATAAGATATTCAATTTTTCCTTCAGATGACCAGTGATATAACTAGGAATAATCAGACATTTTATGAATACTGTGCCAGAATCCCAAATTAAAAATGTGACAATCTCATTGGAACATGTCACAAAAAGTTAATGTGATTATTAAGATTTAAAAATGAAAAGTATGCCTTGCCTTGTGAAAATTTATCCATTTATCTTCAGGTTGGGGAAATCATTTTTTCTTTAATTCCAAAGATACTTTAAAAAATGTCCTCCAGTTTGTATTTATTAATTATGTCATGTGCAAATGGTTGTCCTGCATATAAAAGTATCTGGTCATTTCAGTTTGGTTTGTAATTATTTGATGCAATTTTATCATAAGGGTAACTTAGATGCATTTCAAAAGGACAGTGAACAAGCTGAGAAATGATTTTGTCAAAGGGCTGAGTTGGGAACACTGTGGCTGAAATATAATTTTTCTTCCCGCTAAGGTTACATGTGAGTCAAAATTTTGTAAAATATAGCCTCACATAAGAACCATGGCCTTGGGTTATTCACTGCCTGTCACAAGCCTTAGTGTGGCCTGAGAAACCCCTGTGTACCTTCGTGAAATCGTTGAATTAGCTAGTGAATAAAGAAATAAACTTCAACTAGAAATCCAGTTAGAAGCGCAATTTTCTTATAGGAAATAGGTATAGTGTGCAAGTGTACTTTTAAGGCCATGGTTTGTACTGAGTCAGCATGGCCACCGAAGTCTTCATTTAACTTATTGTCCCCCAGAAAAGACTGTGAAGATTTTTTACATTGCCAGATAAAAAGTGTTACTTAACCAACAAACAAATGTAAGACTACAAAATCGTTCAAGAGCAATTCTAACGTAATTTACATATGTTCATGCAAAATATACTTAGGCTGTCAAATTAGCACAACAAAGAATGTGTTTCATTATCTTTTCTAGGCTAATTTGTCCTGAGCTGTTGTCTATAGAGCAGTTTACAGACTTGCATCTTGTATCATTTTCCAGTGCCAGTGTTCTGAAATTCATTCAGAACCTGTTAGATTAAAGCTGCACCCTGTGATTATTTGAAAAGAATTAACTTGAGAGCAATGTCACTATATTTGAGTTTTTAGAGAAGTATGAGTGGAACTTGAGTACAGTTGAATTATTAAATATGCAAGTTAGAAATTAAGTCTACTGAAAAATTTACATTTTGAGTCAGGTTTTGTGTCAGTACTTTAGCAGTTTTTGAGAATGTGTTTGATATCACAGTGTTTGTAAATTCTATGAAAAATGCATTTTCCAAACAACTTATACATGCTTTTTATGACTATGCCTAATGTAAAGAAAATGTATTACATTCTGTATGTACAAAAATTAAAAATCAACCTCTTTTTTGTGCTTTTAAAATGACTTTGGGATTAAAAAAGCATATTTCCCAATCATTGTCTTCATTTCACTACAAAGTCACCTCACGGCATCTTGCTCCACTCGGCATTTCTGTGAAAGCAACATGAAATGATCTGTAGTAGGTGTGTAGCTTGGGGAAGTCAAATGGCCATTTTATACATGTGCATTTGGTATCATGGGCCATGGAACAGAATATATTTTGGACCTCTGAAAATTTGTAAGGGGCCAATTCTAAGTATTCTTCACAGCAGCCAGAAGTTAATGGTGGTAGCAGCTGAGGTATGGTTGTTGGACGAGAAGGATTTTCTTTTTTAACATGGAACAATGAAACCAACAACAAACACTTTTAAAATTAAAATGGGTAATTTGTAAATAGTTTTTAGCTTTTAAAATTTGAAGTGTTTTTGAGTGTGAAAAGTTGAGTAAAACTATTTGCAACTGGTTTTAAGAAAAGAAAGAAGAAAAACAACAAAGGAATTGAAACAGGCAGGGAGATCTTAATACCTAATTTCATCATTTCTGAAAAAATGTACTGTTTTAGAATGTATTACAATATCAATGTGAATATCTTGAATCCTGTTACAAATCCTGCACTGTATTAAACATGTAAATTAATTGTTTGTCTGATTAGCCAATCTCACCACCCAAATGGGGAGGTATCCATGTTTGAAGAACTGTGTAACTCAGTAATTGACTTGTTCTGATGTTGTAACTCAATAGAAGTGTTTTGGAAGGAAGCATGGTGTACGAGACAGTGTCTGTTCTTTTGTGCCAGCTCTGTATGATGTTTGTAAGACCATGTTTGTAAGACATGAATAAATTGCTGCTTTTGCCCAACCCATTTCAATGCAGACTTTCTGCCAATGGATTCTGTACTAAGGCTTCTCTTATTGCTGTCTGAATTTTCAAGTTTCCCTAGTGGATCTCCTTGCATTGGTTAGGGAACATTAATTAATGAGCACCGAAATCTTTAATACACCTTTTAAAAACCTCTTCATAACAATCATCTGGAGCAGATATCATCCTTATCAAACAGAAGCAAAACTTGAGGATCAAGGAGCATAGACAATGGAATCAAGTAGGGAGGAGTAGTACTCAAGAGGATTTCATGGCCTGCCCTGCCCTTCCCTCCATACCATTCCACTCTCCTCAAGGGGACCTCATCAACTGACTTTGCTAGATTTTTAGGCTCTTTCTCACATTCTTTATTTTTCTAAATTTTATTCACTTTTCTATATTTCATTTACTTTTCTCACCAGTATTTTCAGCCACCATTCTTTATTTACTCTCCTATTTTTTTTCCTTTATCTCATTTCTTATTTTAACATCTTTCATTACCTATTTTATATCACTGCTTTTATATTCCTTTTTCATTTTTTTTCACATCCTGAGAAATATTTGGTTAATAAAATTATGTGGAACTGGATGTCTTACTTTTTCTTAAATAAGGAGGGAAAACAGACCAGAACATCTATAATATATTATATTACCATTACACACCAGCTAAGGCAAATGGGAACAACAGGATCCACCATCTAGAGAATCAGACATTTTTCACAGCTCTAGTCTTTACAGAAATATTCTATGGTAATCACGTGTTGAAAAAAAATGATTTTGCAAATGGAATAAAACTGGAATTTATTGCTAATTTATTTTGTTTCAAATTGTATTAATTGTAGTAAAAGTGTACACAGGCATGTTAAAAGAGTCATTACATTTTAGAATTCAAATATATTTTAAGGAAACGTACCTGCCAAAAGCAACTGGAGATATGGAGGAGATTTTCCAAGGAAACTGGTCATTAGGGAAATGCTAACTAAAACCACAGTAAGATACCCTGCACACCAATTATAGTAACACAAATTAAAGTTTTGAAAATGCCAAGAGCTGACAATGTTATAGAGGAAATGGACCCCTTGTATACTGCTAAAAGGAATGTAACATGTCCAACTGCTTTGGGAAGTAAGTTATAATTTTCATAAGAAGTTAAAAATATGCCTATTACGTCACTCGGTTATTTTGCTCCTAAGTATTTACTTAAGACAAATGAATGCATATGTTTACACAAAGCCTTGCACATGAATTTTCGTAGCAGCTTTATTTGTAATAGTAAAAACGTGGAATCAAGTCAAATGTTCATCAACAAGTGAATGAACAAGTAAAATGTAGTATCTTTACAAAATGGAATACTTCTCAGCAATAAAAGTGAATGAGCCCTTGATACATACAACGAGTACCAAAACATCCACACAGTAAGTACCAAAGTATACCAAACTGTACGCTTTAAATGTGTGCAGTTAGTTATATATACATTAAACCTCAATAAAGCTTTTTAATGGGAAATAGAAGTCAACTATAACCAAACCAAAAAAAGAAAGCAATACTAATATCACTGTCAAAAATATCATTCTCCAAAATTAATAATATTATATAACCTACTTTAAGGGCAGTTCTTTCTCTTTCTTAAGGTACATCGTCTTAAGAATGTTTAAATAGAGGATTGCTGGCAAGATGGCCAAATAGGAACAGCTCTGGTCTCCAGCTCCCAGCGAGATCAACATAGAAGGCGGGTGATTTCTGCATTTCCAACTGAGGTACCCGGTTCATTGCATTGGGACTGGTTGGACAGTGGGTGCAGCCCATGCAGGGTGAGCCAAAGCAGGGTGAGGCATCGCCTCACCCAGGAAGTGCAAGGGGTCAGGAAATTCCCTCCCCAACCCAAGGGAAGCTGTGAAGAATGGTGTACTGGGCCCAGATACTGTGCTGTTCCCACAGTCTTTGAAACCCACAGACCAGGAGATTCCCTCCAGTGCCTATACCACCAGGGCTCTAGGTTTCAAGCACAAAACCAGCGGCTTCAGGAGTTTTTATTTCGTACCCCAGTGGTGCCTGGAATGCCAGCAAGACAGAATCGTTTACTCCCCTGGAAAGGGGGCTGAACCCAGGGAGACAAGTAGTCTGGCTTGGCGGGTACCACCCCCTTGGAGCTCAGAAAGCTAAGATCCACTGGCTCGAAATTCTTACTGCCAGCACAGCAGTCTGAGGTCGACCTGGGACCTCAAGTTTAGGTGGCAGGGGAGGGGTATCTGCCATTGCTGAGACTTGAGTAGGCAGTTTTACCCTCAGGGTGTAAACAAAGCCTCAGGGAAGTTCAAACTGGGTAGAGCCCACCACAGCTCAGCAAGACCACTGTGGCCCAGCTGCCTCTCTAGGTTCCTCCTCTCTGGGCAGGGCATCTCTGAGGGAAAAAAAAAAGGCAGCATCCCCAGTCAGGAGCTTATAGATAAAACCCCCATCTCCCTGGGACCAAACACCTGGGGGAAGCGGCCACTGTGGGTGCAGCTTCAGCAGACTTAAAGGTCCTTGCCTGACAGCTCTGAAAAGGACAGCGGATCTCCCAGCACAGCGTTCAAGCTCTGCTAAGGGTCAGACTGCCCCCTCAAGTGGGTCCCTGACACCCATTTATCCTGACTGGGAGACAACTCTGAGTAGGGGCTGAGAGGCACCTCATATAGGAGAGCTCTGGCTGGCATCTGGTGGGTGCCCCCCTGGGATGAAGTGTCCAGAGGAAGGAACAGGCAGCAATCTTTGCTGTTCTACAGCCTCCACTGGTGATACCCAGGCAAAAAGGGTCTGGAATGGACCTCCAGCAAACTCCAGCAGACCTGCAGCAGACGAACCTGACTGTTAGAAGGAATACTAAGTAACAGAAAGGAATAGCATCAACATGAACAAAAAGGTTATCCACTCAGAGACTCCATCTGAAGGTCATCAGCATCAAAGACCAAAGGTGGATAAATCCATGAAGATGGGAGAAACCAGTGCAAAAAGGCTGAAAATTCCAAAAATTAGAACACCCCTCCTCCTCCAAAGGATCACAACTCCTCGCCAGCAAAGGAACAAAACTGGATGGAGAATGAGTTTGACAAATTGACAGAAATAGGTTTCAGAAGGTGAGTAATAACAAACTCCTCCAAGCTAAAGGAGCATGTTCTAATCCAATGCAAGGAAGCTAAGAACCTTGAAAAAAGGTTATACGAATTGCTAACTAGAATAACCAGTTTAGAGAAGAACATAAATGACCTGATGGAGCTGAAAAACACAGTACAAGAACTTTGTGAAAGATATACAAGTATTAATAGCTGAATCTATCAAGAGGAAGAAAGGATATCAGAGGTTGAAGATAATGAAATAAAGCAGAAAGAAAAGATTAGAGAAAAAAAATGAAAAGGAGTGAACAAAGCCTCCATGAAATATGCGACTATGTGAAAAGACCAAATTTACGTTTGATTGGTGTACATGAAAGTGATGGGGAGAATGGAATCAAGTTGGAAAACACTCTTCAGGATATTATCTAGGAGAACTTCACCAACCTAGAAAGACAGGTCAACATTCAAATTCAGGAAATACAGAGAACACCACAAAGATACTCCTTGAGGAGAGCAACCCTAAGACACATAATCATGAGATTCACCAAGGTTGAATTAATGGAAAAAATGTTAAGGGCAGCCAGAGAGAAATGTCGGGTTACCCACAAAGGGAAGCCCCTAACACTAACAGCAGATCTCTCAACAGAAACCCTACAAGCCAGAAGAGTGTCGGGGCCAATATTCAACATTCTTAAAGTAAAGAATTTTCAACTCAGAATTTCATATCCAGCCAAACTAAGCTTTGTAAGCAAAGAAGAAATAAAATCCTTTACAGACAAGCAAACACAGAGAGATTTTGTCACCATCAGGCCTGCCTTACAAGAACTCCTGAAGAAAGCACTAAATGTGGAAAGGAAAAACTGGTACTAGCCACTGCAAAAAACATACCAAATTGTAAAGACCATTGACACTATGGAGAAACTGCATCAACTAATGGGCAAAAAAACCAGCTAGCATCATAATGATAGGCTCACATTCACAGATAACAATATTAACCTTAAATGCAAATGGACTAAATGCCCAATGAAAGACGTGGACTGGCAAATTGGATAAAGAGTCAAGCCTCATCATTGTGCTGTATTCAGGAGACCCATCTCACCTGCAAAGACACACGTAGACTCAAAATAAAGGGATGGAAGAAGATATACCAAGAAAATGGAAAGCAAAAAGAAGCAGGAGTTGCCATCCTAGTCTCTGATAAAACAGACTATAAACCAACCAGAATCAAAAAAGACAAAGAAGGGCATTACATAATGGTAAAGGGATCAATGTAACAAGAAGAATTAACTATCCTAAATATGTATACAACCAATACAGGAGCACCCAGATTTATAAAGCAAGTTTTAGAGACCTAAAAAGAGACTTAGACTCCCACACAATAATAGTGGGAGACTTTAACAGCCCCTGTCAATATTAGACAGATCAATGAGACAGAAAATCAACAAGGATATTCAGGAGTTGAACTCAGCTCTGAACCAATCAGACATAATAGACATCTACAGAACTCTTCACCCTAAATCAACAAAATATACATTCGTCTGAGCACCTTATCACACTTATTCTAAAATTGGCCACATAATTGGAAGTAAAACACTACTCAGCAAATGCAAAAGAAAGGAAATCATACAAACAGTCTCTCAGACCATAGTGCAATCAAATTAGAACTCAGGATTAAGAAACTCACTGAAAACCACACAATTACATGGAAACTGAACAACCTGCTCCTGAATGACTACTGGATAAATAACAAAATTAAGGCAGAAATAAAGATGTTCTTTGAAACCAATGAGAACAAAGACACAATGTACCAGAATCTGCGGGACACATCAAAAGCAGTGTTTAGAGGGAAATTTATTGCCCTAATGCCCACAAGAGAAAACAGGAAAGATCTAAAGTCGACACCCTAACATCTCAATTAAAAGAACTAGAGAGGCAGGAACAAACAAATTCAAAAGTTAGCAGAAGACAAGAAATAACTAAGATCAGAGCAGAACTGAAGGAGATGGAGACATGAAAAACCCTTCAAAAAATAAATGAATCCAGGAGCTGGTTTTTTGAAAATATCAACAAAATAGATAGACAACTAGCCAGGCTAATAAAGAAGAAAAGAGAGAGGAATCAAATAGACACAATAAAAATGATAAAGGGTATATCACCACTGATCCCACAGAAATGTAAACTACCATCAGAGAATAAAAACCTCTATGCAAATAAACTAGAAAAATCCAGAAGAAATGGATAAATTCCTTTGAGGTGGTAATTAACAGCCTACCAGGCAGAAAATGTCCAGGACCAGATGGATTCACAGCCAAATTCTACCAGAGGTACAAAGAGGAGCTGGAACCATTCCTTCTGAAACTATTCCAAACAATAGAAAAAAAAGAAAATCATTTTATGAGGCCAGCATCATCCTGATACCAAAACCTGGCAGAGACACAATAAAAAAGGAAAATTTCAGGACAATATCCCTGATGAACATTGATGCGAAAATCCTCAATAAAATACTAGGAAAACAAATCCAGCAGCACACCAAAAAGCTTATCCACCACTGTCAAGTTGGTTTCATCCCTGGGATGCAAGATTGGTTCAACATACGCAAATCAATAAACATAATCAATCACATAAAGAGAACCAATGACAAAAATCACACGATTATCTCTATAGACGCAGAAAAGGCCTCTGACAAAATTCATCACCCCTTCATGCTAAAAACTCTCAATAAACTAAGTATTGATGGAAAGTATCTCAAAATAATAAGAGCTATTTATTACAAAACCATAGCCAATGTCATACAAAATGGGCAAAAGTTGGAAGCATTCCCTTTGAAAACTGACACAATACAAGGATGCCCTCTCTCACCACTCTGATTTGACGTAGTATGGGAAGTTCTGGCCAGGGCAATCAGGCAAGAGAAAGAAATAAAGGTATTCAAATAGGAAACGAGGAAGTCAAATTGTCTCTGTTTGTAGATTACATGATTTTATATTTGGAAAACCCCATCGTCTCAGCCCAAAATCTCCTTAAGCTGATAAGCAATTTCAGCAAAGTCTCAGGATACAAAATCAATATGCAAAAATCACAAGCATTCCTATACACCAATAATAGAGAGACAAATCATGAGTAAACTCCCATTCACAATTGTTACAAAGAGAATAAAATACCTAGGAATACTACTTACAAGGGATGTAAAGAACCTCTTGAAGGAGAACTACAAACCACTGCTCAAGGAAATAAGAGAGGACACAAATAAATGGAAAAACATTTCATGCTCATGGATAGGAAGAATCAATATTGTGAAAATGGCCACACTGCCCAAAGTAATTTATACAGTCAGTGCTATCCCCATCAAGCTACCATTGACTTTCATCACTTAATTAGAAAAAAACTACATTAAATTATATATGGAACCAAAAATAGCCTGCATAGCCAAAACAATCCTAATCAAAAAGAACAAAGCTGGAGACATCATGCTACCTGGCTCCAAACTATACTACAAGGCTACAGTAACCAAAACAGCATGGTACTTGTGCCAAAACAGATATATAGACCAATGGACCAGAACAGAGGCCTTGGAAATAATGCCACACATCTGCAACCGTCTGATCTTTGACAAACCTGAAAAAACAAGCAATAAGGATTCCCTATTTAATAAATGGTGTTGGGAAAACTGGCTAGCCATATGCAGAAAACTGAAACTGGACCCCTTTCTTACACCTGATACAAAAATTAACTCAACATGATTAAAGTCTTAAACGTAAGACCTAAAACCATAAAAAGTCTAGAGGAAAACCGAGGCAATACCATTCAGGACATAGCAAAGGCATGGGCAAAGACTTCATGACTAAAACACCAAAAGCAATGGCAACAAAAGCCATAAATTGACAAATGGGATCTAATTAAACTAAAGAGCTTCTTTACAGCAAAAGAAACTGTCATCAGAGTGAACAGGCAATCTACAAAATGGGAGAAAATTTTTGCAATCTGTCCATCTGACAAAGGGCTAATATCCAGCATCCACAAAGATCTTTAAAACATTTACAAGAATAAAGCACCCCCATCAGAAAGTGGGTGAAGGAGATGAACAGGCACTTCTCAAAAGAAGGCATTTATGCAGCCAACAAACATATGAAAAAAAAAAAAAACTCATCGTCACTGGTCATTAGAGAATTGCAAATCAAAGCCGCAATGAGATACCATCTCACACCAGTTAGAATGGCAATCATTAAAAAGTCAGGAAGCAGCAGATGCTGGGTGAGAGGATGTGGAGAAATAGGAACGCTTTTACATTGTTAGTGGGAGTGTGAACTAGTTCAACCGTTGTGGAAGACAGTGTGGCAATTCCTCAAGGATCTAGAACCAGAAATACCATTTGACCCAGCAATCCCATTATTGTGTATATACCCAAAGGATTATAAATCGTTCTACTATAAAGACACCTGCACACGTATGTTTATTGTGGCACTATTCACAATAGTAAAGACTTGGAACCAACCCAAATGCCCATCAATTATATACTGGATAAAGCTAATGTGGCACATATACACCATGTAATACTATGCAGCCATAGAAAAGGATGAGTTCATGTCCTTTGCAGGGACATGGATGAAGCTAGAAACCATCATTCTCAGCAAACTAACTCTAGAACAGAAAATCAAATACCGCATGTTCTCACTCACGAATGGGAGTGAAACAATGAGAACACATGGACACAGGGAGGGGAACATTACACACTAGGGTCTGTCGGTGGGTAGAGGGCTAGGGGAGGGACAGCATTAGGAGAAATATCTAATGTAGATGAAAGGTTGAGGGGTGTAGCAAACCACCATGGCACATGTATACCTGTGTAACAAACCTGCAAGCCCTGCACATGTACCCCAGAATTTAAAGTATATATATTTTTAAAACAATGTTTAAATATATGTAAAATATTATATTTTATATAATGTTAAATGTATTACATTTTAAAGTAATTTGAGATAGTTTCTGTGTATTTATGCCATCAACTCATTTATTTAAGTATATCTCTTGCTTGCTTTTTATTTCTACTTAAAAATTTTTCATTCTAAATACAGTTCTATTTTATGGTGATGAAATTTTTCCATTTTCTTATTTCAAATTTATAACAAAAATATATTAACTAAAGCCTATCTTTATACATTCAAGCTGTTCCCTCCTCTCCCATACTTTTAAAAGTTTTGGGTTGATTCTTCTAATTTTTAACATAAATAAATATGAGTATTTGTATATTTACATATATCTCTTTATTAGATGAATGGAAGCATGAAATACATGTTTTTTCTACTTTATATTTTTACATAACAATATATTCCAGAAATAATTCCCTGATTGCATATAGGGACAGTCTTCCTTTATAAACCTTTATACTACTCCCTTAAAGCATCAATTTCAAATGCATGATGGTTTAATTTTAAAGGCCATCATTTAAAAAAATGTGTTTTATTGATCTTTACATTTCATAGTAGCTAGGTCAGGATTTTGCATATAGTAAGCTCAGTGAATATATATTTAGTTAATGAAAGTTTGAGACACTATAAATGTCAGATTTGAATCAAATTTAGAAATAGTATTAGAAAAAATATTTACTCCACATGACTCACAGAGAAAAGGGAGGAGCTTACTGAAAGTATTGCCTTAGCTTGCGTTATATTCGTATGTCATTTATCCAGTGGAGAATCCATAATGATACATAATCCTTGGATAAGAGGTATGCCTAGTTCTCATCTTCAAATCGTTTCCCGATCCAGGTCGCAGATAGAACTGTGACACTAGTGTCGCTGCTGCCTTATTACCTCTAGTACTAATACCATCACCTTATAGTTGGGATGACTTGTTTAAAATTTATACTGTCACTTAATGAGGAATCTTTCTGTGACATTCTTTTCCGTGTTCCTATCCAGTATCTGTTCATAGTAGCAGCTACCTGAAACATATACTGTATCACATTTAAATCTAACCTATACAATGCATTTTCTAATTTATATTACCTCACTGAATTCATGGAACTACATAAGATGTCGGCAATATTCTTCTAGTTCTGCTGGTGATAAAGATAAGTATCAGAATGTTATCTAATTTAAAACCCCACAGTGACAAAAAGAGATGCAACCTGGGGCAGTCTGAACCTAAAGTCTCTGCTTTGTGTGCATCATACTGAGCTGCTTCTAAGCTAACACAGTATTGTGTGTTTTGCTTCTATGACCCCCAGTTTCTATGATAATGCCAGATATTAATATATAGCATAGATTGAAAATAATGAGAAGTACTAATTGAATTGATTCCCCAGTGTATTTTGTTGCTGTGGTGGTTGTTTGTTTTTAACACAGGTCTATTACACACAGTAGGAAATAAAACAATGTGGCTGGGCGCAGTGACTCATGCCTGTAATCCCAGCACTTCGGGAGGCTGAAGCGGCCAGATCACCTGAGGTTGGGGGTTCGAGACAAGCCTGACCAACATACTGAAACCCTGTCTCTACTAAAAATACAAAAATTAGCTGGGTGTGGTGGCACACCCCTGTAATCCCAGCTACTCGGGAGGTTGAGGCTGGAGAATCACTTGAAATCTGGAGGCGGAAGTTGCAGTGAGCTGTGATGGCACCACTGCACTCCAGCCTGGGTGGCAGAACGAGACTCCATCTAGATTAAACAAACAAACAAACAAAAAAGAACATGCATGAAACAATGTGTGTTGTGTTTCCACTGAATATTTTTAAGAACTACTATCTACTTCTCTGAACATGCATATTTGAGTGTTTGGTACAGAGGTGACAATTTGATGTCATCTTGAATACTGATGACAATCTAGTGATCATAACTATGTGGAGCATCATGTTGAGATGGAGATGGATTATGAGGCCAAATCACAACTTAATAGAAAATGGATAGGCTTGATTATTTATGAACTGGGAAAGGTTTACCTATTTTAAAGGAAACATTTCTAATCATTTCTGGTAAGTAAAATTCCATAGTTCTTGACTTTTTGTTGATGAAATGTGAATTGATTAAATTGCTTTATTAGGTCAACTTCTCTTTTTCTTATGTAAAAGATTTTTTATTCTCCCTGTATCTTAATGGATAAAAACATGAGGTCCATATTTAGATTCTCTCGGTGTGAATCCTGGCTTCATCTCTCACTAGCTGAGTGAGGACTGCCTTGTTATTAAATATTTGAGTGTCTCAGTTTCTTCCTCTCTATAAAAGGGCTGATAATAATTCCACTGCAGCAAAATGTGGAGATTGCATGAGAGGATGGTAGAACAGTGATTAGTTCTGAGTGGAAATGCGTTTTCAGAAAATGTGTATTGAATTTCTTTGAATCTACAGAGGCGAAAAAGAAAATCTAGTAAATTAAACTACAGGACTTTTAAAATAGGTATTGATATCTGTTAGTAGTCAACTGCTTCTAGAAGTTCACAACTATATTTTACATCACAGTAAAAAGAATCCTTACCAAAAAAAAAAAAAAATTCCACTCATGAAGAAAGTAGGAAAGATATTGATTTTTATCATTTGGAAATTTGACAATTTATCAGAGGTTAACATTTGCATTTTATCAGTGAAGGCACTTGGGGATAAAAAAAAAAAAGGGCATGGTTGGAGGGAGTAAGAATTACGGAGAGAGCTTAGGTTTAAGGTCAGACAGAACCAAAATTCATGACAAAGAGAAAATTCATGTTGAAACCTAGTTGAGAACTGCAAGAAATTCATGAAGACCTGGCATGAATAATGGGGAGATCTGATGAGGTAGAGGGGCCAAGCAGATAATTCCACCTGTATAAAAAATGCTTTATTTTGAAGTAGTAACCAATTTTTTAGTTGGTTAACGAACTGTGTTGCTACATTGATGCAGATCTTCCTTTATTCATGCATATTAATGCATGCCTGCCAAATTCTGGATGCTTTTTATATAACTAAATATCAAACATGTTATTAGCTGCAAAAGCAAAATTTTCAACTTGAGTTTTCAAAAGCTATAAAAGGAATCGCACTAAGGCAAAAGTTGCTGGAACATTTGCAAAGATGTACATGACTACAAACCAGTATTATAGCATGATAATTCTATTCAAGTAATTATAAGGAAAGCACACAGAAAACAATATGAAGAATTACAGAGTTACAATATAAAAAACAAATATAGGCTTGCATGCTGAGGAATGTTAAAAAAATAAAAACACAGGTGTTGGTGTAGTTTGCTAAGGTTGCCATGACTAATACCACAGACTGGGGGACTTAAAAAACAGACATGTATTTCTCACAATTCTGGAAGCTAGAAGTCTAAGATTAAAGTGTCATCAGGGCCACTTTCTTCTATGACCTCGCTCCTTGGTTTGTAGATGGCCGTCTCTTTCCACTATCTTCATATGATCTTCTTTGTGTGTGACTGTGTACTAATTTCCTCTCTTTCTAAGGACACCAGTCATTGGATTGGGTCCACTCTTATGACCTCATTTTACCTTAATTATCTTTTTAAAAAATCTTATCTCTAAATACAGTCACATTCTGAAGTACTAGGGGTTTGGACTTCAATAGATGCATTTTGTGGGGGAAAAAATTAGGCTATAACACATGGAGAGAAAGAGAATGACAAAGAAATTTAATTCTCCAGATGCAGACAGACATGTTGTTTTATATTCAATATATAACTTTTGGACACCAGGATATCAAGGTTTTTCTTATTCTATTTGTTCCTCTCTTTGATGTATGTGGACCACAGAATCTGTATCCTTACTCCAGCTAGCCACAGAAAGTAATTCATTTCCAAGGAGAGATAGTATAAACATTGTAACCATATTCTGAAAACATATTTCATGGGAAGAAAGTAGGAGGAAGCCCTTCACTAAATTTTTAAATTTTATGTTTTTTATATGTGTGTATATATATATATAGCTATATATAGTTTTACTAAAATAGAAAAGGAGACACACATACCATGTTACTTGGCTTTTTTTCACTGCAATAACAGATAGAAAAACCATTTTTATTAATTATAGGCCTGATTTTTGACTTAAAAAGTGATAATTAATTTGCCATGAAATAAAAAAAAAAACTATTTCCATAGTTTCATCTTGCTATCATAGAAATGAGTACATTGCAAAAAATCACAAAGGGACAGAAATGCTTTATTGAGAAGGGACTGGCAGTTAGGATATCAAGGTCCCAGTCTAAACTCTGCTATTATCACAGAAAGTCAATTTTGTTCTAATATTTTAAGGTTTCATAATTCTATATGACCCAAGATTACTTAGTTCTATTTTCACATCTGGTTAATTTAGTCCTTCCATACCATATTTTTTATAAAGATTAACAGTCTGAAAAAAAGAGATTTTTCAAACAACAATGTTGAAACCAAGATCTATATTTGGTTAATATAGACCTTATTTTTTCTTCCATTGCTTGTTCTTTCTCAGTTTCTGTATCATCGCCTTCACACAATCTTGCATCCATGTCAGATGAAAAGTAACTGAGTCAGTTGACTTCTTAAATAACTAACTTGGGACCTGGGCTGCTGCGATGTTCCCTCAGTAGCTTCCTTCAGACTGATTGAGATTCATCTTTTCTGCAGGTGAAAGGAACTGCTTTCCAAAATTGGTTAAAAAAAAAAAAAAAGAAAAAAAAAAATCTTTACAAGTTCTTTTTATTAAATAGATGTCAGTCTGGAAATACTTCAGATTTTGCTGTTTATTCTTTTGTGTTCAATAGTCCCTCTTCCAAAAGTCTACTTTACAGTATGCTGATGTATTGCTTAAGATTATTTAAGATATTTCAGAGCATAATGTAATAACACACTAAGTTGTTAAGAACTGAAGTGAATGCATGTAATTCAATCAGGTTACTTTAGCCAAGAGGAACTGAGCTCTTAAGTGTGAATGTAAGGTGAACAAATAAAAAGAATGTGAAGAAGAATGATAGGCTGTGAAGATAAACTTGATGTTCTTTAAAATTATCCTGGAGATCTGGCTTTAGAGTTGTCACAGAATTGTTATCCCATAGAGTGTCCCCATTAGAAAATTTTAAACAAAGCAAAGTTTTGTATATCAAATCTGATGTAATACTGGCTTGACTTCACAGAGCTGTTTGTATAATGACATACAATTTTTAAAACATACTAACTGTTACAGATTTGGATCAGAGAGTCTTAAAACCAGAAGCAAATTGAAAGTTGAGGGTCTTGATTTTTTTAGAACGCTAGATTAACAAGCTTCATTCTTGAAGTTTTTGTCCCAGTAAACTTCAGGTAAAATCATATAATAAGGTTTAAAAGCAAACGTACAAATAATAAGCCAAAATCAAAACAAACAAACAAACAAACAAAACATCAGCAGGCAATTCTGATCAGCAGAAACTTTTAAGCAATATTGATTTAGAATTTATAAAGTACATTTATGCAATAACTCATTGAATCTTCAAAAAATTACCATGTGAACTATTTAGAAAAGTTATTTTATATTTTATATTTATCCTTTAATACCATGGTACAGAGGGTGTTTTTAAAAATTATATTCAAGATTTGAAGAATTGTCTTCTCATTCACATAAGAATATAGATTTTTTTTTCAATCAGCATTATCTTCTATAGATCTATTCTGGATTTCCACTGAGATACTTAATTGGTATCTCAAATTCAACACACTCAAAGCAGAACGCACAATAAACCCACTCCATCAGCTCTTCGGCTCCACCCTCTTAACTGAAAACAACTCACCGTATCCACAACTACCATTCTATTTCAAGTTATCACCAATTCTTTATTGGACTATTTCTATAGTCCCTTAATAGTCTCCCAAATTCCATCCTTGAAGCATTCTTCAAAAAACTCTTCTCTACACATCAGTCCTAATAAATTACTCTTTTAAATCATAAACCATATTATGTCATTCTTGTGCTAAAAACCTTCCAAACCCTTCCCAACTGAACATGACCAGCAAGACCTCCATGCTGTCCTCCAGGAGACTCGCTGATCACTTCTGCTCTTTGCTTTCTCCTTTACTTTGTTTTAGCCACTATAGGCTTTGCAGCTTATCAGAAACATGAAGCATACTGCTCTCTTGCATACTCCCCTTCTGTCTTAGATACTCCCCCTCTGTCTTAGATGCTCTCCCAGCTAGAATTCCAGCAGGCTTTGCTGTTTCATTTCCTCTGTCTTTTCAGTATCCTTTTCTATAAGGCAACTTTGTTGAACCCTAGCTTCTGCCTCATCTCCACCTTCAATCTATTTATCCCCATAGCTCTTATTTCTTTCTGAGAAACTATAGATTTGTTTTATTTTCTGCTCCCAACCACTGATATATAGACCTCGTAATAGCCATGACCTAGGGTATCTATTGCCCAGTCCTAGAACAATGTTCTGAGTACCTAGTCAATATGTGTTAAATTGATGTATGAATGAAAGATATCAGGAAAACAAATGCCAGAAGCTAACTTTCTGAAACTGTGCTAGGTGTTGATGACTTATGCCCCTTCAGTCAAGATTCCTTTATTTTTGCAGCTTAGAATAAGGGAAAATAGGCCTAGAATATAAGATTCCCTACAACTCTCTAAGAAATTATTTGGATTTTCTACCATCCAATAGTAAATGGGAAGAACCAGTCAACATATTATTTCCATATGTCATTCTGCTTTCAATCTGGAATGCCTTTCATAAATGTATTTAAAAATTTAATGGTTGGGCATTTTCAAGGTCTGCATCCCTAATTAGTCATAAACACATCAAAAAATGTGAATAAACAGCTGAAAAACCAAATTTGGACTCTAATTTTAGCTTTTATTACATTTCTTAATTTAGGAAGCCCCAACCGGAGAAAAATAGCTTAAAGAAAACTACATTCAGGATCTTCTGTCTTAAATCTTAAGCATACAATACTCTCAGAAATTGTGCCTGACCTTTGGAACATGACTGCCATCTCTTTTAAATTGACAGCTCTCCCCTTAAAATGAAAATAAAAAGGCTAAATTTGTCACCAGTGCACTAGAAGCAAAGTGGGATGCAATGAAATTTCACTCAAGGAACACAAGACTGCTCCTTTTGTTGTGTTGTGATTTGAAATAACCTCTGAGAGATGAAAATGTTACCAATAACATGGTGTGTTCCATACAGGCTTACAAGTCAACAGACGGGGGTTCTGGTCTGTGAGCTTAAAGGTGGCTAAATACAGAGAGCTCCTCTCTACTGTAAAGAATGGCCACTTCCCACTGTGGCATCCTGCAGTCAGGAAATTCCCCAAAATGGTAACAAACATGCAGGGCTTTCTTAAAAAATCTCTAACTTCAATCAGATTATGAATGATAGAACTTTAACACTTAAAAGATAATAGAGATCTAATTAACCACATGACCGCCCTGTATAGATAACAGGACTTTGGTGAGGTGTTTGGTACCTAACAGTATCACAATAGAACTAGCTGGCATATAGATCAGAGCACTATATACTATTTTACACAGGAGGGCTGGCATACAGACAAAGTTGAAGTAGTCTTTTGGTACTTCACATTTCAGACTATCTGAATAACTTATCCTTTGCCCTCTGCATTATTACAAATAAAGATCCTGATTTAGTGTATGGTTTGTTTTGACATAGAGCTGGAGGTTCAGAAATAGGTGCGTTACTGAGAATCAGAAGTCAGGTTCTTGGCCAGCTGAAGGACAGCATAATGGCTGATGCCTTGTGAAAGTGAGGGTATACAATAAGAGCTCTAGAAAATAATGCAGAAAGACTAAATAAGGAAGCAACAGTTCACATTTACTGGTTGTATAAAATTCATTTCTCTTCACTTGTGTTTCCGCATCTCTAAAAAGCTATTACATGTCTGGCCATCCGGTTAGAGATGACAACTACCATACTTACAGTCACAATCAGTAGTTGGAATTCTTCCTCAAATGCTTCTGGCTCCAGAATTGTCAGTTGATCCCCTATCATCGATTCCCAACTCCATACAATTTTCTATTTCCGACACCTTTAAGGGAGCATCACCTATATGCACACAAGTACAGTTTTCAGTGTACTAGTCATTTTCTTCCACTCAGTGGTCAGCATCCCTCCCTGTGGTGATGCTCTGGAAGCTTCAAGGCCTCAAGTAATGCTTCCATAAAGTGACAGTGAGATTCCTTCTGATATGTGTCAACACTGCAGAAAGTACCCACATTGCAGTTAATGAGTGACTCTCTGTTTGCAGGTGTTTCATAGGTCCAAACCACCAGCATTATCAGTGATGAGAAAGTGTGGTGTTTTCTAAAGCCCAAATGTCACACTACAACTCTCTTTTTCATGGAACTGGGAAGAACTTCCTCTCTGCTAACTTTGTGTCAAATTACATGAGTCCTAGAGATTCTCCTTTCCCTGCTTCCAAAGAAAGATAGTTCTTTTCAGAGTCCTTCCAGTTTGCATGGCGCCAGTTAGCTATAGCCATGAGTTATATGTGCCAGTGCTCAGGAATAAACCCATAGATACTGCAGTGGAAAGTAACGTGAGTGAGTTATCCTTTGTGGTAATAACAGTTTTTCTGCACCCCACGTCTCTCCTCCATCCCTGATACATTACTATTTGAGAATCTAAACTAATGCTCTGACATTTTGAAATTGCTCAGTTACCTAGATCTAAACAGACAATTTGGTCTTAAAAAGATCCAGGGATGTTTTGAAGGTAGCAGTGATAATTTGTGTAATGGCTAGGTACTTTGAAGGCAAGTGGTGTACTAGAAGAGCAATGGGAATTTATTTCAAATCAGGGAAAAGTATCAGACACACAAATGCTTGTAGAATTTGTAACCGATGGGATTAAGAGATCAATAAAACACAATACCTGCCCTCAAGGTCTTCTCACACACAGAAATAGACATATGTATGTACAAGACTTAAAGCACGGGGTAAAATGTATTACATGCCATAATAGTGATATGAAGTAAAATGGGATTATAGAGAATGGAAAGAGTAATTATAACAACAAATTTGCTGATTCATTGCAAATGTGACTTTAAGACAAACTTAAACATTTGAATGTTTATAGGCATTTATACAAGAAAAAATACTGATAAAGCTTGTAGATTGTCAATATCAACCAATTCATTATTATTGAAGACAACGTGTTGGAGAAAAGAGAGTTACAAACACATGTTTTAGCTAGATTTTGGAAGGTTATGAATGAATGATCTAAGGCATTTGAATATTTCTGTACATACTAACTAAATTAAAAATTGTTTGTTGTTATTTTTCTATTCCTTTGGGTTCTGATCTTTAACCAAAGAATCATGGTGGCAGATGTGGAGTTTCAAATACCAGGTGGTTTTATTTTATATATGCAGATATGCATGTATGTATATATGTACGTATGTTTTCCCCCAACAAGACATAAACTCAAAAGACTGCTGAAAAATGATCTTTCCATTGAAATTTGCATCTCTGGTTCTAAGCATGTAGAGAGAAAAATTAAAACTGAAACTTAAATTTCATATCATATACTTTTTCAGGCTTAGTTACGAATTTGAAATGGTGCAGTGACAGTATGTCTTGATGAATGATTGCTATTAAATCATAGAATTTCCCTCCTTCCATTCTCTCTTTGCTAAAGTACATGTTTTAGGTCTTTATTTTCTGTCTGTATAAAGTGTATTGCTTCTTGGGGCTATAACATATGTTAATCATATCAGCACGTAACGTAAAATTTCTAAGAATTTTCAAGAAAGTAACTTGTTCAGTTTTACACAGTTTTTTTTTTACAAGACCTAATGGGATAATAAATATAAATGCATAACATTTCCACAAATAAGATTATAATTATTATAATGATTACTAATACTACTAATAATATTGAGTATTTTTCTAAAGAAGAAAATCCTACTATTTTCAGCAACATGGGTGAACCTGGAGGACATTATGCTATTTGAAATAAGGTAGTCACTAAATGACAAATACTGCATGATTCCACTTATATGAAGAATCTGTAGTAGTCAAACTCATGGATACAAAGGGTACAATGGTGGTTGCCAGGGGCTTGTGGGAGGAGGAAGTGCAGAGTTGTCATTCAATGACTAGAATTTCAGTTATGCTGGATGAAGAAGTTCTAAAGATCTGCTGTACAACAAAGTGCCCCTAGTGAACAGTATGGTAATGTGCACTTCAAAATTTGTTAAGAAGGTAGATCTCATGTTAAGTGTTCTTATCACTAAACGAGATAAAAGAGTAAAATAAAAACAAATGAACAAAAGGAAACTTTGGAAGACGTTGGACATGTCTATAACCTTGATTGTGGTGATGATCTCAGAACTGCTTGCATGTGTTCAAACTCATGAAATTGTATCCTTAAATGTGTGCAGTTCTTTGTATATCAGTTGTGCCTTAAAATATTGTTAATAAAGAAGAAAAAAGATAATTCATTTGAGAAGCAATTCCACCTTATCCTTCTTTCCTCAAACTCAGTGCTTTAGGGTTACCCTTTCACTGCCTTCTGCCACTTGGAAAGGCATTGCAGCCCTGGACATTGGCTGCTCATGTTGGAAATCTTTCCCTCTCTCTTATGAAAAAAATACTTTTTGTATGTCTTTTTAGGACTGAGCTTTGTTTCATGGAGTGATACAAATGGACATTCATAAGTTAATTCTGTAATCCGAATTATTCAATTTCATTGGCTGGTCTGTGCTGTCTTCCTGGCATCAGGAGGGATTGATTAAGTTAAAATCAATATGTTTTGGAGGCTTCCAAGAGATAACACTACTTTTGGCATTGACAATAGCTGTTGCAGGAACTCTTTTTGAACAAGAAGGTATTCGTGCACAACATCGCCTCTTCACTCTTATGTGTACATTCCCAACAGTATGTTTCACAGGCAAGTTACAAGATAAATTTTATATTAGCAGGACTATCCAAAATCCCAAGCTGTTTCTACTCTAGCAACATAAAAGATCACACTTCACCTCAACTAAAGGAAGGTGGATGAGGCAGATGATTTGTTTGAGTATAGAAAAGTAATGTTGTCATTTTATGTGGAAGTTTTGAGAGCCAAGAATGGTTTTTGACATTCTTTTTTTCCTGTATTATGTTGGTGTTTGGAAATGTTTCAGATAGAATTGTTGCTCTGTCACCCTCACTCCCATGATATGAAGATGAGCTCCCAGCTAATCCACTGTTGTTGAAGTCACTGAAATTTGTGATTTGCTTGTTGCTAATATTATTCCCTAAGTCCTAAAACAGCTCATTTAAGAGGTAGGATGACTTTCTCAACATCACATAATTGGTTGGAAGCCCAGTACATCAGAGTTGATGACCAATTCTGTGATTTTTTTCGCTCTGCTCTTCTCCCAGCATTAAATTCTAACATTGTTTTTAGCAACTCTGTTCATGTAGGGTCTCCTTTTTGGAACTATTATACTCATACCTTTAGTCTTTTCAAGTTTTCTACCTGTGTTCCCTTTTGCAGAATTGCCTTCCTTTAACTCTACTAAATGTGTTCCCTTCAAGCTAATTTTAGGATGCTATGAATTTTTGTAAAGGGTGTCTCATTCTTACATGAGTGAAGAAACCAAATACCATTTTTTAAACCACAAATTCAAGACAATTCATTTGTACAGGATAATGTTGAAAGGAAAACCTGGAAATGTTAGAATCATGAGTTGAAAGTCCAACTGGCAACAAAGCTCAGGAAGTATTTGGCAAGCATATTCTTTTCCAGATCAGATACCATGCAATTCAAATTTTACATGTTTTGCTGAAATGTATTCCAGAGAGTAAAAATGTATGCACAATTGTCTGAGAATACTAAATAACAGAGAAAAGAATGAACTAGTAAAACATTTAATTGTGATAGGGGAAGAAATTGATGTTTCAGTTCTTCAAATGTTTGAGCATGTTTTTCTGGTTATATTGTTGAGAAGATGCTAAATCTAGAAATTTCAGAGTAAATTTTTTATATTATTAGTAACAGCAGTCACACTTTTAGTCATTAGCAGTGTCATCGCTCTCTCAAACCTTTTTCTTATTCATTGTTATTATACTTTGATGAGTTAATCTTGCTGTGTAGACAGCTCCCTTATTTTATGTAAGCATCATTTCTGTCATAATATTTTATTCTTTTTCTTTACTCCAAGTTCTCATCAACTTCAGAAAATGACCTCTATTCATTTAACTAGGAATTTTACCAACAAAGAAGCAGCTTAGCATGGCTGGAAAATGTACAAACTTTGCCAACAGACACATCATGATTTGATCTTCATCATTCTCCATTATTGGTTGTGTGACATTGAGCAAGTTATTCTGCAACTTGGTTTCCTCATTTTGTGCAATGAATAACTACCTTGAAGGCTTTCATGGAACAGTATCTGTAAAGTGCTTGATAAAACACAGATGTTCAGGATTTGAATCTGCCCTCTACTATATTGCACTCACAGGCCTGGCTTCTACAAGGCTGGCTTTCTTTGGAAAATACTGCATAGTCATCTACTCTCCTTTCATTTTTTTCTCATACTGCAAGGGTGTATAAATCAAGGTTAAGAACAAATAAAACCTGGTTGGGGTCATCTTTTCCTGCCATGGCTATGCTTTTTTATGGGCCTATCCATAAAAAGCAATGTGGGTTCAGTAGTATTTAAACAAGTCTTCCTATCTGATCTTCTTTTCCTATGTTTAATATTTTTTCTCATCATATTTTGGAAACAAAAGTATTTTAAAATTCATAGACTATGAATTTTGTCTCGTGTCTTCATTATATTTGGTTTCTTTTGACTCAACCTCAGCATTTCTATCTAGTCACACTCTGTGTCAGTGTTTTGACCCTTCTTGAATACCAACATGAGATCTGCCATGTTCCTTTATTCTATTATGAATAGAAACTTTTAAGCTTTCACCTAATTTTTACCTCATGAAGTTATGTTAGCTGTACAAACATTCTTGCTTTATTAACTCTCCTTGGAAATCCTTGAGTGCACTGTCTCACAGCCATAAATCCACATCTACTCCATCCTGTATGTACTTGCTTACTGCTACCAGTAGCTTAGTAGTGATGCTGGTAAATAAAAACTTCAGACTAAAAGTCATGGATCCTCAACTGTGAGTAAAAACTCATTAAAAATGTAAACATAAGAAATGGACCAAGTAAATTAAATTATGAAATCATTTCTCTTCACCTTATATATTTAGAGGCTCATGCTACAACTGCTCCCACTCCCCAAATGCTTAGATGATTCAACATAATTTAGGTCCTGTTTCCATCTAGGAATTGATCCAAATGGAATGTAGGGTACTGCACGCTGAGCATTTCTGCCAACTTTTCCATCTGAGAACAGCCTGAGAAGCCCTGGGAATATTCACAGAGAGGGTGAGCTATGGCTCACTCAGCAACTTCAAGATTGTACATCATTTGAATAAGAAGTTTTCCAAGGTTGAGCCCCTGATCTGTGAGGGTTTATCAAAATCCATAATGTCAAAAGAGACACTATAATTTTGGTATGCCTAACATACAGACTTTAGGTCTGGTTTCTATTTTGACCTCAACGAAAGCTCTCTGGCTTTGTGTTAAATTTTCATTCATTGATTACTTCTTTTTCAGTCAAATCCTGCCATTGAATTTGTGTAATTTAAACCCATTAGGTACATGTTCATGAAAAAAGAGATTGTATTTACTGTGACCTCAAATATTTGTGGATAAATTTAAAACCAACAACAAAAATCTAATTCCTGGATGTTTTGAGAAGCAACTGGGTAAGTAGTGCATTTGCCATTACCCTCTCCATACCCCAGAATCATAGAGAACTCCATGTGGAGTGTGCTTAGGCCTTCTTGAGCATACCAGTGTCTATCTAACTTGCTTGCAGGTGTGTGTGTTGGGGAGGAGTACAATAAATATTTGTTAAATACGTGGCCTAATTTACTGGATCATGGGAGATGTGGAGAGATAAAAAAAAAATTACGGTCATTCATATGTGCATGAATTCGCTAGTTAACCATGACTTGATAAGAACGTTTCACAGCCGTCTATTAGAATGACTCCAAGTCTTAAAATGAGTAGACATTGCTTTGGAAGCTTAGATTGGGAATTCCCTAATTGCGACAGTTTCAACAAAGCACATAACCACTCTGAGTTTCAGTTTTCTCAACAGTAAAATAAGACAATAATGTCCTTTCATGCTATTCTGTTGGAAACAGTGTGCTAAAGTAAATTTTCAAACCATCGTTGAGCTTAAGAACAATGCTTCTATGAAATGACCAATAGTCCTTGCAATTTCCCTTTGCATGTATATGGATCCTACAGGCCAAGACATTTGTTCATGCATGGTATATTCAACTTGATTTAGTTCAGTTCACATCCATTTGTTGAGCACAAACTAAATCTTAACTCCTGGACTACTGGTAATATATAGTTTCTACCTGAACTAAAGAGTAAGTTAAGATACCAAAATTAACTAGAGTTTAAAATACATGTTTAAAGACTAGTGGAATGCAATAAATTAACATAGGCATATTGAAAAGTGAGCCATCATTTCCTTTTGGAACATCCAAAGAGCAGAATTGATAAAAACCAAAGTGCACCTTGAATCTCTGGAGGAATTTTGGTGACTGGAAGACCGGAGAGGTACTCTAAGTAAAGTCAACAGACTGAGCTGAAGGTTAGGAAACAGTTAGGGAGAAGTACGAATTATTCCAGGAGAGCCAAATTAGGGATAGATCCCATCGAGGATTTTGAATACCAGAATAAGATTTGTGGACATCATACCATAGGCAATAAAAGTATTTCAGAGTTTGAGAAGGGGTGCTGACAGAATCTAAGCAATGCTTAGATAAACTAATTAGCAGTAGTTTATAGGATAAAACAGATTGGGTAAAAAATAAAAATGAGTAACTAGGATGGAGATGGGCAGACAGTGGGGGAAGTTTGTTTTTCTGTTTGTTTTTTTGCCTCTTCACATTGTTATGGCGAGAAGTAAGAACAATACAAGGCTCTACAATGTGAGAAAGAAACTGCGTGTAGACAGCTTGGTTTTATGTCTGTAATCACACACGGTTCTCACATTGTTATTACTTGATGACACTTATATCTTACTTTTTACACAAGATCTTTATTTTGTTTCTTTTTGTAACCTGCCCAGTACTCTCTACAGTTGGCCTTGTCTCTTTTTATATTAAACACGGCCCTTTAATGTCAGATCAAGAGGGAGCATTTCTGTGAAGCCACCCACCGCTAGCTCTTAAAGCTCTTGAAGCTCTTGTTATTCTTCCACTTCTTTGAATCCATTCTTTATTTATAACATAAAGCACATAAATAAATATGTAGTTGTGTTTCTATATTGCATAGTTAACCTATTTATTACGGGTGTATCTTGAATGTCTGGTTATATCTCAAGCCTCTTTATGTATTGATCTGTCATTTTGTTTTGAGCATGTGGCAGATACTCAAGGAAATTGTGCAGAGGAGCTACTTGATTAATTTATGATAATCCCTTTCTTGTACTATAATAACATCTATTCTCATTCTTTAGTATTAGGAAATCAGTCAATCTGCGAAGGTAGAATTTTCAGGTTGAACAGATACAAAGAGATGTCGAGCTATAAGTCTCCAATGTTATAGAAAAAAAAAAAAAATAAGAAAGAACCAGAAAACAGGGACATATCGGGGAAACCACTTTAGTATGGTTTCCCTGCTTGTTGCTGGCAGTGTTAGTAGTACTCATAAATCTTCACATGCTGGAAAAGCCTTGGTCTGCAGATATTTGTTTAATCATTCTGTTTCCTAAATTTTTGGATGTAGAAACATAGAACATTTTCCCCTCAGAGGTAAAGAAAAGTTACTCCTTTTCAAATTTTGGAGAAAGATCTTATGAAAGGTGTAATTAATTAGTTGCTACACTTACACCCATAATATGAAAGGACTAAACAGAAATTTATCTATGAGTTTATGATTGCTCCTCTCAGCTCCATAGCTTGGAGAATTAAACTCATTTTAAAGGACGTTTTAAATTTTATACAAGAAAAAAATAAAGGTAACTTCATACTGAAGCCAATTAAGTTTAAATTATCTTGATAACTAATATATAAAAACAGACTATAGAACGTCATCACTGAATAACATTGAGACAGAGAGATTAAGTGACTAATTCACAGTCACTATTTAAAATATTATAAAAATAAAATTAAAAAGGCAAGATGTGTTTAAATTCACAAGGCGATAGCTTCTTTCCACTTCATTTTCTCTTCATTTGATATGGCATCATTACTTCAAGGTTTTACACATTTTGAAGCATTCTGAGCCTGTAGATGAATCCAAGAGGCAATGCATTTTCTGTATAAAAGCAAAGAAAAACATGGTGCCTACCTCACAAAATTTGAGATGATGACTAAGAATTCAGTCAGCTCTTGCACTGATAGTGATGGGTGGATATACTAGTCAACCATTGACTAATAGAATTGCAAAAGTAAAGGTGGCAGTATATTTTCTAAATTCTTCCAAATTAGTTTAAACTCTAAATTAATTTAGAAATTTTTATTTTTTGAGAAATTTCTGAGGATGTACAGCAAACCAGATGTCTGAATTTAGTGATAATATTCAAGCTCCAGAAGTGCCCAAGTCATAAAATTTGACCATGGTTTTCTGGATCAGTTATTTACTCCAAAGAAGTAGACAGATTTTCCAGAAAAAGTGACAATAAATGTCAGATAGAGAAGAGTAGAAGCGTTGAGTTGGAATTTAATAAAACATTTGATACAGTACAATATATAAAAGTAAAAATAAATCTCACATGTACACAACCTTGATGAAATAGTGAATGGGGTAAAAATTGGCTGGGGGCCAGGTGCCATGACTCACACCTTTAATCCCAGCACTTTGGGAGGCTGAGGTGGGCAGACCACTTGAAGTCAGGAGTTTGAGAGCAGCCTGGCCAACATGTTGAAACGCTGTCCCTACTAAAAATACAGAAAAAATGTGCCAGGTATGGTGGCAGGCACCTGTAATCCCAGCTACTTGGGAGGCTGAGGCATGAGAATCACCTTAACCCAGGAGTCGGAGGTTGCAGTGAACTGAGACTGCAGCATTCCACTCCAGCATGGGCAACAAGAGTAAGACTACTTCTCAAAAAAATTAAATTAAATTAAATTAAAAAGTGGCTGTGATATAGAGGCCAGACTGTGGTAGCCAATCTAAAAGTGTCATCACTAAGGTCATTTACAGTAGAGTAGGTCAAAGTACTTGAAAATATTTTCTGGTAAGAACCCTGGAAGAGATAAAGTAGATATTCTAGTAGGTTTTTCTTTTCCATACTCTGGGCTCCAAGTAGCTAAGAAACAAGTAAGAAGCTGACAAGATGAATATTAAAAACAGTAATTTCTGAGTACAAGCCTGTTTACATAAGACAGTATGAGAGTAACAGAAAAAATCTTATTTAGTCCGGCCTCACAAGTCAGATAATGACAGCACACTAGTCGCTTTAAACTTAGGAATACCAAGGCAATTCAGTGAATTCAGAAACAACAACAACAAAAGAAAAATAAAAGAAAATGAGAAAGAAAAAAAGAAAAGAAACCCCTTTTTTTCACGTTTGTCTTAATTAAATATATATAACCTCATGGAGCTCTCAACAATTTCTACTCTATAAAAAATTTTATTCGTCTTTGCATGTTCACATTCTAGCACAGTGTCAGACAATAAAAAAATATCATTGAAATAATGAATTGATTATAATTAGTTAGTGTACAGCACTCTAGGAGCTAGGAGCATGTAAACAAAATAGAAGATGTGAAAAGGCCAGGAAAAAATGCACATACATAGGACAATAATGCTATTTAAGTTACAATGAGAATTAGAAGCAAAAATTGGAATGGAATTCAAAAAGGAGAAATGAACATCTGGCTAAGGAATTTGAAAAGACTTTATGAAAGGCTTTGTTTGAAATGGACAGAATTTTAATAATCTGGAAGAGAAAATGTCTATGAAAAGCAGACAGATAAGAACAGCAAAGATGTGGATAGAATGTATATTAACAATAGTGATTAAATTTCATTGATGTACGGGTGTGTTTAGAGACATAAGAGGAGATAAGCTGACAGAAGAAACTACAGGGTACAGTAAATGAGAAGAACATGTAACAGTGAAGTTATCTGCTACAAAGAAATGTGGGATGAGGAAACCACATTTATACAGTATTATGAAATTTCAAAATCCTACAGATATTTATAACTGTCTCACTTTCTAATATAGTATGAAAACTTTCAAATATAAAAAAGTCAAAAAATAATACAATGAATGCCCATATGCCCACTACCAAGAGCTACTAACAATCAACATTTGACTAAATGTATCCTATTTCTATTTGTTTATTTACTGATGCATGGATGTATCTGGATGTATCTGGAAGGTGGATGCAGGTATCGTGATACATCACCTCTAAATGCTTCAGCGTGCATCTCATAAAAATAAGAACAAGCATAAATATAGCACCACCTTCATATCAAAAAACTTTAATAATTTGCTAATATCCAATAATCAGCCCATATTTACTTTTGCATATATTTTATTTTTGGTTCTATTTTTGTAGTGAACGAGAATGCAATCAAGTTTTACTCATGTATTTTGTTGTTAGACCTTTTTAATCTCTTTAATTGGAAGTGGATTCTTTACAGTTTTTGTATTTTACAAAACTGACTTTCTAAGGAGAGCAATTGTATTTCAGGGGGTCCTGCTATTGTCAGTTTATCTATTTCCTTTAGATATCCTTCAACTTGGTTTTTTTTTTCCCCTCTAGATTTAGTATGAAAAAATACGCCTAAAGTTTTGATTAGATTAGATCAATATTTTTAGCAAGAATGAATCATACTGATGCAAAATGCTTTCTGTTGCATCACATCATGAGACAGGTAACATCAGTTTGTCCTGCTGTAGGTATTAGGTATTCTAATATTGCTTACTTGATTAAAGTGATGGTTGTCAGAACTTTCCATAAAGGTACATATTTTTTCTTTTGAATTAGCTACTAATTTACAAGATAATGCTTTGACACCAAATAGAATAATATAAAATACTCCCAATATTTAATGCAACAATTGATGATCTTTACTTGAATAAATGATGTTATTGGAAACTGTAAAAAGTAATTTAAAAAATTTACCCCTATTTGTATGTTTATTTGCTGGCATGTTTCTATAGTAGAATGGCTTTTTCTCAGCAAGTAAGAATATAAAAAGCAATATGGGGTGTGTGTGTGTGTGTGTGTGTGTGTATGCTTCCTTTTTAAAAATCAATTGTTACAGTAAGGACTTGATAAAATGAACTACTCCAATGATAGTAAATGAGTTTTCCATTGATTCTCTCTTTTTTTTTTTTTTTTTTTTTTTTTTTGAGTAATGCTATAGTCTCATGAATTTTTATGTATTCACATTTGTACAGTTGATTAATATTAAAATTCTTCATTATGCTCCAGTTTTTAGAAATTTGGCAATCTAGAACCCCTTCAACATGGCTCCAGTGATCCTTTTAAAACACCTCCATTAGTCTTTGAATGCTTCTTTACTTTTTACCACAGTATTACCAGGCTTATTTTATATTTTTCCTACCTTGGACCTAGAATAAACTATTTTTACAAGTAGTTGTTACATTTTTTAAGAAACTAGCATCTGGATGCTGGATATACTCACTGCTGCTGTGATATTGCAGCTTCTAGACACTTTTTATTGAAACACATTATATATAGAGATACTGTTTATCAAATTTTAACAAAATGTACTTTCTCTTTGGTTTCATAATAACATGAATATATTTATGTGGTTCGTTCTGCAATATACACAAAATAGTTTCACAGTTGAAATTTCATTAATATTATTAACTGTAAAGCTCAGGAAAGTTTAAAATTACTTTGCGATGTTTGAAGAAAATTACTTTGAATTTCTGAAGGCATTCTTCTAAGGACTGCTGAAAAGTCACTTGAAGTGATTTTATCATTAATATTATATATATACACACATAGACATGCACACATACATATACATACAAGTCTATATAGGTTAATTTATTTCTCTTATTTAATATTAAGCCTTGTTTCTTTCCTTTCCTTTTTTTTTTTTTTTTTTTTTTTTTTTTTTTTTTTTTTTTGAGACGGAGTCTTGCTCTGTCGCCCAGGCTGGAGTGCAGTGGCCCGATCTCAGCTCACTGCAAGCTCCGCCTCCCGGGTTTACGCCATTCTCCTGCCTCAGCCTCCCGAGTAGCTGGGACTACAGGCGCCCGCCACCTCGCCCGGCTAGTTTTTTGTATTTTTTAATAGAGACGGGGTTTCACTGTGTTAGCCAGGATGGTCTCGATCTCCTGACCTCATGATCCGCCCGTCTCGGCCTCCCAAAGTGCTGGGGTTACAGGCTTGAGCCACCGCGCCCGGCCTCTTTCCTTTTCTATTTTTGAATATGTGAAATACTTATACAATTAAAATTCAAAACTAAATTTAAAAGGCATAAGCAGAGGCTGGGCGCCGTGGCTCACACCTGTAATCCCAGCTCTTTGGGAGGTCGAAG
This sequence comes from Macaca thibetana thibetana, assembly GCF_024542745.1. Classification (NCBI taxonomy): domain Eukaryota; kingdom Metazoa; phylum Chordata; class Mammalia; order Primates; family Cercopithecidae; genus Macaca; species Macaca thibetana. The sequence continues at coordinate 37,452,499 of NC_065595.1, forward strand.
CAGGTGGATCACAAGGTCAGGAGATCGAGACCATCCTGGCTAACACAGTGAAACACCATCTCTACTAAAAATACAAAAAAAAAAATTAGCCAGGCGTGGTGGCATGCGCCTGTAGTCCCAGCTACTTGGGAAACTGAAGCAGGAGAATGGCGTGAACCCCGGAGGCGGAGCTTGCAGTGAGCTGAGATTGTGCCATTGCACTCCAGCCTGAGCCACAGAGCGAGACTCAGTCAAAAAAAAATAAAAAATAAAAAAAAGAAAGAAAGAAAAAGAAAAAAAGGCATAGGCAGAGAAATCTTTCTTTCATTCCTATTCCCTCCCCTCCAACTATACTTTACTAAAGAATATAATCCAACATCATTTACCGTATGAAAAAGCATAAAAACATGTTCCATTTTCAAGAGAAAAGACTATCAAGGCCTGAGTTAAGATGACCAACATGTTAGAATTAGCAAATAAGGGTTTTAAGTCAGCTATTAAAACTATGCTCAAGGATGAAAGAAAAATATGTTAACAATGAAGAAAAAGAATACATTTTAGCAGCAGGATAGGAATTATTTTAGAACTGAAGAGTACAATAACTGAAAAAAAATTCTTGGGATCTAAAGTTTAACATGAGTGCTAATGCATATACTAATTAATTTGTGGTAATCCTTACACAATATATACAAATATAAAATTGTCACACTGTACACTTTGAATATAGTCAATCATTGACAAATTAATGAATTAGACAAGTGTTACATAAGAATGGAGATGACAAAGGTAAGTTTCATCAAATTTTGTAGATCAATAAAACCTATCTTAACTCAAAAATAGAGAGAAAAACAATTAGTCAACAGAGCAAGCTGTCCTAAATCACAAAAAGAGAAAATCTATCATACTGAAGAGAACTGATACCATATTGGTCTGATGAGAGCTAATTCAACAAAAACAACCACAATGAACAGTCTAAGTAGTCATCAGATAGAAAGAGAGCACCCCTCTCAGCAAATGGACAAATAGGAAAACATGGATGACCAACATTTTAAGATAGTAAGGGAGTGTGTGTGTGTGTGTGTGTGTGTGTGTGTCTATGTATGTATGTGTGTATACATATCAACAGAAAAGTTTAGCTTAAATAGATGAGATACATTTAGATTGGATACCATTTTATTTTTTTAATAATCCTATAATAACTATGAGTTATTTGAAAAGGCTCCGTCTCATTATTTTTTATTTATTACCTTAAAACCAGTGGAATGAATTTAATGAGACTTTCTCAAGGTTTTTTCCCCTTAGAGCTTTGACAGTATTCTGTAGGCTTTTTGTTGCTGTTGTTTTGAGGCTGTCCTGTTATGGAAAATTGCTAATCACAACTGAATATATTTGAGATAAATCTAGGTTCCTTCTATCCAAAATGTCAACCAAATTTACATGTCAGTCATTAGCACCGGAAATAAAGTTTACCTCAGTATCTTGTAAATGAGAAGAGTAGAACACTGAAAGCCTTAACAAGATATTTATGAAATACTAAGGTTTCTAAAGCAATATCATAAATTAAAATTAAAATGAGAAGGGTGGAGCAAAATGGCAGAATAGAAGCCTACACCATTTGTTCCCCCCCACAGGAATATCAAATTTTAACAACTATCTGCACACATAAAACTACCATCTCAAGAACTAAAAATTAGGTGAACAATCACAGTGTCTGGTCTTACCTTCATATTGCTAAAAGAGGAAATGAATACGGTCAGAGAGGCAGACTTGAATTGCCAATGTCGTACCTCCCTTATTCCCTGGCAGGGGCCTTGTGGTGTGGAAATTCTGTGCACTTTGGGGAGGGACAACACAGTGACTGGAGGACTTTATATTGTATTTGGCACTGCCTGGTCATAGCAGAGATCAAAATCGTGTAGGACTCAGCCAATACCCGTGCATGAAAGGAGTACTTGAATAAGCCCTAGCCTGAGGGGAATCACCCCTCCCAGTAGTTGGAAACTGAGTTTCTCAGCAAGCCTTGCTACTACAGACCAAAGTGCTCTGGGGTCCTAGGTAAACTTGAAAGGAAGTCTAAAACACAAGCATAGCAATTTTTAGGCAACTCCTGGTGCAGAACTGGGTTCAGAGACAGAGGACTAGGGTGGCACATGACCTAAGGAGACACGAGCCAGAGCAGCTAAGGAAGGGCTTGTGCCACCCATACTCAAACCCCAGGCTGCACAGTGTGCAGCAATGAAAGTAACTCCTTCCTTCTGCTTAAGGAGAGGAGATCAAAGAGTAAAGAGAACTATACCAGCTTAGCCACAGTAGGATACGGCACTGGGTAGAGTTGCAAGGCCATCATTGCAAGCCCCAGCTCATGGATGACATTTCTAGATACCCTGGGCTGAAAGAGAGCCTACTGCCTTGAAAGGAAATCTAGAAGGACTCATCTCCCACTGACTAAAGAGCCCTTGGACCCAGAATAACCAGGAACAACACGCAGGTAGTATGCCATGGGCCCTGGGCTCTGAGACTTACTGACTTCAGGTGTGACTCCATGCTGCCGCTGTGGTGGTTACAGTGAAAGACACCTTCTGTTTTAGAAAAGCAGAGGGAAAAGTAAAGGGAACTTTGTCTTTCACCTTAGCTACCAGCTTGACCACAGTGGAATAGAGCAACAAGCAAGCTCTAGGTGACCCTGAGTTCAGGACTTGGATCTTTAACAGCATTTCTAGAATTGCTCTGGGCCAGAGGTGATGTCATTTCCCTGAAGGTTGAGTCCCAGGCCTGGCAGTATTCATCACAAGCTGACTAAAGAGTCCTTGGGCTTTAAGTGAACATCAGGGGTGGTCTGGCAGAATGCCCGTGGGCCGGTGGTGATGATGCCCATAGGGAGAGGCTCCTCTGCCTGTGGGAAAGGAGAGAAGAATAGGAAGAACTTTGTATTGTGGTTTGAGTGCCAGGTTACCCCCAAAAGAATAGAACACAGTGCAAATTTCTGAGGTTTTTGACTAATCCCTGTATCCCAGGGAGTATCTCTGGATCTATCCATGGCCTGGGGGGAAGTGCTGCCCTGAAGAGAAGGACACAAACCTGGCTGGCTTCATCACCTGCTGATTGCAGTGCTCTATGGCCTTGAGCGAACATAGGTGGTAGCCAAGTATTGGTTACAGCGAGTCTTAAGTGAGACCCTGGCTGTGCTGGCCCCAGGTCTCATCTAGCACAGTCCCAGTTGTTGTGGCCACAGTGATGTTTACATCACCATATCCCTAGTTCTGTGTTGCTCAGCACAGAGAGTGAGATTCTATTTGCTTGGGAGAAAGAGGAAAGAACAAGAGTCTCTGTCTGGTAATCCAGGGAATTCTTCTGGATCGTATCTAAGATCACCAAGGGAGTGCCTCTATGAGTCTGCAAAAACAACAGTGCTATTGGGTGTGGGGCCCAAGTCCCACTGAATGCCTAGAAAGCTTCCTCAAGAAGGACAGACACATACAAGCTCAGACTACAAAGACTACAATAAATACTCTCCAATTTCCAGAAATAGATAAATCAAGAAATAGATAAATAGACAATCAAGAAAAACATGACCACGACAAATGACCTGAATAAAGAAGCATAGACCCATCCTGGAGAAACAGAGCTATGTGACCTTTCAGTAAGAGAATTCAAAATAGCTATGTTAAGGAAACTCGAAGAAATTCAAGATAACAGAGGAGAAATGTAAAATCCTATAAGATAAACTTCAAAAAGAAATTGAAATAATCAAAAAGAATTAAGTAGATATTCTAGAGTTTATAAATGCAATGGACATACTGAAAAATGCACCAGAGTCTCTTAATAGCAGAACTAATCAAGCAGAAGAAACAATGAGCTTGAAGACAAGCTATTTAAAAATACACAGTAAGAGAAGACAAAATAATTTTTAAGAATAAAAACAATGAAACGCATCTACAAGATTTAGAAAATAGCCCAACAGGGCAACTCTAAGAGATGTTGGCCATAAAGAAGACGTAGAGAAAGAGAGGGCTAGAAAGTTTATTCAAAGGGATAATAACAGCAAGCTTCCCAGATGTAAAGAAAGATATGAACAGTCTAGAACAAGAGGATACAGAATACAAAGTAGATGTAACCCAAAGAAGCATACTTCAGAGAATCTAATAAGCAAAATATCAAAGAAAGTAAGAAAGCATCCTAAAAGAAGCAAGAGAAAATAAACAAATAACACACAACGGAACTCCAATATATATGTTAGCAAACTTTTCAGTGGAAACCTTACAGGCCAGGAGAGAGTGGCATGAGGTATTTAAAATGTTAAAGAAAAAAACTTTTACCATACAATAGTATATCCTGTGAAAACATCCTTCAAGCATGAAGAAGAAATGAAGACCTTCCCAGACAAACAGAAGCTGAAAGATTTCATTGACATTAGACCTGTCCTACAAGAAGTGTTAAAGGAAGTTCTTCAAACTGAAAGAAAAAGATTTTAATGAGCAAGAAGACATGCGAAGGTACAAATATTACTGGTAAGTATACAAAACAACATAGAATATTATAACACAATAATTGTGGTGTGTAAACTACTCTTATTAATATTTTCAGTAGAAAGACTAAACGATGAACCAATCAAAAATAATATTTATAATTTTCAAGACGTAGACAGTACAACAAAACAAAGTAGAAACAAGAAAAAATAAAAAGTGAGAGGAAGAAGTGAAAGTGTAGAGTTTATATTAGTTTTTGTGTGTTTGTTTATGCAATTAGTGTTAAGTTGTCATCAATATAAAATAATGGATTATAAGATAGTATTTACAAACCTTGTGTTAACCTCAAATTGATAAACGCTTGAAAAATACACAAAATTAAAAAGCAAATAATTTAATCATACCACCAGAGACAATCACCTTCACTAAAAGAAAGACAGGAAGGAAAGAAGAAAGGAAGAGAAACCCAGAAAACAGATAATACAATGGCAGGAATAAGCCCCTCCTTACCAATAATAATATTGAATGTAACTAGAAAAGCAGAAGCAAAGCAAATCCAAAATTAGTAGAAGAAAAGAAATAATAAATATGATATCAAAAATAAATGAATTTGAAAAAAAATTCAAAAGATCATAAAAAACAGATACATAGACAAATGGAACAAAATACAGAACCTGAAAAAAATCCAAATTCTTATAGTGAACTCAATTTTGATAAAGGTGCCAAGAATATACAATGGGGGAAAGACTGTCTTTTCAATAAATGGTGCTGGAAAAACTGGACATCTATATGCAGAAGAATGAAACTAGACTGATATTTCCTGCCACATATAAAAATCAAATAAAAATGGACTAAAGACTTAAATCTAAGACCTCAAAATTGTGAAATTACTACCAGAAAACACTAGAAAACTCTCCAGGACTTTGGGTTGGGCAAAAGTTTCTTGAGTAATACCCCACAAGCACAGGCAACCAAAGCAAAAGTATACAAATTGGATCATGTCAAGATAAAAAGCTTTTGCAGACTGGGCATGGTGGCTCCCACCTGTACTCCCAGCACTTTAGGAAGCCAAGGCGGGCAGACTGCTTAAGCCCAGGAGTATTCTATTGTATATATACACACCCCAGTTTCTTTATCCACTCGTTGACTAATGGACATGTGGGTTGGTTCCACAATTTTGAAATTGTGAATTGTGCTGCTATAAATGTGTGCACAAATGTCTTTTTTTGAAAAATGACTTCTTTTCCTCTGGGTGGATACCCAGTGGTGGAATTGCTGGATCAAATGTTAGTTTCTACTTTTATTTCTTTATGGAATCTCCACACTGTTTTCCATAGAACCCTTCTAGACACTGATTTAGGCAAGGATTTCATGACAGTGAACCCAAAACCATATGCAATGAAAGCAAAGATAAATAGCTGGGATTTAACGAAAATCATTTCAACCTAAGAAAATAGTTTTCTCTTCCAAAAGAGATTCATACACATATTACATCCATGACTCTGTTAAATTTGATTTGTCTCAGGAGATCTGTGGTAGAATGACTTATTGTAGTGACTTCTCAGAGGATTGAATAGTAACCAGTAAAGAAAATTTCTCCCTGGCCAATGGTTAGGTAGAAAGTTCTTTTCAGCAAGAAATGGCTTTCATTGAGGAAGTTGCTTCTAAAAACAAGCAAAGAAATGTAACATAGACCATCTATTTTCTGTTTTCTTTTGGTATGAATTAAAATATACCCATGAAGGATTACATTCTCACATAATTTGATTTAACTATTATTTCTGTATTATCAGAAATGCCCATTATTTTCTTGAAGTCTCCATTTAAAAAAAAAAACTCCTTAAGAATAATATTATTGTCAACATGTAAAGATCAAGACAATGATCTCCAATACAGTAACTTAAATATGCAAAATATTAACTTCAGAGTGACATTCAAATTTCTCACTCTGCCTATCAGTATCAGGTCTGATAAGCTAACTTTAGATTCTGACTCCAACCTCCTGATTTTTTTGAGCATTAACTTTTTTTCCCTCAGTGTTCTCTACCTACACTTAATCTCTGATTTCCCTGGTTAATCCCTTAACCCCATCTATCTCTCAGTAAGCCCCTGTCAACTACAAGAATTCTCATCCTATGAGTGAGGAGATTTCATATCTGTGTATGAAATCTAATTACTTTATTCAACAAAAATATTCTATTTCAATGGTATTAGATATTAGTATGTGTAAGTATTACCTAGATGGAAAAACAATGTTCAAATGCAGATTTCAAGAATCTATACTCTTAAAAGTTGACTCAGTAGATACAAAGTAGGCATAGAAATTTGCATTTTAACAAGTATTTCAGGTGATCCACACTAGTTGCTTTATTATTAACAAGTATTCTGATGCAGGTGATCCATACCAGTTGCCTTTTTATTAAATTTTGTAATGTAATAATAACATCAATTTTGCCTATGTCAAAGGCTTTTAAGGTGAAGCTCAAAATAAGATAACATTTGTACTGAGGAAAAATATGTTTACTATTATTATTAGAAATGTTTTCATGTAGTTTGTTCTATGCATTTGTGTTAGTCCATTTTCACACTGCTGATAAAGACATATCCAAGACTGAATAACTTATTTTTAAAAAGAGATTTAATGAACTCACCATTCCACGTGGCTGGGGAGGCCTCAAAATCATGGGGAAAGGTGAAAGTCACATCTTACATGGCAGCGGGCCAGAAAGAATGAGCGCCAAGCAAAAGGGAAAACCCCTTATAAAACCACCAGACCTCATGAGACTTATTCACTATCATGAGAACAGTATGGGGGAAACCACACCTATGATTCACTTATCTCCCACTGCGTCCCTCTCACAACACGTGAGAATTATGGGAGCTACAATTCAAGTTGAGATTTTGATGGGGACACAACCAAACCATATCAACATTTTTTTATCCTTCATTATCTAAGCTTCCCCCCGTATCTCGATGATGTCAAGAATTGTAGAATGTTAGAGGTACAAGTGACTGCGAATATTTTGTACCCCAAACCTATTTATTATTTAATTCACCAATTCATTGATTCATTTAGTCAGATAGATACTGTTCTGAGACAGGTACAAAATTTAGGGAAAAGTCACAGAATAAAGTGATCAGCTTCCAGTTGAAGTTAAAGGAGGATTTGCAAAAACAGACCTTTGATATGAATTTGAATTTAAAGTGGAATTTTGGAAATTAAATGTAGTATAACCATAAGAAATGGTGTTAACCAAGAGCATTTTTATAGGGAAGTTTTATTCTGTCATGCTGTTGTAGGTGGACTTGAAATTAGACCAGAAGGCATCAGGGAATCATTAGAAAGCTCTTTCATTATTGACATACACACCCACACTACTATGATGATTATCTATGTGTGATAATAACCATGTGAATAACGAAGCAGAATGTGGAAGCGAGAAGACAAGGTAAGGGTTAATTACAGTAGGTTGGTGCAAAAGTAATTGCAGTTTTTGCCATGGAAAGTAATGGCAAAACCTCCAATTACTTTTGCAAAAGTCTAAATAATAGTCTACAATATTATGTGAGTAAAAAGGGGGAATGCAATTCAGAAAACAGTAAAATAAAATTAACATAACTTGTCAGTAGTCAGTAATATCCCCTAACAACGGTAGAATCCAGAGCTTCCTGGTGTATACTATACTTCATGGTGACAACTGAACCAAATCCTGAGGCAATTGGATTAGCTGGAGGAGCTAGAAACTAGTGAGAACAAGGAGAATTGAATGGCAGATCTTGAGAGAAGGTACTGCTTACCAAAAGAAGATAGTTCTGAATCTAATGCTGAGCTTTAGATTCAATTTGGGATTAGATTTTCAAAAATAAGCCCAGAAAAATCAATTTATTAAAGCAAACATGAAAGCAAGGAAACATGGCCATAATAAGAATCTTTTGTCACTAAATTATATGCAGTAGTTTTTTGCTTCTTGTACCTATTTTTCTATGCAAATTGTCGTAAACCATTATATTTAAAATAACATTCTTCCACGTATCTTTGTAGCATGGTTTAAAAGTGGTTGTCAATGTGGAAAGAAATCTAAACAAAACAAAATAAAAAAGAACTCTGTTATGAAAGATATTACATTATTTCTTTAACTTTTCCTTTGTAATTTCACTTTTCTGTGTTTGGGTCAGTCTGAAACAAATTACTTTCATTTTGGACTTAGCCTCATGGTAAACATGTTCTTGTTTGTCCAGGGAAGAAAGACCATTGACTTTAAAGGTAAGAGAAAAATCTAAAAGTCTCTACAGGTGTAAATACCAGAGAAAAAAACTGAATTATTTGTGATTAAAAATGGTAAAATTAAGTAACTGCATAGTGTGAAGAAATTGAAAAAAGATACATTGAAGAGTGAAAACTATTAAGGTTCTTATACAGAAACTTCCCGGGGTATAGTGGAAACTCTGGCATTTTAACTGCTTTATTCTTACTGGCGAGAGGTTGAAATATCTGTCAGAGAAAGATGCTCCCTTACTAAAGAAAGTACAAAAAAAAAAAAAGTTAAAGCCCAAACATACTGTGATTCTTGGAATCACCAAATTTTTATTTATTCCTTTTCAAAAAGAGATAAGTGTTTAAGTTTACATATGTCATTACTATAGAGATTCCAACAAATGACCAGAAAATTGAACTGAATAAAGCAGAGTGTGCATTGTCAACGATGGCAAAGGTATTTTGTAGCTTGCACTTCTTCTCTATATTTCATTTTTTTGGAGTATTTCCTGTAAGCTTGACCCTCATGGTCTTGCTCTCTGTCTACACACACACACACACACACACACACACGCACACTTCTCATCTCCTCTATACACATTTATCTTTCTGAGATAGCACTGTGAGTCATTGTAAGTATAATGAGAAAAAATAAATGGGAAAGCTGTTTCCAAACAACGCGTGGTACTATAGAAAAGCTTGCTAATCATTGAGGGCAATCAATATTTCACAATAAAACACCATGCCCATAGGTTGATAATTGTACTTTTTTTACCCTTATCTAAATCCAATTAGGTGAATTTGCCAGCAGTTGCCATTGCAATCTTGGTATCTATGGTAACCTCTGAGAAGAAGATGAAGAAAAAAGGGCAGTCTTTGTGTTGTTCTGTCCTCACATTTAAGGAGTTCCTGGAATGTGTATATTTTAACTTACAAAAACTATAATAAGTCACAGAGTGCTTTTGCTTAGCAGTGAATCATGTACCTTGGGGATGAAGACTCATGTTGAAAGCAAGTGCTACTGAAATTAGTGGTGCCGAGGAAAGAGATAATATAAGAATTCTTGCCCTTGAACATGTCCAGCCACAATTGCAGAGGTGCCATAATAGCCTGCATTCTGATATGCAGAATAAATGAGACAGTGGGACACAGGGTGAGGTGAGACATCTCTTTCCAGTCAATTCTGCCTCGTGGATTTTGAAGGAGCATCATTTCCACAATGCTCTGTCGTATAAAGGGTAGTGGGGTGGAGGTTGTACGTATTCAGCCATTTGTCCATTCTATTTTTCAAAATAAAAGAGAACAATGCTTCTGATGTCTATTGTATCTGTTCACTTAAATTAATGTTTCTATTTGCACCATAGTAGCAGAGTCTGTTAAATGTGAGAGTGAAATGGAACATTAGAGATCTGATTAGGATTGTAATTGTATCACTGAAGGTTGGGTGTGGTGCCTCAAACCTGTAATCCCAGCACTTTGGGAGGCTGAGGTGGGTGAATCATCAGAGGTCAGGAGTATGAGACCAGCCTGGCCAACATAGTGAAACTCCATCTGTACTGAAAAGACATAAATTAGTCGAGCATGGTGGTGGGCACCTGTAATACCAGCTACTCGGGAGGTTGAGACAACAGAATCACTTGAACCTGGGAGGCGGAGATTACAGTGAGCCTAGATCATGCCATTGCAGTTCAGCCTGTGTTACAAGACCAAAACTCCATCTCAAAAAAAAAAAAAAAAAAAAAAAAATTGTATCACTGAGTAAAGGGTGGGTGGTAATATGTAAGGATTAGGCCCCAATGAGGAAAAGGCAGTCTCAAGATTTACAGAACTTATCAGTGGAAAAGCTTTCACTGCTTTTCATTCTATTGCCACATTCCAAAATTATTGTAATAAGATAAGCTATAAATATATGTCATGAAGGCTGTTATAGGACAAAAATGATATCCAAAGTATACATTGATTTTTTTCATCACAGTTCAGTATGAATATGCTTTGATTCAAATCTGATTAGGATTTCTGGTTCGATTGCATTTTAATTCTCTAACAATTATTTGGAATTCAATTTTATCCTGAACTGCATCGTTTAATTTTCCACCTGCAAATTACTTTGAACTCCCCAGAGATCATAGTAACTAAGCTCAGAACACCATTACAGTGTTCCTATTACTTGATAGCTACAGGCACTAATGAAGAACTTCAAGCATGATACTATTTATTTTCTACATGATGCTTGATTCTAGCAATCCTCCAATGGTCTGACTAGTGTCCGAAATTCAATCAGTGATGTAGGAGAGAGAGGAGCATATGCTCTTATTTTCTCTCTAGATTTAAATATCCCTGTGGTAAGCGATCATATCATCAGCAAACAGTGACAGTTTGACTTCGTTTTTACCAATTTGGATGTCCTTTATTTCTTTCTCTTGTCTGATTGCTCTGGCTAGGACTTCCAGTACTGAGTTGAAGAGGAGTGGTGAGAGTGGGCATCCTTGTCTTGTTCTAGTTCTCAGAGGAAATGGTTTCAACTTTTCCCCATTCAGTATTGTGTTGGCCGTGGGTTTGTCATAGATGGCTTTCATTACATTAAGTTATATCCCTTGTATGCTGATTTTGCTGAGAGTTTTAATCATAAAGCAATGCTAGATTTTTTCAAATGCTTTCTCTGCCCCTGTTGAGGTGATCATGTGATTTTTAAAAAATTCTGTTTATGTGGTGTATCACATTTATTGACTTGCATATGTTAAACAATCCCTGCATCCCTGGTATGCAACCCACTTGATCATGATGGATTATCTTTCTGAAATGTTGTTGGATTCTGTTAGATAGTATTTTGTTAAGGATTTTGGCATCAATGTTTATCAAAGATATCAGTCTGTAGTTTTCTTTTCTGGTTATATCCTTTCCTGGTTTTGGTATTAGGGTGATGCTGCCTTCATAGAATGAATTAGCAAGGATTTCTTCCCTCCCTATCTTGTAAAATAGTGTCAGAAGGATTGGTACCAATTTTTCTTTAAATATCTGGTAGAATTCTGCTGTGAATCCATCTGGTCCTGGACTTTTTCTTTTGTAGATAATGATGCACACTCTCACCATTCCTCTTGAAGTTCCAGCCAGAGCAACCAGACAAGAGAAAGAAATAAAGGGCATCCAAATCAGTAAGAAGAAAGTCAAACTGTTACTGTTTGCTAACAATGTGATCGTTTACCTTGAAAACCATAAGTACTCATCCAGAAAGCTCCTAGAACTGAGAAAATAATTCAGGCTGGGTACGATGGCTCACAACTGTAATCCAGCAATTTGGGAGACCAAGGCAGGCAGATCACCTAAGGTTGGGAGTTCGAGACCAGTCTGACCAATAAGGAGAAACCCTGTCTCTACTAAAAATACAAAATTAGCTGGGTGTGGTGACATATGCCTGTAATCCCAGCTACTCGGGAGGCTGAGGCAGGAGAATCGCAGGAGAATTCAGCAAAGTTTCCAGACACAAAGTCAAAGTACACTAATCAGTAGCTCTTCTATACACCAACAACAACCAAGCAGAGAATCAACCCCTGTTACAATAGCTGCAAAAAATAAAATAAAATATTTGGGGATATACCTAACAAAGGAGTTGAAAGACGTCTACAAGGAAAACTATAAAACACTGCAGAAAAAAAATCATAGATGACACAAACAAATGGAAACACATCCCATGCTCATGAATAGGCAGAATCAATATTGTAAAAAATGACCATACAGCCAAAAGCAATCTACAAATTCAATGCAATACCCATCAAAATACCACCATCATTCTTCACAGAATTAGAAAACACAATACTAAAACTCATATGGAACTCAAAAAGAGCCCGTATAGTCAAAGCAAGACTAAGCAAAAAGAACAAATCTGGAGGCATCACACTACCTGCTTTCAAACTATACTATAAAGCCATAGTCACCAAAACAGCATGATAATGGTATAAAAATAGGCACATAGACCAATGGAACAGAATAGAAACCCCAGAAATAAACCCAAACACTTACAGCCAACTGATCTTTGACAAAACAAACAAAAACATAAAGTGGGGAAAGGATACCCTTTTCAACAAATGGTGCTGGGATATTTGGCTAGCCACATGTAGGAGAATGAAACTGGATCCTCATCTCTTACCTTATACAAAAATCAAGACAAGATGGATTAACGACTTAAACCTAAGACCTGAAACTATAAAAATTCTAGAAGATAATATTTGAAAAACCCTTCTAGACATTAGCTTAGGCAAGGATTTCATGACCAAGAACCCAAAAGCAAGTGCAATAAAAACAAAGACAAATAGCTGGGATCTAATTAAACTAAAGACCTTTTGCATGGCAAAAGGAACAGTCAGCAGAGTTAACAGACAACCCACAGAGTGGGAGAAAATCTTCACAATCTATACATCTGAGAAAGGACTAATGTCCAGAATCTACAATGAACTCAAACAAATCAGTAAGAAAAAAAAAATTCTACCAAAAAGTGGGCTAAGGATATGAACAGACAGTTCTCAAAAAAAGATATGCAACTGGCAAACAAACATATTTAAAAATGCTCAACATTACTAATAATCAGGGAAATGCAAATCAAATCCACAGTGAGACATTACCTTACTCCTGCAAGAATGACCATAATAAAAAACATTTTTTTTAATTAACAAAAAACAGTAGATGTTGGCATAGATGTGGTGAACAGGGAACACTTCTACACTGCAGGTGGGAATGTAAACTAGTACATCCACTATGGAAAACAGTGTGGTGATTTCTTAAAGGACTAAAAGAAGAACTACCATTTGATCCGGCAATAGCTCTACTGGGTACCTACCCAGCGAAAAGAATTCATTATTCGAAAAAGATGCTTTCTCATACATGGTCATAGCAGCACAATTCACAATTGCAAAATCATGGAACCAACCCAAATGCCCATCAATCAATCAGTGGATGAAGAAACTGTGGCACATATATATGATGGAATACTATAGCACCATAAAAAGGAATGAATTAACAGCATTTGCAGTGACCTGGATGAGACTGGAGACTATTATTCTAAGTGAAGTAACTCAGGAATGGAAAACCAAACATTGCATGTTCTCACTGATAAGTGGGAGCTAAGCTATGAGAACGCAAAGGCATATGTATAATACAATGGACTTTGGGAACTCAGGGGGAGGAGTGAGAGGAGGGCGAGGGATTAAAGGGCTGCAAATGTGGTACAGTGTATACTGCTCAGGTGATAAGTGCACCAAAATCTCATAAATGACCACTGAGAAACTTATTCACGTAACCAAATATGACCTGTGTCTCAATAACTTATGGAAAATTTTTTTAAAAGTCACAAAAAAAATAAATAAATATCCTTACAGCAATGAATCACTCCTTACTTGCCTAAAATTTTTTAATTCCTAATATTAATAGCTATCATTCTTTGAATATTTTTGTTACAGACTTAAAAAAATCTCTAAGCCCCATGCCATTCCTACAGAGAAGATATGATTCACCTTCTATATCCCTATTCCTGCTTTTTTTTAAACAAAATTTACAGATAGTGCAATTAAGTAATCTATTCAAAATCTCACAGCTAATATGTGGTAGAAGAGATTGAAAACTAAGTCTATAAGAGTTTAAATCCTACACCTTTTCCATTACATCACATTCATAGAATCTCATTTTATGTAATACAATTTTATGATTTCTGTGGTACACAGTGTATATTAATGGTAAAGCTTAGAGGTGACAAAAGGACTCTAAAAGGAAAGAGAAGGCATAGTCAATTGCACAAAATTTGTAATAATAATTCGATATTTTCCAAAACATTCTTTGAATATACAGTAGTTATTTGTAGTAATTTCTTTTGTAGTACTTTATGTTAATAAAAGTTATTATCTAATTGTTATTCAAAAGGGTGATGAGTCACAGAAAATGAATAAATAACATAAAATCCATTACTTCAGTCCTAAAAAAAAGATGTTCAGGGTTATTAAATACAAATATATTATTTAACAATTAGTAACGATGGGGAACATCTGTTAATTGTTTATGTTGTGCTCACTACTGTGTTAACCATGATAAAAGCTTTATCACATTTAATTCTCACCTCATCTCTCATCATTAGGGAAACATGGATTTAGGGGTTTTAAGCATCTTACCTGATGCTATGGTTTGAATGTTTCTCCAAAACTCCTATTAAAACTTAATCCCCATGTGGCAGTATTGAGAGATGAGGCTTTCAATAGGTGATTGGATAGTAAGAGAGAGAGTTCATGAATGGATTACTCCATTTATGTATTAATGAATTAATGGCTCATGAATTAAGAAGAGAAAGGGAGACTTGAGACAGCAGATTAGCATGCCTAGCTCCCTCTTCATGTGATATCCCATGACACATCAGGAGTCTTTAGCAGAGAAAGTCCCCATTAACAAGAAGGCTCTAGCTGGGAGCAGCGGCTCACACCTGTAATTCTAATAGTTGGGGAGGCTGAGGGTGGAAGATTATTTGAAGCCATGAGTTCAAGACAAATTTGGTCAACATAGTGAGACTACCTCTCTCTAAAAAAAAAAAGAAAAAAAAAAAGTTGGGGATGCTGGTTGTGTGGTTGTGTATTATAGCTCCAACTACTCAGGAGGCTGAGGTGGAAGGATCACTTGAACCTACATGGTCAGAGCTGCACTGACCTATAATCACAAGAATGATTATGCCACTGCACTTCAACCTGGGGAACAGAGTAAGATCCTGATTCTTTAAAAAATAAAAATAAAAAGAGGCCAGGTGCGGTGGCTCATGCCTGTAATTCCAGCACTTTGGGAGGCCAAGGCTGGCGGATCATGAGGTCAGGAGATTGAGACCATCCTGGCTAATACAGTGAAACCCCGTCTCTAGTAAAAACACAAAAAATTAGCCGGGCGTGGTAGTGGCCACCTGTAATCCCAGCTACTCAGGAGGCTGAGGCAGGGAAATGGCTTGAACCCGGTAGGCAGAGGTTGCAGTGAGCCCAGATCGCACCACTGCACCACTGTACTCCAGCCTGGGTGACAGCGTGAGATTCTGTCTCAAAATAAATAAATAAATAAATAAATAAATAAATAAAGACCAGGTGCATTGGCTCACACTTGTAATTCCAGCACTTTGGGGTGCCAAGGTGGGAGGATCTCTTGAACCAAGGAATTTGAGACCAACCTGGGGACACAGTGAGACCTTGTCTCTAAAAAAAAAAAAAAAAAAAAAACTAGCCAGGCATGGTGGCTCATGCCTGTAGTTCCAGCTATGTGGGAAGCTGAGGCACGCGAATCACTTGAGTCCAGGAGGTCAAGTCTGCAGAGAGCTGTGTTCGTACTACTGCCCTCCAGCCTGGGCAACAGAGCCAGGCTTTGTCTTTAAGAAAAAGAAACAACAACAACAAAAAATAATGCTCTCACCAGATGCAGCTCTTAAACCCTGAACTTCTCAGCCTCTGTTACTGTAAGAGAAGGCATAGTCAATTACACAAAATTTGCAAAAAATAGACTAAGACAGAAAATTGGTGCTGAGAAGTGAGGTGTTGCTGTTAACAAATATGTAAAAATATGGAATTGGTTTGGGAATGAGGGATTGGGCAGCTGCTGAAAAAATTTGGAGGAGCAGGTTAAAAAAGCTTAGATTGTGGTTAGAAGTTAGAATACAACAAGACTAGGGAAATTTCAGAATCCTTACAAATTGGTTAAAATTTCAGAACCAGAATGCTGATAGAAATACAGGCAGTAAAGTCCATTCTGATCAAGTTTCAGATAGAGCTGAGGAACAAGGTACTGGGAACTGGAATAAAGCCCATCTTTGTTACAAATTGGCAAATAGCTTGGCTGAACTGTGTCCATGTCCATGCTTGAGGGCTTTATAGAAGGCTTAATTTAGAGTGATGATCCAGGCTATCTGGCAGAAGAAATTTCTAAGCAAATTATGGAAAGAGGTGCATGATTACTTTCAGCTATTTAAACTAAGATTGGGGGAGTAAAGAAATAATGTAAATACAGAATTTATAATTAAAAAGGAAGCAGAGTGGAAACATTTGGAAAATTCTCAGCCTGGCCACACAGAGAGTCAAAAAATATGTTCTGGAGTATAAACCAAAGGTGTGGGTTTGCTAAAGATATTAGCACTAACAGAAGGGAGCCAGGTGCTAACTTTCAAGACAATGGGGAAAAAAGAGTCCTGAGAGCATTTCAGAGATCTTTGAGGCTTCTCCTTGCATTACAGGCACAGAAGCCTAGGAGTGCAGAATGATTTCAGGGGACAGGCCCAGAGTGTTCTCTATGAGTTTGCTACCAAGGGCTCCTTCAGGACTCTCCTCCCTACATCTGGGCACAGCATTTTGGGGACACCCTAGCCAAGACCCTAATGGCCCCAAGTGTGGTTCATGCAGCAGCTCCAGACAGTACAAGTCAGAAATCTTAATTTGTCCATGTGGTGCTGATTCTTCAAGCTTACAGAAAGTAAGAGCTATAAAAGCTTGGAAGCCTCCAATGAGATTTCAAATGATGTTGTCAAAAACCTGGAGGCTGAGATAGACACTCATCACAGGGCAGAGCCACTGCAGAGAGCCCCCGTTAGAGCATTGCCCAGTGGAAATGTGGGGTTGCAACTGCTAAAGAGAGTCCCCACCAGGGTAATGTTTGGTGAAACCATGAAAGCAAGACGTCCACCCAGTCCCCATTGGGTAAAGCCTGGGGGAGCTGTGGAAGCGGGACTGCCACTGAGCCCCCAGAACTTCAGAACTATCAGAATGCAATGATAGCCTGTGAGAGCTGGGTGAACTAAGCCCAACAAAGCCATAGTTTCAGGGTTGCCTGAGGCCTCAAGGCTCAATCCCTACACCAGGGTACAAAAGAATTATTGGATGTGGAGCCAAGAGAGAATATTCTGGAGCCTTAAGACTCAATGCCTGATCAGTTGGGCTTCAGATTTGCTTGGAATTTGTTACTCCTTTCTTCTTGACTACTATTTCTCCCTTTTCAAATGGGAGTGTGTACCCTATGCTTTTCTAGCCACTGTACCTTGGAAGCAGATAATTTGTTTTGATTCAACATTTTCACAGGTGACCCTCTTGACTTTGAACTTTTGAGTTGGTTCTGGAAAAAAAGTTAAGATTCTGAAGCTATGTGATGGGATTTGTAGGTAAGAGAAACATGAGTTGTTTTTTTTTTTGTGGGGAGGGGCCAGAGGCAGAATACTATGGGTTAAATATTTGTGTCCCCCAAAACTCATTTTGACATTTAATCCCTGATGAGGCATAATTGAGGGGTAGGACTTTTAAGAGGTGATTGGCAGAGCTCTCATGAATGAATTAAGGCATTAATTGATTAATTGATTACCAGGGAAGTGGGCCTGGTGGCTTTATAAGAAGAGGAAGAGAGACCTGAGCTAGCACATTAGCACTTGGCCCTCTCTTCATGTGATACCCTGCACTGCCTGGAGACTCTACAGGGAGCCCTCACCAGCAAGAAAGCTCTCGCCAGATGCAGCCCTCTAACCTTGGACTTCTAAGCTTCCATAATTGTAAGAAATAAATGTCTTTCTTTATAAATTACTCAGTTTTAGGTATTCTGTTATAAGCAACAGAAAACTGACTAAGATACCTAAGATTCCTAACTAGTTAGAGACAGTGTATTTCCCCTATCTTTTGGATTTAAGGCTCTTAGTTCTTGTTTATGTTCTTTCCTGGATGCTGTTTCCACACAAGTTGTAGACACTTTATTTGTAATAATGAAACTTTTGTACAGGTTAATTCTCATAATTTAAAATGCATAAAGAAATATAACTCATCTGTCATCCCAGTGTGCATTTCTACAGCCTTTAGGACCCAAGGAAAATTTTCTCCTGCAGACTAAGTAGCCAAAGAATGATCTTGAATTTTACTTGAAAATATTTTTGGTATTAGGAATGAAATGTTTAGGGAATCATGGGGCTTTGCTACCTTCTACATGGTTGGCAGTGATGGAAATCTGATTTACAGTGGTCCACACCATAGAAGGTATTCTTCCTCGGAGATCTGTTTCCCAGACTGAAACCAATGAAGTGAACTTGAAAACATGATTGCAAAAATTGCATTTTTCAGCTTAATACTCATCTCTATCACTCCATTTCAATACAAAGAGATCTGATCTCCTTTTCATAAAGTGACCATCTATGACAGTTTCTATGATTATTTTTTCTCTCTCTTATTGGAAATCTACGCCTTCCTCCATGTCAGCTCATGTGATTGGAGCAGGGATGGCTTATCCCCATCACCACTTGAGTCAGTGCATATCAGCTTTGTGGCCAAATTAAATGTTTTATCAATATACATGTGAACAAAGATTAAATAATGAACATCTTTATTGGAGAGAAAGGAAAGAAGATTACTTTCTCATCTGAGAATGAAATTGGCTTGAGAATGCAAAGAAGATGTAAAATGAGTTTCTAATGGCCATCTTTCCCATTATATATGAATGGCATGGTTAAGAAGAAAGAAAGGAAAGCTGGCCTGAGAAACAAAGGTAGAGAGAAACAAAGTCCTCACAACTTTCTTGCATTCCTATATCTTGCTGCTCTTTCAAGCCATTTCCACTCTGGAATGTTCAGTGAATTAATATTACCTTTCAGCACTTTGCCTGGTTTGAGATACATTTCTAACACTTACACCAAGAAGAGTTTAATTTAACCCACATGAATCAGTCTTTGCTGGATCATTATGTTGCCTATGTTTCAACCTTTTGTGAGGGCGAAACACTTCTACTTGCTTACTCTGCTGTTATCACACTAACTTTTTGTTTTCTTTTTTGTGCTCTTTTTTCTTTTCATGACTATTTATTTATTTATTTGAGACAAGGTCTTGCTCTGTTACCCAGGCTGGAGTGCAGTGGGGCAATCTTGGCTCACTGCAACCTTCACCTCCCAGGGTCAAGCTATCCTCCCATCTCAGTCTTTCGAGTAGCTGGGACCACAGGCCCATGGCACCACGCCCGGCTAATTTTTGTATTTTTTAATAGAATGGGTTTTGCCATGTTGCCCAGGATGGTCTCAAACTCCTGAGCTCAAGTGATCTACCCGCCTTTGTTTCCCAAAGAATTTTTCATTTTCTACAACATGGTTGGCCCCTGTCAATATTTATAAATTATTTCCCAGCTTTACACATGTGGTCCATCTGCCTGAATTTCCCCCTTTATGATGCTTTACATGGTTGGACCCTGTCAATATGCAGATGTCCCCTCAAATATTGTCTACCCAGGCAGACATTTCCCGACCACTCTCTGCAAATACACGGCTTCAACATGTAGTCAATTATAGTTTTCTGCTAGTTGCTTCACAGTACTTTCCTAATTTTAATTTCACTATATTATTTGTGTATCTAATTTTGTTTTGCTTTCCCATATATGAAAACCTGTATCCTCTAGTTAGAACCAGACGTACATTTTGCATCATTTTGTCAAAATGCTACACAGGTTCTGTTGCATAGTAGTCATTCATTTTTGAAGAAATAAATACAATCATTATCCTCCAAAACATAGACTGAAACCATCTAAAGGAAATTACATTTCAAAAGAGAAAGAGAGAAATATGGACTAAGGCAGAAAATGTGGAAAGTTTTCCTGTGAGAAAATCAGGTAGCAAACACATGATTTTAATTTAAAATAAATTTTCTGCTGGGCACTGTGGCTCACGCCTATAATCCCAGCACTTTGGGAGGCCTAGGCGGGTTGATCACCAGGTCAAGAGATCGAGAGCATCCTGGCTAACACGGTGAAAGCCCGTCTCTAATAAAAATACAAAAAATTAGCCAGGCGTGGTGGCAGGCGCCTGTAGTCCCAGCTACTCGGGAGTCTGAGGCAGGAGAATGACGTGAACCCGGGAGGTGGAGATTGCAGTGAGTCGAGATCACACCACTGCACTGTAGAGCCTGGGTGACATTGTGAGACTCCATCTCAAAAAAAAAAAAAAAAACAAAACTTCACATCTTACCTTTTTTGGGGGAACAAAAAGAGGTAATTTAGTTTGAAAACTCACTATTCCACATAGGACAGTCAGTCAGATAACATGACACTAGTTCTTTTTTTTTTTTTTTTTTTTTTTTTTTTTTACAGTTAGGACATATATCAAAGATTATTCTTTTTAATTTCTTAATTTTATAGTTAAGGAAATTCAAGTTATAAAATATTAGTAAACTTTTCCAAGATCACAGAATTAGTTAGTAATAGAACCATGATAAAAACTCAGTGTTTTCTTCTGATAGACTAATGATCACTTCACCCCATAATACTTACTTTTATTTCAGTCATATCATAATTAATGTCTTTAGTTTTCATGTTAAGATTGGATGTAAAAACTGTCACATAAGGAAAAATAATTCTTCCACTTTGAAGAGATGCACATCTTATTCTGTGAGATATAGGTTTAGATACCATGTATGGAGTCCAGCTAATTGATTACTTAATGAAAACCCTCTGGACCAATTAAAAGGCCTCTAGGGAATCTTAATATCACTTCCTATTCTACTATAAGTATCTCTGAATTATGCAGAAAGCCCTGTCTCTACTGCTTACTCACAATTAAAGCCAACTAACTCTCAACTTCAATGACTGTACTTATTCCACATCTCTCCCTAACCTTCTTGCCCCTTCTCTCACACAGCTCCTGAGAACCACCTCTCATTAGATTACTCACTTGTCTACTGCAATTCACACAGCTGCCTTCCTCAGCACTGCTTCACAAGGGTATTTTTCTAATTATTTTAGCAATGAAGTTGGCCTTACTCCTAATTTGATTCCTATTCACAAAGATCTTTTCAAAGTGGATGAATGATTGTTCCTTCTGTGGCAGTTTTTACAATGTTGAGCATATCAATTCTTAGCAATTATTTTTGTTGTTGTTGTTTTTGTTGTTCATTGATTGATTGGTTGGCCTCTCGATAAAACTACCCATACTAACAAAGTTTAAGTAGCTTATAGTGAAATCCAGGGATGATCCCATAACCTATATTATTCAGTCTAATCCTCAAAAAATTTGATAAAAAGAAACACATTCATTAAATTTCACCTGTGTTAGAATGACATAATTAGAGACTAGAAACGACATACAGACAATTCTTCCCTGGAGCTTCTAACCCGTTAGGAGACCAGAGAAGGAGATTATGGATAAAGCTCTGGGCAACTCTGACTGTTCACCGTGCCAAAGTTTCATATTCTGAACCATCACCACATGTCAAATTCAGAGGCCTGTTTTCTGATAAGAAAGATAACTGCCAATGTACAGGTTTGAGACACACAGACCAAAAAGCACAATATAGCAAAACAAAACCCACCATGGTTGGAGAGTAAGTGGTAGTTGTTTGCAGTCACTATATTAAAATAATTATCCTTCAATCAGGAAGGAAGATTTTACTTAGAGGATATATTATTCAATAGTGACTATTTGAAATAAAAGTCTTGTTGGGAAAGAAGAAAAAATTAAGCAATAAATAGACTGTCAGGAACACTGTAGCCTGTCTGATTAGTGCTTCACAGTGAGAAAGTTATGACATAGATAAAGAATAATCTTTGAGAAATCTCCACCCAAGGCTTATAGAAACAATTAATTCTAATCAAATTATTTTATTTTTATAAACATAATATTGAATGATGAATTATTTACTGAATATAAGAGGCAAAATTCTGATGATAGTTTCTGTTTTTATTTAAAAACAAAAAACAATAACAAAAACTTTACCAAGCTATTAATGTTGCAACAGGGAACTTCGGTTTTCCTGAGAAAAAAAAAATTGTCCATTGACTTCTGTGTAAATTGGGGATTTTATTTATTTCTAGAGTTTTACATCAGAACAGAAAGGTCATTAATCTGCCGCTTTTCTACATAACTGTTTTTGACCTAACTCATTGATGGTCAGAGTAGTTGACTTAGTCGAATAAAGTGTGCATCAAAGAGTGTCTAATTTTATTGAACAAGAATGACGATTCAAACCATGCTTGTTGATAATTTTATTCAAACAAACTTACTTTACTTGGAGATCACATGAAGATATACTACCTGTTCTTCTCTCAATCTGTGTTTCAATACATTCCTGCCCCTTCCTGCTATCAGGAATATCTTCTCCATACTATTCTGAGGCTATTTTCATTTTCTTTAATTAAAATAAAATATAATTTTGTAAATAAATCTTGCTATTACTGCTATTGTGTTTTCTTCTCAGGAATTCATAGAACAATGGAAGTTTATATTTGAAAAATAAAACTTACGTATGCAGTCAGCTTACAATGACTTCATTATCTCTCCTTAGAAAATAAGAAAAAATAAGTACAGTAGAAAAAAAAAATTTAAAGAAATCATGGAATCCAAAACAGACTTTGAAAATTGATAGAAGAATCATTGCACATATCCAAAAGAAATATTTTAATGCACGGAAAAGACAAGGAGCTGTCTTAAAGTCTTAAGAAGAAAAGCTTACGAAACAAACACTTGGTGAGATAACTTTAAACCAGGCATTTCATATACATCCTCAATTCACAACAACCTTACATAGTAGATGTATTTATTCCTTAGAAAGTAGATGTATTTAAAGATGGGAAAGCTGTGGTTCCCAAAGACTAAATGATTCTTCAAAAATCAGAGATCTGCTGATCGGAATTCAAGTCTTTTCAATCCTACTCCAAAGCCCATCTCATTACTGCGACCCGCCCTGTCTGTTGTTACCTCTCACTGGCAATTGCTGGGACCAAAGATTATCTTTTCAGTAATTATGTAAGAGGAAGAGATTAGCTGAGACAGCAAATCTGCTTGATTTTATCTGGATCTATGTGTATATAGAACATCTTTAAGCTCCTGTGAGACAGTGAAAAATGATAAAAGTTGTCTAATTTTTGCAATGATGTTATCAGAAAAATGTTTGTCACTGCTTGCTCTATTTAATGATGGGCTTCTCATATGGAAACCTGGCATTATCTCTGAAGGTGCTATGCTCTTTTTTTTTTAATGCTGCTCCTGAAACAGAACTCCAGATACAAGTCTCAAAGGCTGGGACAACAATGGGAACCTTCTATGCAATACATAGTACATCTACAGGTCTAGGAAATTGCAAACCAATCCTCATAAATAAAAGCCTTTTCTCCTGTGTTGGCCCTCTACTAGAGGATGATGTCCTGGGGAAAAAAAAAAAAAAGAGTTAAGAGGCTGAGCGTCAGCATATCATAAAACCAAGAGGTAGTGGTATAAACGTTAAGAAACAAGCATCACTAAGTAGCTAAATAATATTGCAGACTATATAAACAATCTGAGTGCCAGGATCACATCTATTGGTAAAAATATATTTCACATCAGACTTGATCAATTTGGAATCACATTAGTAGCAATAAGTAGTACTTCTCTGGTTTGCCCCTGTAGTCCAAGTGGAAGTTCCACTTGCCACTCATCCACCAATCTCACCACTATTTGGGAGGAGGTCCTTTGTAGGTATACTACATAAGTATCCACACATATTTCTGTTGTTTTCCTCTCCCTACATCCTATTGATCACTTTGCTTATGAAGTCATGTAAAAATGGTAACTACTGGTTCTTGTGACTGTAGGTGTCCACATCCATGAAAAGGGTCGTTAGCCATCTCCATGATTTTTTTTTTTTGGTGAGACAAAAGTCTTGTGCTTTGTCACCCAGGCTTCAGTACAATGGCATGATTTCTGCTCACTGCAGCCTCTGCCTGCCAGGCTCAAGTGATTCTCCTGCCTCAGCCTCCAGAGTAACTGGGATTGCGGGCACCCACCACCAAGCCCAGCTAATTTTTGTATTTTTAGTAGAGACAAGGTTTCACCATGTTGGCCAGGCTTGTCTCAAACTCCTGACCTCAGTTGATCTGCCTGCCTCAGCCTCCCAAAGTGCTGGGCTTACAGGCGTGAGCCACTGCACCCAGCCCTCATCTCCATGTTTAAGACAAATAAATTTTTCCCCCCTTGATTGAACTGTGCTAATACCTGATTGTACTAAATTCACTGAGTGGTTTTATGAAAGAACATCTGTTGAAGCAGAGTAAAATTAAGTGGTGTCTACCCTGCTTAACTATAATTTATTTTTGAAAACAGAGAACGTGTAATATAATTTACAAAGAAGATTCTTGCAGAATTACACAAGATAGATGCTAGTGATTATTTAGATTATTTAGATTCAAATCTCTAGTAAAGGTAAGTTCAGGCTTGGCTGGTGAATAGATTTGCTCATGGAATCCCAAGGACTCAAGGAGCAACAAGAGAAAAAAAAAATTACAGACTAAGATTAAGGAACTGTAGGAGCAAATAGTTGAATACTGAATAAAATATTCATTTACGTTACAATTTGCCCTAGAGCAGCCCCAGAAAATTGAAAGGTCCTCATAGATAGAAAATTGGAATTGAAGGAATTAGAAAGATTAACACAATAAGAATAATGCATGAAAATTTAAGGTGACAAGGTAGAAATCCCAATATACCTATGTGTCATGCGACATTAAAACTTTTGGACCACCAGCTCACAAAGGTCAAGTCGGGATCTGACAATAGGCTGAGGAAAAGCAAGGGAATGTGTAGGCTGGAAGGGAGGAGAAAAAAAAAAGACCTGAAAAATGTGTGTCATACAACAAATGGATGAGTTCCTGTGGGCCAAATGAACTGCGAATAATCCCCAAAATTCAAATGAACTCAAAGCAATCCTGCTAAGATGCATCTACATTTATTCTGAGAGAAAATGGCCATAATGGAATGCTAAACTATTGCACTTCATACCTGCCTGATGGGAAAATAGAAGTTTCAGAAAGAACCAGTCAAACACCAGTCAATTGAAGAAATAACTGTTACCTAAGTCTCCTGAAGAAATCTCAGTGAACGCCACATAACAAAAGGTCTTGTAGAGCAATCTCCTAGAGAGCATTGAACATCAAAACAAAGAAAACTAGCAAAACCCAGAAGATCTGTACGGTAAGAAAGGTCCTAAACTGTTGAAAAGCATTAGTACATGTCACCATTTCGGGGACTTGTATCATCTGTGTATTTATAAACGGCTAAAGACATCTTTGAAATGTCAATGTAATAATTAGAGTACAGTTGTGAAGGTAATTGAGATAATAAAAATGAAACACTTTAAAGATTTTTATAAGTTATTTTGAGTATAAATATTATTATAAAAGATGACTTGGATATGAAAGAACCAATTACTGTACAAAGCCAAATTATTATAATAAAAATAAATAAATAGTTTAGTAAGAAAATGGTGCTTCTCAAAGGTTGGCTTTCACTACTTCCTTCATGCACCTGGAAGCAAAGAACTGTGAAAGCCAGAGTCAAAAATTCTGAAACACCACATAGAAGAGAGTGGTCCTGGAGAACCTTATCAGCAGCATCCATGTTAAACATTATATATTAATGATATAAAACTTTGTTATGGCAGACCACTTCTATTGGGGGTTTATTTGTTATTACAGCATAGCTTATCAAATTTGGATTAATATATTGCTAATTACATATATCTTCCAAGAACATTTTAGAAATGTCTTTTATCTCAGGATACACTTGTGAATGTTTTTGTCAGACTAATATTGAAAAGTGAAATGATATTGGTGATACAAAGTCTAAAGTGTCAGCTCTGCCCAGGAGTTTTATAATGAACTTTTTGTCTTCTCTCACTCTCATGTGAAAATGCAGGAACATGTTCAAAGTGACATATGTCTAATACGATTTGACTAGCACATATTATATTGTAACTATTATCTACTTTAATACTTGACAAACATTTTTCAAATAATTAAATCTAAGAATAAATGGAACATTTTTAGTACCTGCTATTACTTTTTATCTATTCAGCTCATGTTAGGTTCATAGTTGTCTATCATATTATTAATATTAATTGTGGTTAAAATAAATTTTTCACAATTATCTCACAATGTGTATTTTTACCCATTTCTTTTTAAGAGTTAATACAGGTTTTTAAAAATAGGTTTTACTTCTTTGGATGGTTTCCATTTCACAGCAAGTCTGAGCACAAAGTACAAGAGTTTTTATATATTTCCTATCCCCTTAACACCCATATCCTCCCCTTCTGTCAACATTCCACACCAGAATGGTACATTGCTACAAAATTAACATATCGCCCTCACTCAAATCCAAGATTTACATTAGGGTCATTTTATGGATTATTACAAATGTATGTAAAAAAGAGTTTCACTGCCCTGAAAACCTTTTGAGTTCTACCTATTCATCCCTCCCTCCGCACCAGCCCCTGGCAACCACTGGTCTTTTTATTATCTCCATAGTTTCACCTTTTCCAGAATATTATAGAGTTGAAATCACACAAAATATAGCCTTTTCAGATTGACTCATTCTGCTCGGAAATATACATCTAAATTTCCTCTATGTTTCTTCATACTAGATTGTTCATTTCTTTTAGTGTTGAATAATATTCTGTTGTCTGAATATATCATAGTTTTTTTAACCATTCAACAACTGAAGGTCATCTTGGTTATTCCTTAGTTTCATCAATTATGAATAAAACTGCTATAGACATCTGTGTGTAGGTTTTTGAGTGGACACAAGTTTTTAACTTATTTAGGTAGAAAGAAGTGTGATTATTGAATTATATGATAAGAATATCTTCAGTTTTGTAAGAAACTGTCAAGCTGTCTCTAAAGTTGCTGTATGATTTTGCATTCACACTAGCAATGAATGGGAGTTCCTATTGCTCTACGTCCTCATGAGCATTTGGTGGTGTCAACATTTTCAATTTTGATCATTCTATGGTGGTATATCATTGTTGTTTCAGCTAATAAGTCTATAATTATATATGACGTTGAGCAACTGTTTATGTGCTCCTTTGCCTTTGTGTATCTTCTTTGATGAGATGCCTATTCAAATCCCTTGTTCTTTTTTTTAAAGTTTATTTTATTATTGTTGGGTTTAAATTGTTTTATGTACATATAAAGCAACAACTTTTTAATCAGGTATGTCTTTTGCATATACTTTTTCCCAGTCCATTACTTGTCTTATTCTCTTGACAGTTTCCTTCACAGAGCAGATATTTTTCTTTCAATGAAGTCCAACTTGTCAACTTAGTTCTTTCATGGATCATGCCTTTGGTATTGTATCTAAAAAGTTACCAACAAACTCAAAGTCATCTAGATTTTTTTCCTATTTTATCTTCAAGGAATTTTATGACTTTGTGTTTACATTCAGGTTTACGATTCTTCTTGAAATAATATTTATGAAAACTGCAAGACCCATGTCCAAATTCATTTTTTATTGCAAGTGGATGTCCAGTTGTTCTAGCACCATTTCTTGAGAAGACTACCTTGTCGTCATTGTATACTGTCTTTGTTTTCTGTCAAAGAACAATTTACTATATCTATGCGGGCCTACTTATGGGCTCTATTTTGTCACATTAATTTATTTGTCTATACCTTTGCTTAGTCCACATTTTGAATACATATCCTGCATAACGTTGGGTTTTGCATCACTGAATTCATCCAACCACAGGTCAAAAATATGTTTTAAAATTTTTTAAAATAACAATACAACAATAAAAATAATACAAATAAAAAGCAATAAAGTATAACAACTATTTACATAACATTTACATGGTATTAGGCATTATAAGTAATCTAAAGATGATTTAGTGTATATGAGAGAATGTACTTAGGCTATATGCAAACACAATGCCCTTTTATATAAGAGCCTCGAACATCCATGGATTTTGGTATCCACAGGGAGGAGGCTGAGGGGGTCCTGGAAACAATCCCCCATGGATACCGAGGGACAACTTTATTACAACTAATTTATATTACAGAGGAAAAAGGACTGTATCCTTTTGCAAAGAGAGATTAGGATGATTTCCAAATCTTCCAGAGACTTCTTATCTTTTGAAAACCTTACTGCTTTTCCAGACCTGGAATCTTCATTCTAATGGAATGTACACACTAGCATTTAGAACGAAAGGTAATGCAATCTATTTTACTCAGTATTCTATAGAGTAAATAAATAGTCAACACTCTTGGAAAAAAAAAAATAAGCCCACAAATATGGAACTGACTCAGAGAGGAGGCTGATCTTGTTAACTACATGCTGTGATTAACTGAATATTAAATAGAAAAAGGAGCTTGGTTAAAATGGAATTTGCCAATTTTCTTGAAAGTTAGCATATTTGTTATCATCCAAATTGAAATACAACCATTTTAACCTTTCTTTATGTATTTATAATGTATTCACTGTATGTGCTCAGAAATTGCTAAGAATTTCTCCCATATTCAACAAGGTAATCAGCAGTATTTAAATGCTTTTATTTCATAAAAATATTCACTTCATCATATGGTAGTAAAACAGTTTTATATACACATAAAATTAATTACATTTTTAAAATTGAAATACTGTTAAAAATAATTTCACTTTGGGTTTCTTCTTTTTCTTCTTCTTTTTTTTTTTTGCCTAGAAACAGCAGTAAAAACAAGAAGTCTTTCTAGATAGTGCATCTTGATGTATGGCTTAAGTCATTATATTTGAATAATTTAGGTGGTATTTTCTTCATTGTGAGTCCAATACCAGGTATGAATCCAGGTGTGAAACATGTCTGATAATAATACTCTTGGATAAATGAGGCTGAATTACTATGATTATGAGATTTTCTGCTATTCCATTCTAAGGGCACTCAAGTAACTGGGGAAGAAGCTTCTTCAACCTCTTAGATGTGATGCCTTCTGAATAATGGCCTGAAACATTGAATACTGATATTGTCAGCAGAAATAATTTGTAATTTTTTAAAGTAACTTCCTCTTCAATTATTAGTTTTAAACACAGCTTTCAATGAGTTGTGGTCTATTATTTTACCTCATATTTTATGTAAGTTGATTATATATGTTTGTGAATAGTTTGTCATGATAAATATATTTTATTCTTTTATTGCAAACCCTTTAGGGAATGAAAAGTCTGGAAAACAAATGTTACATATGCAAACAAGGTAATGCATATATTCTGGACTCATGAAAGATTAGAATTGGTAAAGAACTTAAATTTTAATTAGTATTAAAGCTTTCATTTTCTAGATTAGAAACCTAGGTACCAGAGAATAAAAGCCAAAGTCACAGAAAACAGGCACAATAAGATGACAAATCCTGAGAGAAGTAAAACTGAGGGGATAGACCCCCAAATTGTTTCAGTTATTTTCTTGAAGAAAAGCTAATTGACTACAGCACAGTGAGCTGGAATCCAGGACTAGCACAGCTGTCACACTGGGGTGAGGAAGCAAAAGTATGTTATGAGGGGAGGCTAAAGCTGTTGGGATCCACAGTGCAATGGGCAGAACGGGATTAAGCAAGGTGCTCTCTGGAAACCTGTTTGGGTCCTGTGTGAGTCTTCAGCTGAGAGCTGGGCAGCACATGTGCAGCCTTGAGGGTTACCAAAGAATAGCTTATAAAGTTGTGAGCAGAACAGAGATAACAATGGTCTAGTGATGCTGGAAGTAATTGTTTTTTCAAACACAGTGGAGACAACTAATAGTACTCAATTAGCATTTTAGGCATCCAGTTGAGGCTCTTGAAAATTCTCTCAGGAGCAAATCATACTCCTATCAGGACCTACTTTAGATTGGCTGAAACCAAATCTAAACCAACCCCTTATAAGATATACAGTAGGCCAGGCACAGTGGCTCACGCATGTAATCCCAGCACTTTGGGAGGCTGAGGCAGGTGGATCACTTGAGGTCGGGAGTTCGAGATCAGCCTGACCAACATGGAGAAACCCCTTCTCTACTAAAAATACAAAACTAACTGAACGTGGTGGAGCACGCCTGTAATCCCAGTTACTCTGGAGGCTGAGGCAGGAGAATCTCTTGAACCTGGGAGACGGAGGTTGCGGTGAGCCGAGATCACACCATTGCACTCTAGCCTGGGCAGCAAGAGCGAAACACCGTCTCAAAAAAAAAAAAAAAAAAAAAAAAAATACACTAAAGACAGAGTTTGGTGTTTGAATATCATCTAGTTAGATTTGAGAAGTATTTTAGGTTTTCCACCCTAAAAATTCGTTGTATTAAGTCCACAACAGTTCAAGATAATCACTTAGTATTTACACTTCCTACTACAAAATCAACATTCTTCCTCTGAAGTTGATTTTGTACATGAATTAATATTAATACAATGAATTGTATATAGAACCTAATATAGACATATTAGATTCTATAATACATCACAGAACCTAAAATCTCTATGACATATTATTTTCATTGTCTAGTATGCAATAAAAATTAGATATGCCACAAAAATTAAAAAATTTGACCCATAGTTCAGAAAAAAAGATAGTCAATAAAAACTGACCTTGAAATACCCCAGACACTGCATTTGGCAAGCACTTTAAAATAGATATTATAAAATGTGCTTAAATCATTAAAGGAAAATATGATTTAAATGAGAAAACAGGAAACTCACAAAACAAATAAAATTATAAGAAAGAACAGAATGGATGCTTTAGAAACAGAAATTGCTCTAACAAAAACAATACAAAATATGTATGTAGAAAAAAAGAACTTTCAAGACTTCCTATAAAGTTTCAGAAATTCTTTAAAAAATGTTTATATTTACTTAGAAATGGACATACAAGATAATGAAACAAAATAATAGTCCAGAAATTGATTCACATTTATATTATCAACTATTTTTCAACCATAGCACTATAGTAATTCAATGAGAAAAATGATACAGTTTTTTTAAGCTGTTATTTCTTAATGGTGCTGACATACTGTATATGTCTAAATATGAATTTTGAATTTTACCCACATAGCACAAACAAAATATGAACTACAAATAGATAATAGATCTAGATATACAAATGGAGACATAAAACTACTGAAAAAAACAAGCAAAAAAAAGTGATAAGTTAAAATTCATCAAAATAAAAATCTCTTTAAAACATACTATTGTAAACATCAAAGTAATTCATGGAGTGGAAGAAACTATTCAAATACATATATCTAACAAAAGATTTTCCTACAGAATATGTCAAGAACATTTAGACTTCAATAAAAAGAAAATGACCAAGTACTTTCTTAAATAGACTGAAATATTGCAGAGGCACTTTATGAAAAGAGACATATAAATGATATGACAAGGTGCAAAAAATATCATTATTCACCTGGCAATTGAAAACTAAAATGCAATGAGATATCACTATACACTGTTAGAGTAGCTAATATTTTAAAAAATTGGCAGTAGCAAATGTTGGTGGGAATTTGAAGCAACTACAGGTTTTATACATCGCTGTAGTAACATTATAAAATTAAACAACTAATGTGGAACACAGTTTGGCAGTTCCTCAAAGAGTTAAACATATATTTACCATATGAGTCAGCAATTTTTCTCCTAAGCATTTACCCCCAAATGAAAATATCTGTCCACCAAAAAGATGTGTTTGTGAATTTTAATAGTAAATTTACTTATAATATCCAAACCTGGAAACAAACTAAATGTTCATGGTAGATAAATGGATAAATAAATTATGGTATAACCATACAATAGAATATTATTCCACACATTGTAGATAAATACAGCAACATGGATAAGACTCAAAGCATGAGTAAAAATAAGTCACAAAAGAGTATAATTCTAATTATATTACATTATAGGACATACTAAATTAATAGATACTCATAGAAATTCATCTGTGATCTTCCAGAACCAGTATTGAGTTTGAGTGAATGAGGGGATAGAGGTGAGATTGAAAGCTGTATGTGAAACATTTTTGATTAATGAAATGTGGAAAGGTTCTATATCATGAATGGGAGGTAGTTACAAGGTGGTATATATTTATCAAAACTCATCTAAGTGTGTGTGTTTAGTTTTATGCAAATTATATCTAAATAAACTTGATTAAAAATAAACACCCTAAATTTGAGTGAATAAATCAATAAAGCAAAAAAGCAATGGACCTAGTTTTTACTATGAATTGTCTTGTTAAAGAAGCTCTGTGAAAACCTCTAATCTAAGAAAACAATAAAAATAAATATAAAAACAAAAAAGAAACAATCACAGGAAATATACATCTGTTAAATTTAAAATTGATGTAGAAAGGATAAAACTGAACAAAAGTTTGTAAATGATAGGTAAAATATCCAAAATTATTTTTTATTTTCTGTTTGGAGCAAGGTGGATAAGAAAGAAAGGTCACAAAATGTAGAATAGAGTGACGTGAGTTTATATAAGAGCTCCAGTACAAGAATACAGACTGTAAAATCAGCTTTCCCTCTTAGCTTATCAATTATTATAAGCCGGTTATAATTGGACATATTATTATACCTAGTTAATTAACTATCTGACCAACAGAACAATAAGCAGACTTTATAAATCAATCCAAGAGCCAGTGCTGGAAAAGACAGACACAAATGCAAAGAGGGACAGTTTAGAACACCATGATAATGGCAATGCAGCAAAGGCAGGTAAGTTTTAAAGGATCATCATATTCAAATCTATGTAATATTATAGCTATAAATTTGAAAATACTTATAGAGTTATGAATTTTATAAAAATATACAAACGACCAATATTGATTAAAGGAGTTTCCAAAAAGCAAAATGACAAGAACAAGTAGTTGAGAACATAGTTTTAAAAAAATGAACTAGACAGTATAAAGGTAAGTTTTCTTTCTCCACTTTCTTTAAAGATCTAAGATTTTATGTTGCTTTAGAAGCTGAAAAATGAAAAAATATATATACTGCACAAATTATTCTACTAAGCTCAGTACACCTGATTCCAACATTGCATATACTTAGGCAAATTTCATAAAGAAAATATTAGTAAATTAAATCTATCAGAATAATATAACATGATCAATTAAGGTTTACTACTAAAATAAAATAAAGACTGAATATTAGAAAACATATGGTTATAATTCATTATATCAAAACTTCAGAGAACAAATAAGTGATCATGATAATAGATGCTAGAAAAATATTTGATAATTTCAGCATTCATACCACTTTCAAATCTAATCATAAGAGAATGTCTTCCTATTATGAATAGAGTGCCTAACCCAAACCAATAGTTACACTCATGAGCAGGCAAATAACCAAAATCAGAGAAAAAATAAAAGTATGCTTAATATTACTTGTCATTCTAGTGGGCAGGTCAATGTGACCAGACATGAAAAAGCACAAAGAGAAAAAGAAAATGATTAAATAACCATTATTCTCAGGTGATATAATTGTTCACCTGGGAAACTTGAAAAATCTCACTGAAGAGCTATTGAAATAATAATATGTTTAGTAATGTAATCAAATAACAAATATATGACACAAAAATCATTCGCTTTCCAGGGTATTAATAATAATCTATGGAAAAATTAATGCAAAACCAGATCCTTTATTATCCAGTATGATAAATAGTTACTGTCATGTGCCTCACAGTGACATTTCAGTCGCTGATAGACCACATATATGATGGTCTCATGAGATTAGAATGGAGCTGTAAACTTCCTGTCACCTAGTTATGTCATAGCCATTGTAATGTTGTAGTTCAGCACATTACTTGTATGTTTGCGATGATGCTAGTGTAAGTAAACCTTCTGAGCTTCCAGTCATGTAAAAGTTTAATATATATGATTATGTACAATACATACTACTTGATAATGATAATATGTTCCTGAGTTATGTATTTACCACACTAGACATATTAAATAAAGTTGCCTGTGAAACAGTCTCAGGCAGGTCCTTCAGGAGGCATTCCGGATGAAAGCATTGTTAGCAGAGGAGATGACAATTCCATGCGCATAATTACCCCTGAAGACCTTCCAGTGGGACAATGATACTCATGATCCTAAGCCTACAGGCCTCAGATAATGTGTGTGTTTTAGTTTTCAACAAAAAAAAACGTTTTAAAAATAAACAAAAAAAAAAATAAAAAATGTAAAATAAAAAGCTTACAGAAATACATAAAGAACAATTTTTATGCAGATGTATGTGTTTGCTATTTAAGCTGAGTGTTATTACAGAAAGTCAAAAAGTTAAAAAATTAAAAAGTTGATAAAGTAAAAAGTTACAGTACGCTAAGATTAATTTATTATTAAGAAAATATTTTAATAAATGTAGTGCAGTGTAAGTGTACCATGTTCATAAAGTCTATAGTAATGTACAGTAATGTCCTAGGGCTTCACATTTACTCACCACTCACTCACTGACTCACTCAGAGCAACTTCCAGTTCTGCAAGATTCATTCATGGCAAGTGTCCTACACTGATGTACCTTTTTAAAAATATTTCATACTGTATTTTTACTGTACCTATTCTATCTTTAGATATATTTAGATACACAAACACTTTCCATAGTGCTGCAATTGCTTACAACATTTAGTACAGTAACATTATGCACAGTTTTATAGCCTCAGAGCAATAGGCTATACCATATGACCCATGCGTGTAGAAGGCTATGCCAGCTGGTTTGTGTAAATATACTCTATGATGTTTACACAATAAAGTCGTGTGAACAACTTATTTCTCTGAATGTATCCTTCTCACTAAATGATGTATAATTAAGTTTGAATAGCATACAATTACATACTGTATAAGCAATATATACCATTCTTTGTATATTTTTATAAAAATTATTCTACCTCTATGAAGGCAATTAAACTGTATTGAATAATATAAATAATATTTGAAAAAATAGTTGTTTCTAAGGTAGTAAAAATATTAAGAAAACTTGTTAAATTAAATTACTAAATTAATACAATGTCATTAAGTGTCAACAAAAACATTTTTAAATTAATAAAATGAAACCAAATTTCATGAGGAATAATACATATGTAAAAGTGTCCAGAAATGTTTAAGAAGAATATTAGCCCATATATTAAAATGTATTTTAATGTCTTAATACTTAACATCATTTTGCAGGATAATTCATTAGTATCTATTAGAGTTACCTAAACATGCACTTTGGCTAACTAGTAATACCAATTCTATAAATTTTCTGTGGTATATTCTGCTTGCAACACCTATCTAGCTCTCTTTTTCCTCTGGAAGAATACGAGAATTATAATTCTGCATCCTTTAGTAGTTAGGCAGACTAATGATGAGGCCAATGTATTTGAAGCAGAAGTGACAAGAATCACACACTGAAACATTTAATTGTTGATATTATTCTTGAGTTTCTCTTGATTTGCTGTAGTGATTATGGACTTGACCTGTGTTTCATATAATAGAACTGAAAGTGCAAAGCAGCAAAGCCACTATGTCACTACTTGGAACAAGTTGCTCATGAGATTCTTTGGAAATGCAACAAGCTTTGTGGATGAGAAATAAACTGCTTGTTAAACTACTGAGACTGAGAAATTGTCTGTTACCATAGCACAATATTCCTCACAAAACACTCTTCTTATCATTCACCTTATAACAAATAAGTAATTATCAATTAAACATAAATGCATTTATTCCACCCAAATAGCCATCTTCTTATGTGTTGTAATCTTGTCTAAAGTTTTGCTTGCACAAATTGTTTTCCTAATGAAACTGATCACTATAGATCATTTTCCAACTCTAAGATTTGATGATTCTATGATCATTTTCTAATAATTACAAACCACAGTTGGTAATGTTCATCAATTTACTTAACACCTGACACATTAAGTATACTTCTTCACAGAGCTGAAATCAGAAAATTATTACCTTTTTTGAGCACAAGAGATGAAGATACATGATGCACAAATTGCTCAGTGCTAGAATAACTCACTCGGTGAAGAGATGGAAAGAAAGAACACTTGACAGGTTTTTAAAAAGCAGTCTTGAGGGGCAATACCCTGTTTATACTCATTTGTGAGGCTCCTAGTGATAATAGCATCACTTAAACTAGGACTGATTGTTTAACAAGGGAATTCTCACTGAATTGCAGACAGCTTAAAGTTAAAATAACTCTTTGTAACTATTCTTGAAATGTTATGTTCATTTTACACAGTTTTTATTGGAGCCTAATTTCAAAGAAACTTAAACATCATATTAAAGTCCCAATTTGCAGACTCAAAGCATTCATCTCTTGGCTTTTAAAGTACGTTTTATGAACTACAAAACTGTGTTATCTTAGGATGTGATTTTCTGTGTTAAATTGCTGACCCAGTAATGTTTCTGATGTCCTATAAATTATATTTTGGCCTATCACTCCAGCCATATTTTATATCGAAAATCTCATATGTACCAAAACAATGCTTGGCATAAAACATGAGTAGATTAGGTCTTTGCCATTGAGGAGCTCCCTTGTCTGTTATTCTGGTTTCTGTTTCCTCCTGTCACTCTACGTCTGTCTGTTTCTTACACAGATGTACACAAACACCTGCACAAACACATGCATGTACACACACACACGCATGCGTGTGCTATTGCATACAACACTGTACCCCTTTATTAGTCTTTGCTGAGGTTATTTTTAATAGTTTTTCTTTATAATAGTTGTACTCAAGTAGAGACGCAGTTTGGTTTGGACGCTGCTTACTAAAGACATGGCTTCCTGTCACAGAACATAGTAGTTTATCAGTCTGTTCCTTAATCCAACTGATAGGTTGTTTGCAGGAGGATAAATGATTTATATAGTTCTCAAAGGAGTAATAACAAGACCATCTGTGGAAAGCATCCATGAGTTGTTGACAAGGTTTGGTAGCTGAGAAGCCTTCAACTAATCTGGTCTCCTCGTAATCATCTAGATGTCTCCGAAATGAGTACAGATTATTATAATAGATTTTCATGAAGTTTAGATAGTTTATCTCTTTCTCTCTGCCTGTCTCACTTTCTCTCCCCACCCCCATCCACTTCTCTGTATATTATGTAGCCCACATTTACTTTCTCACCCCTCTCTGTCTATTTATATTGATTATCCCAATTATGGAATCTAATGGAAGGTGTGGAAATTTTGTTGAATATTATTACCTGGTATGAGGATTATAATAACTTAGTTTTCTTTCAAATGTGCATTTTTCTTAATTTTTTATTGTCTGTTTTGTTGTTAGCAGTGATTTGGAAGTAGAATATACAAAAATACAGCTCAGAGCAAAAAGGAACATTTGGAAATTATGCAAAAATTGCATCCAAAATTTTACCAAGCATTTGAGTTAAACAGAGTAAAATTGTATCCTGAGATGCTGGCTGAATTTTAATGATATCATTTGGTTCCTAACTTATGTCTCAGGCAGAAAAGTCCAGAAAAATGTAAAATATCTTGGGAACTGAAGATGACATAGCTTGACTACACCTGTCTTCTCATGTAATTTTGAAGCATTTGCCAGTTTTACCTGCATGTGGCATATCTTTTTGTTATTGCCTCATAGTAGTTAAGGCTTCCAGTTTCATACAGTCTTGCCTAAATTAGATTTTTCTATAGAAGAGCATCCTCAGTGAATTAGAGTACTCCAAAATGCAAAAATAAACTCCACTGAAGTTCAGGTCTCTAGTGTAATAAAAATTAAAATTAGACTAAACGTAAAAACAAAAATCATAATTTTATATACATTATTACCAAAGATCAATACTATTTTTAAATAGGTATGCCAAAGCTAAATTAAAACAAAAGTAAGCCTTCAAAGTACCTCCTATGAGAGAGTATACTTATTCAATTGGTGCTGCTTTCCAAAGCCCATTTTGGTGGCATTTTTGAAGAATATCTTTAAAATAAGACTGTGAGTTGTATAAAAAAGTCAATCTAATTTACTTAGACTTCTACTTTGTGTCAGGTCCAATACAAATATATCCAGCTTTGATTGTTCAATAGTTAATTAACAAAAATCATTATGCATATACCATCACTGGTCTTATCTATGGAGGATATTAAAGCAAGCCAAGTAGTACACTAATAAATTTTCTGAATGCTTTTTTATGATCATAAATAAAGCTACAATAAAACTGACATTCTATTGGCAGAAAACCATATGAATTAACTAATAAAAACAAGCCCTATACTTCTTTCATGATAAACCCTGTAAAGAAGAGTACAAAGTGGTAAGAAAGCATGTAATAGATAGACTTAATTCAGAATGAGGAAAGTGCCATTATATTTAAAATATAGAAGATAACTTTGCAATGTAGGAGAAGGCTTGAGATAAAACAAATACAAAATCTACCAGGAAATAAATCATAAACAAATTTTCTACCTTTGGAAAGCATTGTGTATTCAAGGAACTGAAATATGTCCCTCATCAAGAACCATGAAAAGACAAAAGCTTGATGAGTTGTTAGGCTCCAGGGTCACTCAATAGAGCTTTTAATCCCATGCTTCCTTATTCTTTCCCCAAACAAGAAAAGATTTCACCTGCTTCTGCAAGTATTGGCTCAAAATCCAGGTAGGCTGAATCCTGGGAGGAAACTTCAGTTTCAATATCTGAGTGAGGATGAAGTAGGGAAGAGTTTCCCCTAAAAAGGATCAAATGTATACTTTTACTAAGTTAATTATGAGTTGGGAAGGAAATGATGTATACATGTATAATAATATTTGGTAAAAATTGTTTCACTATGTGCTTGCTGTATTATTTAGGAGTATTTTTTTCAACTCTAGCAGAGGGAAAAAACACAGTAGGATGGAGGAAACTCAGGAGACATGATAAGAATAGATAATAGGTAGGTTACTAACTGGTGAGACACATTGCTCATACATAGACTAAATGGATCACATGTGTTTTGAATACAGACAAAAATAATGGAACAATCAAGAATATCTTATATGTGGCAAAGAATAGAAATGCCAAGCAAATTTTAAATATAGAGAGCAGATTATGACAGCTCCAGATTGACAACTTATGTATATATTTTGTTGTTGTTATATATATACATGTGTTATATATATACACATATATGTGTATATATATTTGTTCTATATATATGCATATATATGTGTATATATTGGTTATTGTTTATATGAAATTCAGATTTATCTTAGTGTCTACATTTCATCTGGAAAATATGTATTTATAAATTTATGATACACATTATAATCTATCCTGGCCCCATATAGATAAACCTTAGAGCTGCTAGGCACATTAGTCAGGGAGCTACATATGTAGCAAGTGTCGTTGTAAGTCTATTTCTGCAATAGATCAAGTGTGTCATGTTGACTCTAGGCACCTTCCATCTGCTAAACTCCTGTCCTAAGTCCTAACTCTGGTCCTTGTAACCACACCATCTGTAGGGTAGCCTGATGCTGCAGAGTGACAGGACATATGACAATTTCATGACAGAGGATTCAGGCAATGCATTGGTACACTTGGGCTGCTACAACAAAATAAAACAAATTGGGGTATTTAAATGATATAAATTAATTGCTCATAGTTTTGAAGGCTGTGACATCAAAGATCCAGGTGCTGGCTGATTGCATTCGTTGTGAGGGCACATGACATTTCTTCCATGTGAAATCAGAGAGCTAGGGGTGGAGGGAGAGTTCTCAGGTGTCTCCTCTTATAAGGACACTAATCTGCCAGGTGCAGTGGTTGAGCCCTGGAGTTTGAGACCATCCTGGGCAACATAGTGAGACCTCATTTCCATCAAAAGGAGGTTGAGACTGCAGTGAGTGAATATAACACCACTGCACTCCAGCCTGGACAAAAGAATGGGACCCTGTCTTAAAAAAAAAAAAAAAGATATGAATTCGATTGGAACAGAGCCCTATCCATCCTTTTTACTTCATTCAACCTTTATTACCTCCTTAGTGGTCCCATCTCCAATACAGCCCACTGCACACTGGGGTTAGGTCTTCAACACCTGAACTTGGAATGAACACAGTCTATCACAGTCTGAGTAGTATTTTAACCAACATATACATGATCCCATAAATATTTACTCACAATACCTCTTTCCCATTCCTTCATGCTGTATGTGTTAAATCAATTTAATATGTATGTGTAATTTCAGTAACTTAATTTGGTCTATTAGTTTTTCTGTTCTGTTATCAATGGATAGCTTGAAAAGTACTTGTTGGCAAACATTTCATTAACATAATTTACCACATACAAATGTGGGAAATTGGGCAGATTCTTTGACCAAAAAGTTATAACATTTTACTTCTAGAAATTTATCAAAAAAAAAAATAGCAGTAACAAATAGACTAAAGATCTTATTGCTCTGTGTTTAATCTAATACACTAAAAGGATTTAAATGACTTATGACACATCAAAAGAATTAGACACCATGCAATCACTAAATTTGACATCGAAGAAGAATACAATTCAAAGGAAAATGACACAATTTTATGGGTAAAAGCAGGATGCAATCTGATGGAAGTGCAAATTGCTGTAGTCTTCTTAAAAAGCAATTTAGTATTATATGTTTAGGTTTGACATGTATACCTAACAAACTACCTCTTACAAATCCAGCTTATAGAACTGAAAGTGCCAGTATATAAATCTTTATGTGTGCAGTATGTCTTTAACTTTCTCCATCAAATCCATACTGCCCCTTCTTCATTCTCTTCCTTTCCCCCTCCCCACCAGACTAATCTGTAGAGATTATGTGAATGGTCTCCTGTGCCACTTAACTTCTGATTGGGGAACCTTAGGAGGAGGCCAGGGAAGAGTTGGGTAGAAAAGTCAGATCATAATATTTAATTTCTTGACTCCTTTGAGAGGTAATTTGAGGCTGGCTACACTTATCAAGCACAGGTCATTTGTCATCTTAAAGCAGTCTTTTTTATGTGAATCTCTTCTTCAATTTGTGGTAACATTTACCTTTCTATGTCCCTTCTGTTCTAGGGATGATGAGAACTTTATACTAGTAGTTCCAAGTCATAGGTATGTCCTTTTTGGCTCCCATGCAGTTTCACTTTGGAAATTATCTTTGAGATCTGATTGATTCAGTATAAAAGGATGTTTATTGCAGCATAGTTTGAAACTAAAAGTAACAAGAATTACATAAGAAGGATATTGGCCCACACAATGGAATTCACCTTTTATAGGGAACAAGTTAGATCTATGTTAGTAAAAGTAAATAGATACCCATAACAGACTGTTGCTAGAATAGCAAGTTACAATGTGATTAAGTACAATTTCATTCTTCTCTAAACAATCAACAATAGGTCCTATATTTTTGTGCTTATTCATATGCATATGTAATTCTGTATATCTTCAAATATGTATTTTATACAGTTTGAACTTTTCGGGGCATTGTTTTATTGGTTGCAATGAGCACATGTCAATTTTGTAATTTTTAGAGAGTAACATTTCAAAAAATTAAAACCATTGGTTCTAAAAGTAACTTAAGAAATAAAACATTTAAAAATGCATATATAGTGTGTTACTATATATACACTGCTAAAATACCCAAAGGGATACATCAAAATTCTAACAGCCTTTGTTTCTGTGTGCTGGCATTGCAGGTGCCTAATTTTCTTCTCTCAATTATTGTTTCTGCTTTTTCTTCTTGTTTTTGCACTTCCTCTTTCTCCTCCTCCGTCACCACTAAACATAAATCATACATTATTAATAAAATATGATAAAATAAATTAACATTAAAATTTTATGTTAATAAAATAAAGTGACATACTTTTAAAAGTATGTGTCGTAATATTTTTGACAGGAAGGAAGGTCAGACATGCTTCATTGTTGATTGTTTAGAGAAAAATTAGATCGCACTTTGCTCATTACATTGTAACTTGCTTAGAATAGCAAGTTAGAATACGACAACATGTTATGGCTATCTATTTAACATAGATCTAGCTTGTTCTCTGTAAAAGACAAATTGCATCACACGAGCCATTACTTTTAAAAGTATGTGTCATAATAGAGCGTAATTTAAAAATAAAATTCTAAACTCTCACTGACTGAACAAACTCCCTCTTGGCCAAGGAGATCCCAGAGAAACCTTTAAAACTGAGTCCCCAGCCATGACAGGAAGGAAGGTCAGACATCCTTCATTATAGCCCCTGCCGCTTTAAAGTTCAGGCACAACTGGTCAGCATTAATGTTAAAATAGAGATCATAAGATGGACAATGCAGACTCTTTGTGGCAACAAAATAACAAGTTATAAACAAGAGCTAAGGCCATTCCAAGCAAGGGGTAAGTCATGCCTGCTGGCCATCAGTCTTGCTAAACAGGTCATATTGTGGCTGACTCATCCTTATCTTAATTTAAACATTCGTTTCTGTTAACTCCAAGTTTTCGGACAAAGTCTTGTTTCTTTAATAAATTGCAAGTTAAAGAAATCTCTGAATCCTCCTATGACTTGCAAGCCCTTGCTTCAAGATATGCTAACTTTTCAGTCTGAACCAACCTTCCATGCACTGACTTACGTCGTTGCCTATGACTCTTGCCTCCCTAAAATGTATAAAACCAAACTGTCATCTGGCCACCTCAGATGCACTTCATTAGGACTCCTTCAGACTTTGATTCCCTAGACTGAGGTCACTCATACTGGCTCATAATAAGCCTCTTTAAAATATTTTATGGAGATTGATTTTTCTATTCACAAAAGATACAGACAAAATAAGTTACAACTTAGTTCTGACTGGGTGCAACAGAAATGGCTTTCTGTAAAAGGTGTAATTTGAACCAACAAAAAGTGTGAAAAATCTAGACATGGAGAGATTACAGGAACACATAGCTGGTGAAAGAAAAGGTACAGATGAAAGCATTGTTCTTGTAAATTATAGGATACGCATCTGTCTCGGTAAGCCATTCATTTTTGCTATACTATAGAGTGTAAGACTGAGAAGTAAAGTTTGAAAATTGCATAGAAATAAGTTCATGGGAGGCCATGTCACGGAGAGATGTATAGAGTGAATGGAATGGAATGAAGGCTTATTTGGAGGAGGTATTTTTTAAGCATACTAGTGGAAATTGGAAGTGGTAATTTTAGAAGATAACTCTGGCATGACTGTACTAGACAGATTGAGACTTGTAGGGAAGTGGGGAGAGAACCAAAGACACAAGGCCAGGGAGGAGATTGCTGTGATGGTCCAGGAGAAAGAGGAGAGGTCTGTACATGAACAGTGGCATCGGTAATGAAAATGAGGGCTAGGCATGAGAGGTGTATAAGGAAAACATTTGCTTCCAAGTGATTGTGGGTTTTTTTTTCAAAATTACATTTTTAATGTGAAAAGGGTGAGGGAAGAGTAAAGATGTGATGGTTAATATTGAGTGTCAACTTGGTTGAATTGAAGGATGCAAAGTAACGTTCCTGGGTGTGTCTGTGAGGTTGTTGCCAAAGGAAATTAACATTTCAGTCAGTGGACTGGGAAAGGCAGACCCATCCTC
The DNA here is from genome assembly GCF_024542745.1 of Macaca thibetana thibetana. Lineage (NCBI taxonomy): Eukaryota > Metazoa > Chordata > Mammalia > Primates > Cercopithecidae > Macaca > Macaca thibetana. The sequence goes on from NC_065595.1 coordinate 37,496,399, forward strand.
AGTCTAGGTGGGCACAATCTAATCAGCTGCCAGCTCAGCTAGAATTAAAAGCAGGCAGAAGAACGTGGAAGAACTAGACTGACTAAGTCTGCCGACCTACATCTTTCTCCCATGCTGAACATTTCTTTCCTGCCCTCAAACACTGGACCCCAAGTTCTTAAGCTTTTGGACTCTTGGATCTTTGACCACAGACTGAAGGGTACACTGTTGGCTTTTCCACTTTTGAGGTTTGGGGACTCGGACTGGCTTCCTTGCTCCTTAGCATGCAGACGGCCTTTAGGACTTCACCTTGTGATTGTGCGAGTTAATACTCCTTAATAAACTCCCATATGTGTATATATATATACACACACACACACGCTCGCACGCGCACGCACACACACACAGATCTATCCTGTTAGTTATGTCCTCTAGAGATCCCTGACTAATACAAAGATATTCAAAAGTTTGAGTGTGGGAGACTAAGAAAGGACTGAGAGCATTACCAAAGCAGAGAACTTCATGAAAAGAGCAGGTTTAGCTGGTTTCGGTTCATCATTTTGAGCATTCAGTGAGCCTCCTTCATTAGCCTCTATTTTCTTCTTTCAAAGTAGCTGTTACCAAGATTGTCCAAAATTAGAAACTCTGATTAAACATTTCTTCCTAAGGTGCTTTTAGAACATCTGCATTGGAATGCATAGGAGTCAAACGTTAGAAATGGGAGAATTTAGTCAGAGGAAAGTGACTAAAACTACTAAAATAGGTGTGGGAGATTTCCCACACAAAGTTGATGTCTGATACCTGATAATTGTCGGAGATTGTCATTGGAATGAATACAGTGGGACAAGATTAAGGCAGAAGGAGATTATAAAAGGTCAGAATGAGAAGAGGAACCAAGTATCATTTGAAAGAATGTCCCAGGCATGAAACACTATGGACAAGCTGAAACAAGATTTTTCTTTAATGTACTGTTTTGTGTAAGTAAGCACGAAGTGGTATAATGTACTACTTTGAGCAAAGTTGTAGTTATTCATGTTCCTTTGAACTAGATCTAGTAGTTCTTATGCTTCATTCTTATGCTTGATATTTGCCTTTTTGACCAGGAGCTGTATGAGATTTAAACGTGCAATCAGGTATAATGATTTTGGGTTTTGTTCTCTTAACTGAGGGTGCTATTTTCCAGATTGTCAAAACGTTTTTTGAAAAAAAAATAATAACAGCAATGATAAAGATAAAAATAATAGTAGTTGTAATAATGTCCAAAGGCCTGCACAGGCACCTTCTCATGTAATGGTCCTCTCTTCATTACCCTTTGATTATTTTGTCCGTCTTCAACTCTCAGAGCTTTAGTTCTTAGATTCAAAAATGATCTTTTCCATGAGGTAAATATTCATATACCATATGAACTGGTCATTTTAGAGAATTTCATACAATAAATTTTAATGAACAGTTAATTTGGAATGTTATCTTACTTGTTTTATTTATGTAGCGGCTTAACTTTGACACTTAGAGATTCATGAGAGAGCTATGCCTATTTGGGGAGAAGACATTTATTCATAGAGATATTTTGTTTTTTGCAAACTGTGTAATACGCCGGTGAAGTGACCTGCTTCAATTCTTTGGGCATGAGACAAAACTTCAATGTGAGGAAACCCATTTTCAATAAAAACAGGTGCTCTAAGAATGTTGATTTAGTGATTGTGTCTCCAGGGGTCTGCCACAATCTAAATTCCAATTTTATTCATTTATATTAATGATACTTCTGTGTGTTTGTATACCTGAATTATATATATTTTAATTTCAGGTATATAAATAACGGACACTAAACAAATTAATACAAAAAGGAAAAAACAGCCTAAGGTAGCTTGAAGTCATTTGAAAGACCCTAAGCTTAGCCACTTCAGGAAACCAGATAAATCCCCAAATTTTATTAGATGAATCAATAGCCATTCTATTCCAATGATTAGCTTATATGTCTACATATATATTTACATTTGTATCTCAGTGTGCATTTTGAAAAGTAGCTCCTTTTCAGTAAAATTGTTTTTCAGTTTAAAATGTCTTTAATTTAAATTGGCCCTCTCTCCTAGTGATCGCCAATGGTTGAATGTAACTTCAGTCCCTCCTGACGGTTGGGGCAGTTGGTTCAAGTGAGGAATGCCATTTTAAGCAGTTCCAGGTTATAATGTAAAATTAAAATTCTCTAAGCAGCAATATCTGCTAATATTTTCTCATTTTACTATAATAATCCAATTTGCTTGTTTGGAAAACAGTATGACTAATTAACTGAATAAATGATGAGAACGAACTAGCAAATAGAAAGTTTCATATTAAATATAGCTTCCAGTTTTGTAGATAGGCATTTTCTCAGGACTCGTCTTTGGCGCAATCGTTACTGAGTTTAGGTGGCAAATTTAATCCAGACCCCACCTATGGTGGAAAAGACACTCATAAATTACCACTGGGATTATTTGTTGGCTCTGTTAGTAAAATCTACAGAATAAAACTCTGTGATAACAGCCATAATAAAATGTACAGGTACAGTCAACTTCCTCATACACAACACCTTATCACAGCGAATTAGGGACATATTGTGATGTTATCAGTCAAATTAGTTTCCCAGTTCAATTGATTTTTACTAATGATGCATAAATATATTTCTATGAAATTTCTATAAAAATTGAAATGAATCAAAATTCCAGTTCAGACCAAAGAACCATTTTCCCTGAGAAAAGTCAAAAAATATGGATTAAAATATTTGCCTAAAATGAACCTAACTTTAATTCATAAAGATTAATCAACTTTAAAAGTGTGAGGGGTTGGGCACAGTGGCTCACACCTGTAATCCCAGCACTTTGGGAGGCAAAGGTGGGTGCATCACGAGGTCAGGAGATTGAAACCATCCTGGCTAACACGGTGAAACCCCATCTCTACTAAAAATGCAGGAAAATTAGCCGAGTGTGGTGGCGGGCACCTGTAATCCCAGCTACTCAGGAGGCTGAGGCAGAAGAATGGTGTGAACCCGGGAGGCAGAACTTGCAGTGAGCCAAGATCACGCCACTGCACTCCAGCCTGGGTGACAGAGTGAGACTCCGTCTCAAAAAAAAAAAACCTGTGAAAAATTTAGACATGGAGAAATCATAAGAGCATGTAGCAGGTGGAAGAAACAGCACAAGTGAAAGATTTGTTTTTGTAAAGTATAGAATTTACCCTTTGTCCATTCCTCATTTTGATTTATTTATTATCTAAGATGAGAAGAGGACTATATTTTAACTTTGGCAATATATTTTTATTTAAAAATAGGCAATGAAAACCAGATTATAAGTAGACATTGTCAATACGACAGTGACTTTGTACATTTTTAGAAATATAATTTCTTATTCAGCTATGTTTATAACTATTCAAAACACAAATAAAGCTCAGGCTTTATTCCTTAGGCTATTTGTCTATCCCATACATTTTCTCTGAATGTCTACTGTGTACTTGGCTCTACTCTCTATCCCAGGGAGAAGTCAAAGGGTGTCATAGAAAATCCCTATGCTGTGAAGAAAGAGACCTGTGTGTGTGACCCAGAACCTTACCTACCAGCTCTTTATCATTTAAATTACTTAGTTAAACCTTTCATACCTCAGGAGAAGTTAAGAACGCTCATCTCAGTATATTTGTAAAATATTTAACACAATGTATGACAAAGAGTAGATGCTGTTAATACCGGTATATTTTCATTTTTTACTTATCTGAGATTTAACTATGAACAATACATGATCTTTACCCATAAGAGACCAAAACCATGGGTAAGATATAAATGTAAAAAAGTAAAAATGAATATTATGAATTGTCACCTTTGTTAAAATGGTTCTAAAGGCCAAACACAGCGCTATAGGGCCATATATTCACACATACACACACGAAATGTTTCCATATTTCAGAATGGATACATAATACACATCATAAAGAATATATGACATGGAACTCCATAATTCAAACATACAGGAAATGATGATGATGGTGATAATAATGATGGTACAAGCATTGTGCCAAACATTGTGTGAAATGTTTCGCATTATTTTGGATATCCTCAAAACAACAAAATAAAGCTTGTATTACAGTTATCGTTATCCAACGAGGACACTGAAGATTGGAGATATAAAGTAATTTTTCCTATATCACACAATTAGGGAGTGTAGGACAAGGAATTAACTCAGTTCACGTTCATCAACAACAAATATTTTATTAACATTCTAGCTCAACTCTACAACTCCAATACAACTTTATTCATTCTGCATTATTTGTTTATTTATTGTTTAAAATGAGAAGAGTGCTATATTTTAACATTTAGTGATGTATTTTTATTGAAAAATAGGTAGTGAAAACCCAGATTATAACTAGACATTGTCAGTATAATAGGCACTTTGTCCATTTTGAAAAACACAATTACTTCTTCAGATATAGATACAACTATTCAAATTGTAAAGCCATTTATTGCACACTAATATTGCCTTATGTGGGAGACAACTTAAAAAAACTTAAAATACACACACATCTATTTAAGAATAACCTAGAAATTACAGAATCCAGCTGACTAGAAGCCTTCCAGCTGTTTTCACATATGAACTAATCTGACTTTCATTTCTATCCCACTGACTTTCTTCTATAAGGTGAATTTTTTCATAATATAATATTGTTTTTTTTCTCTCCTGAGGCACTAACAATAATATGTTCTTTATTCTTGGTGAAGAGCATGTATTTCAGTGATATCTTCTTGCCATTAACTTTCATTTATCAACTTAACAAATTTGGAGACTACTAGTAATCTAAAATGTTGAAAATAATATTGTTTTCACATTAACTATCACAATCCATATCATATAGAGTAGAAAGCATGATTTCATAAAATCATCTATATAAACAAACCCCAATTACTCATTGTTCTGAGGGACCAAGAGTGACAAAGAATAATTGAAATACACAGATAATCCCAGAAGGCAAATGTGCACTTTTTTAGGAAGTTATTACAGTACACATAAGAAATAATGTGGGCTTAAATTAGCCCAGTGGCAGTGGGATTGAAAGAAAGCACAAATTAAGAAATACTAAAAATTCAGACTTTAACAAATTTTTAGAAATTTTTGGATATGTGTGTATGGAAGAGAAAGGAGATGAAGTTAATTTTGTATTCTGAACTGAGTGACTCGGGGGCATTACAGAATCACTGTAGTACAGAAATAGGAAGAATGTTAGAGTTCACCTGGCTTCAGGATTCAGATCCAGATATTTGGCCATTGAATGACTGACTCAAGGGATCCAAATGGTCAAAAGAAGATTTGGGATATTGAAATCAGAACTCCTAACTGCCAAATACTCAGTTAAGTTTTCTTTCAGATATCCTTAATTTAGAAACAAAAGTGAGAGAATCAGCACATAGGAGGGTGTGTGCATGTGTGTGAGTGAGTGTGTGTGTGTGCGCTTCGGGGGCTGCTGGTGATGAGTTTGAGACAATAGACTGTAAGCAGAATATTTATGAATGTTTTAGTCTACTCTCAGAAGCACCAAAATATGTGATATACTTTGGAAAGCTTTTCAATCTGATTCACTTTAATGTTGGTATATTGGCATGTAAGTGTGTAAGCTTTTATTATCTGAATGTTTAATTTTTGAAGCGAAGCCTTTTCTATAATATCTGATACATACAGTAGTGATGATGTTTTTCATTTAATATATAGATATTTAAGTATTCAGCTATTCAAACTATAATACTACAACCCCTGACAGGAACCACTGATACAGCCATTTCTTTCATCAGAATGCTTCTTCAGCTATACTATATATGTTCAAAATAATAGGTTTGTGGTACTATTGATTTCACTCTTGTTTGTAAGAACAAAAATTTAGCATCATTCAATGTCTTAATGTAGCTTTCCAAAATAGAAAAGAACAGAAAATCTCTTTACATCTTAATATGGAATGCACTCCAAAGTACACAGAAAACTATTTCCCTATATTTCTAAGACAGAAGAAGAAGAAAAAAAAAATACACACACACACACACACACACACACACACACACTTGCATGTGTATAAAAATTCTGGAAGCATAAACAGAAAACTAGAAGTAATGGTTTACATTCTGGAGAATGGGAACTAGGTGGACAGGAAAAAAATGAGTGGTGAAATTTTCACTGAAAACGTTATATTTTCAAGTCTTTGAAAGATGTGAATATATTATCTAGCCAATAAATAGGCAAACAAACTTTAGTTCTACTTACTAAAGTTCATATATATATACACACACATATAGTTTAAATATGTACATATATTTATGTATACACACACTTATATACATATATATTTGTATACATAAAACTATTTCTCTGGTCAAGTTTCTCTTTTCTTTTCTCTCTTAAAATTTGTAAGAACATTTTAAAAAGCCTGTTGTGGTAGGTCCACTTAGGAATATATAAATGCACCAGACTTGCCTTCTAAGTGTTTGTTTACTTATATTATGATGTATTGTGTGAAGTTCTAGAACCAAAAAATGTAATTTTGTTTATTTACTAGTTTTTCAAACTATGTTATATCAAAAGCTCTCCCCTCCCCTGTTGCACCTGATTTTTATGATGGTCAAAAGCAACAGAGTACTTAAAACAAAATTTAAAAGAAAAACATCACTCAATAATAATGTTTTTAATCAATGTTGTTAATTATTGGCAATAGTGCTTTCGAATTTGCAATTACTATATCTTATTTGATTCTCTCAAGAAAATTTTATTACATTTATTATCTAGATAGAAAAACTAAAGCTTTTCCTAACTTAGCCATTTGAGATTATGCAGTTAGAATACTAAAGAGCAAAAGTAAGAGTGTAGGTCAAATTTCAAGTCACTATTTTACTGGCTTCTTGAGATATTAGTTATATAATTATTAATAAGCTCCAGTACACAAGAAGAACATTCACAAGAACTTAACAGGAGAGGAAGATGTAGAAGAGTACCCAACCATTTCAAAGCTTCAGCAAAACTTCATTTAGGTTTAGGTTCAGCTGGAGAACAGAGATACAGTGTTCCCCTAACAAGACTCTCCTTGATTCATTTCCACCCTACTGACCTCATACATCCATGGGTGTTCTCCACAGCTTTACCTCTGTCAGTTTACTCACCATTTCACTAACTAGAATCTCTTTCCTCCTCCTTACCCACTTATTTTTGACTTCTCAGGTCAAGTGCTCCTTTTTGATGTAGCACTTACCTGGAAGATGGTTCTGAGTAGGAGGGTGACGGGAGAAGAGTGTTGAATACCAACTCGTATATTAAATTATCTGACATTAGCATTTTTCATGGCATGGCATTTACACAGAAAAATACTTCTATATGACAAAAGCTTAATGCATTGACTAAAGGTATTTGCATTTCACAAGCAGACATTGAATTTTTTTAACTTAAGCAAACACATGTATATGATCTGACAGTGGACTAAAATAAGTTTGAAGGAAAAATCTTGGGAAACAAAATAGGAAAACATGTTTCCAATGCTGGACTCTGGAGTTTCTTGCTGTGCTACATAAAGGCAGCATCTGGGAAGACACAGTAAATTCTTGGGGTTATGTTCATCTGGCAACACAGCAAGGTGGTCTGAGATAAATTTTGGAGGCAAACTGCCTGAATTTCAATCCTAGCCTTATAAATGGGGACAAGTCACTTCAGCAATTTACTCATCAATGGCCTCTTTTGTGAAATAAGAGGTAATATAAATGCCTACATCACAGGGTAATAGAACAGATTAAGAGGATTTAGAATGGTGCCGGGCACAGAGAAAGTGTAATAGATGGTAGCATTCAGACATTTTTTTTTTTTCACTGTTTCCTCTGTCTTGTTTCCTTGCTATTATGTTACGTTTGCTTAAAAGTTGCTGGATTCTAGCATGCCCTGTGCAATTGAGAGGACAAGATGTTGCATCTTTGCTGCTGCAACTTACCTTTGGCTGTCTGCTGCATTGCATGTTTCATATCTTTCACAAAATAAATTGGATAATATGTTGGGGGGTAAGCAACTGAACTGTACATCATGTATCAGTTACAGAACAGTTATCCACAAAGCTTAGAAGATAGGATTTCATACTGGCAGTTCTCCATCTTAATGAGTGACACAGACTCAGACATATGGAAGATACTTTAGAAATCATCTAGCACAATCACAAATTATACGTGAAACACTGAGGCTGCCTGGTGACTGGCCAGTGTTAGAAAATTATGGTGGTGTGTAGCATCAGAAATTTTTAGTTAGAACAAATAACACGGGCAGAGCTGTACTTGAATTTTGTCTCTTACTCCATATGGTAAACATCCCTGGGAATATTCATCAACTGTTTCTTTATATCTAAAATACATTTGGGGCACAGGTTGGGATGGGGTGGAAGGTCAGGATCATATATGAAAAAGTCTTTAATCCAGAAAGTGTATATATTAATAGTAAGTGTATTAGTTAGAATGAGTAAGTTGTAACAAATAAGCCACAAAATGTAAAATTCTATGGTTGATTGTATTATTGTTCTCAATTACTCACTCTAGGAAATCCTTCCCTGAAGGATATGACAGCACCACTCCCAAACCTCCACACACATGCCTAGACGTGGAGCTTGTTCATTGACTATTTAGCCTGTGGAACATGAATGGAAGTGATGAATGCTACACAACTATGAATGTGATTAACTATATTGTCTAGGATTCTTGAATTTTTCACTTTGCCAAGAGAACAGCATATCTCAGGTAAAGTATTCTGCAACCTCGGCCCCATGTGGTAAAGACACACTGAATAAATACAGAGTCAACCACTGCCTGGGGCAGAACTGCCACTAAACCTCAGTCCTCAAGTAATGTAAGTGAAAAACAAATATTTGCTCTTGTAAGACACTGAGATATTGGGGTTTCCCCTCAGAAAAATCTGACTAGTAGAAAGCCTTAAGTGATAGTTTATTTTCTTCACATAGTCCATAACAAGTGTTTATGATCAGTGGGCAGCTGTCCTTCAGGGATCATTTTGTGACTCCTACTTTTTCAATATATGTTTTCCAATGTCATTTTACTTAGGATTTAAAAGCATGTAGAATTGGGAAGAGCATGAATACCTGAGAATGGCAAGGTTTTATGGGCAGGGTCTAGGAGAGCAACACAATATTAACTTACCTCATTGGCTGAAACTTAATCATATGGTCACATCTCACTGATTGAAGAGAAAATTGATCTTGTGAAATACTTGATAGCTTCTGCCACAATAGGTTTGCAAATAAATAACAGCTATCTTTCTTGCCATGAAAATATACCTCCTTTATACTTCCCGTAAGAGGCAACTCTTTTATATATAGCGAATAGAGTAGCTTTCCCAATGATTCACACTTCTCTGGCAATTGATTCAAACACTGTCCAAATCTATAATAAATAAATTTAAAACGTCTCAAATTTCATAACTTGTTATTTAAGCTCTTCTACTATCTAATGCCAACTTAACTTTATAACATACATGTTTCATCTTCATGCACCCTATGCTCAGTTTGAATAGAACAATAAAACTATTGTAGTAAAAACATCATTCATGATATCCTCTTTTTTTTCCATGCACCTACAGAAATTGACTCATTCCTCAGTTTTAATTTATGTGAATTTTGTCTTTAGCTATCCCTCGTGGACCTCTGAGCCCTGCTAGGTACTCTTGGCCCAGACAAAAATACTGCTGTTGCCTCTTGTTGTGCAACTTCATACTTAGTCTAAATCATTAGAGGAAGGCATGCCAAAAGGAAATCAGGAAAGAACAAAAGATGCCCTAATGATCTTACTTATGGAATTTAAGCAATAGTAGGTAGCATATGGGTTTCATGTTAAAGGGCCAGGCAAATTAGAGTACCAATACAAGAAAGACATTTTAAAGTGCTGGAGAATAGAAGGCTCAGGCAAGTGCTCTGATCCCAAGCATCTGTTGCTCTTGCTGACATTTTTCACGCTGCTCAGAGTCCAAATGTCAGCATTCAAGACTACTTAAGGCAGCTGAAATGGAACATATTCTCCCCACTTTTTAATCCACAGGAACTGTGTCACCACTTCCATAGAACTTTCCTTGATTCCTTCTATTATAAGGTAATAACTTATTTTTCTGAACTCACTTTTAGCAAATAATTTCTATCATAATTTGATACTTAAGATATTTTTGCAATATTTTTATTTGTATACATATCATACCAGAATTGTATAAAGTAAATAATATATTTAAAGCATCAAACACAGTACTGAGTACATAGGAGTAGCTCAACAAAACAGTGATACTATGTGCAGGAGGACGTTCAAACTCTTTTCCACTTTTATTTCTTAAAAAAAAGTTTTAAAAATAATAGTTTCATGAACAAATCAACAAATTAAGGTAGTATGAAAGATTAGGAAGCCAGTAAATGACAGTCACTTATAAACTATGACCTTGGCCAGGCACAGTGGCTCATACATGTAATCCCAGTGCTTTTCAGAGGCCAACATAGGCGGATTCTTCAGGCCAAGAATTCAAGACCAGCCTGGTCAACATAGTGAAACTCTGTTTCAACAAAAACTAAAAATTAAAAAAAAATAAATTAGTCAGGTACGGTGGTACACTGCTTGAGGATCACTTAAACCCAGGGGTTCAAGGCTGCTGTGAGCTATGATGGGGCCACAGCACTCCAGCCTGGGTGACAGAGTGAGACCCTGTCTCTAAATAAATAAATGAACTATAATCTTGGACAAATCTTTTACTTTCCTTGGATTTCATTTTTGTCTTAGTCCATTTGTGTTGCCGTAAAGGAATACCTGTTGTTCAGTATTTTATAAAGAAAACAAGGTTTATTCATCTCCTCATTTTACTGGCTGCCCAGAGAGGGCATTAATCTACTTATGGGTGTCCCCTGCCATGACACAAGTACCTTCTACTAGGCCCCACCTCCAACACTGAGTATCAGATTTCAACATGACATTTGGAGTGGTTAAACAAACTATAACCAAACTATAGCAATGTTCCTTATGACTAAACGAGTGTTGAACAAGAAGCTCTCTAAGTTCCCGCATACTTCTAATAGATATTGTTCTTCTATTGTTGTTTACGAAATTATCACAAAATAAAAACCACACCCATTTGTTATCTCGTAGTTTCAGGGGTCAAACAGAAGTCTGGGCACAGCATAACACAACTGGGTTCTCTGCTCAGGGTCTCACAAGACTGAAATCAAGGTGTTGACAAGGCTGGAATCTTATCTAGAGACTATGGGGAATAATCTACTTCAGATTGTTGGTAGAATTTAATTGTTTATGATTGCAGAACTGAAGTCCCTATTTTATTGACATGGCGCATTGAACCTTTTTCATGCTTTAAATCTTTGACTTCATCTTTTGCCTTTAATTATATCTGCAAAGTTCCTTTTCTCATGTAACATAACATAAGCACAGGAGTAAAACTAAGGAGCGAAGACTATGGGACCAAAATTTTACCTACGACAGATAGAGAGATATTCAAAGGACCTCTAGAACTGTACAAAGACAGAATTAGCAGCTTTCAGTAGTAATGATTATCTAGTAATTGGAGGTTTTCAAGCAGAGACATTTTAGACAACAATGTTTGAAGCCCATATTTTTCCCAGTCCTGAAAATAAATAACCACCTGCTAGGTAATTGTGATTTAAACTATTAACTGATTGAATTTTTTATTTGTTGAAATCCACTCATAGTTATTTACTGTCATGAACAGCCTAAGGAAGGTCCAAGAGGTACTCCAGGGCATGTCAGCGTCAACAAGGAAAGAGCTGTGTGAGTGTCTTTGTCTCATTCCAAAGCTAAGGGAGCCACAATAACATGTCTTCCATAAAATATCACATAAATGTGCACTTAATTTATGCCTCTTAGTTAATTCATATATCTAAGCCTGACATAAGCTTAAATATTAATGTGCATATTGCAATACAGCTAGCAAACTTGGAAAAGTATGTGAAATGTATTTAGAAATAATGCAAATTAGAGAAACTCTTCAAATATATCTGGAATGTCTCTGCATGCAGAATGAGCATCCTCTGGGAGTGTTCCAATTTTACCTGCTGTCATCGCTCTCCAAATTACTTTAGAAATGCCATGCATGGTTGAGTGCTGTATTCACAGGTGGCTCTGTATCAATGGTGTCTAATGATGGCATGCATAGGGAACAGAGAGGAGGAGTAAAATATCACCTTCGAATATGTGATATTGGTAGACCTACATTAGCAAATGTGAAGCACATTCTAATAAAACCTCCATCATCTGGAAAGCTATTGAAGAAGGAAAAGTGTCTCAGCCACCTGAATTTCCTTGTCTGTCATTGATTACCTTGAATTCTCTGCCTGCTTTCAAACTTGTTGAAATAGCTTCTAAAGTGCACGTATTCCTTTCTTGGACTAAGAAGTTTTGTGTCATAAACGTTATTGAATTACTGTTTGAGGAAATCTATCAGATTTTTATCAAAGATTAAAGTAGAAATAGACAAACTATTGGTGATCAGATTAAATTGCTCTGAGTCCAACAGTTACCTCAGAAATTGTATGTTCAAGTGACATGCGTGAGCGATCAAATATATTTGTAATACTAACCTATGTTTTTACCATTTAGCTCCAATGTTAATGTGTAACACTTTCAATTCGTTAAGGATACTAGTGAATGGAAGTTTATTTTACAAAATGGAAATCAATGCTGGTGCTTGTACTACATTCTTTTAACCATTCCTAGCTCTATAACCAGCTGGAAGTTGGTGAGAGACATGCATTGTGATTATTTCAAAATGCTGGATTAAATCAATGATTTTCAAACTTGAGTTATCTATGTTGAATGACCATATATCCCAGTTTTCCCAGGAGAGATCTGATTTATGCCTGGCCTGACCTAAAAAATATTATTTTTGTTCCCTTTCACATTCAGAAGTGTCTCAGTGAAATAATAAATTACAATAATACATAATAAATACATAATACACACATTTATGCCCTATTTATGGATATTGTTGAGAAAAAAACAATAAAAGGTAAGGTATGCAAAATAAAGGTAAGTAAAATCAACCAATGCTTATAATTCTTATACAATATTATGAACAAAATAAATGTACAAATAAGATAAAGGCTAGCTGGCAAAATTGATTCTAATAACAAATATTTAATGTCAGAGATCATGGTATTTTGGGTCTAATGGGGGGGAAAATGCAACTTTGAAGCAGGTTCTATATTGAATCTGTGTTTTGGAGGGGTTTTTTTATATTTTTATTGATACGTCATAGCTGTACATATTTTGGGGTTGTGTACGATATTTCAATACTTGTATATAGTGTGTAAAGATCAAGTTAGGGTAATTGAAATATCTGTACCTCAAATATTTATCTTTTCTTTGTGTTGGGAACATTACAACTTTTCCTTTTCTAACTAATTTGGGATATTCAATAAATTATTATTAGCTATAATCCCTACTGTACTATTGAATACTACAACTTATTCCTTCTAACTGTATTTTTTACCAATTAAGCAACTTCTCTTCAGCTACCTCCTCTCTCACTCCGTTCCAGCCTCTGACAATCACCATTCTATTATCTACCTCTACGAAATCCACGTTTTCAGCTCCAACACATGAGAACATGGAGGAGTGAGAACATGTGATATTTGTTGTTCTCTGTCTATCTTATTTCACCTAACGTAATGACCTCCACTTCGATCCATATTGCTGCAAATGATGAGACTTCACTTTTTTAATGACTGGATAATATTCCATTGTGTATACATGCCACATTGTCTTTATCCATTCATTCATTGATGGTCACTTATGTTGCTTCCATATCTTGGCTATTATTAATAGTGCTGCAATAAATATGAGAGTGCAGATATCTCTTCAATATACTGATTTTCTTTCTTTTGGATATATCCCTAGCAGTGGATTGCTGGATCATATTGCAGTTCTATTTTTAGTTTTTTGAAGAACCTCCATAATCTCCATAGTGGCTACATTACTTTATGTTCCCACCAACAGTGTACAAGGGTTTCCTTTTCTTCCCATCTTCATCAGAACCTGCTATTTCTTCTCTTTTAATAATATCCATTCTAACTGGGTTGAGATGATATTTCACTGGGGTATTGATTTTCATTTCCCTGATGATTAGTAATGTTAAGCATTTCTGATTGTTGTCCACTCACTTTGTTACTTATTTCCTTTTCTGTGCAGAAGATACTGTAGCTTGATTTAATCCTATTTGTCTATTTTTGCGTTTGTTGCCTGTGCTTCTGAGGGCTTACCTCAAAAAATCATCGCCCAGATCAATGTTCCGTAGCATTTTTTCAATGTTTTCTTCTAGTAGTTTCATAGTTTCAGGTCTTACATTTAAGTCTTTAATTCATTTTTAGTTGATTTTTGTATAGAGTAAAAGATGGGGATTGAGTTTTATTCTTCTGCAATAAATATATAGTTTTCCAAGCACCATTGATTAAAGAGGATGTCCTTTCACCAGTGTATGCTCTTGATGCCTTTGTTGAATGTGTTGGAAGTGTATAGATTTATTTCTGAGTTCTCTATTCTCTTCCATCAGTCTATGTGTCTGTTTTTTTTTTTCCTTTTTTTTAATGCCAGTAGCATACTGTTTCAGTTACTATAGCTTTGTAGTATAATTTGAAATGTAAATATATCAAGAATACCTAGTCTGAGAGTGGGAAAGTTTTTTTTTTTTTTTTTTTTTTTTTTTTTTATAGATATTACCAATAACTTTAAGGCTTTGTTTAATTGTTGAGAAAAAAATCAGATGTCAGATTTTACCAAACTCTACCAGTAAGCTATTCCTGAATGCCATTTTAAATGAAGTTGACTTTATAACTCTGTGATTTTTTTGTTTTTGTTGTTAATATTGGAACTTTATTAAAATCTGTAATGAATGGTAATATAATAAAATTACTAACATTAGAAGCATAAGCATTTTATTAAATATTCAGAAAGTATTGCTAAGAAAGTCCAAAAGCTTACTTACCTAAAACATGGAGGTTTTTCCTTATTTTCACATGCCTTTACCAGGGTAAGCCATACCACCATACGCACTGCAATTCTCCTTGTAAGTTTATTATAACCATCAGATACTCTACTACTGAGATGATTGAGGTCTCACTGGGTGAAAATGTTGTCCCAGGTCCAGATGCAAATAAATGTACTAAAACTGAGTGACTGTATTGTGTTACAAATGTGCCTAGACAATACAGATTATGCTCATAATATATGCCATAATTACAAATAAAGCACTGATTAAAAGTTTAGAGACATTAACACCCTTTCTGAATATGCTTGGGCATCCATTTGATTGCGAAGATGAGAAGCAATCCATTTGGAAATTCTAGTTATAATTTGGTGAAATAATTTAGCCTGTGGAAACTGAATTACAACATATTTCTCTCACGTACTAAAATTACTTACTTTAAAACGTTTTGAAAATGTTTAAAGTTACATTTTAAAAAGTGATTTGAAGGTTTTCTTAGGTCACATACTAAGATAATGTAAATTTTATAAACTTCTTAATTTTTTTCAAGCTGAAACTGCCTTTGCAAAAATAACAGTGTGAAAATTATGATAGTGAAAGAGATCTTACCTAATTGACTCCATCTTGTGTTTAACTTCCAAACTGCCCTTGTTCATTCCTGGATATAGGCCCAGCTAACCATAGGAGTAATTTTGTTTACAGTTTAACTTTGAAACAAAGATGATAACAGCCCTTTCCCAAAACAAACCCCCTCCTTGCCTGAGATCCATACAGCCAGAGGCCACAAGATTCCTAACTTCCACAATTGCTCCTGTGGATAACATTACTATTTTAATTCCTAAGGTTGGTAGTTGAGGTATTTTTCAGACCCTGCATTCTGATGGATCAGCTGGTGACACCCAGACCAGTAAACTGGCTCATCTGGTCTTGTGGCACCCACCCAGGAACTGACTCAGCGCAAGAAGTCAGCTTCTACTCACCATGAATTTGTCCCCAACCAACCCAACCAATAGACATTCCCATTCCCTAGTCCTGCTGCCCACCAAATCTTTAAAAAACTCCAGCCTCTAAATTTTTAGAGAGGTTGTTTTGAGTAATAATAGAACTCAAGACACTTATTTAGCCAGCTCTGCATGTATTAAACTCTTTATCTATGCAATTCCTGTCTTGATAAATTGGCTCTATTTGGGCAGAGGGCAAGATGAGCCAGTGGATGATTACAAACCAAGAGAGACTACAGTCTCCTTTGTAAAATTAGAAGAAAGAATTAGAATAAAAAAATCAAAAAACAACTTTAGAGGTAAGTTAATAAATTATTGTTGATAATATTTTAAGAAATTGAAGATGTTAAACAATGTAGTACACGCGCGCGCACACACACACACACACACAAATCCTGCAGTTGAGAGGCCCTAACTCAGCCTTGTCTTTGTTTTCCACTTGTGATATTGCTTTTGATATGTCATATTATGTGGTGTCAAATGCACCATAAAATGCAAGAACAAATGATATAATAAAAAAAATACAGTATGAAAGGTCTTCAAGTAATTTGACAACTAAAACTTTTCCAATGAATCTTAGTCCCTTTTACATTTTCCTTCCTATATATTTTTCTTATTTACCTTTTCAGAGGTAAATCATGGCTTCGAATTACAAATATAATTTCCATTTTATTTTAATAAACATTCACCCAATTCTTAATTCCTGCAAAGTTGGTATTCTGTTGGAACATGGAATATAATATAATCAATTTTCCTATTTGTAAAATAATTATGAAAAAAATTATTTGTAAAATAATTTTCTTATTTGTAAAATAATCTCCTCAAATCAAAATTGAAGAGTTTGTTTATTGTAAAAAACATTTATAGATATTCTGGAATCGCTGAACTTAACTTGATATTTAAATTATTTTGAATATATTTTGAGACAAGGAGAAAAATATGAATTAAATAAGAAATCTCTCCTCAGCATTTTGAGAAGTAAAATAATGAAATGTAATATTCTTAAGACACAGTACAGACTGAAAAATACAGTCTCAGATGATAAACCACTGTAGGGGTAAATAAATAGCTTGGACCCATTATTAACTTATAAAAATATTTATAGCACTAAATTGTAAACATTATGGGGTCAAATAATCTGTCTGCCTTGTTCACTTGTGTCCCAACAGTGCTTGTATATTTCCTTGACATAGAAAGTACTCATCAGGTGTTTTTGAATGACTCAGGGCTGATGACATAATACTCTGTGCTGGAAATCCAAAGTGAGTCCTAACATTATCCAGCTGGAAAGGCAAAAATGTAGTTACAGGCCCAGATATAAATTATCATGCCCACTTTAATAATAATGCTGTTAATTTTAACATCCTTAATAGCTGTCTGAATATTAATTTCCTACTGATTTTCATCCAGTGTTGTACTATACCTGAAATTCAATCAAAGGGAATGTTAATTTTTTTTTTTGATGGAGGAAAAGTATTTATTCCTTCTATATATATATATATATATATATATATATTTGTATTATACTTTAAGTTCTAGGGTACATGTGCACAACGTGCAGGTTTGTTACATATGTATACATGTGCCATGTTGGTGTACTGCACCCATTAACTCGTCTTTTACATTAGGTATATCTCCTAATGCTATCCCTCCCCGCACCCCACAATAGGACCCAGTGTGTGATGTTCCCCTTCCTGTGTCCAAGTGATCTCATTGTTCAATTCCCACCTATTCTGCACAGCAAAAGAAACTACCATCGGAGTGAACAGGCAACCTACAGAATGGGAGAAAATATTTGCAATCTACTCATCTGACAAAGGGCTAATATCCAGAACCTATAAAGAACTCAATCAAATTACAAGAAAAAAACAAATAACCCCATCAAAAAGTGGGCAAAGGATATGAAGAGACACTTCTCAAAAGAAGACATTCCTATAGTCAACAGACACATGAAAAAATGCTCATCATCACTCGCCATCAGAGAAATGCAAATCAAATCCACAATGAGATACCATCTCACACCAGTTAGAATGGCAATCATTAAAAAATCAGGAAACAACAGGTGCTGGAGAGGATGTGGAGAAATAGGAACACTTTTACACTGTTGGTGGGACTGTCAACTAGTTCAAGCATTGTGGAAAACAGTGTGGCAATTCCTCAAGGATCTAGAACTAGAAATACCATTTGACCCAGCCATCCCATTACTGGAGATATACCCGAAGGATTATAAGTCATGCCGCTATAAAGACATGTGCACACGTATGTTTATTGCGGCACTATTCACAATAGCAAAGACTTGGAATCAACCCAAATGTCCATCAGTGACAGCCTGGATTAAGAAAATGTGGCACATATACACCATGGAATATTATGCAGCCACAAAAAAAGGATGAGTTCGTGTCCTTTGTAGGAACATGGATGCAGCTGGAAACCATCATCCTCAGCAAACTATCGCAAGAACAGAAAACCAAATACCACATGTTCTCACTCACAGGTGGTAATGCTAAAATTCTTACAGACAAAAATAGATTGCGAATGATATCTAGGGAGTTTAAGCCATTCGGTAGGAGTCAAAATAATTATTACAGTGAAGAACACCTTCCGACTCCCTGTATATCATGCCAGCTGTGCCCAGGGGAAGCCCATTTTGTTCTTTCTTTCAGGTCATCCAGATTGTGACTTGCTTGAGTTGCAAATTGATTAAGGGATTGTCCATGACTAGCTATCTGGATTTAGGAACGAGGAGTTGAGGCAAGGTATTTATACAGATTGTCAGACATGCTGTTCAAGCAGAGAAAAAGCTGCAGTACAAAAAAAAAATGTCAAAATGTCATTTTACAGCACTTCTTTTTAGTAAGTTGTTTTGTTTGTTCATTTGGTCAATATCTTTTGAGTATATAAACCTTAAAAGACAGAATTAAAACAAATTTGTTCAGTAGGTGTTCCCTGCTTTCAAGGAGTTTCCAGCTTATTGCTAAGACAGAAAATATTGATACAAATCTAGTGTCACATGAATGATCCGATAAAGAATTACAGGGTAGAAGAGAGAGTCACATGGGTATGTGGATGGATTTAGGGACAATATGAAAAAGAGAACACAGATGTTAGTTTAGACATAGGTTAGATTAGATGGCCCCAAAGAGTGAATATGGCATGCTCAATGTGAAAAAGGCAAGGCACAATTTAGGTCAATGAGGTATCCAGAGAGATGGCGTTTGTGTTTCATGTAATAAGCTACTGGGAAGAAGAATGGAAGTGTTGTCATAATGTGGAAAGGCTCTGACTTTCCAGATGCTGGCTTGTTTATGAATTCTAAGAGGTTGACTGTAGAATATTTTGGATGTTCTTGGTGCATTCAAATGTTTTCTGATAATAGTGGTAGTTTTATTTCTATTTTTGCAATTCTTAAAAAATTTATTTTTATTTTTATTTTTTGGCTAGTATACTGACTAGGATCACCAGTATAAGGTTGAAAAGAAGTGGAGGTTGCAGACATACATTCTCTTATGAAAGCAGGCATTCTTATCTTATTTCCAATGCCAGAAACAACATTATTAATATTTCACTATTATGAATATTTGTTGTTTTTGATATTTCTGATTATATTAGAGAAATTACCCTGCATTTCTTGTTTTCAAAGCACTTTTATTAAAAATTAGTGTTGAATTTCAAGAGAAGTTTGTTCTGAATCTAGGGAGATGAGCCTATGATTATTCTTTTTCATGTTATTTATATTAACTTTTCATCCTTGAAATTCAGGAATATATTTTTCTTAATTTCAAGATTGTCTGCATTTTTCAATCTTTTGTTCATGTGTACTTACTTATGCCCTGTTAAAAAATATTTTGCAAAGATCATGTTATTTTCATGTATTACTCTTTAGAAGTTGTATTATTTTACTTTAAGATTATGTATGCAGTCTACATGAGATTAATCATGTTTTATAATGTGAAGGTGGCTCAAGATTTATTTTTTACTATATGGACGTTCAATTGACCTAATGCCGTTTGCTGAAAAGATCGTCTTTCCTCCACTACTCTGCAGTGTCACCTTTGTTGTAAATCTTATTTTAATATATGTGTGGGTCTATTTTGTTCCCTTCATATGTTGGTTAATTAACGTGTTTTTATTATTATTTCAATTAAAATGTTAAATTCTTTTAACATTTTTCTTCACCAACACCGATTATGTTTTCTTGTTCGTTTTTGTTTTCTTACAGATTTTAGAATTAGTGTTACTGGCAGCAAATTCATAGGGGTCTTCAGCAACTTCAATTTTTGCCCCCTCACAAGAAAGAATTTGACGAGGAGAAGGAGAGACCTAGGCAAGTTTTAGAATGGGAGTGAAAGCTTATTGAGGAGTTTTAGGGCAAGAATGAAAGGATGTAAAGTACACTTGGAAGAGGGCCAAGCGGGTGACTTGAGAAATCAAGTGCACAATTTGATCTGTTGACTTGAAGTTTTATATGTTGGCAGGCATGCTTCCAGGGTCTTGTGTCCCTTCTCCCCTGATTCTTCCATTGGGGTAGGCTGTCCACATGCTCAGTGGCCTGCTAGTGCTTGGGAGGGAAGCATGCAAAGTGTGTTTACTGGAGCTGTCCGTATGTTCCCCTGATGCATTTTTCCCTTACCAGTTGAATGTTTCTAGAAGATCATATACCAATTAAACTCGACCATTTTTTCTCTTAATGCACATGCTTGAGCCCACTCACCCAACTCCTGAGACCATAACAGGAAGCTGCTGATCACCAGTTTCAGATGTTTTCTATATATTAGGACACTGCCTTTCCCTGGCTGTGACCAATCATTATTTTAGTGAGACAGTTAACAATTTCCTGAGTATCACCTGATGGTCACCCGACATTACTGGTGTGGGTGGGGGGAACCCTCTCCTGCCTGGCTTACATCTGACTATCTACCTACTGTAACATTAGCTTGTAAATATCTGCAACAAATTTCTGCAGCAATGTTGATCAAGACTGCAATTAATTGAGATCAATTTAACGAGACTGACATTTTGTAACATGAAGTATTTAATATATAATTTAAATTTATTTTAAAATTTAGTAATTTGGGGGTAATTTTGCATATCTTTCATTGAATTTATTCATGTAAATATTTTTATTTTAAATTTATTTTTGACATTTTAAATGTAATCTACATAATAGTTTTTACATTCTATTTATGTAAGAAAAATATGCAATTTTTCATATCGACCTTGAATCAGATCATGAAATTTCCCCTAAACATTACCTAAGCTACATCTCAAAAATTTGAAGTCATATTTCCATTACAGTCATTTATTATTATTATCACAAATTATTTCTTGTTTCCTTTCTGGTTTCTTCTTGGTGATGGATTAATAATCTTTTGCTTAATTTCCAAGTGTTTTTGGTTTTTCTCTTTCTAGTTTATTTCTGTTTTCAGATAATATTTTCTGAATTACTTTGACCTTTTGAAATTTGATGAGATTTACTTTTTGCCTAAGGCTATAGTAAATTTTGGCAAGTTTTTTATGTAAGCTTTAAATAAATACGTATCTTGCAAATGTTAGATCAATTAGTTTAAGTTTAATTACCTGTTATTCAACTACTCAGTTTCCCTACTGAATTTTTGTTGACTTATTGTATCATTTATTTAAGAAGATACGCTAAAATCTCCCAATTAGATAATAAATCTATGTTTTCTATTAATTATCTCATTTTTTTTTTGACAACAAATTCTAATACCAGGTTTATTAGGTCACAGAATGAAGAATTGTTATAGCTTCTTATTAAATTTATTCATCTATCATTTTGATATATTTATCTTATTTCTTATTCTTTTATTTCTTAGAAAGAAACATTTATTAGGGACTTATGAATAGAAGTCATGTTTGTGTCTCAGGTGGACACAAGACAAGATGGCGATCCCTGTATCATTACCCACCAGAATATACCAAAGGAAAGGAGTGGTTCGGAAGGGATTTGTAGGACAATTGAACTATGATAACAGAGAGATTCCTTGACCTAATGACTGGATTTATGGTAGGAATTTGTTCTTACATAAGGAAAAATAGATAAACTGGAAATTTTAGAGACTTTCTGGAATAGGAGTTAACCAGAAGTTAACACAGCATAGTAGCTTCCAAGATGAAGTTGCTTTGACCACTACACTCCACCCTCCTAATCCAGCTCTTACAATGTCACATGCTCTTCTCTTCTGTGATGGTCTCTGAGCTTTTAGGGAGGGTGCTTAATATTGTATAGCTTTATTGGCAGTGCATATATTGTAGGAAAATCTAGGTTCTTACTACACGACAAGGAAAGATTAGGCACACAGACACTTTGAAGGGTGAAAGGGATGGAATATATTGGGTTGAAAGGAAAGAGGGAAATACAACACAGCAGAGTGAGATGGGTTCCTGCTAACAGGCTCTCCACCTCACTGGTCAAATCCCAGGTTACCACCCAAGAACAAGAGAGGCCAGGCTCCTCTCCCCAGCAAATGGTGTGAACTTTCCAAAGCTTCACCCCATTCTCCCAGTGCTCAGGCTGGCTAAAGATTCTCCAGGGAACCCTTTTTACTTGGCAGTCTCATTAATCCCTCTAAAGAAGTACATCTAACTGCCAATTGGAATAAGGATAAGGATAAAAATAAAGAACAGTCTTAACCCCTTCCTGCTGATGGGGGGCGCTGTTTTTGGGACAATGGTATTCAGAGCTCCCTCATAGGCCTATCTAAGGGTCCCTAGCAGAAAGGGCAATCATTTTAGGCACTGGTTGCATGACTGTTTGGAGTTTGATGGCCTGAAGATGAGAAGAGACAAAACAGGTCATTAGAAAACATGAATCAAAATGAAACAAGAGGAGAGGTAAGGACAGCTCAAAAATCCTGAGGCCTTTTATCACTTTGCCATGGAGAGAGGGAGGCCAAAACCTCGACTGGTAAAAAAGTGTTATCCTTTTGCCAGCATGTCAGGCTTCTGTGTTCCCTTCCCCTAAGCCCAATCCTAAGTCAACCAGTTTAAGGTGTGGGAAATTAACTTTTCCCAGTTTGGAGGATCCATCTAAGGGGAATATCCTGTAGTACCCAGACACAATCCTATCAGTGAAGAAAGGGAAGAGGAGGAGAAAGGAAAAAAGAAGGCATTTTATTCAAAGGAGTTCTAAGAGTTCAGGATGCATTCGAAAGGGGTACAGACTGAAGATGGATGGTTACACTATTTCCTAGAAAATACCCAGGGTGTGTGAGAAAGGAAAAATGAGACGTTCCTCTTTCTTTCCTCCATCCTTGTATTGCCAACTCCCAGCAACTGTGACAGGGTGCTACCCATGGGTCCCAAAGTGGCTTGCACCCATGAAGCAGAGAGGGCCTAGACAATAGGAATTACCCACTCTTACCTATGCCTCTATTCTCTCCACTGTAAGTAGCCTTAGAGTTTCCAAGACCTAATTTATGTCACGGATACCAGCATGACTTTCATCCATGAAATGGGAGGCTTGGCTTAATCGGCAGGAATTAGCCATGGTCACGTGTGCTGTGCATTTCAACCTCTATTACCATCTGACTCTGGATTACTTAAATCCAGCTTTCTTTCCTAGGGCTTTCACCTGAAGCTTGGAATTGAGTTCTTCTCCAATAAAGGAGAGAAAAGGATGTCTTCTGACATGCCCAGATCACTGGTGGCTGTAGTAATATTTGCTAAGATTTTGTTACAAGATGCTTGGCTTTGGTTAACTCCCGTGGTTTTACTTTCCCAAAAAGGAAATCTCCGGGTGATGGGCACCCTACTTGTTCCTATCATGTGGCAGAATTTGCAGGATAATTACTAAGAACTAGAATATTGATCCAGATTACCACATTACCCATCCCTCTTGTTCTTTCTGAGCTGCAGCTGGAGATTGCAGGTTGGTTCACAGAAACAATCAGGGTTAGTCTAAAATATAGGAAAAAAACTTAAAAACATCTAATGAGGCCGGGCGCGGTGGCTCAAGCCTGTAATCCCAGCACTTTGGGAGGCCGAGACGGGCGGATCACGAGGTCAGGAGATCGAGACCATCCTGGCTAACACAATGAAACCCCGTCTCCACTAAAAATACAAAAAAATTAGCCGGGCGTGGTGGCGGCGCCTGTAGTCCCAGCTACTCGGGAGGCTGAGGCAGGAGAATGGCGGGAACCCGGGAGGCGGAGCTTGCAGTGAGCCGAGATCGCGCCACTGCACTCCAGCCTGGGCGACAGAGCGAGACTCCGCCTCAAAAAAAAAAAAAAAAAAAAACCATCTAATGAGTTTAGAATTTAATGAAAAATGTATGATAACTTTTGAAACATAATTTTTCTCTCTAGTCTCATTTTTGTTAAAAAAAATTCATTATAGGACTGTGTTGTTTGCAAAATATACTTTAGTTTATACATCCATTGATTATTTGCATAAAGCACAGCAAAAATAACTATTTCTACATATGCCTTTTGGATTGTCTTTAATGGAAATCTGTTCCACAATGAATCTCAGATAAGACCTTTTAAAGCCAAGCCCAAGATTGGGTTTGTGTCCTCTAATACCTGTGAGTTGAGTGATCCTCTCCTCTTAAGGCCCCAAGATAAAAATCTGGAGCATGTTTGCTTCTCCCTGCCTGCTTCTTCTAGAATTTTGAAACTATCTGTGAGTATTCTTAACTTATGGAAATACAATTGTTTGCATCAGTGCAAAAAGAATACATTTCATTTTTCAACAGGATGCAATTAGAGAAACTGGTTGTTTTACCAAGGCTTTGACTGGAAGGGTACACTTCCCTTTAAGGAGTCAAGCTCAACTTGAAGAACCGATAAAAGCCCCTTGGAGCAACTGGCCTTATACCCTTTTCTACACAGTCCTCATGCAGGGTTCCTGACCTGTGATCAGTAAAGAATTTCACTTTCTAACAGGCCCCGGAGCTACTCAGGAGGCTGAGGCAGGAAAATCGCTTGAACCTGGGAGGCAGAGGTTGCAGTGAGACAAGATCGCAACACTGCACTCCAGCCTGGGTGACAGAGTGAGATTCTGTCTAAAAAAAAAAAAAAAAAAAAAAAAAAAAAATTGACTGTTATTACATATCTCTCATGTAAATCTATTTCCAGTAGTCTCAATTACATGTCATAATGGTAACTTTTAGCAACTTTTAACTTTAATTAGTAAGTTGTTTTGATTATGTGGTAGGTGCAGCCAAGTTTTGACTCCTTCCATCATAACTAAGGGTGTGGTTAATCCCATATGTCCCCAGGTCTTACCAAATTGAACAATTATCAAAAACCAAAACGCACTTTAAAACCTTAAAACACTTAGTAAACCTTGCATCTGACCTGCATATTTAGTACACTTATTTATATTTTGATGACATCTGCATTTTACCAATGATCTTTAAGACTCTTTTTATTTCACAAAGATTAAAGTCACATGAACCAAAAAGTACCACAGATTTTATCTTCCCTTTAAAAAATGTTTGATCCAAGCACTTATCTTCCTTTAGGACAAATTAATTAGAGTTCATTTGACAAACATCACATAAACAACACATATATAAGTACACAGACCGGCAGACGAAAACCCATAAGATCTTCTGTCATGGGGTGACAAACCTATCTGCATTTAATTCCTGGGGTTCCATTAGGAAACCAGAGGTCTCTCCCCACTCATGTGTGCATTAAAAGTGACAAGGCAAAATCGAGAAAAATAACTCAGTTGACTGAAGAAAAAGAAAAAAAAAACACTTTTTCCAGCAAAGCAAGGTAAAAGGAAAGGAAAATATAAAGGCCTTATAAATATAACTATAACTTGGATATCCACATTTTAATTAAGCTGAGTACTTCTTAAAAAAGTTCTTTTAACTCCCTTATTATCTGACTTTAGCCATGCCAAGTGGCCAATATTTCTGGCTTTCAAATTTTACTAAAGGCTTAGAGAAAGGAAAATCCAAAGTGGTTCATGGAGGGGAGGGGAATAAACAAATAGCAAAAGGTCATGCAGATGTCAAACCAGAAAGGACTCATTCCCCAAGCCAGGATGAATCTGGGCCTCACAGAAGCTAAACAAAGCCTAGCCATGGGGTTACAGACTATTATCCCAAGGACATAAAACAAGATAGAGTCCTGCAGCAAAGTTTGCTATGGACCATAAAGAAATACATACGAAGCACACCAGATTGACTACAGCTTAAGACCAACCTCACAATTCCTTTCTAACAATTAAAACTCTACAGAAAATATAAACTAATCTCCATCATTCCTGGCCCAACAAAACTTCTTCCAAAAGGAGAAAAGAAAACAACCTTGTTTAAAACTTACCTGCTGACAGGGAAGAGAAATGGATGCCTGGGGCAATAACCTCTTATTCTTATGCAAGTGGTTCCTCCACTAGGGAGAATAGCTTAATTACTGTGCAATGGAGCTGGATTCCCTGGTCAGGTGTTGGGGAGACTCCTGGGTGTCTGGTGGGGAATGCTATCCAGCCAAGTGGGGGCCTTGGGCCATGCATCCCAACCCTTGCAGGGAGTGAAAGGTGATGGGGAGCTGCTGCTGTGCATCCTGATAAAAGGAACAAAAAGGCCATGGAAAGGCTGAGTTGGATCAAGGCTGATATTCCTGACCCCCAGGAGCAACGGGAGTTGCTCTACCCTCAGAAGAAGTCCAAGGGAAAAGAGACTTAGAAGTAAAAGAGAAAAATATTTTTTTGGTTTGCATCTCATTCACCCTTTTACAAGCCCCATGTTGGGCTCCAAAACATAAAAAATTCAGGTTCTTCTCACAAGACCAGGGAAAGATTAGGCTCACAGATGCTTTGAAGGGTGAGGGGGACAAAATTTATTGGGAAAAAAGGAAAAAGGTAAAACAACACAACAAAGCGAGATGGGAGTCCTGCTAACAGTCTCTCCACCTCAAATCCTACTACCGTGGAACAGGAGGGGCCAGGATTCTCCCCTCAGTAAACAGCGTGAACATCTTGATGCTCCCCCTGTCCTCCGTGTGTGCAGGCCGAATGGAGATACTCTGGGGAACCTTTTTTACTTGGCGATCTCACACAGTGAGATTCCAAAATAAGGAAAATTCACAGGCTATTGAATCACTTCTAGTCTTCAGAATATCATGACTTCATTTTCACAGAAGTAAAACAACAAAAGATGCATAACATTGATCATTTGAACAGTAGATATATAATGCACACAAAGATTACAATCAAAAGATAGTTTGTATGCCATCCATTAAGAAGCATGATAAAATTAAAACCTAGCTCTTTTTCAGACCTCTTATATCCAGGAAATAGCCCAAATAGTAGGCAAAAAATAAAAACTCAAAAAAGATAAAAATGATCAGAGCTAGAATATAAATCTTTCTTTCTTCAGTTTCTCTAATTTACCATGGATAAATCATAACAGCATCAACTTATCTGCAAAATAAATTTTAGTTTCATTATTACTTGGCCTGATTATTTACATAAAGTGTAGCAAGTATAGTGATTAGCTATATAGGCTCCTTTTTACATTGGCTTTGCTGGAACTTATATAGGAAATTTTGGACTTGACTTCTTCAAAGCCTCAAAGCCAGAAGACAAGACAAGTCAAGGATTCGCCATTAGACTATGCTTGTAATAACTGTACTAATTTATCTCTTTTCAAAGTCCTAAAATATCTTGAGGTGTCTGGGCCTGTTAGAAAGTAACATTCTTTACTCACCATGGGTCAGAAGCCTTGTAAGGGAACCATTTAGACAAGATACTAGGCCAGTCTTTCCAATAGGATTTTTGATGGCTTTATAGAGTCAACCTTAATTCCTTACCTGGTTATATCTGCAAATATGTCTTTTCAGTCAAAGACTTGGTAAAATAACCAGTGTCTTCAATGGTGTCCTTTTAAAAAAAACAAAAAACAAACAAACAAAAAAACAAAAACAGATTCTTACTGAAGTTATACAAATAGCTATATTGCCACAAAATGAAAATACTCATGAATAGTTTTCAAATTTTGGAGAACTCATGTAGAGAGAAAGATCAATTTGCTCACAAAAATACACTTTACCCAACTCTAAGCTATAAATAGCTCCAAACAAAGATGGTTTTCTGGACTCTTCTTCAATCAGAGTAGCATCCCTCCAAATAGGATGTTATCCATTCATACTGGAACTGCCATCCACAAGTCAAGCCTCTCTTTATCAGTCAGGTGAAAGCTGTTCATTAGGTATTGTAGAATTCAGCAGTTTCTTACACAGTCCCAAGTCAGTCCGAAGGGAAAAAGAGGCTCTAGCCTCATGAGTATTTTCTCATGAGGAAATACACTCTCTAAGTAGAATAATCCTATGTATACCATTTCTATTTTATCATGAAACTCTTTTGGGCACTGCTATTTCCATTGCCTTAGGGGCAGCATCAGTTAACATCCCATAGCAAGGCAGTAAATGCCCCCCAGATGGAAATGTTCTAGTCCAAATTTCCAGTAGTCATCACTGGAAGATACTCACAGGCTTTTGCCAGATGCCCCAGTAAACATTCTGCAAAGGGCTGTCAAGTGGAGGATTTGTCCCAACCAGCACTCCAGCATCTATTCTACAGTCTATGGGCTCAGGAAAATCTTACTAGTTCCCATTTAGCGTGTCCAATTCATTTTGCTCCAAGGGCAGATTTATATGCCTTCTCTTTTACAGTACTATGTAGGGGGAACACCCCAGTTAGATACAATATTAATTTTCTTAAAACATTTAAATAAAGGAGTCACAACTACTTTATGTAAAGTCTGTTTAAACATTTCAACTTTCATAACCCTATCAATCTTTACATTTTTAATGTTTAGGTACCAGGAACTTTATTCCACACCCAAATCATTTTATCCTCTCTTGTGAAAAAGACTTTGGGTTTCCAGCAGGGTGTTAAGCCAAAGGATTAACCTTTTTTTTCACTCTTATCTTTACTTACCAGCCTCAACATTGCCCCTAGGCAATTGTTGGTCAGCTATTCTCATTGGTGTTTGGGTGAAGGAGAAAGGACAAGATGGAGGAAGGTGAACAAGAAGGCATAATCCATGTTGCTTCCGGGTTCTTCCTCACCAACTTTCCCGCGCGCGGGAAGATGCAGATCAACTGAGCATGCGCCAGGTGATGTCAATCCGAAGAGATCAAATCTTACCCGGCCACGCCTACGGAGACGCCCCTATCACGCCCTTATCCTGCCCACTGCCCTCCCCCTTCCAGTACCAATGCATAAAAGTCTGCCACTGGCAGGAGCCAGTGTGACTTCTTCGGCCCCCACATTTGTGGACCGGAGAACATCACCCGAGAGCGCCGGGCGCGACTTCCCTGACCCCCCACACCTGAGGACCAGAGAACTTCGCCCGAGAGTATGTGCATATTTGCAATAAAAGACTGCCACTTTCTTACGTACTTTGGCCTCATGTTTAATTACTTAGCTCTCCTAAATTAAGTTACATTAAATTAAATTAAATTAAAACAGTTGGCACTGAAACCCAACCCAGGAGGAGACCCTTCCTCAACATCCCCTAGGGGTCTAACGAACCTCCTCCGCAGCGAACTGGCTCCCAACCCAACCAGCCACGAACACCGAACAAGTGTTCCAGCCTCCCACTGGTGCCGCTCTGAGAATTTCTCCTTCGGTGAGTACTCCCCTTTGTTAACCATCTCCGTCCGTTTCCGTGTCCTTGGCCTGGAGTCGTACCTACGCCCAAGGACATAGCCACCCTGTGGCGCAGTGAGGTCTTCAACCCAGAGACGTCCTCAATTGAAGTTCCTCAATTCTCCGTTAGTGGCTCCAGGAGCCCCCGGTCTCTAGCAGCGGCAAAGGACGCTTTGCCACTGCGTGAGGTCGGTTTCCATTTCTGGTGGTTAAACAATGGGAACCTCACAATCGAAACCTCTCCACTGTGGCATGGCCGCAGTATAAATTAGACAACCAATCTCAATGGCCACCAGACGGCACACTTGACTATAACATTCTATTAGATCTCTCTAATTTCTGCCAGAGGCTCAGAAAGTGGTCAGAAATTATCTATGTTCAAGGCTTTTAGGACTTGCGCTCTCGTCCAGACCTGTGCGCCTGGTGTTAAATGGCCCAGGTCTTGTTAGCCTAAACCCCTAAACCCGGCCCTTGGCCCCCACCTCAGCAACTGAGGAGGACTCCACCTCCATTTCAGATGGGGCTGACGGCAGGCGACCTCACTCCCGACTTTCCAACCCCCCTTCCTATGGACTTCCTACCACCCCTCCCAACGCTCCTCCTTCAGCCACTCCTCTCACCCCTCCCTATGGAGCTCCCACCGCCCCTCCCGACACTCCTCCCTCAGCCACTCCTCTTACCTCTCCCATTTCCGTCCACACTCGCTCCAAGACCGTGGTAGCGGCCCCCATTAGTCAGCCCTCTACCAGTCAGCCTGTCTTAACATACCTTACTGGTCAGTCTGTTCCAACCTCCCCTGCTAGTTTGTTGGCCGCCCGCCCCCCCGAGAAGTTGCCAGAGCCGAAGGCGTGGTTGGAGTCCACATCCCCTTTTCCCTGGCTGACCTTTCCAAAACTGAAGAACGACTTGGCGACTTCTCAGCCAACCCCACCTAATATTCCAAAGAGTTTCGATACCTAGGCCAGGCATATAACCTTACCTGGCATGACTTACATGTCATTCTTACTTCCACTCTTAACCCAGAGGAAAGAGAGTGCATTCTCGCAGCCGCCAGGCTACACGCAGATCAATGGCATTTAACCAACGCCACCGTCCTGTTAGGAAAGGTGGCTGTCCCGTCCATAGAACCAGATTAAGATTACCAACCACAGCAGCCTGGCTGCCGTAGGAAGGACATTATGATTCAATGTCTCAGCCGGTATGCAGGCAGCCTCTAACAAAGTGGTCAATTTTAATAAATTAAAGGAAATTATCCAACACCCAGATGAGAACCCGGCTTCCTTCCTAAATCGCCTTACAGAGGCACTGGCCCAATTTACCCAGCTAGCCCACTTCCCCAGCTGGGGCAGCTGTCCTAGCCTCCTATTTTATCTCCCAGTCAGCCTCAGATATTCGAAAACAAAAAAGGTTGAAGATGGGCCTCAGACTCCCATACAGGAAAATTGGCCTTCAAAGTTTTTAACTCCAGAGAAGAAGCAGCTGAGGCTGCAGAGCTAGACAAGGAGAAAAGAAGGGCTGTGCTTCAAGCGCAAGCTCTAGTGGCTGCCCTCCAACCTGCGTTGCCCATTCTGCCGGCAGGGAAGACACAGAGCAAGTCTCCCAAGGGCTCCTGCTATAAATGCGGAGACCCAGGACACTAGGCAAACCAGTGTCCCCAGGCCAAGATGGCCACTCCATCTCGTCCATGCCTTAAGTGTGGCACAACTGGGCATTAGGCAAAACAGTGTCCAAATCCTCGCCTGCCTACCACGCCGTGCCCAACCTGCCAACAGGAAGGACATTGGAAGTCTGATTGCCCCGCCAGCAGGGCAGGCATTGCGCCTCAACGTGGTGCCTCTCCTCAAAGGCCGGAAGGCTCCTTCCAGCTCCTACACCTGGACGACGACTGACGGTGCCCACACTTGGAGACCCCGGTCACCCTTACCGAGCCTAGGGTAACTCTACAGATAGCGGGTAAGCCAATTTCTTTTCTCGTCAATACGGAGGCTACCTATTCTATTTTATAATTATATTCTGCTTTGCCAACCTATGGAGGTCCTAGCCAGCCATCCACTATCTCAGTAGTTGGGGTAGACGGTAAACCGTCTAACCCTCGCCAGACCCCAGTGTTAAATTACTGCCTGGACTATGCATGCTTTGCCCACTCTTTCCTCATCATACCCTCTTGTCCCACCCCCTCTTGGGACGAGACATCTTAACCTAATTGAAAACATCTATTCCCCTTCCCTTTCTCCAGGTGACCAGGTTCTACTCAAGGATCAACACCCTCCTCAAATTTTCCCGCTTCCTCACCATTCTTCATCTTAACTTAACTGACTTTTCCCTCATAAACCTCATAGACACCCTCCTTCCCGACCCATCCCCCAACCAGTAGGTTTCCCAACTTTTTACTCTCATACAAGACCTAGCTTGGCAGGGTGCCCTTTGTGATTTCGGCAATGTTGAACTTACCCTCTACACCTTTGTCATCATTATTATGGTTCACTCTAATTCCCCTAGTTACTCCTACTAATCCTAACTTTGTATGGAGATTCTAAACCTGGCCTACAGACAACCAGATACACTCAGTCATGCAGGGCACTGCAGATTGTCCCCCCCCCCTCCAGGGTTGTCACTCTGCCCTCTCCCTAAATAAAATGTGGACTCATTAGGCCAGGATGAAGGACAGATACAGGGAAGGAGAGGCTGTAACCAGAAGGCAGTAGAAAGCCCAGACCTCCCCAAGGGCCTCTGCGGCACTCAGTCCCTGTTGAGCCAGAGATAGGGAGAAACCAGGAGGTAGGGGAGTTGGTGAGGGGAGCAGCCTTGGTGAGTGGGAGGTGGGGAGACGGAGACGGAGACAAAGAGATACAGGCAGAGACAGAGATGAAGAGATAGAGATGGAGAAAGACAGAGATAGGGAGAGACAGAGACGGAGAAAGACAGAGAGAGAGACAGAGGTGGAGAGAGACAAAGACAGAGATGGGGAGAGACAGAGATGAAGAGAGACAGACAGATGGAGAGGGACAGAGATAGAGACAGAGATGAGGAGAGACAGAGATGAAGAGAGACAGAGAGAGATAGATGAAGAGATACAGAGAAGAACAGAGACAGAGATGAAGAGAGACAGAGTGAGACAGAGATTCCTTTTTGCTACTCTACGCCAAACTCTTCATGGTGTAATTGCACATAAGCTCCCAGCAGGACCCAGACGGCCCCTGTTGGAGGCTACTTTTGGTGTAACCAAACTCTATCTAAAACTCTTAACCATACCTCCATCACCCAGTCCCTTTGCATTCCGGTATCTTTAGTGCCTAGCTTAACCCTATATAGTGAAGGAGAATTGTCTGAACTAGCTTCCCAGCTCAGCTCCAGCAATAACATCCAAAAGCGGGCTGTTTTTCTTCCCTTAATTATCGGGGTTTCCCTAGCTTCAACAATTTAATGCCCCCTTAACCCCCGGACCACCGGTATGGCTACTGCCTGTAGTACAGCAGATGCTTCCATTCCTAATTCCCATACTAATCCTCTGCCTTATGTTATGTCTTGCTCCCATTCTAATAAAATTGCTCCGAGCCAAGGTTCAAGAGATCACCCGAGTCACCTTCAACCAAATGCTCCTGCATCCCTACACCCAACTGCCAACCTCAGACCCTAACTACGCCCCTTAACAGCAGGAGGCAGCCAGACAGACAACAGCGCCCTAAATTCTTATAATCAATAAGAGGTGGACTGTTTGGGTGAAGGAGAAAGGACAAGATGGAGGAAGGTGAACAAGAAGGCATAATCCATGTTGCTTCCGGGTTCTTCCTCACCAACTTTCCCGCGCACGGGAAGATGCAGATCAACTGAGCATGCGCCAGGTGATGTCAATCCAAAGAGAAAAAATCTTACCCGGCCACGCCTACGGAGACGCCCCTATCACGCCCTTATCCTGCCCACTGCCCTCCCCCTTCCAGTACCAATGCATAAAAGTCTGCCACTGGCAGGAGCCAGTGTGACTTCTTCAGCCCCCGCATTTGTGGACCAGAGAACATCACCTGAGAGCGCCGGGCGCGACTTCCCTGGCCCCCCATACCTGAGGACCAGAGAACTTCGCCCCAGAGTGTGCATATTTGCAATAAAAGACTGCCACTTTCTTAGGTACTTTGGCCTCATGTTTAATTACTTAGCTCTCCTAAATTAAGTTACATTAAATTAAATTAAATTAAATTAAATTAAATTAAAACAATTGGGATCTTTGCCTTCCAACTTTTCATAAATTTCTCCAAACTGGGGTAAATATAGAAAACTGATTTGGGTCCCTTTAATATTGGGGAACCAGTAGGAGCTCCCTTTGGTTCACCCAACTCTCAATAATGTTGTATTAAGACTTCTGTTTTAACCCTTTTAATTTCTATTTATTCATTCTATTTCTCAATAACAGTTGTGAAAGGAAAATAAATCTCGGGGCCCCCACATCACTAAGTCAAAGGGAAAAGACAAGCTGGGAACTGCTTAGGGCAAACCTGCCTCCCATTCTATTCAAAGTCATCCCTCTGCTCACTGAGATTAATACATATCTGATTGCCTCCTTTGGAAAGGCTAATCAGAAACTCAAAAGAATGCAACCATTTGTCTTTTATCCACCTATGACCTGGAAGGCCCCTCCCTGCTTTGAGTTGTTCCGCTTTTGCTTTGAGTTTTCCTACCTTTCTAGAGCAAACCAGTGTTCATCTTACACATGTTGATTGATGTCTCATGTCTCCCTAAAATGTATAAAACCAAGATATGCTCTGATCACCTTGGGCACATGTAGTCAGGATCTCCTGAGGTTGTGTCATGGGTGCATCTCCATAACTTTGGCATATAAACATTGTAAATTGACAAAAAACTGTCTCAGATTTTGGAGTTCAAACAATCTAGATTACCACCCTGCTGAGAAAGGAAAAGGACTTTCCCCTTTTATTTTTCCTCTTAGCTTCACCCCTATCAATTTTTTTACCCTAATTGTTAAAAACGATTCAAACATTTTTACCTTCCTAGAATGAATCCTTTGACTTTCTTTTGTCTACATGTATTAGCTACTATTAGTAACCCTAATATCTAGTAAAAACCCTACAATTTCTTCATTTAAAATGACATGACCTTAAGATTTTAAATTTACTGAAGAGAATTGTGAAGCTAGTTTTAATCACCAAAGATTACCAAAGTCACATGAACCAAAAGGCATTTGAGCTAACTTTTATTTTTCGGATAAAACATTTGATTTAAGCACTCAATTTTTCCTTAAGCCAATTGATTAGAGCTCTATTATATGATTTGGTAATGAAATATCACATACACATGACACATATAGACATAGAGACAGACACAAAAACAGCAGATTTTATAAAGGTATAGTATTTTGTATTTCCCAGTTTTCCAAGTTTCTCCTAGACTTTAGAGAATTAATCTCCTTCACATTTCAAAGATATCTGTAATTCGTATAAAATTCAAGGTTAATAGTTACGTACTTTTAGCATTTTATTTTTCATTTTTATTTATTTTGTGGATGGGGTCTTGTTTTGTTGCTCAGGCTGGTATCAAACTTATCCTTCCTCAGCCTCTCAAACTGCTGGGATTACAGGTGTGAGTCCCCACACCTGGCCCACCTTTAGCACTTTAAAATATTATACTGTTGCTTCTTGCTTCCACTGTTTTTGTTGAGAACTCAACTGTAACTCTCCTTGTTTTTTTTTTTTGAGATGCAGTCTCGCACTGTTGCCCAGGCTGGAGTGTAGTGCCGTGATCTCGGCTCACTGCAAGCTCCGCCTCCCAGGTTCACACCATTCTCCTGCCTCAGCCTCCCGAGTAGCTGGGACCACAGGCACCTGCCACCAGGCCCGGCTAATTTTTTTTTTTTTTTTTTTTTTTTTTTTTTTTGTATTTTAGTAGAGACGGGGTTTCACCGTGTTAGCCAGGATGGTCTCGATCTCCCGACCTCCTTATCCACCCGTCTTGGCCTCCCAAAGTGCTGGGATTACAGGCGTGAGCTACCGCGCCCAGCCAACTCTCCTTGTTTTTACGCTGAAGGTAATGTTCCCTCACTCCACCACTGTCATTTTTAAATGTTCTCTTTTTCTCTGTCATATGACAGTTTTGTTATCATATGCTTAGATGTGATTTTCCTACTTAAGGTCCACAGTAATTTTTTTTAATCTATGGCTTGATATTTTCCATCAATTTTAGAAAACATGAAAAAAAGTAAATAAAGTGTTTCCCTGAGTCTTCTGAACTGTTCTAGTAAATTAATCAAGCCCAAGGAGGAGGTAGTGAGAACCCAATTTATAACCTGTCAGTTGAAAGCACAAGCCAGAACCTGGAGCTTATAATTGACATCTGAAGTGGTAGTGTTTCAGGAATTTTCCTTATTTCAGCTAAATATAGTGTCCTTGTCTTATGGACATAAAAATTTAGGCTCACAGACAATTTGAAGTATGAGCAGGGCAGGGTTTATTGGGTGAAAAGGAAGAAAAGGGGGAAACAGGGACCCTCCATAAAGCCAGAGTCCCAACTGTTGGACTTCCTGCATTGCAGTTGAGATTCCAGGTTCCACACAGGAAGAGGAGGGGCCTGGTTCATCCCCACTGCGAATAATGTGAAATTCTGTGACTACCCCAGTGCTCAGGTCAGTTGGAGTTTTGCCAGTGATCCTTTCCTGGCTGTCTCATTTCCCACTTTAAAGAAGTACAGGCTGGGCACAGAGGCTCAGTCCTGTAATCCCAGCACTTTGGGAGGCCGAGGTGGGTAGATCATTTGAGGTCAGGAGTCCCAGACCAGCCTGGCCAACATGGCGAAACTCATCTCTACTAAAAATTCAAAAATTAGCTGGGCATGGTGATACACGCCTGTAATCCCAGCTACTGTGGAGGCTGAAGAAGGAGAATGGCTTGAACTTGTGAGGCAGAGGTTGCAGTTAGCCAAGACTGCACCACTGCACTCCAGCCTGGGCAAAGGAGCAAGACTCCATCTCAAAAGAAAAAAAAAAAAAAAAAAAAGTACATCTAACTGCAGTTAGAGTAAGGATAGGGATGAAGATGAATCTTAACTGCTTCCTGCTGACAAGGGGCATTGTTTTGGAAAACGGCAATCAGAGCTCCCTCGGAGGCCTGTTTAAGTGATCTGAGCAGAAGTGCAGAAGGTGCCAGCGTCAGCAGCTCTAGTTGCCTGACCGTTTAGAGTTTGATGGACTGAAGGAAAGAACACACAAATCTGGTTATTAGAAAATATGTATCAACATGAGACAAGGGGAGGGGTAAGGACAGCTCAAAAATCCCAAGGACATTTGCCAGTTTGTGCAGGGAAAGGGGGCCAAAAGCCGAACTGGCAAAACACTTTACCCTTTTGCCAGCATGTTGGACTTCTGAGTTCCTTTTCCCTGAGCCCAATCCTAAGCCAACCAGTTTAAGGTTTGAGAAATTAACCTTTCCCAGTTTGGAAGATGCATCTGAGGGGAGTGTTCTGTAGTACAGAGACACAATTTATTATCTGTGAAGACAGATCCAAGGAGGAGAAAGGAAAAAAGTAGGTGTTTTTTTAAAGGAGTCCGAGGAGTTCACGATGCATTCAAAAAGGGAACAGACTGAAGATGAATGGCTACTTATCTAGAAAAAGAAGAGCAGGAATCCCTGGTTCCCTTTACTTCCTAGCAGATACCTGGGGTACATGAAGGAGAGAGGGAAGAGTGTCCTCTTTCCTTCCATCTTTGCATTCCTGAGCCCTGGTGACATTGGCAGGTGCTGCCATGAGTACCAAAGTGGTTTGCACCCATGAAGCAGAGGACTTAGGGTATAGAAATTATCCAATCCCATCATGTCTCTTTCCCACCTACTGTCAGTATCCTTGGAGTTCCCTAGACCTTAACCTATGACATGGATACTAATGTGGCCTTTATCCATGAAACAGGAAGCTTGAGCTTGGCTTAATCTGCATGAATCAGTCACACTCACCTGCACTGTGCTTTTTAACTTCTGTTATCATCTTCCTTTGGATCCCTCAGATCCAGTTTTCTTCCTAGGGCTTCGAGGCAAAGCTTGGAATTGAGGTTGGGACAAAAAAAAAAAATGTGTGTCGGGGGTTGCATGGACTCCTTATGGCTGAATGCTAAGATGAAGGTGTGGGACTGAGTCCTCTTCTAATAAGGGAGAAAAAAAGATAAGTTGTGACATAATCAGATAACTGGTGGCTATAGTTATCCTTGCTAGAATTTTGGTGTATTGTGCTTAGCTGTGGTTATTTCCCTTGGTCTTACTTTCCGAAAAAGAAATCTCTGGCTGATGGGCACCCTATTTATTCCAATTACCTGGCAGGATTTGCAAGATAATTGCTCAGAACTAGAATATTGATCCAGATTTTTTTTACATTAGCCATCCCTCTTGTTCTATCTGAGCTGCAGCTGGAGATTGCTGGTTGGTTGACAGGAACAAGCAGGGTTAGTCTAACAATGTAGGCAAAAACTTAAGAACAACTAATGAATTTAGAATTTAATGAAAAATCTATATTAAGTTTTGGAACATAATTTCTGTCTCTCTAGTCCTAATTTTGATTTAAAAAAACAAATCATGATAAGATTGTGTTGTTTGCAAAATAGACTTTAGTCTTATAGTAGGCCTGATTATATACATAAAGTACAAGAATAATTGTTTCTACATAGGTCTTTTGGATTGGCTTTGATGGAACTCTGTTCCACAAGGAATCTCAAATAAGACCTTTAAAAATTGAGTCCGGCCATGGGTTTGTATCCTCAAATACCTGTGAGTTGGGTGATCCTCTCCTCTTACGGTCTCAAAATGAACTTGGAGATCCTGAACCTCCTAGAAAGCGACATTCTTTACCGACCACAGATCAGAAACCCTGTACAAGGACTGCTTAGGCAAACATATGAGGCCAGTCTCCCATGGGGCTTTTAACATCTCTGCAAGTCAAGATTGCTCCTTAAAGGGAAATAAACCCTTCCAGTTAAAACCTTGGTAAAATAAACAATTTCTCCAATTGTGTGTGTCCTGTTGCAAAAGACAAATTCTTACTGCACTGATGCGAACAATCATATTGCTATAAGTTAAGAATACTCATAGTTTCCAAATTCTGGAGAAACTAGGCAGAGAGAAGCAAATATACTCCAAATCTTGTTCACAGGAGTATACCTTACTCAATTATTAAAGGCCATAAACAGTTCAAAATAAGTTTCCTTGATTCTGAAAAACAAAACAAGAATCAGAAATAATCCAAGCAAAGATTAAAAAGAATTGCTTCAGTTTCCTGAGTTCAGTTTATTTAGTTAACCATTGTTTTGCTTGCTATTCCTGAACATTTTAGCTATTCATGAGTCCTGTACATTTTTCTTTATTCAAATATTACAATTTTCAAAGTTATCAGAACCTGTATTTGAGAGTGACTGTCAGAGTCCTGTAGCTTATTATACACCATCTTTTGAAAAGGATTAAAACAAGACAACAATTGTCCATGAATAACAAAATGTCCAAGGTAGTTACAGTTAGAAACACATTTGACAAAGAAGTCTTGTTACCTTTGCAGTTAACAATAACTTAACATAACAACCTTAGTTATGATTGACAGCTTATACTTAGACATTAGAATTTTAGAAATCCCATGAAATTTTGGAATATGTATTAGCAGTATTCCCAAAAATATAACCTAAAAAGATTGTACATCATTTTGGCAATTTCACATACTTACATATGTCAAATAATCCTGTTTACCTCTCTTTTCTGGAAGTTTTAGGGGCCCTCGGAACTATCCAAAAATCCAGGCATTAGGAAAGACAATTTGGAAACTGAAGTTTGATTTTAGGAAACCTGTTTAATATGCTTAAAGCACTTGCTATTATGAAATAGAACTGCAGATTACCATAACTTATTTATTTTGCCAAAACGATAACTCAGAAATTTTAAAGAAGCAAAAACCTTTATAACACTTAATAAATTTTGCCAGAGCACATTCATGCCTTAAGCAAACCTCATTGTGCTTTTATTTCAATGCTCAATTACAGATAAACCAAAAAATTCTGATATGGTTTGGCTGTGTCCCCAACCAAATCGCATCTTTAATTCCCAGGTATTGTGGAAGGGATCTGGTGGGAGGTAATTGAGTCATGTGGGCAGGTCTTTCCCATGCTGTTCTCTTGATAGTGAAAAAGTCTTATGAGATCTGATAGCTTTAGAAGGTAGTATTTCCCTGCAAAAGCTCTCTCTTTGCTTGCTGCCATCGACATAAGATGTGGTGTGCTCCTCCTTGTCTTTTGCCATGATTTTCAGGCATCCTCAGCCATGTGGAATGGTAAGTCCATTAAACCTCTTTCTTTTGTAAATTTCCCAGTCTTGGGTATGTCTTTATCAGTAGTGTGAAAATGGACTAATACAATACCTTTCCAGGATTTAGTCAATATGTTCACATAGAGAACCTCTTTTGCAAGATTAATTTCCACAATTTTTCCACCACTTATTTGAACCTCCAGTGTTTTACATGTAACTCAAAATAATCCTTTAACCCTAGGCAAAAATTTACATTTCCATGCCTTCCCATAACCTTTTACAAAAAAACACATTTTATTGTTCCTAGATACCATGCATGTAAATCTATTTCCAGTAGTCTCAATTACATGTTATAATGGTAACTCCTATAAATTTTTAACTTTAATGTAAAATCTGGAAGTTTGTTTTAATTGTGTCATAAGTGTAGTCAAGGTTTAACTTTTCCAGCATAATTAAGGGTGTAGTTAGTTTCATATGTCCATAGGCCTTATCAATTGTAAAGCTGGCAAATCAAATAGTTCTCAAAACCAAAAAAAAAAAAAAAACACAGTTTGTAACCTTAAAACAATTAGCAAACCTTGCATCTGACCTGCAGAATTTAGTTCAACTATTTATATTTTAATGACACCTGCATTTTACCAATAGTTTTTTTTTTTTTTTTTTTTTTTTTTTTGAGATGGAGTCTCGCTCTGACGCGGCCCCAGGCTGGAGCGCAGTGGCCGGATCTCAGCTCACTGCAAGCTCCGCCTCCTAGGTTTAGGCCATTCTCCTGCCTCAGCCTCCCAAGTAGCTGGGACTACAGGCGCCCGCCACCTCGCCGGGCTAGTTTTCTGTATTGTTTTAGTAGAGACAGGGTTTCACCGTGTTAGCCAGGATGGTCTCGATCTCTTGACCTCTTGATCTGCCTGTCTCGGCCTCCCAAAGTGCTGGGATTACAGGCTTGAGCCACCGCACCCGGCCACCAATATTTTTTAAGGTTGTTTTTATTTCTCAAAGGTTAAAATCATGGGAACTGAAAGGTATTACAGCTTTTATCTTCCCTTTAAAAAAAATTTGATCTAAGTGCTTGTTTTTCTTTAGACCAAATTAATTAAAGCTTTTTTTACAGACATCATACAAAACACATAGGCCAGAGAAAGCCCAGTCCCCAGAACACCCTTTTTCACAACCAAAACTTTACAGAGAATATAAACAGGGATCCTTATCTTTCCTGGCCTAGTGAACCATCTTCTAAAAGGAAAAAAAAAAAAAAAAAAAAAAAAAAAAGCTTTAAAAGTTAACTGCTGATGCAGTGTATAAGAGAAAAGTAAAGAAGAACAGTTTTAAAATGCCTGGGAAAGAACCTCTTATTCTTATGCAAGTGGTTCCTCCACCAGGGAGATTAATTACTGTCCAATGGAGTTGAACCCCTTGGCTGTAGAAGAGGAAATCTT
This sequence comes from Macaca thibetana thibetana, assembly GCF_024542745.1. Classification (NCBI taxonomy): domain Eukaryota; kingdom Metazoa; phylum Chordata; class Mammalia; order Primates; family Cercopithecidae; genus Macaca; species Macaca thibetana. The sequence continues at coordinate 37,537,732 of NC_065595.1, forward strand.
GAGCAGTGCATGGTAGGGACTACCAACCAGCCACCCAGGATTCCCTGGGCCATGTGGCCCAGTCCCAGCAGGGAGAGGACGGTGATAGTGAGCTGCTGCTTGCAGGTTACTCTTGAAAAAGGAAGGAAAAGCCATGGAGACTGAGGTTGACCTTCCTGACTCCCGGGAGCAATGGGGATGGGGGTACTATTTCCCCTACCCTCAGAAGTCCGAGAATGAAAAGGTTTAGAAGGGACAGTGAGAGGTTCTGAGTCTCCATTACACTCAATACTTTTCAAGTCCCACTTTGGGCACCAAAAATGTTTCAGGACTTTTCCTTAGTTCAGCTAAAGACTGGGTCCTTATCACACGGCCATGAAGATTTAGGCTTGCAGACAATTTGAAGAGTGACCAGGGCAGGGTTTATTGGGTAAAATGAAAGAAAAGGGGGAACAGAGACCTTCCACAAAGCCAGAGTTCCTGCTGGTGCACTTCCTGTCTTGCAGTTTATTCCAGGTTCCACACAGGAAGAGGAGGGGCCAGGTTCCTCCCTGCTGCAAATGGCATGAACTTCTGTGGCTCCACCCGAGTGCACAGGCCAGTTAGAATTTTGCCATGGAGTCCTTCCCACCTAGCTGTCTCAGCAGGGGGCAGTTTTGGGGGATGAAGTCCTCAATCTAGGATCTGATGTTATCTCTACATAGGTTGTGTCAGAATCAAAATCGAACTGAATTAGAGGACACTTGGATAATGTCTCCTGGAGAATCTGTGGAAGAATTACTTGGTATGTAGGGAAAACCCCCACATTATCTGGTAACAGAAGTATTCTGAGTTGTATTGAGGGTGACAGCAGGAAAACACTGCTTTTTGCCTTATCTCAGACCTTGATTTTCCACATGTGTTTGTTCTATTGTGCACATTTTGATGTTTTGTTTCCTCTTATCTCCCCTGCTTCAGACTGGATATTTTATTTTATATGTTATTTAGATTGCCACTCTCCTCCTCAGCTGTTTCATTTTGTGGAATAAGTAAAGACTTCTGGAATCTTAACCCTATTTCATTGGCCTATAAATCCATCTATGCCAGCACCATATTTTCTTGATTATTGTTGTTTTGTAGGAATTTGTTCCTTAAATAAACTTCAACTAGGGATAGTTTGTTATAGTTTCTTTCAAGGATTGGACTAATTAAAAATTGAATATACTCTTGAGGAATGCTTTTTTATAATTAATATATGAATGAAGGGCTTTAGAGACTCCTCAATGAAATCTTTGCATGTTTACGTTGGCTCCCCTGCCTGGGCAGGATCTGAACTCCAACTGCTGTCTCCCACATCCTGTTAGACTGCCCAGAGTTCTACTCAGCAATTGAGTCATTAAGGTAGAATTTGAATATGCTGCCAGGAAAAATACAGTAAGTGGCAAGTTCCCCTATCTGTACTTTGCTTCTGTCAGAAAGTTTAGCCCTTCCGATCTTGGAGAAATGGAAGGTTTCTAATACCTTCAAAAAAGTTTTTTCAGAATATTTTATCAATTTATTGTAGTTCTCTGTGGGAACAAGAGTCAGGTATGAGCTTCTACCAAAGCCAAAAGCAAAAATCAGTACTACCTGGAATAGCTTTATAAAATAACACTCTAGTTTAAGAACAATTAACATATTTCAACCTTTGAAATAAATTAAATATAATTTTAAGGCCCATCATAGTTGCAGTCTCACAAATGAAACAAAATAAAGATTGAATTACACAAGGAAGTCTTCCTAAAGGATGCAAGACCTTTGTTGATCTTGAGAGAAAAGTAGAATTCTCAATAGTCAGAGTCACTTGGAGCCAATTACTCAATAATAACTATTTCATAAATAGCATGATTAAATAAAATGACAAAGAAACAAAAGGAATCTTGGGAAGAAAAGAATACCTAGTGAAAAAAATTTTGATTCATATTGTAAATCCCGTAATTATTCTGCCATTGCAATTTAATTAAATACTTTATATCAATTATATCTTTTGAATTCTATTATTGAATTATCAGGATTCTGATGGAACTTACAAAAATATAATGCATCAATTGGGGAAGAAATAAAATTCGGGAACACAGAGTAAGAAAATAGCACCAGTCTTTCTATGTGTTACTAATGCTGAGTCAATTAATGCAAATAAAGTTTCCTAAGATGCTTTGATGGAAACATCTTTTAAGTATCAACCTATTATTTATTATGAAAAGAGAGCTTATTTAATTCATTATGCTCTCATCTGGAGGAGGTTTATATTATAATATAAACAGAAGGGATTTGGGATTTATAATATACTTTTTTTTTCCAAGTAGGAGTAGTTGAAGTGTTCTTTAGATGAATTTTTGACAAACCACAGAGGGCTGTTCTTTGCTTTCTATGCCCTTGTCAGAACATCTGAATCACTCTACATTCCATTCAGTTTGACAAGTCCTTCAGTTAAACCCATATTATAAAGTAAAGCCTTGCTTTCCTCATGCATTGCAGGAAGAAATTTCTCTGTTTCTTAAGCGTTGAAAAGTAGGATCAAAGGAGCAGAAAGGTGAAGAAAAATCCACATTCAAATACTTACAGATCTGTTAGGGTCACAGCAGCAGCAAGAATGTTTTTTTGTAATTGATAATGTACCCTCAAACTTAATGGCGAGGTTATATGTTTTAGGTCTCAGTTCAGAAAATAAATTCTCCTCTCAGAATTAATTCCTGGTTCTTTGCCAGGTAAAAGTGACATTGGCATCATTAGCACATTTGGGGGAAAATCTAGATTTTATTAGAATTTCAGAGTGATCAAGGGTTGTTAAGTTTACAAACACCAGAAGATAATCCAACCCTAAATGAGGACAAGCAGCATCTCCATGAACCATCACTATTTTTATTCCTCTGAAAGCAGTCCCAGATTCGCTCTCTTTTTATTAGATATGCCAACATTCTCACTATCTCTCCTGAATTCTAATCAATCACAAGAAGACTTGCTGCCAAGAAAGATTCTCTCAAACCTGGAACAAAATTATACTCTCTCAGGCTAAAAAAAAAAAAAAATAGCATATATATTTTCTAAGTTACTTGTAGATTTTCTTGCATGTGTACAAATACATATCAGTAAGAGAAAGTATGTGCTAATCAAAATGAAAATTCAGACAAGCTGATTTCACCAAATCCAAGAGTCAGCAAATCATACTGATTTCTCAGAGTATCCATTGTCAAATAATGAAATCATTTTTGGTATGTTTTGCCTCAGTTTTGAAATTAATACACAAGTATCAAAAGCACATTCTTTAAATAAAATATGAGAATCTTCAGTATGATGGGTTACAGGGATGTGCTGAAATCTGAATCTAAACCCTTTACCATGTGTACTTTGCATGGCCCCCTCTTCATGAGAAGAGAAACTCATCATACCTCTTGACACGGGGATCAACTATGGGACCTGCTTTGGCTAGTGGAAAGTGGCAGTCATGACCCAAGCCAAGGTTGAAATGGGCTTGTGTATTGGAGCTTTCCCTTTTGTACCTCTGCCATCACCATGACAGCACCCTAGAGCTAGTCTTCTGGAGAGAGAGGTATGTTATAGCAGTGTGCTTGAATTGATTTTTATAGGCTTGCACGACTTCATTGTTAAATATTCACAAATTTCATGAGACAGCTGTTAAACCACTGGTAGCTTGAAACCAGAGAAATGAGCAAATGCTACAAATCAGGGCTTCCACTCTCACTACTCTTTTTTTTTTTTTTTCATTGAAAAACACTTTACCAGCATATCACTACAGTTGGAGCAGAGCCAAGTCACAGCATTTGCCTCACAAACCAGCCAGCCAATAGCCAAACATGTGAGCAGACCCAGCCAAGATCAGCCAATCTGCCTATCCAATTCTTTCCTAACCCCAGACATTTGAGCAGTACATTTAATATATGTCACTGAGAAAGTACAAATTTCTTAACCTGATTTTAAGAGACTCCATTCTTTAGTCCTGTGCTTTCCCTTCAGTTTTACCTCTCAGGAATTGCTTATCCTGTCTGATCCATCAAAGTTAACTTTCCCTTGCATCCTTAACATAATTTGTGTATTCCTGTCTCCATGTTTTTGTGCATTATATCATTGTACATTTTATATATGTACTATATGCTGCTGTATATATAATATACATGTGATGAGAGAGAAAAAGAGAGGGAGTCACAAGTCTGTAACCTTTAACACCAAATAGCCATGCATTTTATTTATTGTAAATCATACCTCAATTAATACAATTAAAAACAAAACAATATCATTTATACTTCCTCGTGCCAAGACTGCCTTTCCAAAATTATAGTGATAGAAGTTGAAATACATCTATAATGATTTCAGTGTATTCCTTGGCTATTTTCTCTTAAAACATAATAAAAATATAGCTAACGTGTGAAGTCCTCCACCCTTTAGAATATACTACTTTCTCCAAACCATGTATAATAGAATCAGATTTCACTAAAATGAGGACTCAATTGAGTGAACCCCAAGAAACTGAGGCTTTTTTTTGCAAAGGAAAGGAGGACTGTGGAGCCCTTTACCAATCTATAACACTGCCTCCTGAGCAGCCTAACTTTTCCATGCCTCCTTTTCTAATTCTCGAAGAAGATAACTCTATAAAACAGTTCTTAAGTCTTTTGAAGTCTTGGAATAGAGTCAGTAAAAAAGTGAAAATCATATCTGGTGGTAACTACATTGGAAATAATGTGGTATTTAAATAAGATATAATAGTAAATTGTTCTAATAATAATCTCCTGACATGTGGAATCTAAGTGCTAGATACATTGATATTCTTTTCTTATCTCACTTTATGTTACATTATTTTCTTTGTGAAATGGTTTTATTATTCTTCATACATTAAGTTCAAACCAGCAACCATATTTCAAGCCTTATCGTTCTGAAGCAGCTATCTTTAGTGCATTTCAGATGGTATTAAGACACCAGACTGAAGTTATACTGACTTCAGTTATGCTGAATTTCCTGAGATAGCCTATCTTATTGCTGTTCAAAAATAAAATATGGATATAAAATATGAATTCTGATTATTTTTCCCTCTAGTCACTGCGTATATGGTTAATGGTATGACATTATTGACAGCTGTTCAGAATACCTCATCACTTTCTATTACAAACCCACAGACACCAACACTACTGCTTGAATATGCCAAATAAATAAAGAATAAAAATGTAGATTTGTTTAAGTTATAGGGAATGCTAACACTTAAAATATAATGCTATTAGATTTCTCCCTTTGTAGAAGAATGATATGCCACTGAGTAAAGGAAATTCCTCCTTGTGTGATCTATGTCTGATAATGGTGTCAAATAAAAACAAATCCAGACTTAAATTTAGGAGAAACTTTATTCAAAAAGACTATCACAATGCTCCAAGCTTAGGATTTACAAGCATTTCAAAATCAAACACAAAAAGGCTTTTCTTTATAAGCAAGGTCAGGCAGGGCTAGTAGGAGCTTTCGAGGAAAAACTGGCAAGTGAGTGGAGGCGAACAGACAGCATGGTCAGGGTGGTCTCACAGAAAGTATTTTTAGCTGTGGTCAGCTGATTCTTAAAATGAGCTATTAATAGGGGATCTTTTGTGTTTTAGTGCTTGCTCAGACTTAGGGCCAGCCAAAGTTTAGGGACCTGCAGAGAGCAGAGAAGCCTGACTAAAGTTTGGTCAAGTTAAGTCAGTGAGCAACTAATGGACAATTGTAACCACTTGGTTAATGGTTTGCTAGCAATCCTATTTTTATATATAAATGAAACCAACTCAACAAATATATTTGAATATCTACCATGGTCAGGACATTATGTACTGTGGAAAATGACAAATTTGGAGACGATCTTATCTGCTATGACCCTCTTTATCCTTGGAATTGACCATGATGAACTTGGTGTACTATTTTACCTTGACTATACTTGTTTACTGCCACTTAGAAAGCTTTAGAGACTGAGCAATGACAAGGCAATAGAAACAAAGTAAACTTAAGATTTGTGAGCTCACAAAAATGCCTTGGGTATTGGTAACTATATTGTGCCAGGGAGTCTATTTTTGGAGGGTCAATTTATAAATAAGTTAATTTATGGCAATAAGTTATTATGGTATGGGGTGTGTGTGCATGTTTCATGTAATCCAGTAGTGCTGAAAGAGGCAAAAAGGAAAGAGGCAAAGTTTCTGGGCAAGGGCAGGTGATATATGCCTGGGTTGAGTGCCTTTTGCTCAGAACGTAAGTTGAGGTCTCTATAAGTGGAGCTAATCACGCAACTCATATATATATTAACAAAGAAATAACAGGAAAGAACATTAGTCAAAAAGCTAAACACCCATTTTCTTTCTGGAACTGTTAAAATGTACATGTTATGCAAGTCATTAAACTCTTTGAACCTTATCTGTTTAATGAAGGTATTTGAGAATCTTTAAGGTTGTTTTCCCACCAAATGCAACAAAGTAAACTGTACTTGCCTTTGTAAAGAGAAAAGTTAAAGAAAACTTTATTTGATTAGAGACAATATAACAGATGCCAAATAGTATATGAAACGCATTATCAAATAAATGCTACAGATATTTCTGTGGCAAACAATTCAAAGAGAAGTGAAAATATTTCCAAAACACTAAGAAAAAATGTAAAAATCTATTTCAATTTTTAATTTTATTGGTTTCTTTTAGAAAACCCTTTGAAATACATTAGATAACCTTATTTGCTCAGGTTTTGAAAGCTCATATATAGAGCTCATATAGCAAAGAAAAACCATAAGACATGATTTCTCTGTTTGGAGGATGATTTAAATAAATCACTAGTCAAAGTATTTTCTCAAGCCAATACATGTGTTTACTTATGAGAATTGAGTCTAAAATATATGATCTTGCATATATAATTTTAATTAACATGTATTCTATTTATATTTACTGGCAGTGTGATATCATTTTTGTATGATATATGACTGTTGGATAATAATAACTTTCACAACCTAAGAAAATGAAAAATGAAATTTGATAGTTTTTTGATGTTATTAATCAATCCAGAGAAAAATGGTTGCTAATAATTTTTGTTTTGCCTCATATTGGGCTAAACTTCCTAGCATTTTTAATATAATCTGTTAAATATATCAGAGAGTAAATACATTTGCCACAAGCATAAATAAATTGTAAATGCAATTCACACAGATGTTCTAAGTTCTAATACACAGCAGTCCTCTCAAAGTGGCCTTAAATACGACGTATTAAAAAATAGGGTGTGGTTATTACAGCTGAAGGAAGAATGAGACTATGAGTAGCTATAGAAGGTGGACGAATATTAATCTGTGTTTTAAAGAGAAAGTCTGACAAGTATGGAGCAGCGTTTTGGTGTAGGAGAAGATAGGCATTACATGATTTGCTATGAACCAGCAAACAGGATTAATCTCTACCCATCTATCAGAAAGACTGATGACTCCTTTTTGCTGGTTAATTCAGGGTTCTTTTTCAAATATCAGATGTCTTTGTGACGTGCATTTTATTGCTCAACAACTTCCCAAGGTTACCGTACTTATGGTGAAGAGTAATTTGCCAATTCAACCACTGTTGCTTGGGATAACATTCATCCTGATTTCCAGCTATAAGTTCATATTTGTTGTTATATGTGATGAATTGTCTGTCACTGCTGAGTGATGTCCAGAAAGTTGACTGTGGTGACCGAAAAGCCATCATAGTCGAGCATGAATTGTTCCTGGAAGGTAAACTATAACTAAGTTTATGTTCATACCGTAAGCCATCTAATTCTCACACTTTCAGTTTATGTCACAGAATTTCCAAGATCTTTATTCTGTTTCTTGTTACAATTGGTGAAAACAGGGCCAATAATTTATATTAAAATTCAGTATGTTTCAGTTATGCTTTATAAAACATAGTTTGTCTAGAGGAGGAGCAAGAGCTAAATACAGAGCTTAACATTTATTGAGAGCGTCCTGTGTACTGAGTGCTTTGTCAAATATATTATTTAATTTAAATAATAAAACTGTGATATTGCTGTGAATATTTCATGAGTAGCTCTAGGATACACGGGTGAGTTGTTTTTTGGAGGAAATGTAATAAATACACCCACGTCTCAAACACAGGGCATTTCCACACCTAAACTGCTTAGCTGTTCTGATTTAAGTATAGACAGTACTGCTGGCCAATCCAGAAACCTGAAAGAACATATAAAGATGGTTCTGAATTCAACAATTATTTTTAAAAAATACTGCTGAGTGTCCAGCACCATCAAAGTGGGAGTGGGTATTAAACAATGATCTAAGAACATATGAAGGTGAGAATTCATGATACCATGGACAAGAGTAGCTCAAAAACATAAGTGAATGAACAGAAGTAGGAAGAGAAAAGAGGGACTCATGTTTGTGAGGTAAAGGAAAGGAGAAGTTTGGAAAGGCTTTGGGTAAATACATGTTTTCTTTATAGAGTCTCCTAACTTTGTAACTTTTTTCCGTCAATCTTTCATTTTCAATAAAATGTTTCTGGAAAGCCATCACATAATTATAGCTCTATCTGGAGCTATGTAAAAAAATAATCATGAGTCTTCCTTTAATAAAAGTGTGGTGGTTGATAAATTTTTGTGGTCAATTTGACTCACTACACTGACAAATATTTAAGCTTTTACTATATAATCCCAGAGAAATCCTAATTTGTAGCAGAGTATTTCTGTTACAATATAGAAGTACAAGACTCTATGTTTGACAAAAGAATGAACAAAAAAGCATAAATTACACAATAAAAAAAGCCAACTATTAAATTGTTTGGAGGTGATTTAAAACACAACAGGCTTCATAGAGAAAGTACAAGTTAAATTGGACTACTGTCACATCAAAGATATAAAACACTGAAAAATTCTTAGGGATTATTTTAGTTCAAATATAAAACTTGACAAAGGAACAGCTTTCGAGGGTTTTCCATAGAAGGAAGGACTCACAAATATATAGCTGTGGGTTTCAGTAGGTCTGAGTTGTCTACTCAAGGTACGATGAGGCTGTTTCCAAAGCTGTACTAGAAGCAAGGCTGGTTTGAAAGCTGTGTTTACTTTCTTTCTCCAATTATCTGAGAAGATGGCAGCAATTATCTAGACAGGGTCTCAAAGATTAAAAACCCTCCCTGGATTTCGAAATTTTTTTTGGTAGGAATTTTTAGATGTTTCAACCTACATTTTATTTCTATAACCCCAGCAAATAATTTAGAACTTTGCACACAGTAGAAGCTAAGTATTTTTTTAATCAATAAATAACATATTTCTTTTGAAGTGAATTTTTAAGGAAGTTTTCAGGGGAAAAAGTAGTGAAAATATTTCTCAATAAAACAACAAAAAGTCTTATGCCAAAATGAACTTGACTCCGTCAAGCTCTAAATTTGCTCACTCTATTTCAGGGGAAGTCTGATGGCCCATATGTTTCTCAAAACCCAACTGCAAATGATTTAGATTTCTTGGCTAACTTAGACAAAAGGAATCTAACGTTTTGGACATCTTAGAGTATTTTATGCTTTTCCCCTCTGGTGGTCATAACTCTTACAGATCACTTATTTCTAATGTTATAAGCCAGAGGCAAAATTGAAATAGTAAAAGGTAATTTGTGAAAGTCAGGTCTGTTTCACAGGGGCCCTGGGTTAATGTGACCCATTAAGAACAAGCATGTTAATGTATTCACTTGCATTTTTTCTCTGTATTTTATGGTTTCTTTTTTTTCACTCTGACTTTTTAATTTATCTTAAAATTCTTCAGTCTATGTGATAAGATGAGGTGATAACTTGATAAGTATCCCATAATAATGTTAGGTATTAAGTAATGTGCTGTTTCTCTTAATATATATATATTTCATAATTTTCTGTATACATATGAATTTTTATGTGTACATACACACACTCACACATATGCACACACACAGAGGATTGTTTGTTTTGTACCATTAAACTTTCTATCAATTCTTACCTAAGTACCATCTTGGGTTTTTTGGTTTTGGGGTTTTGTTTTTTTTGAGACAAGGTCTCGTTCTGTCACCCAGGCTGGAGTGCAGTGCAGTGGACTGATTATGGCTCACTTCAGCCTCAACCTCTGGGCTCAAGTGATCCTCCCACCTCAGCCTCCCAAGTAAGTGGGACTATAGATGTACACCACCATGTCCAGCTATTTTTTTTTTCTTTTTTTATACTTTTAGTAGAGATGAGGCCTCATTATGTTGCCCACACTGGTCTCAAACTCCTGGGCTCAAGCAATCCTCCTGCCTCAGCCACTAAAATTTCTGGGATTGCAGGAGTGAGCCACTGCACCCAGCCTGCACATTGTTATTTTAGCTATCACGGAAATATAAAATATTTGAATCTTTATTTTAAAAATATCACCTTTTATTGATTTTTATTTTTTAAAATGTTTTAACTGCTCCTTCTTTCACACAAAACCATTTTCATTATTTTATTGAAACAGAAATATTAACTGAGGATTTACAAAGTGCTAGCCCTAGTAAATAAGACATACGTGGTTTGTTCTCATCAAACCTATAGTGTAGTACTGTGTATATTCCTGGCTAAGGCATCTGTCCAAAGTCTCATTGGTGTTTCTTTTGCGGTGCACTAGGCCAGACCTTGAGGAAGTCTTCCAAGTATTATTTTAGTCTCCTACTTTCAAGCCTTAATCAGAGCTAGAATTTATCAGGCCTACTTCATCTTTTTTACCTTGTCCATTCATCTGTAACTTTCAGCTCTATAGAATTGAGGCCCCTGCAAAGTAAGGTGTATCTATTCAGTCCCATATCCAAGAGGGCAATAATTAGATCATTCTTGTTTATACAGTATTCCTAGCTCATGAGACTGTTCCTATAACACAGTAGATCCTCAGTAACTATTTGTTTAATACAGCAGACTTGTTATTGCTATCTTCATACCACTTATATTGACAGTCTTTTTAGGCCTCTTCAGTTGAAAATCTATTTATTCATTCAAATATTTATTGGTTACTCACAATTTGCAAGTGTTTTCACACTTCCATCAAAAATTCTAGCCCTAATCCTGAGAGAGGTGAAAGGCAAGTATGACTCTAATGGCTTCACACTGTATGAGCCCCTGTTGCATGTCAATGCTAAGTCTAGATCCCTTTCTTCCTGGGTTTTGAATAGGGGTAAAAGGAAGTGGGTGAGTGCCACTATTGATGTCTATCCAAAGCCTGATCTCTGACACCACAGATACACGCATTTTAGACATCTGTTTATCCAAGATAGAACTATTTGCCAGATCCTTGCATCAATGTTATTAAATAGAAGTGGGTAAGTATAGATGTAAGCTGCTGACTTTCCCAAATGAACCTACCTCTTGTATTGCAGAGAATTTCTTTCCCTCTTTGCTATATCATTTCTTTATCCTGCCTCCTAAATATATATATGTGTAAATTTTTCCCCCTCTATCATCCCCAATTTTCACTAAATCACTAAATCCTATTCCCATTCAGTGCATCACCTTACCCAGTACCTCTCCCTTTTTTCTGCCCCTACACTATTCTTGATCAAATGGATCACTAATACAAGCCTTTCACCCTCTCTACCTGCCTACAACCCAGTGGTCTTTCTATTATCTTGTCTACTTTAATTAGTCTAAAACATTGCTACCAGATTGTTCTTCTAAATCATTGCTCTGATCTTGCTCCAGATTAAGGATCCTCTGACAAAATGGTGTTTCTCATGACAAACCGATTCACTTATTATAAAACCAGAACAATAACTCATCATATTTTTACTTTCCCAGCATGCCCTGAACTAAAATCCATGCCCAGTTTCAAGAAGTGTCCTCAGCTGAGATTTTCCGTTTAAATCACCACACCCACTTTCATTTTGGCACTTTCTATTTTTGTACTTGTGCAAGAATGTGCTGTTGTTAAACCTAAGATCCTTTGTGAAATCTGGTAGATTAACAAGAACAAGAAGAAGAATGATTGCCATTAAAATTTCTAAGAGACGTTATCTTCTTCAGCAGATTTAATTTAAATGTGAAATATTATTTATTTATTTATTTATTTATTTATTTATTTATTTATTGAGATGGGTCTCTCTGTGTCCCCTAGGCTGATCTGAAACTCCTGGGCTCCAGTGATCCTTCTATCTCAGCCACCTGACTATCTGAGATTACAGGCACCCACTACTGTGCCCAGGAGAATTTACTTTTAGGTAAACTATTGCTTTTTATTCTCAGAAAGTCTTTTAGCAGATCGATTCCTCTGTGGACCTTAATTCTGTTTGGCAACCGAAAGTTGCATCTGTATAGATCTATACTTCTGTGTTTTATAAAGTATCTACTCATCATACTGAGTTATGTGTTTTAGTGGACATTCTCTGTTGGCTGTTTCAGGCCCACTTGCCTGACTTCTTTCAGTACTCACCCCTATAGACTTCATAACTGTGCCCCCTTGCCTTTGGATTCTGGTTGGGTTCAGCAAAGGGGACATACCAGCAGGAGTTCAGATGGACAAGGATAAAAGAATTTGAGATTTTTATTGCCTCATAAAAATGAGACACTCTTTTGTAGATGGGTGGTGGTGCAGCGATGGTTGGATTTTTATCCTTTGAGAGGTAGGCATGTCTTCTACCTACTAGGCCTCATTGGGCTCATAATATTCTCCACTTTCAATGAGTATCTGGCTATCACTAATGTCACTATTTCCTATTGGCCTCACTTAATCTGGCTAAGTAGTCTCATTATTAAACTCTCTTTAATTATCTCTTTTGCATTTTCTATTTCTTTGTTGCCTGTGTCTGACATATACATGTGAGTTCTTATTTGCTTGAGAAGGAAAATGAGTTGACATCTCTGTCTATCCATTTCCAATCCCTCCAAGTGGTAAAAAGTCATGGGCCTCATGTCACATAGGAGAAGAGTCAGAAAAAGTAGCTGGATTGAGCCTATGATGTTCTATGTTATAAAACTGACATTTGTAATGTATTAGATATACTGTATTATTATATTTTAATGTAATTTAATTGTCCTAATGAAAGTTTTAGGCCAATTTAATAATCCGATGGTAGTTTCTACTGTTCATTATCAGCAGGAGGAATCAATTTTATGAAGGGAAATGAAAACTTTGGAGATGGGACTTAGATAAGGGTGAAGGAGATACAATGTGTTTTCTTTATGCATGTTCAGTGGGCCTGGATTATAAGGCATAATAGATCCTGGACATTTCTTGTAAACATTTCAGGTGAATTTACATAGAGGGCAGTATTACAGTGGAGGGCATCCTTGGAAAATCCAAATACTCCCATTTCAATTAGCAATAGTTCTCTATTTTAGCCCACTTTGTTTAGCAAGATTTTACCAAAAAAGTTGTTGGACTAATGGAATTGTCTGGTCATACTAGGTCACTGAGGTGAATGAAGGTGTTTGTAGTCCAGTGGAGTGGTGATAACTGAAGGATGGCTGTAACCAAGAGAAAGTAATTTTAAAACAGTCATCATTAGCCAGGCGTTGTGGCTCACACCTCTTATCCCAGCACTTTTGGAGGCCGAGGAGGGTGGATCACTTGAGATCAGGAGTTTGAAACCAGCCTGGCTAACATGGTGAAATGCCATCTCTACTAAAAATATGCGTGTCGGTAGTTCTAGCTACTTGGGAGGCTGAGGCAGGAAAATCGCTTGAACCCGGGAAGCACAGGTTGCAGTGAGTCGAGATGGTGCTACTGCACTTCAGACTGAGTGACAGAGCAAGACTGTGTTTCAGAAAGCAAACTTAAGACAGTCATCATCAAAAGAGGTAACAACAAAAACATATAGACATCAGGAGACGGGTCTTGAGTCTACATGTGGTAGCATCTGTGGGTACTCTCAGAAACTTGAGGAACATTAGAGGTGGACTAATGCCTGGCAATCATGCTGGCACAAGCTCATGCACACAAGCGATGGTTCCTGGAAGAATCATTGGTTCTGTTATATAGTTTGTCATTGATAAAGCCAGGCCATTTGTGGTATAATTGTTTAATGCCTGACTACACTCTAAGGTCTCCCACTGTTAGCTTCTCTTTTATTTTTCTCTAATTTTTTTGACTAACAGGATATAAATAAAAATAAATGATTAAGTATACACTCAATAAGTATGTGTCAAAGAAAGGGGAAAGTGTTAGGTAGATGAGAGAGGTAATATTGTATAGTGAATTATGACTTTAATAGCTGAATAGACACAAGCAAATTACCTAACCTCTCTCTGCCTCCATTTCTTCATTTGTGAATTGGGTCTTATAAAAATGCTTAGCACATAGAATTGTTGGAAGAATTAAATCTTTTAATGTATGTAAAATACTTATATCAGTGCCAGTCATATAGAAAGCTCCAAACGTGACAGTTATTAGTATTATAATTGTTACTATTTTCATTATTACCAATATTTAATAAAATAATTATAGAAAATAATTGGCTAGAAATTGGTTAGTAGTGAAAGTTGAAACTCTTATTTTCTAAGACATTTTCATTAATTTTCACTATTTTTTTATTTTTATGTGTTTTATATTTTAGAGGCAATGTCTCGCTATGTTGACCTGGCTAGTCTCAAACTCCTGGCCTCAGGCGATCTTTCTGCCTTGGTCTACCAAACACTGGGGTTATAGGCATGAGCCACCACCCCCAGCCATACTACTTTTTCTTTGGCTCAAAATAATGTCACCTATGTTTCAACTATTCTGATTTTATTATACATATACAAAATTGTGTATGGAATGATATGTTACCTTACCTTATCTTTTCATCTCTCTTATGTATTTTAATGCCTAGAGATGTCCTCAAATTTGCTATTTCCTTAAATGCTGGGCTTTTTCTCAGGCTTCCTTTGCATTCCTTTTTGTTTCTCTTATGTTGTTGAATGGAGGGTTTGCACAAATTATACTTGTAAACTCACAGGAAGTGAGTAAAGAGAAAATTATTATAAAATTTATATAATGATTATTTATATCTATGTCACTAATTCAGGTTTAGCAATCATAACTTATACCATTGCATTAGTAATACTTACTGATCAAATAGAGAATTTGATGATTTTTCTCTTTATGTCTGAAAGTTTCTCTCTCACTATACTATATTAGATAAAACCAAACTGCAAGGGCTAGCAAGCCAGAATGCACTTCTTGGTTTTGGGAGAAAGAATGATGAACATTATATAGATGACACTTATTTTCTATCCATGTATGGATGTCCTGATGCAGAAGATTCCAGTTTGCTTGGAAAATGACATTGTCATGCTCCCAGCATACTCCCTGAAGAGACTGACTTTATATAGGCAGAGTTGGCAGTTCTTCGTATTATTATAAAACTTGTGATATTTGAGAAAGTTCAGATTTGATCAAAACATCTCCCCAATAATTATAACACCTCAAATTTCACCATTGATTTTTGTCCTAGGACATGATGAATTCTGCACCCCCAACCCTTTAAAATGTAAAGAATAAAGAGAGAGAAAGTGAGTTAATACATATGTTAAATAGTTATCCAGTTGTTCCCTAAAGTGACCAATACTTGGGAGTGAAATGCAATGGAGGTAGATGATAAAGAAGAAAGAATCTGGGCCTGTGGGTGAGGCAACTTGGTTTCTAATTTTGAGACTCCCACTTCCTTAGTAGACAACTTTTCCCAAATGCATTTACTGCTTTTAATGTTATTTGCTCATACATAGAGCACCTCTGGGTGCAAAATGGTGCCTGGGCTAGCATGGCTTTCAGTCTTGAGAAAATTAAGGCCCATTCAAAAAATGAAGATGAGCCCGTGTCAAAAGTCAAATGCTAGGGCGATGCAATAGATGATTCTCAAATGACTGGTAAAAGCATATAGTAATTAAAAGGATAGAGGATCAATATGAACAGAAGGATTATAGAGATAGGATCTGAGAAATCTGTGAATTATTCTCTGAGGTCTGGGAAAGAGTATATTGTGAGCTAGTAAAATACATTTATGAGGTAAGACATTTGGTATAAACTTGGGATACAAACTTTTTATTACTCATTTGAAATAATTATAATGAGGGAATTTAGTTTTATGATCTCATTAAAATTCCTGATAGCTTGTATAGAATCTACACTTCTATCTTCGTTCAGTTAGTTAGCCAAAAGTTAGCTTTTGCTGTTTAACTCAGGATTTATACAGGAAAGAAATTCTTGGGAGAGCTAGTTGTTTCTCTGTGGTTTAATAATATTTTTTAAAAAGATTCTTTTTAAACAATGCCAAATGAGGCCATCGATTTTTGTTTCAAACTAAATTTTGTTGCAAGCAACTAAAGTCCATTCTCTGATAAAAATGAAGAATTCCCTTTTCAGCTGATAAGGCACAGAGTGTTTATCTTTGGATGGTCATAGAAAGAAGCTGGCTTGGGCTATCCATCTGCTTTTATGAGGTTTTGTTAACACAAAGGGACAATGAGGCTGAAAGTGGTTTTTAACTTAACTGATTCCCCCTTATCATATCTGACATCCTTTCATGAAGGAAAATAAAAGTCAGGTGGATGTTAAATTAGATGCACATTTGTAAAATAAAAACAAACGTGGGAAATGGTAGGTTTCTCCTTTCATTCTCAGGAGCTATATGAGAATGAACGTTGCTTGTGATTTCAACAAATAAAGGTCACTTTATCTCCCTGGCTTTGATGGCATGTGCTTAGCACAGCACATGCGCAAGGAGAGAAACACAGGCATTATTTCCAAATCAATTCATTTAAAAACCCTCCTTGACAATCATCTCAATGGTCCATGTTGTCTTCCGTAACCAAAGAGTGTGATATAGTTATTGTGTGGTGAGGGCAAACACCATAGAAGAGGATCTCATTTCCATTCTAACAGTTTGCTCTGGGTTGTACATAGACCTCAAACATTTTTACATGTTAAAAAATTACAATGTTTCAAAACCATTGACTATTTTAATGATAAATTCAGTTTTATTTTGGAAGTGAAATCCATTCTCTGATTATGTGATCGTTGCATGTGTATTTCAGGATGGGAGAAACAACTTCAATGGTTACCTTGTCTATAGTATTAGAATCCCTTCTAAGAATCCTTAACAGGTGTTTCTTCAATACTTGTTTGAACAACTTGACTAAGAGGGAGTCCCTAACCCCAGAGTCATTTGATCCCAATGTGTACAGCTCAGTTTGATAGGCAACCACTCTTTGGCTGAACATTCTCTTAATATACATGGATTAGCAGTAGCTTTTACAACACAAACAGTGCTCTGTCCACATATTAGTGCTTCAAATATTTGAAGAAGTCCTCTTTATTTTATTTTTCTTAGCTTTCTCTTTTATTGACATTATCACCTGCAGTAACTTTTAATGAAGAGACTTGATTTCTAGCCTTCTTATCATCCTGGCTATTCCCCTGTGGATTTGACTTACTATATCAATATTCTTATAAATACTTTATCAAGAACTGAACACTGTAGTACAGATGTGAGCAGATGAATATAGAAAATAGGAAAGCCTGACTTAGGTAGTATTTTATTAATGTAAATTAATGCTGGTTTACATAACAGTCATATTGTGTGACTTGTAGTTAGCAAAAGTCTTGACATTTGTTTCCAATCTGATCTGCTGATATGTACTTTCAGATACGTAAAAGAATCTAAGTATAAGAGTTAACATTATTTCTACTTAAATTTTAATTTGTCTTTTGGGCCCTACATTTCCTACTTACATGTGCTGTATACTTATGACCCTGCCTTCTAGGACTTTAACTATAGCATCGATTGCAAATGTCACAGGCAATTGTCATAGACAGAATTTTCAAATAAAATAAATCACTATATATTTCCTTGTCAATAGTCATAGCAATGTGCTCCCATCTTGTGGACTTCCTCTGCTTCCTTAATCTTCCCTAAGACTTTAGGCTTTTCCAGTCATGTTTCAGCTCAAGTCATGGACAGACTGGAGGGAGCTTCAAGAACTAAGACTTGCCCCTTTCTCCTCAACTCAGAGACTTTGGTAAGTATTCTAAGTATTCAAATAGAAAGTAAAATAAGGAAAGGGATGAATTTAATTCCACTACAGCTCTTAAGACAAATAATTATTAACAGTTCCAAGTAATGAGATTAAGTTTTGAACAAACATTGGAATTATATATTGTGTTAGTCCATTTTCATACTGCTATGAAGAAATACCTGAGACTGGGTAATTTATAAAGAAAAAGAGGTTCAACGTACTCACATTTCTACATGGCTGGGGAGGCCTCACAATCATGGCAGAAGGCAAAGGAGGACCAAAGGCACATCTTACATGGTGGCAGGCAAGAGATAGTGTACAGAGTAATTGCCCTTTATAAAATCATCAGATCTCATAAGATTTATTCACTATCACCTCCCACCATGTTCATCCCATGACATGTAGGGATTGTGAGAACTATAATTCATGATGAGATTTGGGTGGGGACACAGTCAAACCATTTCATGTATCCCAATTAAAGTCCTCCTCCTCCCCCTCCCCTCTCCCCTCCCTTCCTCCTCCTCCTCCTCTTCCTCCTTCTTCTTCCTCTTCTTTTTCTCCTCCTCCTCCTCCTCCTTCTTCTTCTTCTTCGTCTTCGTCTTCGTCCTTCGTTCTTCTTCTTTTTCAAATGAGGTGTTTAGAAAACTACTTATCACTTCTGGAGTGTTGGGAGAAAAATGGGAAGACCAATGGCTTGGGGCAGGACCTGCATGGTGAAGGAGACAGGCTATGTGCAAATTGCCAGATTGGGGAGGGCCAAGAGTCTCAGTAACAGAAATTCAGAGGGGTTCAGAGTGCTGTAGAGAGCTCTGAAACACAACGCTCAAGAACAAGGTTAAATTCAGCCATGTTCTAACTTTGTCAGGAACTACACATTGTGAATGAGATCTTAAATAAATTCCATAATTTTTTGAGATCTCCTTTCTCTGAATTGTTTTTATGAAACTCCTCACTTTAGATGCTCTTAATTAGTACCAACAGGACAATTATATTGTATATTTAGTCCAAAGATAATTTTTCACTTTGATGGAAAAAAATCAGATAATCTCTATGGAAATCTCCTCAAAATATTAGATATATTATTTGGAAACTGGTCATTAAGCACATTGTTTGAAATAGGGTAGGGTGATAAGCAATATGGGACACAGTAAATTCATAAAACTCATGCTTTCTGCACTTTGTGAACTGGATCTGAAGATTAATCCAAAAGAAAGTGTGCTGAAATATTTGTGCACCTTATGAATAACTATAGTAACTATAATAGTGTTCTATGGAGACCACTTTAAAGAATAATGTTCACTAGAGTAAATGGGTTTTAATCTGCTTATAAGAATGTAAATCCAATCAATTTATAATCATACCAGATATGATTATGAGGCTATAAGATTGAGAGGCAGGCAAATATATTGAAAAAAAATGTGTCTTTCCTTTTCAATTTAGAAATCATTTTCTTCCATCTTAAAAGGCTAAAGCTGTATTTATGGACTTCTTATATCTAAGGCAATTGCAAATCTTAAAAGTTTAAATGATCCCAAATTTGGCTTCAATATTCAAACTTCAAAGTTCTGTAGATCAGAAATGGCCTCTGAGAAACTCCTGCAAAGTACTATGCTAAATAATATTGCCGGAAGTGGACTACGGATAAGGAGGTGTGGACAGAAGATTCAAAAATCATGATGTTCAAATGGATTCGATATCGCTCATCTAAGGATATCGTTAGGTATCCTTTCTAAATTCCGTAATAATTACTTCTATCTCTTTCAATAAAGTAATGAGGAATGGAATTGGGAAGAACAGAAGGCCATTCTGAGCACCATATGCTTGGTGACTGCATGGGTGTCCTTTCTTTGGATGGCTGTTCAGCCTCAACACTTGAAACACTCACTCAAACTTGAAAGCAATTACCATGGTATTTCTGAACTTTAAATTCCTAGTAGGCTTTAGATTATATCCAGCACATCTATTTCTTAGTACAACGACATGATGTACTTCTGAATTTACATGCATTTAATTAGGTGCAAAGTGAGAGATCACATTAATGTGTAGGCTCCCTGTGGCAGAAGAGTAAGTGTGTGAAAGAGTTCAAAAATAAATTTTCTATTAGCTGAGAAAGTGGGAGTCTCTCTCACCTACATGAATCAGTGCCAGGCTTATGAGGAAGGATTGTATCCTAGTGAGTAGAGAGATCCTGAGAACAGAGTCGTTCTGGTTTATCTTCCAAGTTCTAGGCAAGATCCCTAAAGGAACATAACTCTGCAATGTGGTGCCTACTCTGTTACTAGGCTACAGCACATAGTGGAGCACCTCAGAAAATGTGTGGTCTTCCTTTGCCTTTTATAATATGCCTGTGTAGAAAGGGATGAGAAGCCCTGAAGCATAATTGAAAGACTACAGACAAGTTTTGAGTTCTATCCTTGCCAATATAGTCTTGTGTCTGTTACTAAACATCTACAGACCTCAGCATCTTCATTGACAAATGGTGATGTTAATCCTTACCTCATGCCTGTGTAAGTGAGCATTAAATGACACAGTAGATGCCGTATCTGTCTGAGAGCCAGATGTGCATCATATCACCACTTTTTCAAGTTCTTTGTCTGGAAAACTTTTCTTTAGTTTTTGTACATGTGCATGCCTCCAGTCAAATTTATCCTCCATGATGACATCTTTGTTTCCATAAAGTCTCAGGGGTTTTCTCTCGGGAGAGCAATGAATAGTCTCCTCACAGCATTGTCAAGATTTATTTTATTTGAGTTACTTATTCTTATAGCCATCTTCCTTTCTGGGCTGTTAAATCCTTGTCATGCAGCCAATTTCCTCCTCCTTCTAATCACACCCACTGCCAGTCCCCAGTCACTTCTCCATTCGGTCAAAGTTCTTTCTTGGTGAAATGAGGAGGATGGAAATTTGCATATAATAGAGGCACAAGCTAGCTCCTGACAAATTAATTTACATTTCCTTTGCTTGCTTTCTTCCTCTTTGTATTTTTCAGCTCAGATCTTCAGTCCTTCTTACCTTTTTCGGAATTTGCTCTCTGGATACATCCAGTGCATTTGTCAGTGAAATTATTGTTCTGTCTCCAGTCAACTTCTGACCTATCAAAAATCAGCTGGTGCATGTTCCTATTTACATTAATCAAACATATGATATTTTATATTACTTACCAGAAGAGGAACAATTATAATGCACTTAATAAAATTAGTGGGGGAGGATCTATTCATTATCAAAAAATGAGAGACGCACATCTGCCACCTGTGTCATCTTCCTCTGAACTGCCCTTCAGCTTATAGGAAAGTCATTTCCACTAGATTTGGCATATGAATGGAACCAGATTGTGAACCCCTTGCCCTTCTCGTTTTTTGTTTTATTTTGAGACAGTCTCTCTCTGTCACTCACCCAGGCTGGAGTGCAGTGGCACGATCTCAGCTCACTGCAACCTTTGCCGTTCAGGTTCAAGCAATTCTCCTGCCTCAGCCTACCAAGTAGCTGAGATTACAGGCACCTGCCACCATGCCCGGCTAATTTTTGTATTTTTAGTAGAGATGGGGTTTCATCATATTGGTCAGGCTAGTCTTGAACTCCTCAGCTCATGACCCACCTGCTTCGGCCTCCCAAAGTGCTGGGATTACAGGTGTGATCGCTCATCTAAGGATATTGTTAGGTATCCTTTCTAAATTCCATAATAATTACTTCTACCTCTTTCAACAAAGTAATGAGGAATGGAATTGGGAAGAACTACACCTGGTCTCATGTTCTTTATAGTATTATTTTTCCTAGGGAATAGGAGTTGGGCATGGCAGGACCGTGATCAAAAAGAAATGGCATCATCAGAAAATCCGCAGTTTTGAGAGAACTACAATAGTTTCAATATTTAGTTTGATATTTTCTCATTAGCTGTTGTTTCAGTACAACCATGGGTTTAGATGGCACAATAAACTTTGTCTCGGTGATTTTCCACACCCCGTGTTTTCTTAGTGTCTTTCCATCCCACACCCTCATTCTCTAATTGGAACACCTTCCAGTTTTCAATTTCCAGCTCCTGGTAGACCTCACTAGCAAGCCCACAATTAGGAAAGTAGCAAAAGAAAACAAAACCTGAACTGATGTCTGAACCTAACTGTATTCATTCGTTTTCACCCTGCTGATAAAGACATACCCAAAACTGGGAACAAAAAGAGGTTTAATTGAACTTACAGTTCCACATGGCTGGGGAGGCCTCAGAATCACTGCAGGAGGCAACAGGCACTTCTTACATGGCAGCAGCAAGAGAAAAATGAGGAAGAAGCAAAAGCGGGAACCCCTGATAAACCCATCAGATCTCCTGAGACTTATTAATTGTCACAAGACTAGCATGGGAAAGACCAGCCCCCATGATTCAGTTACCTCCCCCTGGGTCCCTCCTCCAACACATGGGAATTCTGGGAGATACAATTCAAGTTGAGATTTGGGTAGGGACACAGCCAAACCATATCATTAATTTGTTCTAGGAAACATTGAATTTTAAAAGTAGAATTTAGGGAGGAAGGGCAAAGCTGGGTCCAGTAATCATTTGACTGGAATCAAGACACCTGCGTTCAGGATCGCAACACAGTTTCTAGGAAGATAGATGAGGAATCTGTCAAAGTCACCCAATCTGTCTAGATTTTTCTTCTGTAATGTTTAAAATGAGGAGATACACATAAACCATTTCTAAAAAAATCTCTCTCAGCTCAAAGATGTTGTAAGTTTATAAATCACTAAACATCATAACACAATGATGTCATGTGAAGTAGACATTTCAAGGTAAGAGTCTCTTTTTAGCATTCTCAAATCCTTTATCAAGGTGACCATATACTCTGTTTATGTGAGACTAGTTCACACAAGATTCCTACAAAATCTCAACTAATAGTCCTAAGCAAGTATGCAAAGTCATACATGATTTTATGAGTGGACATGTAACACGATACAGGTTGATATTTTAAGTGATATCACTGAAAGAATGTGCTCTGCACATTCAAAGTGCCTGAGAAATGTCTTAAGAGATTTTTTTTCTCTTTTATTCTACTTTATATATATATATATTTTTTTAAACAGAGTCTTACTCTGTCATCCAGGCTGGAATGTAGTGGCACAATCTCGGCTCACTGCAAGCTCTGCCTTTTGGGTTCACACCATTCGGATTCACACCATTCTCCTGCCTCAGCCTCCCGAGTAGCTGGGACTACAGGCGCCCACCACCATGCCTGGCTAATTTTTTGTATTTTTAGTAGAGATGGGGTTTCACCGTGTTAGCCAGGATGGTCTCGATCTCCTGATCTTGTGATCCACCCATCTTGGCCTCTAATTTTATGTTCTTATATAACCAAGATCTTGGTGAATGGTACAAGGGAGCAAAGTAAAAATATTAACAGACGTAAAAATCCAAATCCCTGTAGTTTATTCCATATTTGTTCAGTGCCACCAGTTTTGTTTGATTGTTTGTTTGCTTGTTTTTTAGAAGTGGGAAGTGCAGTCTTTATTGTTATTTTTTTTAATTATACTTTAAGTTCTGGGATAAATGTGCAGAGCTTGCAGGTTTGTTACATAGGTATACACGTGCCATGGTGGCTTGTTGCACCCATCAACCTGTCATCTATATTGGGTATTTCTCCTCATGCTATCCCTCCCCTAGCCCCCCATCCCCTGACAGGGCCCAGAGTGTGATGTTCTCCTCCCCGTGTCCATGTGTTCTCATTGTTCAACTCCCACTTATGAGTGAGAATCTGCAGTGTTTGGTTTTCTGTTGCTGTGTTAGTTTGCTGAAAATGATGGTTTCCAGCTTCATCCATGTCCCTGCAAAGAACATGAACTCATCCTTTTTCATGGCTGCATAGTATTCCATGGTGTATATGTGCCACATTTTCTTTATCCAGTCTATCACTGATGGACATTTGAGTTGGTTCCAAGTTTCTGCTATTGTGAATAGTGTTGCAATAAACACGTGTGGATGTGTCTTTATAGTATCATGATTTATAATCCTTTGGGCATATACCCAGTAATGGGGTTGCTGGGTCAAATGGGATTTGTGGTTCTAGATCCTTAAGGAATTGCTACAGTGTCTTCCACAATGGTTGAACTAATTTATACCCCCACCAACAGTGTGAAAGTGTTCCTATTTCTCCACATCCTCTCCAGCATCTGTTGTTTCCTGACTTTTTAATGATCACCATTCTAACTGGTGTGAGACGGTATCCCATTTGGTTTTGATTTGCATTTCTCTTATGATCAGCGATGATGAGCTTTTTTTCATGTTTGTTGGTTGCATAAATGTCTTCCTTGAGAAGTATCTGAGATTTTTTTAAATTAGAGAATGTCCTTGAATTATTTTCTATCTGCAAATTTGTAATCAAAATTTGGTATACTTTGTAAATCACAGTAAAATATTGTTGTTTTTCATTCTAATTAAAATGTACACTTTATCAACTCATTATTTGGAAATGGTAATGAAGTACTTAAATTAAAATCAAATCATTCACCTGTGGCACATGCTACCATGAAGTGTGAAGTAGACTTTTTCTAGCCTGATTGTCACTTTGCATCATACACAGCTTAGGGAAAACACAGCCCTATCTAGTGTTATGAATTTTCAAGGTCCTCTTCAAAATGTAAGTTTTTATTTTACTTTAAGATTTTGTTTATGTTCTAAACTTTCTGTGCTTATTCAAATCTGCAAACTGTGTAGAAGTATAATTTTGATTAATTTTTAAAGAGCTAGTAGTTTTATTTGAAGAAAAAAAGGACAGGAAAGGAGAATTCCAATTAGACCTGTTTGCACATAGGGTTAATTTATATTTTCTTTGCTTATTTATTTAACTATTTTATACGGTTTTTTGAAGTACAGGATGGGAGAGAACAGCATGCAGATTGTGGTCACTTTATGAAAATCAACCGGCCGGGCGCAGTGGCTCAAGCCTGTAATCCCAGCACTTTGGGAGGCCGAGACGGGCGGATCACGAGGTCAGGAGATCGAGACCATCCTGGCTAACACGGTGAAACTCTGTCTCTACTAAAAAATACAAACAAAACAAAACAAAACAAAACTAGCCGGCCGAGGTGGCAGGCGCTGTAGTCCCAGCTACTCCGGAGGCTGAGGCAGGAGAATGGCCTAAACCCGGGAGGCGGAGCTTACAGTGAGCTGAGATCCGGCCACTGCACTCCAGCCTGGGCGACAGAGCGAGACTCCGTCTCAAAAAAAAAAAAAAAAAAAAAAAAAAAAAGAAAATCAACCGTATTCAACTGAAAATCTACACACTTCTGAATGTGGAGTCTTCCCCCAAAGCCTTATGTTGGCAGCTGGAAGTGACAGTCTATTTTCTGTTATAGTGACAGCTTGAGTGGAGATGGCTTTACTTTAAGAAGCCTATTTTCCTGATTTAAAGAAAACTTGCCTTTGGCCAAAATCATCTCCAGTGGAGCTCCCTGGGGAAGGGGGGGAGGGAGGGGCTTATTAATCTCAAAGTCGCAATCCAGAGAATCCAACCTGAACTTTTGCCTCAGAAAGCCACGTGTTTCCTCGGCTGCAACTGCAGTCTGATGCTCCACTGAGGCAGAAACCCTAAGCGCTTTCCTTGCCATTGCTGATGGAAGGGGGCAGCTGGGGTTATCCCTTGAATGTTTTATAGCTGACCTACTCTCATCTTACTCTAAAGATACCCCCTGCAAATTTACAGGACATGACATAAGAGAGAGAGAAAAAAGAACACACAGAAAGAAAATCCTCAACTGTTTAAAAATGATCCACTGATTAGATGAAAATTTCATTAATTCTTCTACCAGAATCTAAAATCTAAAACCTAAAATCACTTCAAAAGTTAAAAAAAAAGAAAAATATTCAAGATTTGAAATACATGGACTTAAGAGTGCTGAGAAGAAGATGAAAGAAAGAAAGAAAGAGTGAATATGAGAAGGAAGGCTTTGAGTCATATAATATATAAACAGAGGATTGGGAAAAATAGTTGTCATTCATGGAAAGCATGGGTCAGGATCGAGAACAGGCTTTTCGCCGAGATCCACTCAGGGCCCTGAAATGTTCTGGGGCAGCCCTGCACCGTGGTGGGTTGGGTAGGGCATGAGCACCTCCACCTGGTGCAACCAGTGCCTCCTGCACAATCCTCTCCAAACAGTGCTCCCAGCAGACACAGCCTTTGCGATGCAAACCCTTGCTTGTCTGACTGAGATGTTCATTGTCAGATGCTCAATACTTTCCTGATTGACCTTCAATTAGTAGTGGCTCCAAACCCTTTAGCTTTCAGTTTCACTTTCCCTTTTACCCCATCCCCTGTGCTCTCTCCATCAAATGGTTAGTGATCTGGAAACAATTAAAGGTACTGGGAGACTGGATGTTATTAAGGGGCACTTTGCCAAGCGGACTTTTAAAAGACTATAGTTACTTTCTGACACATGGCACTAACAAATTCTGATCAAGGGGTATTCATTTTCTAAAACAGAGGATAGCCTGTCCTAAGTTTTTATCTGCTGCAATCCTCTGCTATTGTGTGGCTTATACGGACACTATCAATATTCACAATGCAGTCTGTTATTGAACATAGGTTAATTTTTTGTATTGGAGGCTGAGATCTTTGCCATTCCCTCTTCACATTTTTTTTCATGTGATTCTAATTTTCCTACCTTATGTGAAAAGAATACCCAAATAATGGTTCTAGGAGGTTTCTGGGACTGTAGTTAGCCTGCTGTCTGTTGAAGTTTTAAATACCATTTAATTTGACTCAATTTAATACATATTCTCTTTGAACATCTAACACTTAGCCTAGCAGACGCCAAGTGCCATTAGCATCAAAAGAAGTAACCTCTGCCCCTAGAGATTGACCATCCATTTAGTGAAATAAGGCATGGTCACAAAATAAACAGTAAAAGGAGGATTTGAGTGAACATTCAAATACATGAAAAAATGCTGTATTTTAATGAATGTGTGGTTGAATATGCTAAAGATGGCTCTATAAAAGCATGATACTCTGGCTTCAAGAAGAGTCATCTCACTGTATCCATGAGTGCTCAGTGATATCAGAAGTGTTATGCTTCCTTCCAGCTCCCCACTTTGAGTGTCACTGACAAATTGGATATGAAACACACAAAGGAGGGTAAGCAATATGACAAGGAGTGTGTCTCCAGGGAGGAAACCTGGCAGAAACCGAGGGCACTTGGCCTCCAAGTGACAAAACTAAGCTGAAGGAGGATAACTGCTGCCAATCATTTAAATATTTATTTTTGAGAAAGATTGTTCTCTATTGCTGCACACAGTAAAACTAAAACAAATGGGAAGAAATTACAAATCAACCAAATTTATTTCAATATATTATAGTCTTTCAAAAAACTAATAGCAAAACTATATACCATAAATTTGTTTCATATTTTAGATTAAAAACAACCAGCTACATTTTTATAGTCTGTGTTGAGTATTATTTGATTTTATAGATTTTTAAAATATATAACAGAATTTCTAAAACATAGTGTTTCATCCCTGTAGTAAATGGCAGAACTAAGAATTAAACGATGTCTTCTGGTGCTAAATCCTTAATTGAGCCATCACTGGTACTTTGGATTCATGCTAAAGGGGAGGTTTGCTCTCTGTCACTGAAGGAATTCAAGAAGACACAGCAGGCCCAGCTGTGGGGGTTCTTAATTGGGTAGGAAATTTTGCTGGAACAATATCTCAACACTCCTGCAGCTCTAAGACTTTTAAAAAAAAAATGTTAACTGTAGAATGTTCAAAGTAATTCATAAGACAATTTCTGTTAAAGTTGTTCATGGCCAATAACTTATGTAAGTTACATTCGGTGAATCCTTTCCTCGTTTGAAAGTCCGAGTTTTCCAGTACTTCTGTCTGTAAGAAGTCCAGCTGGGCTTCAAGGTGGTAGACTTATTCCTTACTTTAAGTTTCTAATAGACACTTAGTGATATTTCTGCCTTAGTCATTAGACAACATCATTCCTTTCAGAGCCTGAAGAGAACTGAAGGCTGTAATTTCTGGGATAGTAATTCTTTCTCTCTTGTATCCTGATCATTTTTCTGCAAACCCAATAATACATCAGCAGCGCTTTTGACTCTTTAGAGGCTTAACATGTGTACTTAGACTCACAATGAATCAATAACTACCAATCTCAATAAGGACTTTGTCTTACTTTTTAATTTGTCTAACATTTAGCCTACACTATTTTCTTAGAGTTGCCAGTGCCTTCTCCCGTTGGAGATTGAGATTAACCACCCAAATCCACTACACTTTACATTCCTGGTCTATTTTGGGGTGCTTATGAGATGCTCTAAGTGCATCAGAAAGCAAGGAGCAATGAACAGCTACTAAATGTTTCATGACTTTGCAGTCCAGGAAGTTGGTGGAAGCATTTCTGCATCAAAGCACAAATTCACATTTGGGGGAAGAAAAAAAGAAAGAAAGAAAGTATCGTTTGTACCCATACATGTGTAAAACAGCAATTAAACCCGATAAGTACTTCAGTTGGGATTTAGGGCCGCATCTAACAGTGCAGGATGTTTGCTGGATACCTTGATTGCAGGAGACTTTGATGAGTTTCTCATCCTACTGCTAGGTGGCTTATGATTAGATTAGTTATCTGAGTGGAAAGAGAGATAGATGAGTTTTCTAAGATATAACAGGAATGATTTAGAAGGCTTTTATATGAGGGTAACGCATACTGAAAAGTCTTAATCAATGACACAAAACTGTTACAGAAACTAGCATTGTGCCTGGAAAAAAGAGCAAAAGGATGCAAAGGGCTTTTTCATCAGTGTTTAGACTGTTTGCATTCCAAAGGCAGAACTAGGATAAGCAGAAGATAAAAAGAGAAATATTCTATTTCAACATAAATCGTTAATTATAACAGTAAAACACTGAATTAGCTCCCCCTGAGCTTGCAATCCCTGATGTACGGAGCCTAACCTGGAGGAATGCAAATCTGGAAAGTAGAGGGGGATGCTGAAAGATGGGGAAGTAGGTCAAGGCGACTGCCAAAGCCTTTTGTGCCTGAGTTGAGGATTCATATTATCTTCCTGCAAGGCCAAATTTAGTGCAGAATGCTGCTTGATGGGCACATAATTAACACGACCCAACTGCTTAAGGAAACAGCAGCCCACGTGTCCTCGAGCTCTTCTCTCAGACAGGGGAGATTTTTCAAGTAAATGGAAGGAGCTCCTGAGCTGATACATAAAGTTCACAGGCTGATCTCTGGTAACTCTTTCTCCTCTGACTTTCACTTTTATTTTAGGTTCCTTCCCAGTCTGCCATCTTTATTTAGCCCAACAGACCCTTTCTTAAGTATCTTGGTGAGCTATGCTCAGTAACACAATAAGACCTCATGTGTGGGCTCAAACCTTAACTGACATGTAAGTTAACATTTTGGACTGAGATAAATAATATATTTTCTGGAAATCACGTCCTCTCCAGCCAGGGTTAGCTCCTGGAAGGGCTACCTTCAGTATAACACTTGAAGACAACTAATTAAACATGACATTCACCAATTCAGAAAATTTCTCCTGGGCTGAGCCCCCAGTGTCTGATTTTGGTTTCCTTATTTTTGCTAGTATTCGTTTGTGTTCACATTATTGGTGTCTTTGTAGTCCCTTTTAGCTCTGTTTTGATTTCTTTCCAAGATGATTTTCCTTATATTTATTCCCTAAGGAACAAACATAGCAGTTAGGTGGAGAAGAAAAAAAAATCTACATCCTGCTTGCCTTATACCTACTCTTGCAGCAACATGCCTCTGACTTGGTGATTTTAGCTGGTGCTTCGTGTCAAATCTGGCACTATGTCTGTTGTGCTCATTCTCCTCTTCTCTAAGAGGAATGGAGGGAACAATCATCATTTATGATTTGGGTGAAAGTGCAATGTCCTTCAGCTCTATCATTTTTCTCGTCACTGTTACCAACTTGCCTTTTTCCTCTGCATCCTGGGAAATGTTTTTAAGTTTTTGCTGCACACCACTGGTTTAATTTTCAACGTTGTCAAATATATCTTCCCATTTTCAATTAGAGTTTAAACTCCATTAGTGCAACAGAGGTTTCTTTGCATTTTCCAATAGTACACCCTATTTTAAATCTTTTATTAAATATAAAAGTTGATATTTATTGAGAATCATATATACCAATCCAGACACTAAAATAAATAACAAGTATTACTTATGAGTGTTACGCTGTATCTTCCTTCTCCCACTATTGTACTTTCATCTGTGAGCCTTTTCTTTATATCACGTTCTACTTTTCTATAAAAATTCTGTTTTAAAACAGTTTTTACTTTTCTGTAGAGGCCATACTCTTATATACTATTAAGAACTTGTAAATATTTTATGTAAATATTTTTGGAGCAAAAATCATAGAATTGTAAGATTTTTCAGAGGTCTGTTGTTCCTCTTTGTCACTATGATAACATTCTTTTTCTTGTGCCACAACATTTTTCAGAAGCTTCTTTTCTGGTTGCTTATTTGCACCTGCGTGAATCTGTCTGAGTATCAGTTTCCCCATGCTGCCTGGTCCCCACTCTTAGCTCCCTGAAGAGGAGTGCTTAGATAATTTACAATATATAGAACGCTGTTTTCCTTAGGTTATTCATTTCTCTTGTTCTATTGAGACTAACCTCCAGAGTGCAAAATATAACTATCCACACTCTTCTTATGTATGTGACACCGTGTTACAATTATGGATAGGCTTAAAAAAATATGATGGGAAAGTAGGCTCCTGAAAAATCTCAAAAATCAGCACTTGGACAGTGGAATAATCCATGCCCAGTTATATATTTGGTGCAGACGCTCATCTGTAAATCAGGGGAGAGTGCAGAGAGTGCATGAGTTTCATGTGTCTCTCTTTGGGTATTTGGGACAGCAGACTTGGTAGATTTCACCAAGTCAAGAACAGAAATGTCAGTGATTATTTTTTTCTCCAGTTAGCCTTACTTCTTTCTTGGCTTTCTCCTCAGTGAATTTGCTTTTCTATTTTCTCCATCTTCATGAGTATTCTGGTTAGAATGTTGGGAAGTATATCTGAACTCTTTGCTAGGTAGCATTTTAAACCATTAGCTTTCCACCCCAATTTCTCTAGGCAATACTGACAAGCTGTAGAGGTGAGTTGAGAAAAAGGACAAATCAAAAGGTCAACAAAATATATCCCAAGATTAGAGAATAAGACATATGAGTTGAGGTATAAGGGATGAAATTTATACAGTCTACAAAAGAGAGGTCTCCAAGGTAGGGTCTCTATGACATGATCTATAAATATCATCAAGGTAACAAAATAAACAAAGCAAATTATTTACAGTCACAAAAGATAATAAGACAAGAATGATTGCCTGAATCTAAGTGAAGGAAAGTTTACAATAGGTTATAAAAAGAGTTTTAGCTGAAAGCAAAACACCAAACAATAAAACTAACACAAAAGTTAAGATCTATCACAGACTGGAGGGTAAAATATAGTTTAAAAAAACTCACAGGAATAGGCAAGAAATGCATATACATTTAAAAGACATATGATTGTCAAATATTCATTGTAAAAATTAAGGCAAAATCTTGGCATTTTCTGCTCCCTAGTTGTAGAGTCTTTGACAAGCTATTTTAAATATGTGTAATTAGAATAACATCAATTGTTTTTATAAATATTGTTCCAATCATATCTTTAAAATGATTTTCCATTGATTCTGTAACCATTTCAAGTCATAACCTTGACAAGGATATGATCTTATCATACTCTTTTCTGTCACCATCAACTTTTCAAATTAAAAGCATATATCTCAGTACGAAACCCCTGGACTCCACTCATTTCATTATTTCTTGCTATCTGATTTCCCCTCTTACTTTTCTGCTAGGATTTCTGTTTTCACTAATGAGCTCTTGCTTTTCAAATGGAATGACATACTGTCACTGCTATTTTTACACGACCAATCTGAAGCACTTGATGGTATTGACCAACACTTGTTTCTTCAAGGCTCTTTTTGTTTGCATTCTATTCTCCTCACGGCTTTCCTAAATCTCTGTATGTTTCTTCTTTATCCTTTCAATAATATGGATGTAAGCCTTAAAGGATCATTGCATAGATACAAATGAAAAAAAAGATGCAAGGTTGGGTGCAGTGGCTCATGCATAATCTCAGCACTTTGAGATGCCAATGCAAGAGAATCATTTGAGCCAGGAGTTCTAAACCAGCCTGGGCAACATAGAAAAACCCCAGCTCTACAACAATTTTTTTTTTTTTTTAATTAGCTGGGTGTGGTGGAGCATGCCTGTAGACCCAGCTACTCAGGAAGCTGAGGCATGAGAGTCACTTGAGTTCAGGAGTTTGAGACTACAGTGAGCCATGATCATGCACTGTACTTCAGCCTGGGTAACACAATGAGACCCTGTCTCAAAAAAAAAAAAAAAAAAAAAAAAAAAAAAAAAAAAAAAAAAAAAGCACAAAAAATTTCTTAGCAAAGCACCTTGAAGAGAGAACACAGAAAATATTACCTTGGTCAATTTTAGTTAATCTCTCCATTCATAAAGGCATGTTTAGATCTCTCCTCTTTCTAGAGCAAGCACTCCATAGATAATCTCATCTCTTTTTGTGTTTTCATTTACCACGAATAAACTGAAGATCTCTTATCCATAAGTCTCAACCTCTCTTCTGAACTGCAAATCCATGGTTTGAAACTGCTTTCTTTATACATTTAATGAGATATTCCAAAAGCATATCAATTTTATTTATTTTTATTTATTTATTTATCTTTCTTTCTTTCTTTTTTTTTTTTTTTTTTTTTTTTTTTGAGATGGGCTTGCTGGGTCACTTAGCCTGAAGTGCAGTGGCATGATTTCAGCTCACTGCAATCTCTGCCTCCTGGGTTCAAGTGATTCTCATACCTTAGCCTCCAGAGTAGCTGGAATTACAGGCGTGCATCACACACCTGGCTACTGGCTACTTTGTTCACTTTTAGTAAAGACAGGATTTTGTCATGTTGGCCAGGCTGGTCTGGAACTCCTCACCTCAAATGATCTGCCTGCCTCCGCCTCCGAAAGTGCTGGGATTCAGGCATGAGCCACCATGCCCAGCCATGCACATCAATCTTAATACAAACAAAATTGGATTGTTGGACATCTCCCTGTCTACTTCAGCCAATTCTGTACCTTGAGATACCTTGGAAGTGATACTATTACCTGTCTATGGTAACCAGTAATCTAAACAGAAAACCTCAGCTGTCTTTGATTCCTGTTCCTTTCTTAGTCCGTGTGTCCCAGGCATTACCACCACCTGCCAATTTTTCTCCAGTCATGTGACATGGGTCACATTTACCTTCACAGTTCCTCAGCCATGGACCTAATTAACCTAGTTCAGATTATGATCTTTTTTCTGCACAGAACCAAAAGAACCACCCAGACATTCTATTGCTGCCTAGCTTCTCCTCATTGTAATCCCCTCTTCACATTACCTCTAGAGAGAGCTTTGTAAGTTTTGTAAAACACCAACCTATTCATATTACATTTCTGCTTAAAAGCCATCTTTGGCTTCACATCACCTGGTGTGTAATTCCAAAATTCTCAGAATCGAAAACAAAAACAAACAAAAAACTATCATAGTTTACTTCTAAGCTGTCTTTCGAGATTTCTCTTCTGCCACCCTTCTGTACTTAGCACCTACTAGACATAATAATGTTGAGCATTACCTGTCCTTTCCTCCATGCTTCTGGAAAAGATTGTGCGTTTCCCACACTGACTTGTCCCAGACTCAACACAGTTTCCAAATTTCATGGGACAGGAATAACCAAGACCCCCAGCTCCATTTCTCTCTTACTTGAAAGGTACTTGACAAATGAGTGAACTTTCTCTCTCTTTCTTTTCTCTTTCTCTCTCTTTCTTTCCTCTCTCCTTCCTTCCTTCCTTCCTTCCTTCCTTTTTTCTTTTTTTTAAATGGAGTTTTGTGCTTTTTGCCCAGGCTGAAGTGCAAGATGGGCTCACTGAAAACTCCTCCTCCCAGGGTCAAGGACTTCTTATGCCTCAGCCTTCTGAGTTACTGGGATTAGACTACACCCAGCTAATTTTGTGTTTTTAGTCTAGAGAGTGCTTCATGTGAACTTTCTAATATCTAATTGTTTGCTGTGGATGGTGTTCCCAGACACTGAGTTTACATCATCTCATTTGAATTTCACAAAAACTCCCTATGTTAGGTTTCTGTTTTGAAGGTAAAGACAATAAAGCTCTGAGAGATGAAAATATTTGTTCATTATAATACTGTTAGTAAATTGGTAAGAGAGGTCAGTCCATAATGAGGCTTCCTTTAATCTAAAATCTGAGGTTTTTCACTATCATAGGAGATCACACTGGGCAATTTTATAATGTAGTGAATTTCTTATACTCAGTATTCAAAGCATAGATCAATAATTATTGATTATGGGGTATTTTCTCAGATGAAAGGCTATACTAAATGTATCTAAGACATCCTCTAATTTTAATTTCTTATCTCTCAGTAGAAATTAAAGCAGTCTCACAAATAACATTGGTAAAAATGTAATATTGTCTTAACTTTTAAACTAGAAAACAATTATTTTAATGTTAATAGCAGGGCTCTGTGGTAGTATTTGCAGTGGAATATAAAATTATTCAAACACAATATTAAAAACTTGGTTACATATTTAGCCATTTTGTGCACTGAGGTAGCTATAGTAACTCCTTATCCAGACTTTGAACACAATAATACATTCTAATATTTAACAACTCAAATTGATAACTGATGGCATTTACTACAAGATGAAACTATAACAAACAGATTATATCAAAATTATGCTGAATAAAATTAAACATATCTTGGACATTATATTGCAGAATCTTACATGACCTCAGTCATTAATGCAGACATTAATTATAATTGTCATAAACAGAGGAAAGTAAAAAATGATTGAAATCTCTGAGCAATAAAATGCAGATGGAAATTTGCAGGATATTTCTCTGAAATTTACCACTATAAAGTAATTTTGTTTTTATAGGGTTTAAATATTCACATCTTTAGCTTGTCTATGTTTCACTGTAGCCTTAGCCTAATATTATTTCATTTACATTGTAAAAGTCAACTTTGACTGACTGAAGATGAAAAAATTATAATCAGTAGTATCCATATCAGATATTACTATGAAGTATATTGATAAAAAAAGTCTGAACAATTTTTTATTTATCATTTACATCAGGGCCTGGACCTAAGACCATAAAAAATATACAGTAAAATGGAACAGGGGCTCCTTTCAAATAGGTTGTAATTTAGAAAATGACGGAATGCTAAGTGTCAAACTAATGACTAAACAATAATAAATATTATAGAAATTTAGCTGAGTTCCAACTCACTGCTATTTGAGAAAGTCAAAAAGGTTTAATGGATAAAAAGTAAACTCGAGCCAGACCTTGATTTTTCTCTAATCAGAAACCTGTGTTATTCGCTGTTCTACTTCACAGTTGGTTTTGTGCTTTGCTTAAAGAAAAGAGGTAAAAAACAAACATACAAACAACAAAATCCAAGCTCTATATGCTATAATTTAACTCTCTGTGATTCATCTATAATCCAGTTTTGGAATATGTTCCTATGTTCTTTTGCATCAGTTATGTTTTCAACTTATAATTTACCAAATACATTTTATTTTCTAAACTTTGAACACTCTTGCTTTTGTAATCTCCTACTTCGGATATTTACTTTAAGTCCTAGCCCAAGGCAGTCCTCTTTGTTGACACCTCACTTTGTCTTCCTACTTGGAGTCAGTCTCCCCTTCTGCCACCAACCTGCCATACTCTGCCCATTTATCTATTCAATGACTTGCCATATACTGGCTTATTCCAAGGCCTAGTGGACAGCTGCCTTTTTTCCCACACCAGGCTATAATAATTTTGAACTCATGAACTATATTGTGTTTTCCTTTGTTTTTCTGAAAGGCTGAACACAGTTGTGGAATGAATGAATTTGACAGTGAGCAAATTAATCTACGTTTAATAAATGAATACATGTTGAATAAATATACGCAAGTCACTTAGATTACATGTAAGTTCCTTTTTTCTAAAGTAAGCCTTCGGGGTAAAAGTTCCGCAAACCGAAGTATTCACACTGACTTTGAGTTTTACTGAATGTGAGTAGGTCAGTGTGTGGCAAAGAAGTCTGTGCTCTGCTCTTTATTTACAAAATCAGCTCTTTCTTCTTCATGCTTTGGCTTTGATATTTCCAGTTTGTACAATAGTCTTACACTTCATGGTGAGAATATGCATGCCAAACATTCATTTATTCAGAGATTATCAACTAAGTTGATTTGTCTTTTTATTAGAGTATTCATAGTAAATTACACACTTTGAAAGGTTAATTTAATTAACAGCAGCAATATATGGTCACTCAGTTGGTACAATAAATTCCTTCATTTAACAAAAATGTGTTAGTCATCTAGCATATGCCAGGCACAGTGCTATTGAATAAAATTTATGACAGCCCATTGATCTGGACTGAGGCCCTACACTTGGCCCCAGCAGTCCAATGCAAAATGGAGTCACTTATGCTAAACTTTCACGTTACCATACCAAAACCTAAGCTAAACAGCTTTGTAAGATCTGACCTTCCAAGAAACCAGGAGAAAGTTGATAATCAAATCTTCAAGCTGCCAATTTAAAAACAAAACAAACAAAAAAAACAAAGCAGGAGATTCACATCAACCAATCAAAAGGGGTTCAGTTAACCTGACCCAGGATGGTAAGAAAATCCCCTCTGCTTTATCTGGTAATAGTAACCTGAAGAACTTGATATTATTTAATGTGCTTTTGCTCTACTCTGTTTTCTTGTGTTTGGTCAACCTGCTTTACAGAAAGTGACTAGACTGCCATGCCCACTGGACCTTTTGTCTATTTTGTGGACTGGATGACGCCTGGTTCATGAATTACAAATAAAAGCTAATTAGGTCTTTAAAACTCATTTTGTTGAACTTGTGTTTGTTGACACTGAAACATCCTAGAGAGTTAATGTTGAATGCAGACGAGGTCTTAACATCTTAGTAAGGTGGACTGCAATGTAAATAAGTCATTGTAAAACATACAATAAATTAGAATGAAAAGAAAGGTGGCTTTGCATACAATGGCATGAAAAATTACCTACCAATAACCAGAAAGGTGAGAAAATAACTCTCAAAACTCCAAACTTCTCCCCTATATTCCTATCAGAGTGACTGGATGCCTTGGCAGTTTTTAAGGGAGTTTAGAACTGTATCAATATAAATAAAAGCAAATACATTGCTTTTGAGGGAATTGCTTGTTAAATTAGCTTCCCCTTTTGTCCTCTGAGAAAGACTGGAATGGTGAGCAGCAGTAGCACACAGAGGCAAGGTGGAGCGGGCTTGGGCCTGCTTAGGGAGTTGAGTGGCTCTGAATGAACACTGAACATCTGCATCTTAATTTAATGGAGACCAGCACTCAAAGGAAATGATACGCCATCCAAAAAGAATGGCAACTTCCAGGGAAGGGTAGAGGAACTGAATGCAAACTCTGATCATTTAATAATGTTTTCAAGTGCAAAATCATCTGTTAGGAAATGATTTGGGTTACTTAAGGACTCTATTCAATCATCATTTATACAACTAGGAGATATACCACCACACACAAACACAC
The DNA here is from genome assembly GCF_024542745.1 of Macaca thibetana thibetana. Classification (NCBI taxonomy): domain Eukaryota; kingdom Metazoa; phylum Chordata; class Mammalia; order Primates; family Cercopithecidae; genus Macaca; species Macaca thibetana. The sequence continues at coordinate 37,575,281 of NC_065595.1, forward strand.
ACACAAACACACAAAAACACACAACACAGACTTTTGGGTGTACTAGTCAAGGCAAGGGAGGAGAAATGCAAACTCACAAAAGTCACTGAATAAAACTGAAAAACATTAGCACCAGAATGCTTCAAAATTCTGCATTATCAATCAGAAGTTTTTCTGGCCCTTAGTACTTCAGGAGAAGGATCTAGGGCGGAGTGCCTTTGAATTTCAAAGAAGAGATAAAGAAAGGGGGCTTTATATCTAGGAAAGTTTCCCTGTACTTCATGTTTTTTTTTCCATGTAAATATGAGAAAAAGAAAAAACCTACTACTTTTTATAGGAGGAATACGGGCAGATACATTAACAATTGCGAAGTAAGCCAATTCACTACCTATATGTCCTTTTCACATCTCACAGTGTCTATTATTTGGAAAGGCACTCACCTACTTATCATGAAGGGACATTTCCATGCATTCTTTTCCCTTAATCAACATTAAAATATATGGTAAGTAAAGAACAGAACCAAGGACACAGCCGGCATGACAATTTCTGTGCTTTCTCACCAAATCAGAATGGCTGATGTGGAAAACAGAGTAACAGATGGTGGAATAGCTAGAGAGGCACATGATTTGCTCAAGGTCACAAGAATTTCAGCAACACAACTAGAAACAAACGAACAAAAAATCCCAGACCTTGAAGCTAAATGCTATTGTTTACATATACCACTTCATTGAGGAATAAAGTTTCAATTAAATAATTGCAGGATAATTATAGTCCCAGTTCTTTATGAAACTCAATCACGGAAATCATAGTTTTGTTGGAAGAAAGGTGGGTAGCGTCCTTTGACTGACTCTATTGTAGGGAGGGCGAGGGCTGCATTGGAACAGGAGACTGGAACAAAGGCTTTGTGTCTCCATGTGCCATCCTGAGTTACTGGGTTGCATTTTTTAGGCATTTGATATATGAATATGTTTACAACAGGGTTTGTCAAGTTGACACTTTATGTGGATTTCTCTGATGTCAATGTATAGGATGAACTGAGGGCCGTGAAAAGGAACAAAGGGCAGAGAACTTGGATTCAGGGAGAAAAAGTTAAAGAGCTGCTTCAGTTAAGGAGGTCAAATACTAGAAGAGGTAAATCTAAAGCGAGGACCTGGAGGGTGGTAATGCTCCCTACAAAGGTAGAGAACACTGTTGACTTTGTTTAGTGAGGATGAGGGTGCTGTACCACTGGACATACTGAGGTTAAGGTATAATCAGGGTTTGATGGAGACAACCAAGAAACAGTTAGAATAAATTCTGCAGCTCAAAGAAAAAATTGGGTCCAGAATTACAAATTTGGCAGTTACCTATAGAAAGATGATAAATAAGACCTATGACATTGAGTGAATTCACAATCAAAGAGTAAAAAATATAGAAAAAGTGGGAATAAAATAATTGGACAAAGTTTCATTTAAAACCTGATGGATGATCGGTAAAAGAAAGAGTTTACAAATTGGACTCATTAAAAGTTGAAAATTGCTGATCTTTGAAAGATACTGTTAAGAAAAACCACATGCTAGAGGAAAATATTTGCAGAATATTTATATGATAAAGGACTTATATCCAGAATATATAAAGAATTCTCAAAATGCAATAAGGAAATAAACACCTTGGTATAAAAATAAGCAAAAGACTTGAACAGATACTTTGGCAAAGAAGATATACAGATGGCCAATAAACACATGAAAAGATAATCTTCTCTTCTTGGGCGAGTGTTTATAAACAGTAGACTAACAGCAGCACAGATTCAAAATAATAACATAATCTTCATATCATATACCTGTGTGGTACTTATCACCTGTCAGACACAGTTTTAAACACTATATAAATATTAACTGACGTAATGAGTTAATAAAGTAGAGTTTTAATTAACTATTCAGTGATAAAGAAATTGAGACACAGAGAGGTGAAGGAATTTTCCCAAGGTCATATAGCTGGTAAGTGGCTAAGCCCAGATTTGAACACAGGCAATCTGGCTCAAGAGCCTGTGCTCTTGGCTATAACAATCTGAAGCCTTTCCACAAACCAGCAAGTATATATCGAGTGCCTACTCAGTGCACACACTATAGAATCACAAGAAATAGATTAAATACAGTTCCTTTCCTAGGGGAGCGTAAAATCTAGATAGAAAGACAAGCCTATGCACACCAAACACTTGTCTGCATCTAGTAAGGATTCAAGCTTTAGAAAATAGACAATAAACATGTTGGACATCATCATGTTGATTGAAAGACAGGATCTTATTATGATAATTAGGAATTATTGAAAACATTCTAAACCCTCTGTAGTTTAGAAGTTCTTTAGAGAAAAACAAAGACCGCAAAAGCTTTGTAAGAATTCAAACAGGGAATAATAATTTAGACATTTAAAAAATTCTTCTACAATCTTTTATGCTAGTATAGTTGTCAGTAAAAATATTTATCAATTATCTCTTTCATGCTTGATAAAGTCCTTGTGATTTAGGTTGTTTCTAATAACTTAATGTAATGTAAACAAGCATGAGCCTTGTCCAAACATGACAATGATCTAATTCAATTACCTCCCTATGTTAAACCTGCAACTGTCTAGTGAGCTGAACAATTCCTGTTAGCCGGCTTTATTTCAATATCACTGAAGATCCATCCTGATGAGCCCTGAGTTACTGTTCTGTTTTGTTTTTGTTTTGCTTTTCCATTTTCCCATAATGAAAACTGCAATAGAAGAGTGATAAAATGCAAGACTATAAGCAGAAGAAATCCTTAAAAGAAAATAGTATCTTTGAATTTGTACCTACAGAAGTCATCCTGTGAGACATAGCAACTCCTGTGAGGTCTCAGATTCACTCCATTCTAGCAGCCCAGTCTGAAAAGGGGTCGAATGTGTGTGTGCCACTAACAGCTGTGACTGTGCAGGAGGTAGGCAGGAAAGAGAAAGGAGAGAGACAGCGAGGAAGGGAAATGCAGAAAGAATCAGATGAGGGAGGAAATAAGAATTAGAGAGAGAGAGAGAGAGAGAGAGAGAGAGAGAGAGAGAGATTGTAGGAGACGTGAAAGAGTGAAGGATCGGAAGGAAGGGTGGGGGATGCAAAAGCCAGATTTTTATTGGAAGCAATTGAAGTGGTTGCTATGAGACCCGCTCGAGCGGAGGACCAGCAGCCAGCCCGACGCTGATGGTTCTTACCTCGTACTAAAACCTTTGCTTTGACACAGTTTTAGAGTTGCTTAATATTCGAGCAAGCACCTGACACGGGTGACTTTCTCCTTCTTTTTTTCCTCCAGTCCCTCGGGTAAGATGGAGGTAGAAAATGAAGCCAGCTGCTCCCCGGGCAGCGCATCAGGCGGGTCCAGAGAGTACAAGGTGGTAATGCTGGGAGCAGGGGGAGTTGGTAAAAGCGGTAAGTTTTCACACCAAATGCTGGGGAAGGAGGGGCCTCTATAGAGACAACTCTATAGAGTGAAACAAGAATGATATTGCTGATGCTGTTAGAGGTGAACTGTGGCAGTTGAGCATCTGGCAGGATGCTCCAAAGTGTCAGGACTGTTAAACCTATGCTGATGAGTCAGGAGAATGCAGATAGCCAGTGATGATCCACAGAACTTTAAGAGGATAATTGTTTTCTTTGATTTCATGCTGGGTGATATTTGCTTTTAGTGTATAGGTCTTTTTTAATAATAAAAATATGTATGAAATTGTCATGGCATGAGAAAAATGTGCTCCTATTCTCAAAAATCTTCAAATAAAGAAAGAAGTGCTATGAAAATGCAATTAAACAGTTACAAACACAGACATATACTCAGGATGATCAGTGTTGATTGTTGTGTTTGTTTCTTTCATTAGGAGGTTCTTTTTCCTCATCTATAGTCTGACATAGTGTGTGTGGGCTTTGAATATCAGAAAGAAAGTTGGTTTTTGGAAGTGGCAGTGATTTATGGAATGATATCCATTGTGAGTCCTGTGCAGGGTGAGCAAACTAAACTTCATGGTCAATTAAAGGAGAAAGATGAGGTGATAATAGAGATGAAGAATAATAAATTTGTTTTGGTACATAAAGAAGTGTCAGTTGTTGGGATTCTCGAGGAGCCTAAAAGGCCAAATATAAAAAAAATTAAAAAATAGATACATAGTAGTTTTTCAGGCTGATCAAATGTTAGATAGCTCGGAGCTATGGCTGTGACTAGAAAATAAATAAATACGGCTTTTTATATAAATATGAAATATCTCCACTGGGAATATATCTTTGGGAATGCTAAAAGACAGAAGAAATATTATAGTTAGTATGGACAATTCAATAGTTTTAGTGTTGACAAAAAAATTAAAAGTTGAAGACAACATTTTTGGCAGAAGAAACCAAAAAGCTGACAACTTTGGTGGATGGGTCCACAAGGGATAAGAAAACTGAACAGTGAAGGAAGAGGAAGGAGATTATGACTTTAGTGGACAGCAAAGTTAAAGATAGCAAGAAACATAAAATTCAGCACCCCTACCTCTTCTCCCCTACAAAAGAGAATTCTCATAAAAGATAAAAGAACTAGGTACATCTGAATGTGGTCAGTAGCAAAATTCAAATCAGAGTGAAAAAAATTATTCATCTCTCCTGGGGAGGCAAAACTGTGAAAGAAAAGCTTTGCAATTGTGTATAAATGAGGAATTTTTACACAGCTTTCTCCTCTAACTGTAATGATTTGAGAAGGAAGGAATCAAAATAGAGGAGGATTTAAGGAAAGAGGAAGGGATGGAAGAAGGATACAGACAACATGATCTATATAAAATGAAGTTATACTTTTTAAGAATCCAGTCGGATACAGTGAGGAAGAAAGAAATAAGCAATGTGAGAATAAAATACTGAAGAAGAGAGAAAAACAGATCAAAAAAAAAAAAAAAAAAAACCAGCAAAAGGTCAATTCACATTAAATGCCACCAGAAGCTTTTGAGGTCAGGGAGATGCTGAAATAGTCGCAATAATGTGCCTCCGTATTGCTTCTGTCTGCTGGTTAGGTATTTGCTTTTTCACCAGGAGCTTGGGGGATGTGGGGACAGAGTGACTGGTTTTTAGCCTACTTCATTTTATTCCATGGTAATGAAACTTGGAGAAAGAGTTTTTGGACAGGAACATCCTTCAGCAACGTACTTTTCTTGTGATATTGCTGATATTATAGTGGTGATGTTTTGTCTTCTATTTTGATCTCTCCCAAGTATTATTTGTGCTGACTGATCATTGTTACTGTTCCAATGACTATGGATTTTCAATGTGACACATGGCCTACAGAGTGGCCTGTCTTGCTCTCATCTTTGCTTTGTACAATAGAATTCAATTCATAATTAAGTACTTGAACAAAACTTTTCCAGTGAAATGAAAAGACAGGAATGACAGGCTCATTCTCAGAGAAAGTTAAGGATAAAGGGTGTAAACAGTTCCGTTGTATTGATTACATATAAATGGCAACCTTGGCTACTACACCAGAGAATATTTCTCATACTACAGTTTCACACCTGAAAAATGCTGTCCTTATGACTAAATGTTTGAAATCACAGTGATAAAATCATCCGGTCCTTGGACTTTTCCTCTGTGACTTATCTGATGTTATTACATCAGAATATAAACACTCAAGCACTGATTCTCAATATTAACCTTCTATTGAAGGTTAAAATATTTGCTTTCAAATGAACTAAAAATATACATTGTTTATTTTATTTCATTTAAGCCTAGGCTGGGGTGCAGTTGCATGATCATGTCTTTAAAATATGTTTTAAAAGCTACTTTTCATATTGAAGACTTAGATCAACAGAGGTATATGAAGGGATTGTATAACCCCATTACCATGGGTTGTGTGAAGAGATTTGCAGAAGAGATCTGCTCTTCTGAAGAAACTAAAGAAGGTACATCAAGCTGCTTTCTGTTTCCAATTCTGAGAGTCAAGTCCAAGTCAGCCTTAAACATGGATTAAAAACTCAATTTACGGTGACTATAATTTTTAAAATCTTGGAGATTTTCTATGTGTATTAATATTTATTCTTTTTTCTTTTTGTAGAGATGGGTTCTCACTCTGTTGCCCAGGCTGGTCTCAAACTTCTGGCCTCAAGCAATGCTGCTACTTCAGCCCCCCAGAGTGCTGGGGTTATAGGCATGAGCCATTGTGCCTGGCCTGAGAAATGTTTTTATCCAGGTTTTACCAAAATATTTTTTGAATATAAACTTTTAAAGAATTTGCAACTTTACTGAAATAGGAATTGCCACAAGATTGAAAATATGTCAGGTAATGAATGTACTTTATGTGAGGAATTTTAAACCACAAGTAATCAATAAAGTTTACTGAGCACGTATTATGCACAGTCCTATGCTAGTTACTATAGAGAGGAAAAATGAAAGACATAGACATTTATGAAGCCCCCATTGCATGGCAGGCATGGGTTACATGTATTTCATGCTTATACTCAGTCCTAACCACAGTCAGAGTCGGTATTTCTATTTCACAGATGAGAAAAACAGAAGTCAGAAAAATGACTTGTGCCTGGTCATGGGGATAATAATTTAGAGTTCGGCGATGTTTTATCTAACTCTACTACGTTATGTTTAATGCTCTGAGAAGAACACAGAGTTGCATCACTCACTATTAAGAAGAAAACAGATCCATTGGTAATGCATTTCCTAGGTCTCGAATGTTATATTTAGAAGAGATCTTAACCGTGTAGGCTATCACTTTGATTTATACATCTATGCCTCTTTAATCTTTAACCTAATTGGACACTATGCATAACACTTCTGTATAAATATATAATTTATATTTATATTTTTATAATTAAAATTATATGTAATATTGTCAAAGAGTGTTACTAACTGCAGAGAAAACAGGGATACACAAGAATTATATGGACCATGGCCAAACTGAGGCACTGAGAGTCGAAGAGACCTGCAAAGGTCATTTATACAGCAGTGGCAGAGTCAGATCCAGAATCCAGTCCTTCTGACACCACTGAAGCTGCTTTTCCATCACTCCCCAATTTTCACACAGAGTGAGCTGAATCAAAACTGCACTATACAAAGTAACAGATACGTATACAAAGTAGCAGACGTTTAGGAGGAACAAATATAGAGATCTAATGTATAGGATGAGGACTATAGGTAATAATATTTTATTTGGAATTTATGCTAATTAGTAGATTTTATTTTTTTATTTTTGTTTGTACATGGTAGGTGTATATATTTATATATATATATTTATGGAGTACATGAGATATTTGGATACAGGCATACAGTGTGTAATAATCACATCAGGGTATGGGGTATCCATCACTTCAAGCGTTCATCATTTCTTTGTGTTATAAATCTTTCATTATGCTTTTTTTTGTTACTTTAAAATGCACAATAATTTATTGGTGACAATAATAACCCTGTTGTGCTATCAAATGTTATATCTTATTCATTCCATCTAACCACAATTTTGTACCCATTAACCATCTCCACTCCCTCCTCCTACTACCCTTTCCAGCCTCTGGTAGCCATCGTTCTATTACCTCCATGAACTAAATTGTTTTAATTTTTAACTTCCACAAATGAATGAGAACATGCAAAGTTTGTCCTTCTGTGTCTGGCTTATTTCACTTAACATAATGATCTCCATTTCCATGCATGCCGTTGCAAATGACTGGCTCTCATTATTTTTCATAGCTGAATAGTATTCCATTGTGTATATGTACCATGTTTCTTTTATTCATTCTTCTGTTGATGGACACTTAGGTTGCTTCCAAATCTTGATTATTGTTAATAGTGCTGCATAAATTAGTAGATTTTAGCTGCTCTTACTACCACCCCCTATAAAATGTAGCTGTGTGAAATGATGGATATGCTAATTTGTTTTCCTAGAGTAAATACTTTACTGTCTATACTTATCTCACAACATCATATTGTATACTTTAAATATACACAATAAAGTTTATTTAAAAAATAATGAAGTTAAGATTCATGATAAGAAAACTACTTAAGAAACAACACACATATAAATATACACACATTCAGTGAAATAACAATAAATGACAGTAAAATAGAAACTTATATGTACGGTGATTACAACTAAAAACAAAAGAAAACAGCAAAAAAAGACCAATTATCCAATAAAGTTCAGTATGTTCTTTTATCCTTCTCATTTTGTTCCACTGCCCATCCACTCACCTACCCTCAAAAAAGTAAAAAAAATAAAAATTATCTCATGGTTACAGTTTTAAAGTTTTATGGAGTCTAAACAATCCTTACGAGTTTTAAATATTGACCTTTGTCACTGTGGTTTGAAACAGCAAGACTGTTCCTCAGTGTCAGAGCATGATGAAATATTGCCTTCATTGGCTTCATATCTGGTTCTCCAAGTTCAGAATCAAATTATTCAATAGATTTTATTCAATAATAATAATATCTTATTTTCCAGGTATTTTGGAAAATGCCTGCATTTGGGATTTATGCTAAGTTAGTAGATATGTATTTTATTGCTTTTTTTATTTTTATGATTTCCTAGTAGGTATATGTATATGTATTTATGGAGTACAGGAGATATGTGTATACAGGCATACACTTACGATAATAATCACGTTTTCAGATTTAAAGAATTTAAGATTCATAATGATCATATTTTGCAAAATAAGATATTATTGCATAAAATTGGGGTAAAAATAACATTTTACCTATTCTGTAGTATGATCTTATTTGATCATAAAATAAGAAAGCAAGTAGGAGAGGTATCTGAGCACAGAAATATCAAAAGATTTTGTCTAAGAGTAACGGAAGTGGGAAAGTCAGAAAGTAAGGACTGGACATGAACTCAGGCTTTCTAAATCTAAGCTGTTCTTCTATCAAGTTGTGTGGGAAAATTAGAGAAAGGTTCCCAATGTCAGATGAGAACTGAATGTCCTTCTCTGGTCCCTAGGACACATCTTGGAATTATTTGGTGAAATGTTGTCTTAACATACATCTTCAAGTGTGAAATATGTACGAAAACATTATGCAAGTCATTGAGAAGGGAGGGGGTGTTATTCATAACTGTGATTTCAGGTGATTCCTGACCTCTGGGGGTGCACCATCTCATGGTGGAAACTTTGCTGTAACGTGTAATACAAAACAATAAGTTTATATTAGGCTTCTAATGTAAGAGCTTTGGAAACTCAGGATAAGGGATGGCTATAAGAGATGTGAAAGTTGAGAAGATATGACAGCATAGATGATATTTAAATTGTGTCTTAAAGGATGAGGAGAATTTTTTTGATGCAGAAGAGGAAAAGTATAGGGAGATACGAGGAAGAGAATTGAACATAAACAGTGTATACAGGGGCACAAAGGGATGTGAAGGCTTACAATTTTTAATGGCAGGATCTTGATAATGTAGTGTCCTTAAGGGGTAGTTGAAAAAATATCTTTTGAGATTTGCTCAATAGATGCCTTAGTTAACTGTGAAAAAGTTGACCAAAACAAATAAACTGAAAACACCAAAAGGATTACGGAACTCAGAATTTATTAAAATGTTTCTATTGTGAATTCTTTGTGAAGAAAAAACTCGTTTGTAAAATAAACAAACATATTCTCTCCCACGGCCATTTGCAATTTGTTGCCTCTGTAAATTCAGTTTCATGTACCAGGATTTTATTTTGTTTTATTTTATTTTATTTATTTATTTATTTTTTGGAGGCCAAGTCTGGCTCTGTGGCCCAGGCTGGAGTGCAGTGGCTGGATCTCGGCTCACTGCAAGCTCCGCCTCCCGGGTTCACGCCATTCTCCTGCCTCAGCCTCCTGAGTAGCTGGGACTACAGGCGCCCGCCACGGTGCCCGGCTAAGTTTTTGTATTTTTTAGTAGAGACGGGGTTTCACCGTGTTAGCCAGGATAGTCTCGATCTCCTGACCTCGTGATCCGCCTGCCTCGGCCTCCCAAAGTGCTGGGGTTACAGGCGTGAGCCATGTACCAGGATTTTATAAAGAGAAAGCAGTAACAATATTTCTGAGGTAAGCAGAAAGCAACACACAACCAATTCCTTCCACCTCAGTGAATTAGGAAAGCAGGTAGGAAGTTGAGCCTTTATCTGATAAATTAAATCAAGGCAATCAACCAAGTGCATAATTCATGTCCCAGAGCCTCTGTGTTGTACTTCATTAACAGAACTTTGAATCTGACAAAGCTGAACAATTGTCACATCATGGCCATGCGTTATCCTAACCCTGTGCACTGCAAGGCAAAAGAAAAAAAATAAACAAGGGCAAAGTAAAAAGATTTTAAGATTCCAGTGCCTTCTGTTCTCACCCTTAATTGTTACCACCTCAGTTATACTGCAGACCATCACTCACTGCAATACTGTCAGGAAGCACTGGACAAGAGGTCTAAATAAGGCTCAGCAAAAGAGTAAATTGGTATCTACTCACTCAAGTGATGATTGAAAACAGAATTCAAGCGATAAAAGGCTGTGATTGACAACATCTCCAAGATTATATGTGCTCTGTAGATTTTAAATTGAAGAAAGAGAGTTACTACAGCTCTATATGAGTACTATATGATATGTCTGCCCCATCTATGACTGGAGATAAACGAGCATGTAATGGTCCCTCAATGAGCCCACATGTTGCTAGGCTCCTTACGTTCACGCATTTACTTTGGTGTTCTGATGGCTGATGGTCTGTCACATTCCCCTGCCTTCCTATACCCCTTGCCCTGCCTTCATCTTGTGAGGAAAGCATTACTGTCTGCATTTTATAAATGAGAAAACTGAGGTACACACACACACACACACACACACACACACACACACGTAATATGGCCCGAGGCACATAGATATTAAATGATGAACCTAATGTGCCTACATATGGATGTCTAAGTTCGATGTTTACATTATTTTTATTTTCTCACCTGAAAGTTTTTATTTTTTGAAGACGTGATGCTGTGAACCTGAGTTCTAACTTCAGCTGCATTTTCATACATGTATTTTAAACACCACACAAAATCATCCATATGAAAATATTTTAGTATTTTTAATTTTCTACACAAACAATGGAGAGTGCTACCCTTATTAGATGGGGTAGTGGGTGGCATGAGGAGCTCTGACTAAACATTTTAGCGTGGAGATACCAAAGACTGGTTTATTCTTGTCTATTCAGAGACCCCTGGGGGCCTCAACCACATAGAGAGAAGGTGACAATTCCTTTCAACTTGAGAAAACCAAGCAACCCAGTAATTATAGAAATTTATTGAAACCTGGGATCATGCTAACAAAGAAAGTAAACAGGGTGCTGAATAAACCACACAGATTTTTGAAATTAGGTGCTGATTTACTTAGGGAAGCATATTTTCTTTAAACATATACATTTGGGAATAATTAATAGAAATTGACAAAAAAGTGTTTGTGTGTGTGTGTGTGTGTGTGTGCGCTCGCACAACCATGCATGCACGCACATGCACCTAGACCTGTGAAAAGCCCACAGATATGACCAAGAGTTAGACACAGCCTCTGCTCTGTCCACCAGGGTAACAAACAAGATGTATAAACTGACTTGTGAGTCAATGATAGAGATGTATGGGAGGTATTTTGGAAGCAATGAGAACTATGGCTTAGGAAGTTAGAATGACCTACCATACAATGTTCAGCTGTTCATCTGTAGCATTGGGACTAGAGTCTCCTTTCTGGAGCATGAATTTTTCCAATAGGCCATGTCGCCTCCCATAAACCAGCATAAAATCTCACTGGAGATCAAGCTGCTGTCTATGACTGATTATTTCTGTGTGTATGTGTGTTTGCAGTGTGGTGGGATTGCAACTGTACACACTGACAGACGGTGGTCCTCTGTACTGCTCACACACCTGCAAGGTGCACTCTTATCAATGACTCTGGCTGTTTGCAAAGCCCATCAATGATATCAACTCAATCACTTGGGCTTTGCTCATAAATACCAGTTTTCTGGTGACCCTGACCAAACAGTGCCATCCGTCCTTCTCGTTGCTCAGCAGGGACCAGTTAAGTGCCATTGCTAGTCACTCTGCCAGACCATCATTTCTATCCTTTCTGCCTACTATAATTCTACTTCAGCTAGCACCACAACGTCAGCATGAGAATATTGATAGTTCTAGTCCCCATACACTCCAAGCACTTCAGCATCCTGCCACTGCCAAGTGTATTGGGCAGATAGAAACCTGATTCTCGTCAAAGTATGCGTGAAGGATGTAAAGCTGAAGGGGCAGTGGGGGATGGGGCCTGCCTGGAGATGTTGCATTGAAAAGGAAATCAGAGAGAAAACTAGATTTGGAGTCCCAGGAAAAAATCTTTAATTGAACTGAAATGAGATAGTGTAGATAATTTGTGGTCTTAACAATGGAACACCGAATAAAGATTTTTAACTATTATAGTTAGAGAAGTTGTTGTGGTGGTGGATGACGGAAGTCCTTTATCAGAAGATTTCTTGGATATGTGAAAGTCAATGTTTGGGTAGTTACTTATTGAATGAATCAGAAGTCCTTAGACACTTTACCAGTTCACAGTTCCTCTTAATATGCTTTAAAATGAGCAATAAAGCGTGTTTGTGTTCACACATCTGTGTGCATTCACAAAAGAGGAATGTTTCTTGTTTCGTCCAAATTATTATTCTTTCAATTTCTTCCTGCAATGAATGGCAAAATAAAAGTGAACATTTCTTAGTTTTGCATATACCTGATCCTTTTCAAAATGCACTAAATATTTTAATTTATTAAATCTCAGTAAACCCAGCAGTGTGGATGTGGTTAATATCCCTAGTTAATAGATGAGAATAGTAAAGCTTGAAGACGGTGAGTAATTCACTCAGGAACCCAGAGCCTGAGGTGACTACACAGAATTCAGTCACTGCCAGAGCTGAGGCCCTTAACCATTGTGCACTGTGCTCCTCATCATGCATTCTTTTGATCAACCTTTGATCTGTAGAATGAAGGCCTACCACAGAAGTGATGACATAATGATGTGAACTGGGGGTTTGGGTAACCTAGGAAATCCATATTTGTCTTTTCTCATCTGTAAAATGGGGATGACAATAATAACTATGAAAACAGTTCATACTCAGGATATTAATGACATAGCCTGGCACAAACTGTGGGACAATGTTTATAACATAAATGGATAGCTTTGTTTTTAATTATTTACCCTTAATAGCACTTGACGTTGCACAGGTCACTTAAGCTTGCTGAGTCCCCGTTTTCCTCATTAAAGGCTTTAATTAAAATATCCTCAGAGAATTGCTGGGTAGGTGACATTGGAAAATATTAAATAAAAACTATAGATCATAGTGCCCAATATTACACCTTCATTAAAACCACTCGTTCCCTCCCTCTCTCCCTCCCTTCCTCCCTTCCTGTCTTCCTCCCTTCCTCCCTCCCCCCCCTTTTTTTTTTTCCTTCCTTCCTCCTTCTTTCCATGCCTCCACCTAAGGCAGTTTACCTCTGTAATATAGGGAAGAGTAGTGACACATCTTTCAGACAGGTCCTAGGAAAATACAATTTGTGTTGAATATTGTAAAACTGCCATTGTATATGCACCTGCTCTATTCCTGTTCTTGCTCTCTAGATCCTTATATTGATTAGTTTCTGCTTTGGTCTCTTGAGTGGTAATTTCAGTGACAGTAATAACAGTGGTTTACTTCTTACCTTAGTAAACAATCCCTTTATTCGTCCTAATTGACCCATACCACACACAAACACACACACACGCGTGTGCGCATGCACACACACACACACACACACAGACACACACAGAGTACACCGCCTGTTAGAGAAAGGATTGGAGGACAATTGCCTGCTACAGTAGCCCACAAAGGGCCTGATGAGAGGGGCTATGGCTTTTAACAGAGCATACCTCTGCCTGAATCGAGACTGAAATTAATTTTTCCAATATGTGTATTGTTTTAATAAAATTAGAGTAATATGACATGTCTTCCATTGTCCATATTAGCAACACTGAACATTTAAAGGGAAAGAGTCATATTTAATGGTTGCAGGAAAAGCTAATAATAAGCTACATGGATACAGATTTTTGTTTAATTGAAGAAATCAGGCTCTTTATTTAGTAGCAAAAAGGACACATCTTTTATTTGAAATTATAAAAACCTTAGCTAATTGGTTCTTGCCTATTTTATTTATTTATTTATTTATTTACTGTTTAGAAATATATCTTACTTTATTCCAACATCATTATCTTAGGACTGAAATCAGTGGAAAAACATTAGGGATTTTATATGGGCAAATTCTGAGTAACAGAATTCTGGAACACCTCAGCGTCTTTTATTTTCCTCTTTCATTTTTAGTTGACAAGTAATAGTCATATGTATTTATGTGTTATTTTGATAGGTGTGTACAATGTGTAATGATCAAGTAATGGTAGTTAGGATATCTATCACCTCAAACATTTATTACTTCTTTGTGCTGTGAGCATTAAAATCCTCTCTAACTTTTGGAAAATACACAATAAATTATAGCCAACCACATTCATTATACAGCGCTGTGAAACACCAGAACTCATTCCTCCCATCTAACTGTGATTTTGCATCTGTTAACCAAACTCTCCCCATCCTACCCTCCCTCTCTCTTCCCAGTCTCTAATGACCACAGTTCTACTTCTATGATATCAACTTCTTTAGATTTCACTTACAAGTGAGAACTTTTGATATTTATCTTTCTATGCCTGATTTAGTTTACTTAACGTAATGTCTTCCAAGTTCATCCATGTTGCGGCAAATGACAGGATTTCATTCTTTTTTCATGTCTGAATAGCATTCCATGTGTATGCATATGACATTTCCTTTATCCATTTATCTGTTGATGGGCATTCAGGTGTATTCCGTATCTCAGTTATTGGGCATAGTAGTGCAATAAACTTGGGGGTGTAAGTATCCTTTTGATATACTGACTCCCTTTTCTTTAGATAAATACCCAGTAGTGGGATTTCTTCTATCATCTTTTAAATCCTCTTATCTCACTCTTACCTGATCTTCATACCACTGTCAGTTTGTCCTGAAATACCCTTTTGATTCTTCTCCTCCTCTAACAACTAAGATATCTTACTTTATTCCAACATCATCGTTTTAGAATTGAAATAGACCCAGATATGTCCTTCTATCACTGTCATCTGTCTTCTAGACAAACTATTTTGCTTTTTGTTACCCAAATTCTTAGGACTTTTTTCTTGTATTCTTTACAAAGTTATTTTAAAATAAGCTCTCTCCTCTTTGCCTCAATTTGTTCAATTTGATCTCTCCTTTCAGATTCCGCACAAGTACTTCTTGCTCTTTAATATCTTCCCTGTCTACTCCAGTCTAATATCTTCTCTCTTCTTTATAACACTTAAAATTCTTTCTGATTATTATCCCTTCCAATAACTATTTACAATTATTCAGGTTCCTTGAGCATCTGGCTTGTGGTCTTAGATGTTATTTAAATTTTGAATTTGTATTTAATTTGTTATCTCTTTATATTTAATTTTCCTGTTTTAATAGCAAATTCATAAAGAGTAGGAAATAGATTTTATATTGTCTTCCTTTTCCCATGATACTTATGGGAGTAAAGCTTCAAAAATATTTATAAACATAATACCCTTCTTTCATCTTTGAGGAAATTCAGAGAGTAAGACACCAAGCATATGTATTAAAATAAAACTAAGCAATATCCTAAAAGTTCACAATAGAGCCATGAATAATAGAGAAAGAAACTGGCACCAAGAGAGAAGAGGCAGGTATGTGAGTATAGGGTAAGGGTGTGGCTTGGGAACAACCTAGACTCAGGCCAGCGTTAACAGTCTTTGGTGACAACGGATTTGAAGGCGAATAAGCCCACCCAGTGTTTAAGATGTTCAGAAACACAAATAGACCACAGGAAGTTCATCCATCAAAACATGGCAGATAGTCACAAACAAGTAAAATATAAATGCTGAGTTAAGGGCCGGGCACGGTGGCTCACACCTGTAATCCCAGCACTTTGGGAGGCCGAGGTTGGCGGATCACTTGAGGCCAGAAGCCTGAGACCAGCCCGGCCAACATGGTGTAACCCCGTCTCTACCAAAAACACAAAAATTAGCCGGGTTTGGTGGTGCACTCCTGTAGTCCCAGGCTGGACCACAGAGCAAGACTTTGTCTCCAAAAAGAAAAATAATAAATAAATAAATAAACGCTGAACTAAAAAGAACTGAGCATGCACCAACAGATGGAATCAGAAGCAGTGTACACATTCCTTGAAAGCCAAAGATTATGATAGCTGACAGTCAAATACATATGAATCAATGAAAGTAACTCATGTTTTATTTCCCAAACCTTTTCCCACTGCACATCAGAACTGTGGACTACTCTTGGGGTGGGGGGTGGGGTGGCGGGAAGGTTTCCTGAGGGTTGGAGTGGGCAGAAGAATATTTTATAAAATGTTATGAGAAGATCTCAGCAAATAAGACTGCAGAACATTGTTTACCCCCATGGTTCTAAGTTCAAAATGTTTACTAACATAACAAAGAACAATTGTTTCTTGGTCAACACTAAGAAAAACTGAGGTAGATTGTAGTTGAAACAATGAATTCAGAATTAGCCACAAGTTTCTACATATGTTTCCCGGGAGGGTAAAAGTCATTCTGCATAAGATTTAATTTTAATTTTGATAAGAGGAAATCCTAAGAAGAGAAGACCATAGAATCTCCAATAGGACTAGATTCTAATCAAAGCATCACTTCTCCCTGATGTCAGGAAGCTCTAAAATCAAGAAGGCAAAACCTATTTCATAGGCAAAGTTGTTGCCATTTTTAGAAAACAAGCAAAACAATAACAAAAGAAAAAGCAAATAAACATACAGAAAACAACTTTACTCTCTAGGATTAAAAAGTTTTCCTTCCTATTTTGTCTACTTTTTGTTTAGCTAGCTACTTACTCTTTTCTACTTGCGTTGTCATACTGAATGAACTTAAACGATCTAATACCAGCTTTCACACTTTCTTTAGAGCCACCCCATATAAAAAAGCCTTTTATATTTTTTCTGCCCTTAAAAAAATTTGCCTTCCACTTCATCACAGAAAAGCAAATTGAAAACATTTTTACCTAAAATACTTTGCTATGACAAGAATACAAGTGGTCTGCCACTCTTAGCTTATTTATATATTTTTTGAGTGTAATTCTGAGACAGCTTGGCATGTTTGAAACAGCAGGGACTTTTAAGAGGGACAGGCATGCATGGAAATTCAGTTCTCCCACTAATAAATCAAGTGACTTTGCTGATTCTTCCTCTTCTTCTAGATCTCTTAATGTTGCAGGACACAGGGCTTCTTCTCATTTTAATTTCCTACGGTATTTTATCCAGTCACATGACTTGAATGTAATTTTTATACCTTTATGTCTTTGTATTAAATTAAATTTATATCTAGACTACATTTATATCTAAATTTATATCTGTATAATTAGACATAATTAAAATGACAAAAATTTAAAAAGACTACAATGCTAACGGAGAGGCAGGGTATAATGAGAGTATGAATTTATACAGTCACCATACAAAATAATTTGACACTCTGTACCAAGATGAAGAAATATGTAACTTGATCAGATGATTTAACAGGTCTACTCCCAGCTATATATACGCAAAAGAAATTCACATATGTATGAACAAAGAGGCATGGTCAGAATATTTACAGTGGCATTATTCCTAATAGTCCTCAATTAAAAGTCTACGTGTTCATTACTATGAGTGAATCAATTGTGTTAGAATTTTTATATATATACACACACATTAATTATACATAGAAAATATATATATGTGCATATATTCATGTGTGAATGCACACACACACATATATGTCTGTGCATGTGTGTGTATATACATACATACACACAAAAAAGGAAAAGGTCACCTAGGTGGACTCCTTTCAAGGGAGGGAGGAGGCAGTGATTGAGAGAGACACTGGGGGATTTTGAAGTCCAGAAATGCAGACTAAAATTGCCCAAAACTAAACCACTGATCTTCTTTTCAAACTTGTTTACCACCAGCCTCCCTCAGATCAACTGATAGCAACTCCATCTTTCCAATTGCACGGGCACAAGACATTGGCCTGATGCTTTACTCCTCTCTTTCCTTCATACGTCCACATCCAATTCATAAGTAATTTCCTTGGTTTTGTCTTCTTTGTATATCCAGAGGTATCCTTTTTTCAACACTCAATTGTGAATTGAATTCTAACTTACCATCCTCTCTTGCCTGTATCTATAGTTTTGCACTAACCCTTCTGCATGTTTCAATTGTCTCCTACCATTTATTAACACAGCAGCCAGAGTGGTCCTTTTAAGCTGCAAGTCAGATCTTGTCATTACTGTGCTTTAAACTCTACCATGGCTCTTGCTTCACTCACAGCACTTTTAACAGCCGATGTCACTTCTGTGATCTCATGTCCTACTAACCTCCCTCTTGCTGTCTCTACTTCAGAAATATCAGCTTCCATGCTGTTCCTAAAATATGCCAGACAGGCACACTTCCCTTTTAGGGTTTTTGTGTTAGCTTTTCCCTCTGCCTGGGATACTTTTCTCCAGATAGCTGCTTGGCTTACTCTATCTTTTTCAAGCATCTCTCTCCTATTGTCGCATCAATGTACCTGTCTGCACCGGCCTAATCTATTGGAAAACCTCACCTTCCTACCATATCCAAATCTCCCTTTCTTTGGTCCAATTTTTTCTTTCTATAGCACCTATTGCTTTCCAATGTAATAACTGATTATGTTACTAGTTATTGTTGGCCTTCCCCAACACTAGAATGTCTGTTTTATTCTCCCAACTGCTTAGTGAATAAATGAAATGAAGTTACCTAAACTTGTGAAGCTTCAATGTATTTATCTCTAAAGTATGGAAAATAATACCAGCCTTGCCAATGGGTTATGAGATTTAGGGCTGTAACTGTAGAGGTGAGAAGTGATAAGACTCTAGTTATATTTTGAAAGAAATGCCAAAAGCATTTAGTGATTGATAGGAGAGTGTTGTGGGCCTAAGCCAAAAATGATTTTGCCATCAATAGAAATGGATTATTGTATGCAAATTTGTCAGGAAAAAAACCCTGCAAGATTGTTCTTTTAATGTTATGCAGCAAAAGAGAGCATACGTGGCTCTTGATATTATAGACAGACAAAATACGCAAATACACATGCTTATGGTCTTCTGATGCTTATACTCCCATGCTTATGGTCTTCTGATGCTTATACTCCCATTGAGTTTAAGACTTTTTGAACCAGAACCTATGCTGTAGGGGAAATATGAAGATTAAATTTAATAATCCAAATAAACAAGTGTCATCTGTATATAGGTATGTGATAAATGTCTGAAGTTATTTTGTTATTATATTAATGAAAAGATTGATAGTTTATATTAATAAAAAGCATGATAGTTAAAGTGAGGAAGAAATACATTAATATATATATAAGATTAAAAATGCAAACTTACATTTAAGTATTTTAGATGAAAGGGGAGTAAATAAAAACTTGTTTATAGATCTTTATAACCTTGGAAATCACACTCTATTAAGGAGGTTTAAACTGAATCATTCATTCATTTAATATACAGTATAGATGGATTGAGTTCTGTAGCTTTCCAGCCATCATTCTGGATGCTAGAGTCATAGAACTAGCCCAAGCCCACATCTTCAGAAAGGCAAAGAGAGACAAATGATAAGGAAATTACAATTACCAAAGCATCAAAGCTGATCTTGTTAGTGCTCTTTTTTTCTGATTATCTTTTCCACATAAATTTGCTATATATGATTTACCTAGAACCAGAATAGAAAATCAGAAGACTGCAACTCCCCTTTCCTTAAAATTATATGCCAACAGCATGGAGGTTTTCTTAGGAGCATAGGCCAGATGTTGCCATCCTGTTTCTCTATTTCATCCCAAATATTGACATGACTGTTCACTCCTCTGAGGTTGGGTTTGTTTTGTATAGTATGTGCTTAAGAGCAAAGATTTAAGATCTTGCTACCAGCATTTAAATCCTGGTCAATTCTTGCAGTAATGTTGTGATCATGGGCATATCACTCAGCATCTCTGAATCTTGGTTTTCTTCTCTGTCAAATGGAGTTGGTAGTACAATGGCCTTCCAATCAATTAATGAATAGGCTTCCAATGAATTCATGTAAATAAAATCCTGAAACAGTCCCTGGTACTTCCTCATAAGCACTAGTTATTGTCCTTGTGGTTGTTATTGTTGCTATTGTTATTGTAACCATTATGTCTTTGCAAAAAACTCTATTCTGCCCTATCCAGGCTGATAATTATGTTTTCTACATTTTTCTCTAAGACTGAGATAACTTTATTCTCCCTTACTTCAATAAAAGCATTTATTATTTACATTGCTATGTGTTACAACTATTCTCTCTTTATCTAGGGTGAAAAGATTCATGCAATCCTAAGCAAATGGGCTTATAAGGAGGGGAACCAAAGAATGCGTTTGCTAAAGATTTTCTAGGAAAGAAAGTGCCTTCTGATTTCTAAACTCCTGGTCTTCCCAAAAAGGAAGAGACATGTTTCTGCTATTTTTGAAAACTCTGACGATAAAAGGTTATTACCTAGAATCATTCTGATCCCTCAGAAAAGGACTTTCTAATACAACTTCCAACACTGCAAGTTTCTCATGCAGAAAACCTTTAGACACAAGTGAATTCAAAAGAGAATTTAAGGAACCAGGTTATAGCTTCAGTATTTTGTTCAATTTGAGCTTATCCTGGAAGGTCACACATTTTACATCTCTTTGAGCTGCTCTCCCCATCACTCCCAGCATGTGCTATCATTTTTAATTTTCAAGTTTTATAGCTAACACTTGAGCTACACCAGCTAATATCTAGCTAACTAATAAGGTCCTCTGCTTCCACCTTTATTGATTAATCATCTGTTGGAGTTTTTAATATCCATTTGTGTTTAATATGCTGATATTAAAAATGCCTCTTTCCTGAAAGTGATGGATGGTCTTCCAAAGGACAAGACTTTGGTTATGATTTATGTAATAGCGAGTTCACTGGAGTCTGGCTGGAAAAACTACCCTTGGAGATCATTGTAATAAAGAGCTCTGTAGCAACACTTTTCAGGTCTTTAAAAGCTGTCTGGTGGATAAAGTTACTTTGTATTCAGATTTCTATGTAGACCTTCTAGCGTCAGTCTCCAATAAAACTCACCCAATGGGAATTATTGTTTCCTTATACAAACCCTTTGCTCCAGACAAAAGGACCTTTCCATTGTCTCCCAAGTATACCTTACATCTCTATACATAACTTTTGCATAAGATATTCTACTCTTTTCCAAAAGCTTTCTGGAATTTCCTCTGCCTATTTTAATTTCATTCGTTCTTCAAGAACTAAAAGATAAATATCCAAACCCACAGTAATTTATTCTCCCTCTCAGTATTTCTATTTTTTGCTGTCTGTGCTATTTATTTAACATTTAACATATTCGGATTTGTATATTTAACCTTCTCTGTGTATGTCCTGTCTTTTCTCTATAATATAAACTCCTATAAGTTAAGTTTTATATGCTCTATACCCTATGCCAGTACTTCTCAAATTGTCACTCCCTGGTCCTCAGCAGCTGTAGCATCTAGGAACTTGTTAGAAACACAAATGTTCACACCCCACGTCAGAGCTACATAATCAGAAACTCTAAGGGGTGTTTTCAAACTTCCCCATATAATTATATTGTACAGCAGTTTGAGAATCCCTAGTCTACACTATGCTACTTTCTCTCTTTCTCTTGATAACAAGGACTCAAGATATACTGGACACTTGCATATTTGTTAGTTAAAATTAGTTTCTTCTGATTCTAAACTACAGCTAACACGCTTTGGATAGGATCAAAGACACACCTCTTTCTAAGCATCAAGCTTGTTTCTCCACTTTATACCTTCATTACATTTTTCTCTCAGTCCATTAGATTTTGTTTTTAGCATCGTACTTTCTCAAAGAACTCAAAATTTAGCATAAAAGACACTTATTCAAGAAACTGTGGCATAAATGATTGTATCAATTATGTTAAGTAATTTCCCTAGAATTTTAGCTTTATATAACTTTTTGAGTGTGAATTTCTTGATACATATAAAAAAAAATCTAACCTAGAAAAATTGAGAATAAAGCAAACACTTGTGAACCCCCACCACTCGACTTAGTTAGTAATTTTAGCTGTTTTATTAAGTATTTTTAATCACCAAACAAATATACTAACATGATTTTAAAACCATTTTAGTTATTATTATACACTGATAAAAGAGAAATGTGAAAGCAAGAGTATCTCTCTAGTAGTCACCAAAATATAATATGTAAATAATCTGTTCCCATGTATCTGCTAGTATGTGTCTTTGAATGTTATAGGCAATATAACTACATATTTTCTCCTGAAAGGAAACTTCCCATGTTAAAAATAATCTTCTGTGATATTATACACATGATTTACTCTTCTTGAAAAGTAGATTCATTTTTAGATTTAGGAAATCTGTCACCCCTCTAAATCTCAAAGGATACTGTTTAATAACCTGACAAGGAAGAAGATAGTTTCCAGCTAAATTCTATGAATTACTAACATGGACCAGAGAAATTCAGATAGGCCAAATTTTAAAGTTCGATTCAATTTATCTGTGTCTGGTTTGCTGGTGCTAATCTAGACCATCTTCATTAGCACATGTGCTTTCTTGGATTTCTTAACAGACTCTGAGGAAATACTTGTTTACAAGTTGGGATTTATATTCACTCCTCTGTTTCATTCCTTCCTTCCTTTTTCTACTCCAATGTGAAATATTCTTACTTTTCCAGATTGTTCTGCTTCTTGAACATGTGCTATGTAAGTGTTTTTTTCTTCTAATTATTAACACCTTTGCAAAGTTTTAATTACTGTAAATGTAGACATTACTGTGTATAAATATCTACTGTCTCCTAGTAAGCCAGAATCTTTCAGTAGCGAGCTGAGAGAGCAACCTCTCTTGATTTTACATTCCTCACCTTTAATATTAGTGTAAAGGAAAAATGTAGAGTTTTTTAACATCCATATTCTTCACATAAGTATTTCCAGGTATAATAGTGTTAAATATCTTGTCTAATCAAATTATCATGTCATTTGAGTTAATACTTAGAATCTGCATTTGTTGCTCAAGTGATCAAACCAGTGAGTACAGTTATAATGCAGATAAGGAAGTGGATAGGTATTAAAGATATAATCCTACACCATTTGTGTTTAGATATAATGATTATGTTGAATTTAAAATTGTTTACTTTTTTACATAAGATCAAGTAATTTAAATAAATTTTCTCCCAAGTAGTGAGCTTTAAATTTATTTGTGTACTTGTCTATGTTTTTTTGTTTTTCTTTATTATACTTTAAGTTCTAGGGTACGTGTACACAGCTTGTGGGTTTGATGCATAGGTTTACATGTGCCATGTTGGTTTGCTGCACCCATCAACTCGTCAATTTTTAACCCTATCAAAAAGTGGGCAAAAGATATGAACACACACTTCTCAAAAGAAGACATTTATGCAGCCAAAAGACACATGAAAAAATGCTCATCATCACCGGTCATCAGAGAAATACAAATAAAAACCACAATGAGATACCATCTCATGCCAGTTAGAATGGTGATCATTAAAAAGTCAGGAAACAACAGATGCTGGAGAGGATGTGGAGAAATAGGAACACTTTTACACTGTTGTAAAATTAGTTGTAAGTTACACTGAGTGTAAATTAGTTCAACCATTGTGGAGGACAGTGTGGTGATCCTTCAAGGATCTAGAACTAGAAATATCATTTAACCCAGCAATTCCATTACTGGGTATATACCCAAAGGATTATAAATCATGCTGCTATAAAGACACATGCACACGTATGTTTATTGCAGCACTATTCACAATAGCAAATACTTGGAACCAACTCAAATGTCCATCAATGAGAGAATGGATTAAGAAAATGTGGCATATATACACAATGGAATACTATGCAGCCATAAAAAAGGATGAGTTCATGTCCTTTGCAGGGACATAGATGAAGCTGGAAACCATCATTCTCAGCAAACTATCACAAGGACAGAAAACCAAACACCGCATGTTCTCACCCATCAGTGGGAACTGAGCAATAAGAACACTTGTCTATGTTTTAAAACAGAATGTACCACCTGAGGTTTGTAATGGATAGAAACAACAGTTTATTGATTTATGTCTAATATTTTGACTTATTCTCATTCTTAATTCCTTGATGTTATCTTTCCATATGTTATTCCATAATATCTACATTAATTCTATTAATTAATTTTGAAGTCTTTCTACAAACAAAGTGGGCCTGTTCTCAATACAATTTCCCTGAATACATTTTGCCATGAAACTCAATGCCATTTTCTGTATCATAAAGATCCTGTTTTCTTGAAAGTCTTTTTAACCTTTCTAATGCCAATTCACTGAATTCAAAGTAATTAACAATCCATGATCCTATCAAGAACCAGAAAAAAGAAAATACATTGCACAATGTATGACCACTGATCCACAGTATGAGATGATTAAAAGCAAGAGAGAGGTGGATTTGAAGCTAATCTATAAGCTGGGATTTCACTTCCATCTCCAACTCAGATTTTGTAAGTACCCATCTTCTATAATACTACTTCTGTTATATTCAATTCCATGAATAAAATAATAATTTAGTTTCTCTCTGACTTCCCTTGATCTTCCATATCTTTCATCAGAGCCATGCCGAACCATATTGGAGCCTGAGGCAAAGTGAAAAAAAAAACAAAAAAACACGAATACCAATTTTGAAATATTCTTCAAGGATTTTTGCATTAATTTTGAATTTTTAAATATTCACTAAAAGTAATTTTTCTAGATTATTGAATTTTTGGTGCTTGCTCCCCTGCTCCTCTCTCCAAATTCTGTGCCTGCCTCACCTCAGTTCCAGCCCTGGCTTTCATTTTCAACTTTGCTTCTCACATATGTTTCTTATGCAATCCAAACCTTGGTAGCTCATCTTGCATAAACTATTTTAATATAATATGGAAATGTGAAGATAGTGTGGTGATGGTAAATTTTAGCATTTCTGCAAGTCAGCGTCAGTACTGACCTGAGAGGCACAACAGTTTTCATGACCTTCACCAGTTCCCCAGTTGTCTCTAGATCCTACACCTTCCAGCAACCAAAATGCTGGAGTTAGCTCATGTCTTCTCTTTTTAACTGACCTCACGGAGAACTGACTCTTTGGAAATTTCAACTCAGAAGAAAGCATTACCTTCTACATGCTGATAGGTTTCATCACTTCCAGGATATTCATTCTCTAGCTCCCTCGTCATATATTTAAATGTGGCTATTTTGGGGAAGCAAATCTCCCAACAACCTCCAGTTACAAAAAACAAAAGGGGAATAAATAAAAGAGCCAGGTCTATAACAATAAATTGCTGATAGTAATAAACATTTTAAAAAACACATTTCTCTGAAATATAGCCAAAGTAAGTGTGATTTTTGCTACAGAAAATCAGGAAAGCACATTTCCATCTCCTCAATGAAAACTAGTTGTTATGCTTTGCCATTGATAGTAGGGAAGGAGGTACAGCCCACTCCAATAGACTCAGGGAAATGAGCATTTTTCCTTGACTGACAGTGACACAATTTAACAAGAAATACCACAGTAGCCTTCAGTACTTTGGGGCTCTATTTTCTCATTTAAAAAGTGAAAACACTGAATCAGTTTAACTCAAGATGTTTTCCAGCTCTTAAATAAATTCTCCCACCTACTCACATATTCTTTTCAAGAAGTTTCTCTGTTTGACTCAATGCTAATAAAATTAGTGGTTTTACACTGTAATTTTATTCTTTAAAAAAATTATAATAGCTATTGTGCAGAAATTATAATCTTGCTTACATATAAGAATATACTATGCATTTGCCAAAGCTTGTATTAGCTAATATTTAGTGATAAAAATAACATTATTTAAGGTGTAACTTTTACTAACAAAAAGACAGAAACTTCCCCTGACTATTCCAGACTGGCCCAAGAGAGGCAAAATAAGAGACTGTTTATAGAACCTAAGTTTCAGCCATGATTTCTTGCTTTAATAATATTATGTTGCTTGCAGTTACATAATACTATCTTGCCTCACTGTCCTTCCTTCAACATTTACTTGATATTGAGAAACTGTTTTGACATAAAATGCTGCCTTCAAGCTGAGCTTCTGTCTTGATAACAGTCAATATGGGGCTCCTATTGGCAACCATGGTCCTCTCAGCTTGTAATCACATTGGTTTTTGATCTGAAGGACTTACTACGTCTTTAAAATGCTCCTAGAATATTCTCAGTTAATCTTGAGACTGTATTTAAGTTTCACAACCCCAAAAACACACCCCGTATTCAGTGAGAATCTATTCTGCCATTTTCATATGAAGAGATGACAAACTTGATTTTAGTTAAATAGATTTTAGGGAATAAAAGCATTTTTTACACGAAGCAGTCTTAAGATATTCAAACCTCATAATTCTGTGACCTGGTCAGGCAGGTATGATTACTCCATTTTAAAGAGGAAAAACCAAATCTTTGATTTTGGCTATTGCAAATGTGCTAGAGTGTGTTTTCTATCTCCGTAAGCTTCAATTTTGGGGATTACAGAGTCAGAGCTCTACAGAGCCCTTGCTAAAAGCATGTTTCTTGGGGAGAGGTAACTACATGTGCATCTACAAGCTAAAGAGTCACTCTCTAGACCCTCTGATAATTTTTCAAAGGTAATAGAGGTCCCAGTACCTTGGAAAGTAGGACTATTTTTCATAATGTGTTTGTATGTGATGTCATCAAAAGAAAACTTCTATTATCGTTTTGACCCCAGTTACCGTTTAAATTATCCATGAAATAATATATATGGAATGATAAATGATTAAGCATATAATTATTTTGAATTCTTTCAAAGCTTGAAATCATTTTACTTAGATATGTGTAGATAGTGCTTAAAAACCTAGATGTAGCTGAGGCCAAGGACACATCAGATGTTTTTTAAATATTGCTAAAGAAGGAAAGGTTAAATAAAACAGATGAGATCTTCCCTCAATTATTGCAGGCAGAGAAGAGACCAGGAGCATTCAGAATCCTAAATAACACATAATCCAAAGGTCATCTTTGTCTTTGGAGCATATAATGCAATTTCTGTTGTAGCACATCTTCTCTCTGCTAGGTAACTGAACATCCAATTTTGTTTTAATTTCCGGAGAACAATCCAGTTTAAAGTGAAGGAATATGAGGCACATGTGGCTCATAGGAAAACAGCCTTACAGGCCCAGCCACAGAAGAGGGTCCAAATGAAGATAATCATGACCTGCTGCTTATGGCCATATTTGTCAGAAGCAAGGTGTTTCCAAATGAGACCATGGTAAAGACCGCATTATTCAGCATTCTATTATCACCCAGTGCAAATCTATAATATAAATGTTAGAACTGATGATCAAGCTTCTGCCCAAAGCTGTTAATGAATCTTATTGGTATCGGTTGGAAAAGGAACAACAAAAACAAAAAATAAAACATGTCTCTGTCTTAAGATTGCCATTTGTTGTCTAATCTCTATAAGTGAGTGTATAAACACTGTGAGGGCAACAATTTTATTTTCTTTGTCTTAAATAATGGCACAAAGGCCAATATCTTTATCAAAGTAAGTGTTTGATGTATATATATTAAATAAATAGTAAATGAAATATATAATATATATTAAAATAAATAGTAAATGAAAACACATTCTCTTTATTTACTTTTAAATTCAGGAGGACAAATTTGAAAACTCTAATTTATTTAAAGAATTTTCTTCTTTTTTTCTTCTTCTTATTAACTTTTATTTTAAGTTCAGGGATGTGCAGGTCTGTCATATAGGGAAACGTCATATAGGTAAACTTGTATCATGGTGGTTTGCTGTCCAGATTATTTCATCCCCCAGATATTAAGTCTAGTACCCATTAATTACTTTTTATGATCCTCTCCCTCCTCCCACCATCCACCTTCCAACGGACCCCATTGGTGTTATTCCCTTAGATGTGTACATGTGTTCTCATCATTTAGTTCCAACTTATAAGTGAAAACATACAGTGTTTAATTTTTTGTTCCTGCATTAGTTTGCTAAGGATAATGACCTTAGCAAACTTGCTCCATCCAAGTTCCTGCAAATGACATGATTTTGCTCGTTTTATGGCTGCATAGTATTCCATGGTGTATATGTACCACAATTTCTTTATCCAGTCTACTTTTATTGGACATTTAGATTGATACGATGTTTTTGATATTGTGAATAGTGCTGTAATGAACATACATGTGCATGTGTCTCTATAACAGAATGATTTATATTCCTTTGGGTATATACCCAGTAATGGGATTGCTGGATCATGGGGTGTTTTATGTTTAGGTTTTTGAAGAATTGCCACACTGTCTTCCACATGGCTGAACTATTTACACTTCCAACAACAGTGTATAAGTGTTTCTTTTTCTCCACGACCTCAACAGCCTCTGTTATATTTTGACTTTCTAGTAACAGCCATTCTGACTGGTGTGAGATGGTATCTCATTGTGGTTTTGATATGCATTTCTATAATGATCAGTGATATTAAGCTTTTTTTCATATGATTGTTGGCCACATGGACGTGTTCTTTTGAAAAGTGTCTGTTCATATCCTTTGCCCACTTTTTAGTTTTTTTTGTTTCTTGTAAATTTGTTTAAGTTCTTTATAGCTTCTGTGTCAGATGCATAGTTTGCAAAATTTTTCTCCCATTTTGTAGGTTGTCCGTTTACTCGTTGATAGTTTCATTTTCTGTGCAGAAGCTCTTTAATTAGTTAGATTCCACTTGTCAATTTTTGCTTTTGTTGCAATTGCTTTTGGCATCTTCCTCATGAAATCTTTGCCCATTCCTAGGTCCAGGATATAATTGCCTAGGTTGTCTTCCAAGCTTTTTATAGTTTTGGATGTATATTTAAATCTTTATTCCATCTTGATTTACTTTTCGTATATGAAAGGAAGGGGTCCAATTTTCAGCCTTCTCCATGTGGCTGAAGGGAATACGGAATCCTTTTATTTATTGGATAGGGAATCCTTCCCTTATTGCTTGTTTTTTGTCAGTTTTGCCAAAGATCAGATAGTTGTAAGTATGAAGCCTTATTTCTGGGTTCTCCATGCTGTTTCATTGGTCGATGTGTCTGTTTTTGTACCAGTGCCAATCTGTTTTGGTTACTGTAGCCCTGTAATATAATTTGAAGCTGGGTAGCATGACACCTCCAGCTTTGTTCTTTTTGCTTAGAATTGTCTTGGCTATTTGGGCTCTTTATTGGTTCCATATGAATTTTAAAATAGTTTTTTACAAATTGTCTTGGGCAGTGTGGTCATTTTAATTATATTGATTCTTTCTATCCATGACCTTGGAATGTTTTTCTCTTGTTTATATCATCTCTGATTTCTTTGAGCAGTGTTTTGTAGTTCTCATCGTAGAGATCTTTCACCTTTCCGGTTAGCTTTATTCCTGGATATTTTATTCTTTTTTATGGCAATTATGAATGGGATTGTGTTCCTGATTTCCTCTCGGCTTCATTGTTGTTGGTGTATAGAAATGTTAGTGATTTTTGAACATTGATTTTGTATCCTGAGAGTTTGCTGACATTGTTCATCAGGTTCAGAAGCTTTTGGGATGAGACTATAGGGTTTTCTAGGTATAGGATCTACAAACAAGAATAGTTTGACTTTCTCCCTATCTGGATGCCCTTTATTTCTTTCTCTTGCCTGATTGCCCTGGCCAGGATTTCCAGCACTATGTTCAAGAGGAGTGGTGAGAAAGGGCATCCTTATCTTCTGCCAGGAAAACTCTATTTAAAACATACACGTGTACACACATAACTATCTCAAAAACCTTAGATTTTTTAAATTAAATGTATTTTCAGTGAACTCTCAGTTTATATTTTTCCAAAATAATCAATGATAAAAACTTTGACTCATGTTTTTTTCCATAATTAACACTTTTACATACCTCTCCTTAGATTGTCTCTGTCAGGAACAAATATTGCATGAAGGAGAATATTGAACATAGATATGTTCTAGTAAGGTCCCCCTTGGGGTTGGTGGCTATGGATTCAGTTAATTCACTGTTGCTGCTCTATAAAAATCCAAGAAAAGTGGAATGGAGACTGTGAAAATGATGATAAATAAGTCTGACCAAATGCACTATGTTCATCAAAGTTAAGCTCAAGTTGAAGAAAATATTTGTGGACAAATTTCATGAATAATTTATTTTGAATTTTTCTGTTAAGAAAAATCATGAAATGATTTATGATAGAATATTGTGCTACAACTTTGTATATTTTCCTCTGTATCCTGTTTCAGTTCTTGCCCTGAATTTCACCTGTTTTTTCACTGTGAGGAAAATTTTATGCAATAGAGGTATCCATAAAAGCCCACCTGTTACGTTCCTCAAGATAGAGACTAAACAAATTTTCAGTTGGCTTCAATTTTTTACTAAACTACTCTTAATGGACTGCTTATTCATAAAATTCAATGTATTAGAAATATTAGAGCATGGAAGAACTTGTAATTGAGCTTCATTTTTTCTTACATTCTCTTTTTGTCAATGTTGGGCAACTGCAAAAGTTCCCAGCAAACCTGCTTCAGATAATGTCATTAATAATCCGCTAATAACATTTTGAAAGTATTCAAAGTTTTTATTCCACTTTTACATAGTTTCTCTAACAGCAATTAAAAAATGGTGTAAGGAGTAATATGCCCTTCAAAGAGGAGGCAACTGAGACATTTTAACAGTTTTGCTCAAGACTATTACAGTTATTATGTGACAGGAATGGGATTAGATGTCAGCTCTTCTGATTTTGGGCTACTAGGCTTTGTAATTTTGTTTATAGACTAGCTAATATTAAAGCAGTAAAATTATTAAGAAACAACAGACTAATAATAATAGCAAAGACTGAAATTATGTGTAAGTAGAGGTAATCTTTGGCTTCTACATGTATCGCTTACATCATTGTCACTTGTATTTCCAGGCTGGTGCAGTTTGTGCTGGTGAGTTGGCCTCTGGACAACCACACCAAGAACCACCAAGCAACTTCAGTAACTTCATTACAGGAATGGTTAAAAAAGAAATATTGCTCAATAAACTTATGAGTATTCTTGCACTATTGGAGCACTTACACAAATTCCCTCAGACCCTTACTTGAAATTAAGAAGACAAAGATGATACAAGATAGGTATTTGATGAAGGACACTTTTGAAATAAAATGACCTGTGGTTTTTATTTACAACATTGTTGAATACAGATACTGTAGGAACAGAGAGAAGGAAATCACACAGCGACTTTTTGGTAAGACCAAATAAGGTAAATTCATGAGTAGTTAAAAGTAATCAAAGCCCAAAAACTTGTTTGAGTCTCAAAGGGAGACACAGGTGCTGATGTGTCTCACAGGATTATCTGGAAGATTAGTTATATTAATGTCTATAAAATGCTCAAAATAGTGCCTATTAATAAGAACATATTCAAACACATCCAAGTGTTACTATGGTTATTTTAAAGATCATATCTCTTATTTCTATCTACTCAATGTGTCATTAATACATACTCTTTACTTTTTTATTTTTTTTGAGACAGAGTCTTGCTGTGTTGCCCAGGCTAGACTGCAGTGGTGTGATCTCAGCTCACGGCAACCTCCACCTCCCAGGTTCGAGTGATTCTCATACCTCAGACTGTAGCTGGGACTCACGCCTGTAGCTGGGACTGCAGGCATGCACCACCACACCAGGCTAATTTTTGTATTTTTAGTAGAGACAGGATTTTGCTATGTTGGCCAGGCTGGTCTCGAACCCCTGGCCTCAAGTGACTCACCTTCCTGCGCCTCCCAAAGGCTGAGATTACAGGTGTGAACCACCATGCCCAGCCATGAATACCTACTCTGGACCAGCAGTTGCATCACCTGCTGGGAATCAAAGATGAGTGTGACACAGTCCCTGTCCTGCAGGAAGATTTGAACTCTTATTATACTCTATTTAGCCCTGCTCTTTCTCAAAATTGTCTTTGAGAAGCTATTTAGTGTGGTATTTGCCCTCTTACTTCTCCATAGTAGTGTGCCAGATAGAGCATGATCTTTTCGTCCAGAAGGTTAGCATCCCCAGGCTTCCTGCTGTGTGCCCATAGCTCTTTCTGTGGCTCCCTTTGCATGCTTTACTACACTGGTCAGGGGAGCCCCTGGACCTTGTTCTGGCCAGCCATGCAGTGCCTTTTGTGGAGTGAGATGTGTTCTTAATCCCCAGCCCTCATGTTAAAATGTGAATCCCACAGTGGGGCATACACCACCTTCAAGTTCTGTCTCCATTTTTGTCTACAGTTGCATTTACGTTTTACCCTGCTATTCACATGTAAATTATCCAACACCTCCCTCTAAAAGCACTATTTCTTTTAAGACTGTGTGGTATTCTATCATGTGTATTTCTTCCTGATTCAGTCTCGGTAGGTTGCATGTTTCTAGGAATTCATCTATTTCCCTTAAGTTATACATTTGTTGCTGTATAGTTGTTCATAGTAGTCTTTTATGATTCTTTGTATTGCTGTTGTATCAGTTGTAATGTCTACACAACTTGAATATCCCTAATCCCAAAATCCAAAATGCTCCAAACTCTAAAACTTTTTGAGTGTTAACATGACACCCAAAGCATATGCTCATTAAAGCATGACATATTTTGGGTTTTGGGGTTAGGAATTCAACATAATATTTAAGAATAATGTAAATATTCATAAATCTGAACAAATCTGAAATCCAAAACTTTTCTGGTCTCAAGTATTCTGAACATATTACTCCATCTTCACACTGCTGATAACGACATATTGGATAATTTATAAAGGAAAAGAGGTTTAATGGACTTACAATTCCACGTGGCCAGGGAGGCCTCTCAATCATGGCAGAAGGCAAAAGGCATGTCTTGCATGGTGGCAGGCAAGAGGGCTTGTGCAGAGGAACTCCTATTTATAAAATCATCATATCCCGTGAGACTTGTCCACTACCATGAGAACAGTATGGGAGAAACTGCCCTCATAATTCAGTTATCTTCCACTAGTTTCCTCCCACCACATGTGGGAATTATGGGAGCTACAATTCAAGATGAGATTTGGGTGGGGACACGGCAAAACCATATCTCTGGATAAGGCATACTAACCCTATACTCTACAACCTTAAGAAGAGAAGGAAATTATGTCATTTATAACTGCATCGATGGAACTGGAGGACATTATGCAAAATTAAATAAGCTAAGCACAGAAAGACAAATGCTACAACTTCATGTATGTAGACTCTAAACAAATCCTCATAGAAACAGAATGTAGAAAGGTGATTACCAAAGGCTGGGAGGAAAGAGGAAGAATGGAAAAAGAGAAGAAACTGAGCAAAGCGTACGAAATTAGACTAGAGGAATACTTTTTAGTATTTTATTGCACTGTGTAGTGACTAAAATAATAACAACATGTTGTATATTTCAAACTTGCTAAAAATATATTTTTTTTCCACATTCTTACTACAAAAAACACTAATAAGGTGGTGAGATAATAGATATGTGAGTCAGTTTGATTTAATTTTTTTACAATGTATACATAGGTCAAAATATCACATTGTACCCCACAAAGATATACAATTATTATTTATTAAATAAAAATTAATACATTAATAAATATTTTTCTTTTTATTTTTGTTTCTGTATAATAGAAGTAAATAATTTTAGAAAGATATTTTCTCCCCTCCTTCTGAAAAAGCCACTGCAGCATTTCTTCAAAAAAGCCTCCTCTTTTCTTCTCATTCTTCTCTTTCCTTCTCTTTCCTACCTCCTCCTCATCCCACCTTTATCCACAGAACTATAAGATACTCCCACTGCTCCTCACACATGGCCATGGTGCAGGCTACAAAAACCCTCAATTGATAGGTCTGTATCTTTCAACAGATTATGACTTACTTCATTTTTATTATTATACTTTAAGGGATATATGTGCAGAATGTGCAGGTTTGTTACATAGGTTTACCTGTGCCATAAACCATTGTGCACCCATCAACCTGTCATCTAGGTTTTAAGCCCCACATGCATTAGGTATTTGTCATAATGTTATCCCTCCCCTAGCCCCCCACCCCCTGACAGGCCCTGGTGTGTAATGTCCCCCTCCCTCTGTCCGTGTGTTCCTATTGTTCAGCTCCCACTTATGAGTGAGAACATGCAGTGTTTGGTTTTCTGTTCCTGTGTTAGTCTGCTGAGAATGATGGTTTCCAGCTTCATCCATGTCCCTGCAAAGGACATGAACTCATTCTTTTTTATGGCTGCATAGTATTCCATGGTGTATATGTGCCATCTTTCTTTATCCAGTCTATCGTCGATGGGCATTTGGTTTGGTTCCAAGTCATTGCTACTGTAAATGGTGCTGCAATAAACATACGTGTGCATGTGTTTTTGTAGGAGAATAATTTACAATACTTTGCGTATGTACCCAGTAATGGGATTGCTGGGTCAAATGGTATTTCTGGTTTTAGATCATTGAGGAATCACCACACTGTCTTCCACAATGGTTGAACTAATTTACACTCCCACCAACAGTGTAAAAGTGTTCCTATTGCACCACAGCCTTGCCAATATCTGTTGTTTCCTGACTTTTTAATGATCGCCATTCTAACTGGTATGAGATGGTATCTCATTGCGGTTTTGATTTCCATTTCTCTAATGACCAGTGATGATGAGGTTTTTTTCATATGTTTGTTGTTTGCATAAATGTCTTCTTTTGAGAAGTGTTTGTTCATATTCTTTGCCCAATTTTTGATTTTTTTTTCTTTTTGGTAAATTTTTTTAAGTTTCTCATAGATTCTGGATATTAGATCTTTGTCAGATAGATAGATTACAAAAATTTTGTCCCATTCTGTAGGTTGCCTGATCACTCTGATAACAGTTTCTTTTGTTGTACAGAACCTCTTCAGTTTAATTAGATCCCATTTGTCAATTTTGGCTTTTGTTGCAATTGCTTTTAGTGTTTTAGTCATGAAGTCTTTGCCCATGCCTATGTCCTGAATTGTATTGCCTAGGTTTTCTTCTAGGGTTTTTATGGTTTTAGGTTTTACATTTAAGTCTTTAGTCCATCTTGAGTTAATTTTTGTATAAGGTGTAAGGAAGGGGTCCAGCTTCAGTATTCTGCATATGGGTAGCCAGTTTTCCCAACACCACTTATTAAGTAGGAAATCCTTTCCCCATTGCTTGTTTTTGTTAGGTTTGTCAAAGATAAGATGGTTGTAGATGTGTGGTGTTATTTCTGAGGCCTCTGTTCTGTTCCATTGGTCTATATATCTGTTTTGGTACCAGTACCATGCTGTTTGGGTTACTGTAGACTTATAGTATATTTTGATGTCAGGTAACGTGATGCCTCCAGCTTTGTTCTTTTTGCTTTCGATTGTCTTGGCTATATGGGTTCTTTTTTGGTTCCTTATGAAATTTAAAGTAGTTTTTCTAATTCTGTGAAGAAAGTCAACAGTAGCTTGATGGAAATAGCATTGAATCTATAAATTACTTTGGCTAGTATGCCCATTTGCACGATATTAATTCTTCCTATCCATTACCATGGAATGTTTTTCCATTTGTTTGTGTCCTGTCTTATTTCCTTGAACAGTGGTTTGTAGTTCTCCTTGAAGAAGTCCTTCATGTCCCTTGTAAGTTGTATTCCTAGGCATTTTGTTCTCTTTGTAGCAATGGTGAATAGGAGTTCACTCACGATTTGACTCTCTGTTTGTCTGTTATTGATGCATAGGAATGCTTGTGATATCTGCACACTGAATTTGTGTGCTGAGACTTTGCTGAAGTTGCTTATCAGCTTAAGGACATTTTGGGCTGAGACAATGGGGTTTTCTAAATATACAATAATGTCATCTGCAAATAGAGACAATTTAACTTCCTCTCTTCCTATTTGAATAGGGATTTTTTTTTTTTTTTTTTTGAGATGGAGTCTCACTCTGTCAAGCCGTCTGGAGTGCAGTGGCGCAAACTCGGCTCACTGCAAGCTCTACCTCCTGGGTTCACGCAATTCTCCTGCCTCAGGATCCTGAGTAGCTGGGACTATAGGCGCCCGCCACCACACCCGGCTAATTTTTTGTATTTTTTCTTTTTTTCGAAACGGAGTCTAGCTCTGTCATCCAGGCTGGCGTGCAGTGGCCGAATCTCAGCTCACTGCAAGCTCCGCCTCCCAGGTTTATGCCATTCTCCTGCCTCCGCCTCCCAAGTAGCTGGGACTACAGGCGCCCGCCACCTTTCCTGGCTAGTTTTTTTGTATTTTTTTAGTAGACACGGGGTTTCACCATGTTAGCCAGGATGGTCTCGATCTCCTAACCTCGTGATCCACCTGCCTCGGCCTCCCAAAGTGCTGGGATTACAGGCGTGAGCCACCAGGCTCGGCCTTGAATACCTTTTATTTCTTTCTCTTACCTGATTGCCTTGGCGAGAACTTCCAACACTATGTTGAATAGGAGTGGTGAGAGAGGGCATCTTTGTCCTGTGCTTGTTTTCAAAAGGAATGCTTCTAGCTTTTGCCCATTCATTATGATATTGTCTATGGGTTTGTCATAAATATCTCTTGCTATTTTAAGATACATTCCATCAATACCTAGTTTATTGAGTGATTTTTTTTTTGCATGAAAGGGTGTTGAATTTTATCTAAGGCCTTTTCTGCACCTATTGAGATAATCATGTGGTTTTTATCTTTGTTTTTGTTTATATGATCGATTATGTTTATTGATTTGCATATGTTGAACCAGCCTTGCATCCCAGGGATGACGCCAGCTTGATTGTGGTGGATAAGCCTCTTGACATGCTGCTGGATTCGGTTTACCAGTATTTTATTGAGGATTTTCACATCAATGTTCATCAGGGATACTGGCCTAAAATTTTTTTTTGTTGTTGTTGTATCTCTGCTAGGTTTTGGTATCAGGATGATGCTGGTCTTGTAAAATGAGTTAGGGAGTAGTCCCTCTTTTTCTGTTGTTTGGAATAGTTTCAGAAAGAATGTTACCAGCTCTTCTTTGTACCTGTGGTAGAATTTGGCTGTGAGTCCAATAGACACAGTAAAAAGTGATAAATGGGATATCACCACTGACCCCACAGAAATAAAAACTACCATCACAGAATACTATAAACACCTCTATGCAAATAAACTAGAAAATCTTGAAGAAATGAGTAAATTCCCGGACACATACGCCATCCCAAGTCTAAACCAGGAAAAAGTCAAATCCCTGAATAGACCAATAACAAGTTCTGAAATTGATGCAGTAATTAATAACTTACCAAACAAAAAAAGCCCAGGGCTAGATTATGACTATCCAAAACAGGTTATGTTGTTTTACAGTAACCTGTGTTTAGCCTACTGCTAAGAGTTAAACAGTTACTCAGAGGATGTTTGGTGTTGGTAGTCATGAAGGAAGAAGAATGGAAAAAAAATGAATGTAAGAAGAAAGGAAGGAAAGAAGAAAAGTTAAACAGCATGAGAAGGAATGCTATTGATAGAGTCTTTGAAACTTATATTGAAGTTTCTGAACATAATTAAACAAGCTATTGTGTTGATTAAAAATAAATCTGTTATTCATGAAACACTGTGTGATAAAAGAGGGCAGACAAACAGGAAATAAAAATACCTGAGTTTTAAATATAGCTCTCCCTCTTAGTAATCAGGAGACTTCTAGGAGGAACTCAGCCTCTTGATACCCTGTTTGCTTCTCTGTGAAAGAAACAGGAAGGATGAGGCATGCACATTTATCTCAAGGTGGAGAACTCCTGATGAACAGTGGTAAGAGCACATATGAAGTCAGACTTAGCAGCATCATGGCAACGAAGTTACCAAACCTCTCTTTCCCTAAATTTCTTTCTCTCTAATACAGAGAAACAATAATACTTACTCTATAGTTTACTGAGAAGATGGACTGATTGAGAGAATGCATAGTTGCTAATAAATATTAACTATCATTATGATAATTATCGTTATGGTTATTATGAAGTTTAAAAAATAATAAATGATGTTAGCTGCTTACAAGAGCAGTATATAAATTATAAAGTGCTGTAACACAAGCGACATAATGATTATTTTTAAGCATTATTATGTAAACATAAATAAGTTTAAACATGCAAAGGGTAAAATATTTTTGGGCCTTTTTACTATTGTTCATGTATATCCATTAATAGACCTATATGTGTAATTAGTATATCAATCACTGAGAAAAACTAGATTAATTTCTTACATAACAGAGACTATCGTTTGTCACCAAAACTCCTGGCAATTTGCTAATAAGGATCATTGTTTTAAAGAAAACTTTCAAGTTCATTTAGACTGGGGTGACCATCTGATAAGGTTCGCCCCAGGATCCTGGGTTGTCTCTGTTGTCCTTGCTTTATTCTAAACAGAATCCTTTTCTATCCTCAGAGTGTCCTGGTTTGGATAGTAAATTTCATGGTCATCCTTCTTAAGAAGAATGAACCCTATGCAAAGCATACAGGACCAACAGGAATAGAAGTTGTTCTTAGAGCAAGTGAGTGGCAGCAAGGGACGTTAAGCCAGTCCCTGAATGGCTGCCTCCGGATTTGGTGTCTTCTGCAGTACATTGGGACACTTAAGAATTTCCCTTCTTACCTTGCTTTGTGAAAGAATCAAAAGAAATAAGCATACAGTGGGTTTTGGAAAATAAAAAATTATTTAAGGTCAATGCCAATTTTTCAAGCCTAAATGTAAATAAAAACAACAGCAAAACAAAACAAAAACAGTAGCAGGTAAGCACTAAGGTGGCAAAAGGGAGAAGCAGAGGTGTGAGGTAAGGAGGTAGGTTTTTTTGTCATTTAGCTTCAGGTTGCCATGGGCTGAATGTCTAAGTCAATGTGATCAAACATCCAAATGTTGCACTAAAGCCCTACCTAATGGTTAAATTTAGAAACATTAAATAGGAGACAGCAAGGTGTGAGAAATCAGAAAATCTCAGATACAATTCCTTTATCTATCACTAATCAGGTGTGTTTTACCTTGGAGAGCAGAACGTGTATAACCTGTATTGACCTTGTTTTTCTCATAATTAGAATGGGAAGGAAAATGCCTGCCTTTGCAGGGTTGATAAGTTGATGTGAGGAATTAGGTGATGTGCATACGTTCTCTAACAGAGAAAAGCGGTCTGGCACAGGGTAGGAACTGAATATAGATTGGTGGCCTGAAAGTCTATTAGACCTGGAGGTCTTAGCTACCGATAAATAAAAAGAAACTAAGAACTGAGTGCGGTGACTACTTAGTGAAATTTAAAACCTCAGTTCCCTCTCTTTAATTACTTTTTTATTTATTTTTTATGTTCCAAGGTTATCTCTTAGGTTAGTTTTTTTTTTCTTTTTATTTATTTATTTATTATTATTATACTTTAAGTTCTAGGGTACATGGGAACAACATACAGGTTTGTTACATATGTATACATGTGCCATGTTGGTGTGCTGCACACGTTAACTCACAATTTACAATAGGTATATCGCCTAATGTTATACCGCCCCGCTACCACTACCCCAGCACAGGCCCCAGTGTGTAATGTTCCCCACCCTGTGTCTCAGTGTTCTCATTGTTCAATTCCCATCTATGAGTGAGAACATGCAGTGCTTGGTTTTCTGTCCTTGCGATAGTTTGCTGAGAACCATGGTTTCCAGCTGCATCCATGTCCCTACAAAGGACAAGAACTCATCCTTTTTGATGGCTGCATAGTATTTCATGGTGTATATGTGCCACATTTTCTTAATCCAGTCTATCATTGATGGCCATTTGAGTTGGTTCCAAGTCTTTGCTATTGTGAATAGTGCCACAGTAAACATATGTGTGCATGTGTCTTTATAGCAGCATGATTTATAATCCTTTGGGTATATACCCAGTAATGAGATGGCTGGGTCAAATGGCATTTCTAGTTCTAGATGCTTGAAGAATTGCCACACTGTCTTTCACAAAGGTTGAACTAGTTTACAGTCCCACCAACAGTGTAAAAGTATTCCTGTTTCTCCACATCCTCTCCAGCACCTGTTGTTTCCTGACTTTTTAATGATTGCCATTCAAACTGGTGTGAGATGGTATCTCATTGTGGTTTTGATTTGCATTTCTCTGGTGGCCAGTGATGATGAGCATTTTTTTCATGTGTCTGTTGGCTGCATAAATGTCTTCTTTTGAGAAGTGCCTGTCCATATCCTTTGCCCACTTTTTGAGAGGTTGTTTAATTTTTTTCTTGTAAATTTGTTTAAGTTCTTTGTAGATTCTGGATATTAACCCTGTGTCAGATGGGTAGATTGCAAAAATTTTCTCCCATTCTATAGGTTGCCTGTTCACTCTGATGGTAGTTTCTTTTGCTGTGCAGAAGTTCTTTAGTTTAATTAGATCCCATTTGTGAATTTTGGCTTTTGTTGCCATTGCTTTTGGTGTTTTAGACATGAAGTCCTTGCCCATTCCTATCTCCTGAATGGTATTGCTTACGTTTTCTTCTAGGGTTTTTATGGTTTTAGGTCAAACATTTAAGTCTTTAGTCCATCTTGAATTAATTTTTGTATAAGGTGTAAGGAAGGGATCCAGTTTCAGCTTTCTACGTATGGCTAGCCAGTTTTCCCAGCACCATTTATTAAATAGGGAATCCTTTCCTCATTTCTTATTTTTGTCAGGTTTGTCAAAGATCAGATGGTTGTAGATGTGTGGTGTTATTTCTGAGGCCTCTGTTCTGTTCCATTGGTCTATATCTCTGTTTTGGTACCAGTACCATGCTGTTTTGGTTATTGTAGCCTTGTAGTATAGTTTGAAGTCAGGTAGCATGATGCCTCCTGCTTTGTTCAATCACATGCATTCCTATACACCAATAACAGACAAACAGAGAGCCAAATCATGAGTGAATTCCCATTCACAATTGCTTCAAAGAGAATAAAATACCTAGGAATCCAACTTACAAGGGATGCAAAGGACCTCTTCAAGGAGATCTACAAAACACTGCTCAACGAAGTAAAAGAGGACAGAAACAAATGGAAGAACATTCCATGCTCATGAATAGGAAGAATCAATATCGTGAAAATGGCCATACTGCCTAAGGTAATTTATAGATTCAATGCCATCCCCATCAAGCTACCAATGACTTTCTTCACAGAATTGGAAAAAACTATTTTAAAGTTCATAT
This sequence comes from Macaca thibetana thibetana, assembly GCF_024542745.1. Taxonomy (NCBI): domain Eukaryota; kingdom Metazoa; phylum Chordata; class Mammalia; order Primates; family Cercopithecidae; genus Macaca; species Macaca thibetana. The sequence continues at coordinate 37,616,441 of NC_065595.1, forward strand.
GGAATCAGAAAAGTGCCCGCATTGGCAAGACAATCCTAAGACTTTAATTACTTTTTGAATATGAAAATTAACCAACATCTTAATAAAACCAGTATTTAATAGCAACTGTCATCACATGTAATGAGTGAGTAAGATTTGCAGATTTTGTGGCAGAACCCAGGTAGGTGACAGAGGCACTTTTACTGACTGAAGTAGTGCAGTGAAGCTCGGGTGCCTTTTTCATATTCAAATTTGAAATTCGAAGGCCAGAGCCTTCCTTTTCTTTACAGGAGAGCAGTCCAATCATGACGAACTTCACTGACCGACAGTGAGTCTGATGAAACCAAGATTATAGGCTCCAAATTTACTTTCAAATGTAGTATGTCTCCAGTTTGCTTAGACATATTGCTGACGCTTAAAACATAAAATGGAAAAATGACACTGACTTCAATTATGGGAAAAGAAAATTGTCCTTTGTATTCACCCGTCATAAGTCAGATTTCCCTTGCTTGGGGTTTTTCCAAGGAACCCTCTTGATGTCTTTAGTTGTCATCAGAGCCCTAGTTAACGATTATCTTTGGGGATTACATTAGTCCTATAGGAGAAATTGGGAATTCTTCACTCATAAATTAATTGTGTCTTAATATACATGAAAATATCTGAAAAATATGTTTTCTTGGTTTCTGTTCACTTGGCCACAAAAATGTTTATAGTGGATTAGAAATATTCATTATAGTGCTTCCAGTATTTTTTTTCTGATTTGTCTGTTCAGTCTTTGTTTTATTTCCAGTCTTATTAGTAAAACAAAACAAAACAAAACAAAAAAACCCCACAAATCTCAGCTCCAGCCTTCCCTGAAGAGTGATCATGAATAAGTTTTACAAGTCTTTGTGATTTTAGTTTGTTTTGGTTCTTCATTTGAAAAATTAAAAATTGAATTAGATGATTTGTAAGGGTCTGTATTTCTATAAATTATTTTGCTGCTACATGGAACAATATTTATAAAGCAATTGCAATTGTTTTCTTTTTAAATGAAACAAATTATCTTTGATGTTTGCCCAAGAAAAAAAGTGCTAAGTATTCAAACAGAATGTAATTTATCTGACAGGGCTCTGCTCTGTCACTGGAATTATATTTAATTACAGTGTGGATCCTGCAGTCCAGCCAGGGCACATCTTTTACAGTGTCCCTGCTCATTTTCCTGCTCCTCTGGGATGTATACTAGCCCTCTGGACTCTGTAGATGCTCTTGTACAGAAGATTGATGCAGCTGAGATAAAAGAACCACAGTCAGAGAGAAACAAATCAGAAGAAGATTAAGAAAGATAATCTGAGACAATGCCTTTAACTCTCCTCCGTCCAAAGCTCCATATCTGAGGCCAAAAACGTCCCTGGAAGCGGGAGTCTGGGATTCTCCTTAGCCTTCTCCCTATTTTGCCTGCACCCCGTGGCCATACTCTTTTCACTGCTGGCTCCAGGAGGAATGTAAACTATGCTAGGTAGTACACAGAGCCAGTGATGTTTAGCAAGTGTGCAATGCAAGGATCCATGAGGTTTAAAGGAACTTATAGACTACTTGGAGGTGTTGAATATATCCATAAAAAGATATTCTAGATGTTTTGGAATTCAGAGGCTGTATAGATTTATACATGTGGCAGTGATCAGGAAAGGCTTTCTCGTAAATGTGGGAATTTAGCTATACCGGGAAGGAAGACTAGCTGGAAGGAACTAAGTAGACCCTTCCCTCCAGTCTTGAGCAAAAGTACAGTGGTAAGAACGCACGTGGCACACAGAGAGGTCAGAGTAGGGACAGGCTCAACCTGTGGAGAGTTTAGATTTGCAGAGAATGGAGATGTGGTTAGAGGAATTGTCAAGTGGGAGAGCACTGAGAGGTTTGAATTCTCATCTCAGCCAGGGAGTTTAAAATTAGAAAATTAAACATTGACAATGTCATTACTCACAGTAATAAAAAGCAGAAAGCTTAGCTGTCCATGGTATGCAGTATGCTGGGGTGGACTATGAAATTGGGCCAGGTCATAGGAAGATTCTTTTTTTAGCATCCCTTTCAAAACAGAATGTCTTTGGAGGAAGCAAGACATGTCAGTTAGAAAAATATTAATGTTTTGCTAAATTTGAGAATTTGATGGCAATATTAACCTGAATTAGCTGAAGAGAAGTAATCATCTAGGTAATTTTGCCTCACCTTACACAGAAAATGGAAGCATAATACATTTAAAAAATTCAATGTCCTAAAAAAATGCTACATACTACCTGCTGTAGACACTATTGTTTTAATCTCTAATAACATCTAATAAAGAATACACGGGTAAATGCACATAGACTTTGTTCAGGCTATAGAAATAGACATGGTGACAGGTGGTGGGCACAATAGCTGTCAGATAAGTGATGGGCTGTCAGTTATAAAAGTGCTTGCTACGTTGCTCATGTTACAATTTGAATTCAAAAGATGTTACATGAATCATCATAGCCGTAAAGTCAGTTAGTACTTAATCCTGGACAACAACTGGAGTCTCCTGGTGTTACAGGATTCTCACTAAAGATGTAATAAAGATAAAAACAGATAAGATTTCAAGCTACAAAGGGCCAGGCTTAAACTCAACATGAAGATGTTTTTCCTTGAAATAGAAACTACCCAACAACAAAATGCCCCAGAGAAAAATGTTCAAGAAAAGAGTACTTTGGGCCAGGCACGGTGGCTCATGCCTGTAATCCCAGCACTTTGGGAGGCCGAGACGGGCGGATCACGAGGTCAGGAGATCGAGACCATCCTGGCTAACACGGTGAAACCCCGTCTCTACTAAAAATACAAAAACTTAGCCGGGCGTGGCCGTGGGCGCCTGTAGTCCCAGCTACTCGGGAGGCTGAGGCAGGAGAATGGCGTGAACCCGGGAGGCGGAGCTTGCAGTGAGCCGAGATCGCGCCACTGCACTCCGGCCTGGGCGGCAGAGCCAGACTCCGTCTCAAAAAAAAAAAAAAAGAAAGAAAAGAGTACTTTGGCCATGTCATCAGGGATACAAGCAAGAAATTTCAGCCCCCGTTGGGAGTTTGAATGAGTCTCTATTAGCTACCTAATAGATGGATTTTTTTTTTGGATAAGATTCTATAATAAACAATCTCACATGCATAAGCAAAACTTTGCCTTCTCAGTACTTATATATGGAAAACACTCAGGCATCTTTTCTGTTTCCTGGCACTATATACCTATGATTGCTCTGACACTATTTATGAAGAAACAGAAAATTATAGGTCCTATTGGATTCAACCGAGGCTTGTGTTTGAACCTCTTAAAAAGAAACAACACAGTCTTTGCCGTCGCTCTCTGAATGTCTCTTAGGATTTAACTTATTCCTAGCTCATCTGGTGACAAGAGTCTTCTCTGCCTTCTTCAGCATCGTGAGCTAGAGAGAGATGTTCCTAGACGTATCTATGGACCTCAATCAAACATTACCTTCTTTATTAGACCATCCTAGCAACTTCCTACCCTCAATACCTACACAGTTTTTAGGTATTACTTTAGCACTTACCGAAATTCAGTATATTTCATATGATACTTTTTTTTTTTTTTTTTTTTTGGTCACCCTTACACTCCTCTTTCCTCACAACACAACATATACCTTATTAGAACATAAACTATGTAAGGCAGGATGATTTTTGTTTTTGCTTTTGCTTTTTTTCCTGTTCACTGCAGCCGTATCCCAAGCTTGACATTTAGTAGATGCTCAATAAATACTTACTGAGAGAAAAAAAAAAAAAAAAAGATCAATTTAATGGAAAGAATGCTATAGTTATGCGGCTCTAAGTAGACGAACATTTCATAAGCACTTAATGAACTGCAGAAATCAGTCCACACATTCTGGGGACGGCCCTCTTTTCATCACCATTCAGTTTATCCAGGTTTCAGTAGTACTGTTTTAAGCTTTCTAGAAGAAATAAATAATATATTCTAACAATCCGAATAATGTGAAGCTGTAAGTACCACAGTATACAGCTGAGGAAATTGAATAGAACTTAGATATTATCACAAAAAAGAACCTGTCTAGGAATGCCAACAGCACTCTAAAGTTGGGCCTCTGCTTAATTGTCCTTCATCTCAGCTTGTTTCTATTGAAATGACTCCCCATGTTAAAATGATAAAAAAAAAATGATACTTGGTATTGCAGGATCTCAAAAATATCCTTTTATTCACTAAAGCCAGAAAGGAAATGAGCTTTGGATTCATACAAAATTCAATCATCTTCCAAAAGCCCATTTTTCTTCTCTTTCCTTTTTGTCTAGTGTAGCTTGAAAAAAGCAAAGGCATTCTTTGCTCATCTGATGAGATTGACAGGGTTCTTAGACAAAAAGAGGGGGAGCCAAAATGATACTTTGTAGCAAGAGGCAAAATGGCAGCAAATTGAAAAGGTGGTTGCAACCACAATTCCAACTATAATTAAATGATCCTAAAAATAATATGCATGTATATTTAGACTCAGAAACAAGCAGTATATTTAAGAAAAATTCACAGGAACTTCATACTTTAAATTTTGTGTTTTAAGACAGAATTCAATTTTTCTATAAAAAGTCATTCTTTATAAAGCAAAAGATGTGTATGCATGCATTGAGTGTGCTTAGGACTGGTTATATCTAAGCCTCTCACAGTTTCTAAACTAATTAAACAGGAAGATTTACAAAGGAGTCAATTTCTTATTGAGGAAGTTAATCATGGACACACAGAAAAGAAAATGCCTACAAACTTCTTTCAGCATAACCTCTGTTCATGCCACTTTATGAAAGAGAAAACTAGTTTTCTTTTGCTTGTATCATATATAGATCAATGTGAAAAAAAATCATTTTTATTTCTAATGGTGCCCATATTAGAAATAAAAAAAGGAAGAGCTGCTGATTTAAACTTTAAATATAGCAGGGAATATAAGTATTCTTATTTGGTAAGCATGAAACCAAAACAGGATATAGTTGAATTGAATAACAACAAAACTAAAAATAATAAATAATTTAAGGCACATCTTAGTACTGTGTTTTTAAAAGAGTCTTTTAAATTTTTTATTTTATTTTATTTTAAGTTCCAGGGTACATGTGCAGGATGTACAGGTTTGTTACATAGGTAAATGTGTGCAGTGGTGGTTTGCTGCATCTATCAACCCATCACCTAGGTATTAAGCCAACATGCATTAGCTATTTTTCCTGATGCTCTCCCTCCCGCTGTCCTCTCAAAATAGGACCCAGCATGTCTTGTTCCCCTCCCTGCATCCATGTGTTCTCATCATTCAGCTCCTGCTTAGAAGCGAGACCATGTGGTATTTGGTTTTCTCTTCCTGCATTACTTTGCTTCCAGCTCCATGCATGTCCCTGAAAAGGACATGATCTCATTCCTTTTTATGACTGCATAGTATTCCATGGTGTATATGTACCACATTTTCTTTATCTAGTCTATCACTGATGGGCATTTGGGTTGATTCCATGTCATCGCTATTGTGAATACGGCTACAATGAACATACATGTAAATGTATCTTTTAAAAAGTCGTAATGCATAAAAAAATAAGGGGTAATGCACAGTTTTGGATGAGATCCCAGTTTGGGTAAATTAGGTATGCATAAAATTTGGGGACTCATTGGGGAACTTTGAACATAGTCGGAATTTTATATAACACAAACATTTACTGAAGTAGAAAGATGGGAATCACTAGTTTAAAAAAGTAAGTTACAAGGCCGGGCGCGGTGGCTCAAGCCTGTAATCCCAGCACTTTGGGAGGCCGAGATGGGCGGATCACGAGGTCAGGAGATCGAGACCATCCTGGCTAACACAGTGAAACCCCGTCTCTACTAAAAATACAAAAAAAAAAAAAAAGTAAGTTACAAAACAATATGTACAGTGTAATCTCGTGTTTACTTATAAATACATACACATATGTATAAACACACAAATGCATGCCTACAAACATATGCAAAGAAAAATCTGAAGATATATAGACAAATATGTTAAGAGATAGTGTGTTCATTGCTGGGTGGCTTGATTGAAATATTTTTGCTTAAATATTAAATGAGTTTATTTTAGTTGATCTCTACTTTCTAAATACTGCCACTGTTCTTATGCTGCTTCTAAACAGCAAAAGATTATTTAGTAAAGTTACTATATGTAATTGTGTATCTAAAAAACAAAAAGGCCATTTCTGAAGCAGTCTAATTTTGTTTTGTAAAACTACTCATTTTTTCACCTTCCTTCACATACATTATGGTCCACGCATACCAGGTGACTCAATCTACCTGTTCTTCCCTCTATGTCATTGATAGCAACATTTTCTCTCATTTATCTCTGCTTATCAAATACCCTTCCATACTTTCACATTCATTTAAAACTGCTACCTCTTTCATAAGGCATTCCTAGAACCCACATACTATTTCTAATTGTTTTCTTATGCACAGCAAAATTTCTTTAAATGCCACTATAGGACTCTTATGTTTTATGGTTAGTGGAAACCAGGTATGTCCAGTCCACCAGTCTGGATTGCTGGAGGGGAGGGTTCCTAATTGCCATTCCTGGATGACAGGGTCCGTATTTATTTTCATCTTTGTATCCGCATCCACCTCTAACTCAGTTCACATATGAAGATATCTGCAAAAGTGAATCCATGTATAAAGAAGTAAGGTTTTAATTTAAAGGCTTAGATAATCAGGCAGGGTTATCTTTGGATGAGGGCCTTAGTTATATGAAGACAGTGCATAGTGGAGATCAGTAATAATTTACATGTAAATATATGTTTGGAGCTAGCATCACAAAGAAAGAATGATATTATACCTTTAAATGCCACACCAGATACATCCAAAGGAACAAAATATCGGCAACATTAAACTTCTTTCACATTTTCTGCTATTATGTTGTGATAAGAAGAACATAACCAAGAAGTGAAAGTCAAAGCATATGATAGCACCCTTTCCGAAAGCTGTATTGTGAGTTCTACAAACTGTCAGAATAAAATAAACAACATAAGCAAACAAGGGGAGGAAGCTTCAGAGGGTCAATGAGGACTGATCTCATGCTAACCAATGAGATGATGAACTGTCATCTGACTAAGAAGATGGGGAATAGGAATATTAACTTTTCTGGATGATGCAGCTCTTCCACTTTTCAGAAAGCTGAACTGTGGCCCCCGAGGAGTTCTACACCCTCATTGTTAAGTTATTGTTACATTTCTAGTTAGAAATAGCAATTTACCCTAAGATCACTTTTTAAATTCAGACACGTGGGATCCGTTGAAACATAGCGAAAGGGTATATGGGGAACATGATTCAGAGAGAAGAGGGAGCTAGGATGTGTAAGGCTGCTTGAGGAGGAGAATTATGCTTTATTCTCCTTTCTACAGCATCCCACACCTAGTAAGTGTTAAGTGTTGAATAACAGAGAAATAGAATGTGAGGAAATTTTCTTGTATCTTTGTTTTTCCTTTAGTGTCAATTCCAGTAAGAGACTAATTAGTTACCACCTTGCAAGATATGGGAAGTTGCAAAAAGCCTGAAAAATGAAATTCAGAACAGGCAGATGAAATGCAGAGTAGAGATGGTAAGAAGGTAAAGATTTGTGGAAGAAATCGGCATGGGGGAAAATATAAAGAAACCCTGAAGTCCTCTGAGCAAGAACTAGACCAGCAATCCATCCTAGCTACTTAGCTAGAGTTGATGACTAGCTTGCTAATTGACTGTTTTGTTTTTCACTGAAACATTACAGGTGTAATTTCCCAATTTATCTCTGAGAGTGATGTCTTGTTTTCTTTTTGCAATTTTATGTAGTCATAAAAAGCTAAAAAGAACTCTGAGCCCTAAATGACTGGCTGATTATTAACTCTGCCAACAGTGTCATAAGCAAATTGATTTGGAAAAAGACTTAGAAGAGAGATCTCAATTCTGGAATTTTCTTGGTGAACTGCTCAGGAATAAAAGTATCACAAATTGGGTGCGGTGGCTCCCTCCTGTAATCCCAGCACTTTGGGAGGCTGAGGTGGGTGAATCACCTGAGGTCAGGAGTTTGGGACCAGCCTGTCCAACGTGATAAAACCCCGTTTCTACTAAAAATGCAAAAATTAGCTGGCCGTGGTGGCACCCATGTGTAATCTCAACTTCTTGGGAGGCTGAGGCAGGAGAATTGCTTGCACCGGGGAGGTAGATGTTACAGTGAGCTGAGATCACACCACTGCACTTCAGCCTGGGCAACAGAGCGAGACTCCATCTCAAAAACAAAACAACAACAACAACAAACACAAGCTAGGATATCCAGAGGCATGAATGAATTTTCTGAAAACTGATCATTCTTTTGATAATAGTGAGATTCAGAAGGAGAATAAGTGAACAAAAAAAGGTATCGTATGCCTCCAGTTCGCCTGTCACGTTTTGAGTCATAGATACCTTTAGGAGTCTGATGAAATCTATAGAACCTCTCCTCTTAATAATGCTTTTAAACACAAAATAAAGAAGGTAGAATTTTAAAGAAAACCAATTGTATTAAAAAAATTTGTCAAACTATTAATAAATGTAATACAGTAATATAAATACTTCCTTACTCACACATTGGATAAGATCTATCAGAAGAGAAAATAACTACTGTAATTTTAAGGTATTGATAATCATTAGCAACACCTTGAGATTCTGCACAACCTGGAGATGATTCAAACAGCACATATATACATCGGTAACAAAGCCACGGATACTGCTAATGGTACTCCAGTAGGGTAGGTATATTAACAATGGAAGAAAATGCCAACTGTCAATCAGAGATTCATTTGGAAAGGGTATCCTCCAATTGTTAGTTAGAAATGAAGATGTTCTTTTTGTCCCATTCAAAATCTGAGCCTTGCCCCCCGCCCACCAACACAGGCACACGCGCACGCGCACACACACACACACACACATTCCACCGCCAGTTGCCAGTTAAGAACCTGGGATGTAGTTGCATATATTTTGATATATACAGGTTAGAGTTGAAATAAAAGCATCAGATTCTAACAATTCAGAGTGACCATAAAAACAAGCCTGACACCAAGATGGTTTTGAAAAGGGAGACTATTCAGGACTTCTAAAAAATGTTTACTTCTAATTTTCAGAGAAACTGAACCACTAAAGCAAACCTCGCAATTAAAAATTTCCCTTGCTTATAGATGCAACAGAATAGTCTGCAAGATGCATATCGCTGAGATGGAGAAACCCAAAAATTATTGGTAAAAATACACATTTCACTTTGAACCCGTTGAAACACCAAGAAAAGCCAATGTTCTTTTTTTGTTCCTGTATTAGGTTGTTTCAGTCACATTTTATACAAGTGTAACCAGAAAAGGTTAATTACCAGCTTTTTTACAAGGTCTAAGGGATGACAAAACTGGCTGTATACGGAAAATAAACTGATAAATATGGAGCTGGCTTGTAATTGCAAAAAGCATGTGGACTGTTATAGCAATACCCAAATCTATGGGCAGACATTTAACTGACTGGATTGCTGCTGTGTTTCTCACAGGCATTATCATTCTATAAGATGGTTGCTTTGGTAATTTTCGGCTGAATATATTCATTGTGTTGGAAAAATTCACTACATAATAGCTGATGCACTTAATGAGCACTGTGCTAAACAGGCACATCATGTTTTCATATAAATAACAAGATCAATAAAAGCTGCTTCCCTTATCCTCTACTGCATTCACTCTGGTTAAAAATGCATCCTGTGTGACCTGTGAACGAATGTGATTCTCAGCTCATCATGTTTCTTTCTTTGAAATGGCACTTCGCTGTTTGTTTCTAGCACAGTCCTTGGCACTCGGGGATTCACTGTAGTTTTACTGAGCTGAATTGAAATCATCGTCCTTATTACCACTTTCTCCATTATAGCTTTCCATTAATATAAATGAAGAAAATAGGGGATCACCATAGGTTTTGTCTCCTGAAATATTTCTAAAAGCAGAAGGGAAGAAAGAGAAATTGGGATTATAGCTTTTCTTTACATTCTTAAGCTTTCAGGTCCTGATGAAAGGATTGTAATCTGTTGATTACCAATTCCTCTAACCCATATTGTCTATTTGACAGTATGGTGATATGCTTCCTTAAATAGAGCCATGAAAAATTATTTTCCAGTTGAATAAAACTTCTAAAGTAATAAGTCCCCCAGCTCTTATTTTCCCAACAATATGCAACATTGCCATAAACCTGCTTTCCTTCCTTTGCTCATTCATTTGGCATACATACTTGCGCATTTCTCAGTGCAAGGCTCTTTTCTAGCTGCAGGGACTTAGAGAACTTACGTTTTAGAAGAAATGTATATTACAATATGATACAATATAATATAATGGTAATGAGAAGTAATGTGACAAAAATAAGGCACAACAAGAGGGGTAGAGAGAGATGAGAAAGTTATTATTTTATTGTTCTTAAGGGTATCTTCTCTGAGGAAGTGGCATCTGTGCTGAGAACTGAATGAAGTGAGAGGAAAAAAGCTTTGTGAATATTTGGTGAAAGAATACTCCAGCAAGAGACATCATTAAGGTATAAGGTCACAGATGTAGTAGGGACCAAACCCAGAAGTCTGTAGGTCTTTGGCAAGGAGTTCAGATTTTATATTAAGTGTCATAAGAAGCCATCAGAAAATTATGAGCAGGGATATAAAAGGGTTTGATTGATATTTTCCATGGTCACTCTGGTTTCTGTATGAAGCATAGACTGTAGGTGGGTAAAGACAAAAACAAGGAGGTTGGTTACATGGTAGAGACAAGCCAAGTCTAGATGGAATTAAAGTGATGATGATAACATTGTATTTCTAAATTAACAGAGATAACACAAAGACTTATTTAGAGCAATTCAGAGTGTAACAGGAAAGGGGTCCTTATCCAGACCCCAAAAGAGAGTTCTTTTATCTCACGCAAGAAAGAATTCAGGGCGAGTCCACAGTGCAAAGCCAAAGCAAATTTATTAAGAAAATAAAGTGGGGAAAGAATAGCTACTCCGGCCGGGCGCAGTGGCTCACGTCTGTAATCCCAGCACTTTGGGAGGCCGAGTCGGGCGGATCATGAGGTCAGGAGACAAACAATTAGCCGGGCGTGGTGGTGGGCGCCTGTAGTCCCAGCTACTCGGGAGGCTGAGGCAGGAGAAAGGCGTGAACCCGGGAGGCGGAGCTTGCAGTGAGCTGAGATCTGGCCACTGCACTCCAGCCTGGGCGACAGAGCGAGACTTCGTCTCAAAAAAAAAAAAAAAAAAAAAAAAAAAAGAATAGCTACTCCATGGACAGAGTAGGGCGTTCCCAATAGTAAGAGGAGGAACACACCCACCCTAGGTAAAATGCTTGTTTATATATAGGATAACAAAACAAAAACAACAACAAAAATCACAGGGAGATGTGCTCTGCTACAAGGGTTTGTGATAAAGGATTCAGTTTCTTCATTACTATATTTTGCAAGAATTGATATTATCTTTAAAGCCAAATAAGGAATGCTTCTGTTCTCAAGATTTCGGGATTTCAGGACACTCCTGAGTCTGGGTCTGTTTAGTAAATATTATCAACTGTTCCCTTAACCGTAAACATCTAGAGGCTGGGAATACCTAACTTCCTGGGAATGCAGCCCGCAAGTCCCGGCCTCATTTTTCCCAACCCTCACTCAAGATGGAGTCACCCTGGTTTGAATGCCTCTGATATGCTGAGTTTAGGGAAGCAAGGTTCCAAAATCATACAAACATGTAAACTGTACCAACAGAAATTGAAGCCTCTTGTCTTCTTATTTGTGTCTCTCTTTTCTATTTATGAACTTTTAAAAAAGTAGCTGTAGTCACATCAATCAATTACTACCTTACCATTTGCAATATCATTTAAATTTCAAAATCTACTGAAGCTAGACTGTGAAGGCATTGTGCAGAATTTCCTGAATATCTTCTCTCAATTGCCAAAACAATATTACCTTTCTACTGGCCTCTGAGATGCAGTTATGCAATTGACCACTGCATCCTTCTCTAGGTTCTTGATGCCCATGACACTATGCCTCCTGATTTGCTATGGATCTCTCTGTTCTTTACGTGCTCATAGGCTCATTTTCCAATAAAATAATAAATATAAAATACAAAATTGCTGCTGTTCCATAGGTTTCTGCTATTGTCCAAAGCTCCATTATACACTCTCTCAGATAATCCATGTTTCAGATGGTTAACCTAGTTATTATGAGTAAATCCCCTGAAGTCAGCTTTCCCAAGCCTGAGTCTGAGCTCTAACCCTAACTACCTGTGTGATCTTGGACAATTTACCTCTTGACATCAAATCTTCAGTTTACTCATCTGTACCTATTCCACACATTTATTCTGAGTCTTAAATGAGATAATTCATTTAAAGGACTTTGGAGAGTCCAGCCTCTTGTAATTACTCAATAAATTGTAGCTATCTTATATATCCTCATCATATTAGTCAAGTACTAATACTTGTTGAATCTTACAATTGTATTTCCAGGTCATGCAGCATTGCCCAAATTTCAAGTTTGTATTGTGTCTCCCATTAGAGCCTTGGATATCTCACAGGCCTTACACAATCAACATGTCAAAAACTAAACTGATCATTTTATTTTCTTATTTTCTCTTCTCAGAATAGTCTTGCATACCAAAAATAAAATTCTAAGCCCCTCTTCTTTCCAAACATCTGAATGAACTCTCTCCTCTCAGCCCTGATTTGAGCTATTCCACTTTTCTGCACTGAACCCATGTGTATCTTACATATATTTGATTGATGTCTCATGTCTCCCAAAAATGTATAAGACTAGGCTGTGCCCTGACCACCTTGAGAACATGTTCTCAGGTTTCCCAAGGGGCATATCATGCACACAGACACTCATGTTGGGCTGTGTCATGTGCATGGTCGCTCATAGTGGACTCAGAATAATCTCTTCAAATATTTTACAGAGTTTGACTCCTTTTGTCAACATTTTTGTTTTCAATTTATATGTACCCAATAAGCTGGAAATATAATAGCTGATGCTTAATTTTTTTCCTTTTAGTCACTCCTTATGTGTGTGTGGTGTCCTACTAACTAGTTTTACCTTTTGAATATGATTTTTATTCTTCAGTTACTCATCTCTATCACTCATGCTGTATCCCAGAAAGTTATCATTACTGTGAATCTTCTTTGCTATTCTTCTCCTTATAGTTATCTTACTGAATGCCAAGTCAACTATGTCATGTCTTGCTTCCCGGGATCCTAGAATTCACTATTGCTTAAAGACAAAATCAACTCCTTAACATCAATTTACTACAATCGCAGGGATCTAGTTGCTGTCTACATTTTCAGTCTTATTCCTACGCAACCCCTGCTTCCAATTGTTCACTTTAGAAACATCAGAGGAACATTGATCCATGCTGTCCTTTCTTCTTTAAAAGCTCCACCTCATTTCTAAACGCTTGTCCAAACACATGCTTAAATACAGTTTGTATGCATTGCTTAATCCTTAGCCTAACCAGTCTTCTCTGGCCTCCAAATTAGGTTAGATGGCGCTTCCTCGTCAATTTCTCTACCATTGAATCTCCATATTTTACTATGCTTATATGTCAAGAGGACTTTCTTCTAACTAAACCATGAGCTTCTTTATGACACAGCCATGTGTTTATCTTTGTCTCTCTAGCATCTATCATCTAGGTGAAACCTAGAGCCTTACCTATATGCTAGTTGATAGACTAGTTAAATGAACATTTTATTTCAAATGTTCCCAATTGTCTCTTAAGATGAAATCTTCTAGAATATTTCTTCTGTAAATACCAATTTGATTGTGCTTTTAAACTCTAATGGTGTACAATTGTCTGTAAGACAGCGCTTCTTAAATGGTGGTTTACAGACCCTTGCTATCAGAGTAGGAAATTTTTCTATGGATTTTCTTTGTAAATTTTGTGAATTAACTTAAATAACCAGTCGTAAATCATTGTAAGCATATTCCAGATCATTCTAGATGGGCACTTTGTAACCCAGACTTACCACTTGGTTTCAGTGCATGTGCTTACATTTTTTATAACGACGATGATGCATCAAGTGTTTAATTAAATAGATAGCACTCAACTTTTAATCTAGAATTAGCTTAAATTCTAGGTTTTAATTCATAGATTCTAATCAGGTATCTATGGTGTGAAACCATTGAAATAATTTTTGGGAATGCATGAAGTCTCAAATTTGAGAAATAAACCTATAAATTAAAATTCGTTGTCATAAAATTAAAGCACAATTAAATATTATTGTGGACATAATTTGATAGCCTCAGCATAAATGCTACTCACTAAACAGACCCTCACCATGTGTTTTTTCTATCCCAACTACTTGCTTTGGATTAAGCCATTATTTATATATCTGAAGTGTATTTATTGTTCATGTCTTCACTCAAATGTTATGTTCTCTATGAAACCTTCCATGATCACATAAGTGGGAGTTACCTAGTTCTACTCTCTTTGTCTTAGTTTTGCTACCACACAATTTTCAATAGCATGCAGGAATACCTGTCTAATTGCTTCCATTTCGTAAAATGAAAGAAAGTGAAAATGAGATAGCATTAATTCAAGTGACTAAAGAAGATAAAACACTTTGATTACTGTTAAAATACCTATGCATGTACAGATGGTTGAAGATCTGCTCCCTGTGACTCAGAAAGTTCTACTGATGAGTGCACACCAAACGAAAGCATAGAAAAATAAAAACAAAAACAGAAAAAAAAGTTTAGTTAAAATGAAGTAACTTGCTATTTTGTGATTTACTTTGCATGTTTAGAAACAGTGAAAATGACAGCTGATGTTGGTGGTTCAGGCCTGTAGTCCCAGCTACTAGGGAGGCTGAAGTAGGAGGATCGCTTGAGCCCAGGAGTTTTAGACTACAGTGAGCTACAATTGTGCCACACTGCATTCCAACCTGGGCAACAGATTGAGACCATGTCTCTAAAAAAATTAAAAAAAAAAAACAAAAAAAAAACCTCAAAAAAGTGAAAGTGAGGCTAAACAGAGCTTATAATGTGGAAATCCAGTAAAACCTGATACATCTCACTAAACTATACCTATTTAAATTGTTATTGTGGGCTAGGACTCACACTTGTAATCGCCCCACTTTGGGAGGCTGAGGTGGGCGGATCATGAGGCCAGGAGTTTCAGACCAGCCTGGCCAAAATGCTGAAATCCCGTCTCTACTAAAAAACACAAAAAGTAGCCGGGCATGGTGATGCATGCCTGTAATCCCAGCTACTGGAGAGGCTGAGGCAGGAGAATTGCTTGAACCCAGAAGGTGGAGGTTGCAGTGAGCTGAGATTGCACCACTGCACTTTAGCCTGGGTGACAGAGCAAGACTCGGTCTCATAAATAAATAATAAACAAATAATAAGAATAAATCAATAGTTATTGTGAGGAATACAGAATATAACATTTTTGGTTAAATTTTTAGGTAAAGTGACTTCTGGCCAGTTATCTTACTGAGAATGACAATTTGATGTTCTAACTGTGATCGATTTTGAAAAGTGTTCTTACAGGGACCATTGTTCTTTCAGAACTTCATTGTTAAGGGTATCTGTGTTAAAACACATCACGTGAACCCAGAAGAAAAATTGCTCAACAAATCATATTACTCTAGTGTTCTTTCAGTGTTTTACGGGGGCCTGCCTGCCATCTACTGATCCTAAGTACTTTATTCTGTCTGAAATTGCATCTCTTTATTTAATTCTTGTGTTATCCTGAGTGAAATGTCTATTGCTTAGTAATAGGATGTAAAAAGAAATTTGTCACCTCCAAAATATACATTACTTAGAGCTACTGCAGTCAGGGGAATAAGCTATTTTCACCAATAATAAATGCACTTAACTCTCTTCTGAAAAGGCTATGCATTACTCTAACTTGAAACCAATGCTTAATAAATGTTTTTATTGGTGTATTATATATTCTGGTATATAACTTTCTGGTGAGTTGAGATTTCTGTAGTAAGGAAGATGCTAGCATTTTTCCTACCTCAATTCACTTTCCTTCAACAAATCCAAGATTGAATTCTACGTATTTCTGTTCTGAAATTTGTGATCACCTTATGAGGGCATCCATCTATTACTTTATCAGACTTTATTGAATAAATGTTAAGGAAGCCATGAAATCTTGTTTCTGCTTCCAGTATTGTCACTGCTAAGCTTGTTAGTCCCTAACCAAATCCTTTACTTTCTCTGGACATAAATTTTTCATCTGTAAAACCAATGATTGAAGTTTTAACACGCCTTTTACTTTAAGACACTGGAATTCTCTAATGAGGAGTTGTCATCTGGATGAGGTCTTACTCCTCCCTATGACCTCTCAGCTCTTGTTGGTACCTAATAGACATTTTCATAATCATTCTCACAGCCCACTTTTGACTTACTGACATAACATGCCTGGTGACCTGCTTAGTAACAAAATGAAAGAAGTATGCAATCCTTGATTTTGAGAAAAATATTTTAGTTCTCATTTTTGTGAATCTTCTAAGCTGTCACATAAGAACTGTATTTTATGTAATTAAGATTTCCAGAAAAAGCTGTATCCTAAATAAAAGAAAATAACTTAAGACTCAAAATTGAAGTTTAAAGGCATTTCACTGGATTCTTGAATGGAACATATTACTAAAGAAGAATCCATAAAACTCCAACAAATTTAAAATTAATTTCAAAAGGGGAGTAAAATAAATGATTTGTGTTAAAATTGTTAATGCATAAGGGTTATCAATGTCCTCAAATATGTTCTTACACAAATGGAAAGTTATTGGGTTTACATTCCTGTGTATAAACAAGAAATTGGCTACTCGTTTAGCCCCAACGTCACCAGTGGAGCCAAGTAAGTTTGCCAATATTGGTCAACACACCAGGCTACAGGCATAGAACTCTGTGCTTTTGATGGTTGGCTGTGAGAAAAACTCCTGACACAAGTATGGTGAATCTTGTTTTAAACCACCCCTTCTCCAGGATAAATTGACGATATAATGATTCCATATTGAAATGTATAAGATGTATTATCTCTTTTTTTACTCAAATCTACTAATATTTACTGAACAACTTTTTAAAGAAAGGCATGAGTCCAGGCATAATTTAATCTGCATAGTTTGATTTAAATCTGTTCTGTTGTGAGCTTCTTTCTATGGTTATAACCCTCAAGGAAAATATATAACTACCATAGCTATCTCTTTGCCATGTCCATCACTTTGGTATGTCCCTAAACTTTCCTTTTTAAAATATAACCATAATTTTCTAATTCTTATTAATAAAGTCCAGTTGTATTGATAGCCACACACGCTCTAAGTTTTCCATATCATATTTCTGTTAGAATGCCTTTTTCTAATTAAAGCGTTATATCTCACTCTGAATCCCCAATTGCATGTCGGAATTACTTTTTTCTTATTATGTGCCCGGTTGATATTATATCACTTGCCCATACTTAAACAGGTGGTCATTTTATCCTGTCAAATAAGACTCGTATTTATCAAAAGTATGTTAACTTTTCCCAGCTCTGTTCTAGATACTCCAGACTGATAGAGAGGCTATTTAAATTAGTGATCTGGTCTTGCGGAGCTCATCAATTTAGTGGTTCTCCTGAGGACAAAGGGTAGCTTATCAAAGTCTCTGAAGCTATGCATGTAATTTGAGAATTCATATTTAATACTATTATCCAATATTTATCTTCACTGGAACATTAATATTCATAATTCATATGTTCTAAGCTATAGAAAATAAATCTCATCAAAATCTTTTCAGCCACTAAGAATAATGGATTGCAGACTGTACTGTATGGGAATATGTAGAATGTATAGAGGAGGAGGAACTGTGATGTTTTTATTTGTAACTGGGTCACAACTGCCCATCCTAAGGAATTACCTCTTTTTTGTCTTGAAGTAAAACATAGACATTTACTCTCAATTTTTTAGGAAATCGTGAGGGTTGTCATAATACTTCACCCAAAAAAATGTCTTTTTTTTTTTTTTCATCTATCCATGTCCTGAATATCTGCATAGTAGCTCATATAAAACCTTAAATACATGTAAACCTCCCTATGTTGCATCGTTTTTGCTCCCCTAATTCAGTGAGCCGGAGAAAGTAGTGTCCAGGAGCTTCGCTTCTTCACTCCTGTAGCTCAGCAAGTGGGAGGGAGAGCCATCCTGTGGCTTCTTCTCTCCTGCTCTTTGGTGGGCTAGAGGGAGTGGCCACCAGCAGCTTCTTTTTTCCCATTGGTTGGTGAGTGGGAGGGAGAATGATGGCTCTTTTACTCTCACTGCCCACACCTCATTGGGCAGGAGCATTGCATCTTTTTCACTCCCTCAGTACAGCGAGTTCCAGGTTCTTGTTCTGCAACAAAGAGGAATGAGGTACCCAGACGCTGGTGAGTGAGTAAGGCAGAGTATAATTTTATAGAGCAACAGAAAACTAGCTCTCAGCAGGAAGAGGGAACCTGAAAGTGGGCTGCCTTCTGTGAAGCTGAGTGGGGGGTTTTTGTGAGCTTAGAATGGGGGACTACTTGCTGATTGGTCCATGAGTGGTCTTGGAAAAAGCACCATTCGGTTGGTTAAAAGGCATCATTCAGAAGGAACCAATCGAGAAAGAGTGGGTAAGACAGATGAAAGTTCTCCCTCAGGTCATGGCCTCTATCCAGAACTGGCAGTTCGGTTTTTAGGCTTTAGACTGTTCTTGGCTTGAAGGTCAGGTTTCACAGGGGACTTGTCCCTGTCTGCCTACGAATTTGTCTGTCTCCTCTTGCTATCATCTGTAGCGTACTGAACCCTGAAAAAGAGTCTGATATCCGTTGCTTATTATTTGTTTGCAAGGGATAAGAGGGCCCTGAGCTTTCTGTGACTATGTTAATATGTATGAATCAAAGAAGTTTGAGAAAATACTGAGAAATGGTAGACTATTTTATGGATTATTATTACACATTACTCTAGTGAAAATAATTGTAAAATCAATATTATGAAAAAATGAAGAAAACCGAAATGTCTTAGAGAGCCAATAAATAAACCATCATAAAACGGTTGAGAGGACTGGTTTTAGAATCTGGCAAACTTGAAATCAAATTCTGTCTTGATCATTTATCAACTATGTTACACTGTACTACTTATCTTACAGTATATTTGAGCCTCAATTTCTTTATATATCATGTAGATATTATAATATCTTGGTCACAGGGATTGTTATAATACATTAAATGAGTGCATGGAAACACTCGCTATGGGTATGCCATGCTCAAATATTTAGTTGCTATTAGAAGCATTCAAAAAAATACTGGGCATCTGCTCTCTACTATAGTCATTATAAACTGTAGGGATAACAATGATGCTTTCCTCATGTTGGAATGATCTAAAATACCTGGTTTCACATGTAACAGAGCCAAATAAGGGCCAATTTTGATTGTCAGTATAAAAGGCACAAGATCTGTTTTCTCCTATGTACACCAGAGAAAATCTGTAGTCATTGTGTTTTAGTTCATCTACTTATTTTTTTTTTTCTAAATGATCTTTGGATGACTGGGGTGCATTTCAATTTGTTTTTATGTGTCTATATTTTGAAAGTTTCAATGTGAAGTAATCCTTTCCTCAATGGAGTTAACATCATTGGCATCATTGGCTAGATCCCATCATTGGCATCCGGCTTGGTAATGGACACCAGACCCGACACATTCTGGAATAATATGAAGGCATAACTAATTCTTTCATAACATCTCCCAATCCCATTGCTAACCATGCGGACCCTTAACTATAAATGCAATTTTATCTGCTGGATTATTCTGGTGTCATTGTGACTGTATTGTGGAACTTGGAATCAAGTGTTTCATTACAAGATTAGTGGCCTTCAGACTCCCTTCTAATAAGGAAGTTTTATTACTCAGTCATAACATCAAATGTGCTTGGCTGTGAAGATAGCATCATATGGCAGAGTAATACTCGACAGGGTATCAGGAGACCTTGATTCTATTTTGAGTTTTGCTTTGCTACATTGGATAACTCTCTTATTCTCTATGAACTCTGATTTCTGATTCAGGGAGTTGAAATGCTATCCTCTCTAAAGTTTGCTTTAGATCTAAAATTCTACTGCTCTCTATAAAATACCTCTCAGATCTTTTCAAGTTAATTATTTAGTTAACATGCTGTGTTGTCATGGATGAACTTCAGATCACAAACAGAATAAAGACTGTGCTTCAAGCCTAATTGTCCCTGACATAAACTTCCTGGAACTTCCTGGCCTTCTTAGCCTCCGAGGTGGGGTTACTTCCCACTCGTTGCACATGTCTAAATCCTGGACCCACTCTAGGACATCCCTTAAAATCAAGAACTGTCTAGAATCTGCTAGGCAATTGATCCATAAACATGTTAAACAAAAGCTAAAGCCAGGACATATGCTGTCTTTTCTGTAAAATAAAAGAGAAAAAGGGTAGCAATGATTCTCATCCCCACAAGGAGGTCACAGTTTAACTGGAGAAATTTCGCATTTCATAGACCAATAAAACAAGTCAAGTTAGTAAGTGGTCCAAGTAATTTACATCAAATAAGTGTTTGCTGAAGTTTGAAAGGAGATATTTCATAATTGTCCATCAGTTATAAGTGCTGGAAGTTTGGTATGCGAGATGAAAAATTGAATTAATTTAGATAGGCAGAGAGATCAGTGAACTTTTCATTCTGTTTGCTGTCCTATTTCTAACCTAATTATGCGACACTAGTCCAATTTCTCATGTATATCTTGTCTATGATAACTGCTATTAACTCCTGATATCACTCAAGCTTGAACCAGTGTAAAATTTGAATACTCTATCCAAAGCAAGAATAACATTGTGGTTTTGAATGAAGTCTGCTTCTACCTTATGTTAGCTTTATGCCCATAGCTAATTATTTAATGTTTCTGAAACTCACTGTTGACATCCATAAAACAGATAAATAATTATACCCATGTCATAGTGACATTGTGGGGATAAATGAAATGATGTATATTAAATCCTTGCAAGAAAGACTCGCACATTGTATGTCCTCAATAAATACTAACAGTGACTTCTACTATCTTAAAAAGATGGTCATGTCATTCCTCTTTTCATTTCCATGCATTCTTCAAGCCTATGGCCCCCGTGCAAGCTTGTTTTTGCTGTGGGGCCAGTAGGGAAGAGCAGCTGTGTTGAAGATTGGAGATGAGTGGTTCCTGAGGACCAGGAGACAGGGAACAATATTAGTAATAGGCTCAAGGCTTCAAAGTATTGAAAAATAAGCTATTTTTTTGTTGTTGAGACAGTTCTCACTTTGTACCCTCAGGCTAGAGTGCAGTGGTGCAATTACAACTTACTGCAGTCTCGACCTTCCAGGCTCAAGTAATTCTCCCACCTCAGCCTCCTGAGTAGCTGGAACTACAGGTGCACACCACCATGCCTGGGTAATTTTTGCATTTTTTGTAGAGACAGGGTTTTGCCATCTTGCCCAGGCAGGTCTCAAATTCCTGGGCTCAAGCAAGCTGCCCACCGTGGTCTCCCAAAGTGCTGGAATTACAGGCATGAGACACTGCATCTGACGAGAAACAGTTATTTTTTATAGACTTGAATTTTCAATGACAGTGTGGTGAATTTATGAATGATTTTTGTGTATATGTCCTGCCCACTCACATACACACACAAGGACATATCAAATCTTCTGAGTGTAGTATATAAGTGCATCTCAAACTTCAATGTACCTTTGAATTATCTTGTTCAAATTAGAATCTAATTTAGTAGGTCTGGGACAGAGTCTTTAGTGTCTGCATTTCTTGCAAGCTCCCCGGTGACTCTAAAGCTGGATTATTCCTTGAATAGCAGATAATGTAGGATCTTTATGTCTGAGAACAGTAATTCACACCTGGGCTTCTCATGCCAGTCACTTCGTTGATCATCCTTTCATGGATTCAAAGGTAATTTTTGTATCACTGTACATTCAAGTGATTTGAATCATTTGATATTTGAAATACATAAAAAAAGGACACATCAACATTACTATCAACAAAGTTACAACCAAACTTGTGCTTCTAAACCATGTAGCATGGCAGCAAATTACTTGGCTGCTAAGCCACTACTCAGCTATCTTAGTTTAATTACCACTTTAATTTAGAGATAATACATTTACCAGATGCTATGCCAAAATTAAAATCTACCTGATACATTTCTAGTTTGCTTTGTTTGTTCACTGTACATTGCCTCTTCTCATACAGATCCAGAAAGTCCAAAATTCTATTATATGTTGCCCAGGCAAGACACACCAAAATCCTCCCAAGGATGGTTGGCTTCTGAGCTCATTTTGGTTTCTTGGCCCAAGCCCTTTGCTACATCTGGTTCTGCCTTAGATGATATACAAAAAAATAAAAATAAAAACAAAAGTGTCAATCACTTGGAAGATTAGCTGCATTGGCAGAGAAAATATTGATCTGCTGCCCCATAATTATTTGATGTTCCTGGGTGGAGTATGGAAAACTGTAAGGTGCTATACCCCTAATCTTAAACCCACACTAAATGCCACCTGCTTCTCATGGTAACTAAATATTGAATGCCAGTTTAATGCATGTGCATGCATGATCCATGTTTAATATTCCCAGTTCCTTTGTGTTATTGGGAATGTATTGAAACATGAGATTCACAGATGCCTAACTTTAATGGAAGCTTGTCCTTTTTCAAAGCGAAGTAATCTTAAGAAAGTACGTAGTGCTATTTGGAATGAAAATCCTGGAGATGAGGTTGACAGGTTTGTGGCACTGGCCCTTGTCTTATTTGCAGTAACTCATTTTATATATAGTGCTTCACTTTGAGAAAGCCAAGGGCTAGAGGCTTCTGTGATTTAACTCAAACAATAAGTAAGATCGTGGTTTCAAAGAGGGCAGAAAATAGGTCTGCTGATTAGAACAATACATTATAGGACAAGAGAAGGCATGGAAAAAGAAAACTTGGATATAACAAATATGAATAAGCATTTCATACTGTGAGCTAGTCCTCCTGCCTAAAGAAAGATATAACTCAATGTACGATATCTACAAATAGTCTCCTCTGGCAACCTACATTTATATACTTCCCCCCCACCTCCAGCCCGCTGAATGGTTAGACTTGCTTATGTACCCTTCATCATCAGAACAAGAACAAGGAATTTTATTTTTTCCAGAACTCACACCAGGGAAAAGCAAAATCCCATAATTATAATTAAATCAATGTTTGTTGTGGAAATTTGAAGTATCGGGGCAAGAGTAAGGAAGCAGGCAGTTTGCTTTGTTTGCTGAGGGCAATTCAAAGATCGTGGCAGTTCTGTTAAGTCCAAAGCTATCGTCCTGCTCATTCCTCCCTGGTGAAGCCCCGGGGATGCTTGACTGCCAGGACCTTACTAATGCCTGGAGCAACTCAAATGTGTACAGTGCCTAGAATACATATCCGTAATCTCCATAGACTTTGGCTCTTGCTCCCAAGCCCAGATTTCAAAAGCCCAAATTCTTTATGACCTTTATGATTTATTTCTTCAATATGTTCAAGGTGTAATAAAATGGCTGTCAAGTGCTGACTTCCTGTTTCATAAGTGCCACCACTTACACTGTCCCCTATTGGTCATTTCTCAGCCTAAAATATGATGGGTGGTAGAATTTCCTTTAAACCATAGTTCCTGTAAATTCATATTTCCCTAGGAGAAAACAGCTCCAGGAAGCTTCCCAATAATCTTTTACAATAAATGTTTATTAGTTTTGATGACAGTGTCTGCACAATCTTGGATGGAATATTACTTTCATCGTTTTTTTTAGATTCAGTGTGCTGTAGTATTGATGAGTTTCACTGTGTTGGCCTAGCTTTCCAGAGAGCACTGGTGACTCCAATACCTTGGACTTTGTTTTTATCAGTGACTTTTTAAAGTGTAAATACTAATTTGTATTATTAAATATTAAATATAGTACTGTGCAAAAATCTCCTGGTAAGGTTAGGCTTCTGCATGTGCAATAATAAGAGACAATTTTTGCTTGTCCAGTATGAGCAGATCTAGGCATATTATTTATATGCCCTCACTTGTTTCTTACTTTTGCAAAAAGGACTGGACTCTACATAAACCTTCTCGTGTAGATCATCCACACACACTATGGAAGCCAATAAAATTCAGAGAAAAACTGAGGACTTAGGTGTGGAATTCACCTTTATAAAATTATAATTTTTAGGTTGCTATTGCTAACCTATAACCTTAAAGTCCTGCCTGCCAACACCAGGGTACCTGTCTTCCCTGGCTCATTTAGCTTACTTCTCTGCAGTCACATCCTTGCCTACTAGACCCATGGTATACCTCAGAAGTTTTATGTTCCTTGGAATCCACATCCTTTTCTCCTAGACCAACAACATGTGCAAAAACCTCCAGTACCATCCTTGGTACTAAATAATGTCATTTATTTAATGCTACACCTATGGATTTTATCGTTGTGTTATATTTTAAATGACATATTTTTTTCCAAACACAGTGAAGAATTCCTTTTGTCTTTGTGTTCAGGAGTTACTAAAGGAGCTACCAAAAATGTAGTATGAATCCTCCCTTTTGTGGATAATGATAATCTATTTTATTTAATCATTTTTGACTCTTTTCTGGATAACTTGAAGGATATCATGGGCACCCTCTTTTGATTTAGGGGTAGATCTACTTGAAGTTGAGAGATTGTCTTAACTAATCTGGCTCTAATTCAGCTTTTGATACAGAGTTGTCAAGCACCCACAACTATAATTTCCATCTTAGTGTCTTAGTGCCATTTCATCATTGTTTTCATCACCAGACATCCATCAAGCTCTCCCAGAGGCCAGGTCTCTGGAGGAGACCCCATGGGGAGCTCTGAGAGAATTATGCTGCTTACACAGCTTTTCTTTGTAAGAATATGGCTAGTTCTCAATTTTTTTGAGATTGTTATTTATATACATAACTGAGAAGCAATCCCTGATTTATCAGGTTTCTCTTCTCTCATGAATAGGGCCTTATTCTATGGCCATATTTTCAGAAAGCATAGAAAATATAACACCAGGATCAGCTCAAAAGCTTTTTAAATAACAGTGTATCAGGCCCTAGCTACTTCCACAAGCCTGAAGGGTCACCCATGAATTGATGCATTTAATAGAAACCAAGGTGAATCCAAAGCACAGCTATATTTGAAAACTCCAGTGTAGATGAAAACAATCAGCAGATTGAAAACCACATATATCACCATGAGGGCATCTCTACAGGTTCAGAACTTCTTCTTGGTTTTGCAGGTTCACAAACAAACTTTTATGAACGCATCATGGGAGTAAGAAAATCTGTGTGACTAATTCATTCTGATCAAATTTCAACAATTTAAGAAGCAGAATGGCCAATTTACAATAAGAGTTCTTTTTTGGTGAATCACCTTATTTTCTGCTATTTCAAGAAATCTTTCTATTATCAAGGTATCAATAAAACAGACTAGGAAAGCAGATGGGTTTTCGGACATGAAACAGCATATAAGGAATTGAAAAGAGCTATGGAAAATTTTACTCGGCGTATCCTAAATCTGTCTTTCTAATTGTTAAAATACTTACTTTCCAGATATCATTTGTCTCCTTCATAGTCATTGCTGAATGAATCCTCTGGCATGTAATTATGCTTCAATTAATATTCTCCAGTCCATATAGACCACCTTTCATTATTATGCCCTTTTTTTATTTAAACATGTTACTCGACACAGTCCAATTTAGCTATTAGGAGTTAAAGATTAGTCTGCTTTGTGAGATTTAGAACTCTTCCTAATCTTATTAGTAACACATTTATATATTGCCTCAAAGAGACACCTTTTAACCTCATCTTGAAATTCTTTCTGTCCTCACCTGGGGGGCCATCATAATCCTGTTTACCTTCAGGTCCTTCATTTTTGTCAGAAGGGATATTGATACTGACTGAGCTGTACACTCTAGCCTTGACATCCTTACAATCACAGACGTTTACTGAGAGGCTGGATCAAATTTGGAGGTGGGGACAAAGCAAAGCTAACTTTCAACAAAAAACTGATTTCCCCTCTCAGTGGGGAATTGCAAATGGTCAAAGAGTTATAGTGTGTCCAAATCCTGCCAAGAACTCTGCCTGTGGAGCATTTAGATATTAGTTAAGGAGGTAATGATAGAAATGGATGTGATAGGGTCCAAATACATTTGTATGACTCTATTATAGGCAAGTATGATTAAAGCAAGTGTTTAGATTCTGCAGCAGATTATACTGTTGGTTCCTGCTGTTAAATGGATATAAGATCTAAAGAGGAAATTTCTTCCACAAGGAACTACTTTGTATATGAAAGTGTAAAACAATGCTCCATTATTTATTATGATTTAAATATAATATTTTACTAATCCATGTATCTACCAATATTTGATAGTGCCTTTACTTTCTTCACCATCTTTTAAAACACCTAACATTTTAATGATCAAATCAATGAATACAAGGTAGAACATTTAAATATGCTTAGAATCACTTTTGGGTGGGTTAAAAATATTGAATCTCTTCCTCCCAGCCCTCCAGACAGTATAATAAAATGATGAAGATAACAAAAAATATTTATCTAGTTCCTTTATGTGCCAGTCATTATGCTTAGTTTTTCCTTATCATCCCATTTAATCCTCGAAACAATCCTATACCCATTTTATACATAAGAAATCGCCTGCTGCTTAAAGGGGTTATGATAGCTTTCCATAGAAGCTATCATAATAATAAGTATAATAGTTCAGAGTGTGGGCTGACTGCCTGGGATTGCAATCCAGTCGTGTATCTTATTATATGGCTCTGGACAAGTTTCCTAAATTCCCTGTGCTTCAATTTCCCTATTTATGAAGTGAGCACAACTTACGTATCAGGGTCTAGGGTTCTTGCTC
This sequence comes from Macaca thibetana thibetana, assembly GCF_024542745.1. Classification (NCBI taxonomy): domain Eukaryota; kingdom Metazoa; phylum Chordata; class Mammalia; order Primates; family Cercopithecidae; genus Macaca; species Macaca thibetana. The sequence continues at coordinate 37,643,276 of NC_065595.1, forward strand.
ACAAACTTACCACTAGTAAGTATGTAAATTATTCAGCAAAGAGCATAGATAGCATTTCCTAAACCCATCCACACAGCTAAAATGAGGAGCATTGCAATTTAAATCCTAATACCCTGACTTCAAAGCCTATACTCCTACAATGTGGCCATAGGTAACAGGATGAAGAACATATGCCAGACAGTATTGGATTCAAATAGAGGTTCTCATTAAAAGTTGAGAGGGCTTTGGCAAGTTTTCAAACCTCTCTGGACCCCATTTAATTATCCACATGAAATAGTATCTATCAAAAAGTGCCTCCAAGACTTGAAAAAAATATGACTTTTCTGGTGGGCAAGATAGAACAGTTATCTCCTGCTCACTCCTGGCAACTTTCTCTACACTTGCTTTGATAGGCTACTTGAAGTCACAGACCTATGTATATTATTAGAGTGTGAGAGAAGGCAGAGAATTAGTGCTTAAGATAATCAGATGCCATTAAAGACTTGGAGGATCAGGTAAGTTCTTAGGAAAGGGAAACTGAGCTAAATGTTATGAGTTTAAATAGAGAAGAAAGAGGAGTAGGTAAGAGGCATGACTGGGGCAATGTCAACAGTGTGAAAAGGAGCAGTTTGATAGGTTACCAGCCCCTGGACTTTTTTGTTCAAATTCAAGCTAACAGATTAGGAAGATTTTCTGAATTTCAAACTAGGGAGTTTGGAACTGATCCTATATGTAATAGGAATTAGAGAGTTTTATATGGGAGGTTATATGATAAAGCACATGAAGTATTCAAAAAGATAGAGTTGGGAAATATTCATCATTTCTTTTCAAATTATATTTTACATCTTAAAAACTGCCTTGGATAAAATAATAGAAATATATAAGCCCAATTAATAAATCCACTCCTGTAAATAGCTCTTTATTCTTTACATAATCCTAATTAAATTTCTCAGAGCAGCCATTAGTTTTATAATGAGTTAAATTCAGGTTTTTTATACATATATCAATGGTATTATTTAACTTTTTAAGTTATATACATAAGTAATTCCATAATTAAAGGTTGACATTGTGAGAAGGAAAATAAGTTGTCATTCTTTATTTATCAGCCACCGTTGAATAGATGAACAATGGTAGCAAGAGGAGTAAAGGCTTAAAATACGTTCATGAGAGTGGAGTGATATTGTTCAGCAAGCTATTGTCTGGCATGTCTCGTAAAACTCTGGTGAAGTCCTGGGTATTTCTCTGACTCTGTGTTATACAGGATATGAACAGGCTTGTGATAATCCAAAATTCAGGTAGGAAGACAAGAGAGATAGGGAGTGGAAAAGGGTCCAAGAGAACCTCTAACTTGAACAAGTAGGAATTTTATCTGAGAAGATCTGATTGAGGGGTCTCCATAACAAGTTAAAAGGTTAAAAGTTAAACATTTTGTTTGGCATTTTGATTTTCTATTTGGTAAGTTAGACAACATGGCTTATATCCCTCTTGAGTTAATGAGCTACTTCAAAGCAAGAGCAATGCATATTGCAAGTACTTTATATGCACTCATTTAATTATTTAGATTTAGACCAATGGCTAGCAGGCAGTTAACACTAAAAATGTTTTCATAGTTAATTTTTTCAATAAATTTAAGTTATGGTATATGAAAAGATTTGAGGGATCATCTCCCGATCTCTAGACATATATGTCCAATTTATGAATGTCTTTCATTATAAGCCCACAGGCACCTTAAAATGAACCTCTCCTGTATGGAAATTTTTTATCTTGTTCAACCTGTTACTATTCTGTGTTCCCTTAGCAAAGGTCACCGTCCCATCCACTCAGAAAAAAATAACTATCTTTCATACCTCATCTATTTGATCAGCCTCCAATTCCTCCAAGTTCTCTTCTGTAATATCTATTCATTCTATTACAAAACTTCCTATCTGTAATGGAAAAATCTCTCCCCTTTAACTGAATTTTTTCCTCTACTTTCATGGCACCACAACAGCAATCATTAACACAGAAGACTTCTGTGGCCAAATAAGTGTTTTGTTGTTGTTGTTGTTGTTGTTTGTTTTCCCACCCATCAAGTAGTGAACTGGGTCTCCTCTAAGTCAAGTGTGACACTCTCTACTTGGAGATAGTGTCAGATCCTACAGGTTGGAGTCCCAGCCCCCAATATTCCCCCCGGCCACGCCAGACTCTAGTTGTTAAGTCCAAGCTTCTAGAAATTCTGACCAACTGGCTTCACGTTGGGGTTCTCACTAGCACCTTTTAGGTTGGATTAATTTGCTGGGGTGGCTCCGAGAACTCAGGGAAACACTTACTTATGTTCACCAGTTTATTAAAAAGGATATTTCAAAAGGATACAGATGATGAGACACGCAGGGTAAAGTATAGGGGAAGGGGCGTGGAGCTTCAGTGCCCTCCCTGGGAGTGCTGTCCTCCAGGAAATTCCATGTGTTCAGCTGTCCTGAGCTCCTCAAACCCTGTCCTCTTGGGTTTTTCATGGAAGCTTCACAATGTTAGCATTGCTTCCCTCAGGTATTGGGCAGGATCCTCTCTGGGGAGGGTCTTAAAACCCATAATCAGAAAGGCAGGAGAGATTAGAGTCCTACTTTGGGGCAGATGGAGGACAGAAGGGGATTCTGTTTCCTGAGGCCTGCCCCTGAGGCCCAATACATCCAACATGGTAACAAAAGACTAAAACCAACATTACTGTGGGAGTTATGAACCAGGAACCCTGGAGGCAAATCAATATCTACCAAAACGCCATAACACCACACCGCCTGTACTGCTACCAAAACGCCATAACACCACACCGCCTGTACTGCTACCAAAACGCCATAACACCACACCGCCTGTACTGCTGGAGTCTTCTGTGTAGCCTTCACCTTTTCCCATTCAGATTTCACACAGCTGATTCCTAACAGGTATTCCTACCCCCAGAAATGTCTATTTATATAGTTTCCTTCATTTTTGCTGGTAGATTTTATTTTCAATAATCAATTCTGCTGGGCAAGGTTGCTGACACCTCTAATCGTAGTGCTTTGGGAGGCCAAGGTAGTAGGACCACTTGAGTCCAGGATTTTGAGACCAGCTAGGACAACATAGTAAGATACAGTCCTTACACACACAAAAATTAAAAATTAGCTAGTCCCGGTGGTGCACACTTGCAGTCTCAGCTACTAGAGAGGCTGAGGTGGGAGAATCACTTAGGGAATTCAAGGCTGCGGTGAGCCATAATTGTGCCACTGTGCTCCATCCTGGGAGACAGAGCAAGATCCTGTCTCAAACAAACAAATAAAAAGCAATTCTGAGTATGTCTCCTTCATGTAAAAAAAAAAAAAAAAATAAAACCCTTCTCTATTACCCATTGCTTTCAGAAGAAAGTTTAAAATGTTTAATGACACAATGGGCCCTTGGAGATATGACTTTAGATTTTCTCTCCAGCCTCCATCTGCAAGCTGTACACCTTACATTCACTCTGAGCTCCATCTATACTGAATTAGCAGAAATGCCCGAATACCGCTTGTTGCCTGAGCCTTTGGAACTTCGGCAGATGCTATTTCCTTTGCCTGTAAGTCTCCTCTACTGCTTACCCATGTGTATCATTAACTATTAATACATATTCACTATTCAAGATTCAGGATGCCCTGCCTTCTCAGAGAAATAATTCTCCCCAAGGTTAGAGTGCATTCCCTCTTCTTTGCCTAAATTAGAACCTGCAATTAACTATCATAACATTTAGTGCACAATGATGTAATTATCTTTTTAATTTTTATCCTTTATTCTGTTGTGAGTTCCTTGAAGATAGAATTTACCCCTTTTACCTCTGTGTCCCTAAAACTTACCGAGGACCTAGCTGTAGTGCAGTCGTTTGTTGATTAAATGTACAGAAAATAAAAAGAACATTTCTAGTACAGCGCTTGCGATTTAGAAGCAAAGAAATTGAGCTAGAGCTGTCATTGTGACTTGTCTGAATTAATTTAATGAACTAGCATTTGATGTTATGAGAATTTAGCTGCTCAATGATCTTTCTATCAAACCCTGGACGACTTCCTGGAAGTTCTTACTGTGCCATTGTTTATGAAAGGGAACTACAGGCTGTCTTTGGAATTTCACAAGCCAAGATTCACTATCATCATGTCTGTCCATGCTGGTTTGCCAGTTTTCTCTCCATAATTCACTTAACTTTTGCTCCAGAGAGTTGGAGTGCCATGCTATTGATGCTACAATGTATGTATTAAGAAGACAGAAACAACCCTAACCAAGTAATAAGTGAAGTGACTACTCTAGATTCAAACTGTTTTTCAATTCAGTCTAACGTGTGATTGAAACAATTTTAGAAACCAGATTATTGGTTATATTCTCTTCTCTACTAATTCATTAATTAAACAACAGAAAAATGAACAACTGGCATTCCTGTGATAATATAAGGAACATCAAACAAGGTATATTCATTAAAGGGAAACAACAGTTGATTGAAATGTAATATTTCAAACAGATGGGACAACATCATATGAACATATGTGAGCTGTGGTTTTATAAAAAACATCATATTTTAGCCAGATAGACCCTGAGACCACGATGAAACATTGAAAAAAACAAATCGTTTGAATCATTCCAAATAAAACAGTTTAAAAGTAAATCTCAATAAATGTTTACCAAGAGCTTACAATTGTCTGGTCACTAGTTTAAGTTGTTTACATATATTGTTTCACTTACTTTTCATAACAACCCCATAGTGGGTATTATTATTAACCCTACATTTCAGATGAGGCAACTAAGAAACATAACTAATTACTTAATAACTCTCCTAAAGTCACATAATGTATAAGTATCCAGGAAATGTCTTCAACTTCTAGAACTTGTTTCCTTAGCCATTTTCCCAGACTGACAGTTTCATGTAATCTCACAACCTAAATATTTAATTCTTGGAATTATTGGTTTTTAAAATATTTGATGCATTTATTTATATCAGCAGTGAGCCAGTCACCAATTTTCAATGAATACATGCTACACTTAATGTCATGTTTAACACTAACATTATTGTTATAGATATACAAAAGAAACAGGAGCCTGACATCAGTTAGCTTTGAATTTAGTGAACCCATATAATACAATCATATAATAAAAGGTTGTTAAAGGCACTGGCTTAAAAGTCAGAAAAGGTCTCAATGGAATGGTTCAAGTCCCAGCATAACATACATTGTGACAGTATACCTTCTTTGTATCTTTAGTGATTCCAAATTTGATAGATCGCAGATCCCTATGGGTTATCCCTGAGTCAGCCCACACCTGCAGCCATTTCATTGGCCTCATGTGCTTCAACTTTTGCTCTCAGCTTCCAAGGCTGCCCTCCTCTTTGACCAGTCAGCCTCCACTCCATGATGGGTTTAAACAGTAGAACTCCCCTCATATTTTTGTGTCATATAATTTATTAAAGAGGAGAAACAAAGGAGTATAATTTCACCACAAAGCAAGCAAAACTTTAAATTTGACATCTGTTATTAAATTGTCCTAAATTTTCTAACCATGCTCCATTGCATGGCTCCCTGGTATGTTCCATCTTTCTGAGCCCCTGGCTTCAGACCTTTTCAAAGCAGCTTCTCCCCTTTTCTTCACGTTTTGCTCACTCTTCTCATTTGTAGACTCCTCATATGTTAGTTTATAAATATAATAATTTTATTTTATTTTAACTTTATTTTCTCTTTATATTTTCCTAAGAATATTAAAAAGCATATCTGTAGAAAAATGAAAGCATTACATTTAAGTATAACTTATAAATTTATTTTTGGTGTTGTTTTGGTTTTTAGTCACCAAAATTTTAATATTAACTGTCTTGGGATGAGAGTAGAGGGAGTGATTTGGTGGAAATTTACTAAAATTTTATTGATTAAGCACAGCATTAATTTTTAATTCTATAATTTGATATTATGCACAGGTAAGATAGTGGTGAAGTGGAAAAACAAAAAATGACAGCAAGTTCTAGAAAGGGAGAAAGAGTGTTGAGAGAAATAGTTGGATATGGCAAGAAGGACAAAATGAGTGAAAAACCGAAAGATTATAAGAAAAAAGGGAGACATATAAGCACAATAGCCATGAATATATGACATTGAGAAAGGAGAAATGGTAGAAAAATAAAAGGAAATGAGAAAAAAGAAATGATCTGGAGTCATATAGACAACTTGTCCAAGTATGCTTTCATATTGTGTCATCTTTGATTATAGGCTTTTGAAATATTTATTACTTGATGTATGAATAATTATAGTTTTTTTTTTTATTTGGAAGGGTGAAGTTTTGCCTTAGATCGGTGGCACTCAAACTTTTTGATCTGAGGATCACACTAAACACTCAAAAATTACTGAGCACCCTGAAGAGCTTTGTTTATGTGAATTATTTTTACTGATATCTACCATACTATAAATTAAAACTGAAGCTTTGTTTTAAATTCTCCATGGATGCATAGCTTAAAAAATAATTGCATTTGTCTCTCTGTTTCTGTGTTCAATATGCTAAAGTATGTTGTTTTGGTTGAGTACATAAGGAAAGCTGGTTTTATACAGACAAGTGGGAAAAGAGAGAACCTCATTTACCCTATGAAAGAGCCTCGCAGACCCTAAGGGTTATTTGACCATATTCTAAGAATCACTGCCCTAGGGAGAATAGACATGATTCAATTCTGTAAATGTTGACTGCTGAAGACCCTGTGTTGTCTGCCAGACACCACGTTCCCAGTCTCTAGGGAGCCAAGGCCTCTGCCTCTCAGATGACTAGAAGGCAGCAGAAGCAGCCCAGCTTTAGGCAGAGCTCATCTCAGGGTACTGTGTGGAGCCAAAGCATGTTTACTATGAGGCAAGATAAAATCCAGTCCAGGGACTGATCTAGTCAGTGGATGTGTTCGTGTCACCATAACAAATCTAGCCCAGTGGACCAACAAGTTATGTTGAAAATTAATAATGTGGTCACAATCTGCTCTAAAACTGTGCAAATCCTTCAAATTTTATGTTTTTGTCAGATAATTATGTAGATCTGATCCTAACCTCCACGTCTTTTTTTCATTTGTACAGATGTCATACCAGCACTGACTCATTCTTGTAGTTTTGTAATTGTCACATTGATTATTGACTAAAATACAAGATTTTTGCATGATTCAGTTACATTTTATCTTTCTGGGTTTGTCTCATCATTCCAGCCTATCAGGACTGCCTGTCTTGCATCTGAGACCCAGCCATTGCCTTTAGATTGATGTCATTTCACATATGCTGTGAAAAGAAAAATATGGTTAAAATAATACGTAAACCAAAAGAACACTGTGAAAATATAATATTATAAAGATTATCACCATTATTATTATTATTATTATTATTACCATGATTAATTTAAATACATATGATCCGGATAAGGCCATAAAAGAGTATGCCTTTTATTCAGGATATGGTCCATCCTCCATTTTCAGTTTTTTTCATAAAGTACTGTGGAAGCTGATGGAAGCTAATGATGTCTTAAGAAAAGAGTCTAGGAAGCCAAACACATTCATGGTACAAAGCACAAAATGGGAAGATCCAGGCAGGAGGTAAAAAGATATTAGAGGTGAGGTAAAAATATTATTTGTGCCCTCCAGTGCCCTTCTGATAAGGTAGGCAGTTGACTATTCTATGATCTATTCTCAAAGTGTTTTTACAAAATTATTACAAGTAGGACAGAGATTCATCAAACAAAAGAAAATGCTTAGGATGTATGCAGATATTACAGCAACACTTAAATCATGGGTGCCTTAATACTTTGATAATCTTCTAAACCAATGAAAGTAAAACCTTCAGCCCCAGGTATATGTTGGTGTCTATTAGTTACAAACATGATTATCTAAAATGTCAAAAAATGTTTTCACTGCAGGATCAGGGTGTCAAGACAGAGTAAATTCTTATTATGGCAAATGAAAACAATATTAATTCTCATATGGATTAGATATTAACATCTATGATAATTCCTATGGCAAATTATACACATTTTAAAATGCGAATGCTTTGGAATTGTCTGTAGTCACTACCACCTATTCATGTAGATGAGACTCCAGTAATTGTCTCCATTAGTTATTATGCTATAAGAATGGCACTACACAGAGAGTTGTATGCACAGGTATGCAGGGCACTGCATATTGAAATACTCCTTAGGTATTTTATTTACCTGAGGAGATGAGGTTTATCCTAAATGATAAAATACTTGAGAAAATATTAGTGAAAATGTCTATTTTTCTTCTTCGTTTAAGTTCAAAATAAACTGTCAGCACGTAGCAAGTAATGACATTTAGTTTTAATATTCTTTGCTTTTTTGTTTCTCATCAATCATCCTTGAAAATCAGTCAGTGAAGATGAATAGAGTTTTTAAAGTCCTGGAAAGCACAATTTCTTTCCATTAGCAGTGAGTTTGTGGAGAAATGTCAAGAAAGCAAAGGGGAACATTCCATAAAGGAAAAACACTCAGGGAAATGAAGACTTGCAAAAGGTGCTGCTCCCATCCAACTGCTCAGTTGAACACCATTCCCCCAACCAAATGATGCTATTTTCTAATCTATCCCTCAACCCCCAAATCTCAGTCCTTTTCTTCTTGATTGTCCATATCCTATAACCACACAGGACCCATAGAAACGTAGACATACCAGCCCTTCAGTAAATGTCTTATGACTAAATACATTAAACCACAATGTCAGATTCCCTTCCCACCATTGAACTGTGATGGATTTGTTCTAAGAAAAGAATTGGTTCAGAAATTCTCACCCTGGGAAGTGTAGGTTTGGTATTAGCCTGCATTAATGAGCTTCATTACCCTAATATAAATATGTGGAATTATGCTTTTGATTTGGAAAGCACCAAACCACCAGTGCTGAATACCCCTTTTTAAATGTTAATTTTATAGAAACTTAGAACCTGTAGTATCCCTAGAGAAAACAGAGGAGAACCTCTTTCATTTTAGAAATGCATTAATTAGAAAAAAATGAAAGCTGTCATTAAAGAGGGATCGGGATACCTCTTACCCAATTTCTGATTCAACATTATTTCAGTAGGGAAGATCAACATTGTCAGTATTAAAAGCTGCAAAAAGAATTAGGAGATCTTTACCAAACCCCACAAAGACCCTATTTTACTATTCTTAGTACCTCCCTTTTACCTTGTCTTTAAAAAGATCCTATCACTCCTGGTTGGGGCCATTCCAGGTTGGTGGTTATCTCAGTCTTATTCTCCGTGCTCAGCAGCGTGACTGCCTGAGTGTTGGGTGCTATTCTGCCATGCTTCCTCTGGACATATCCTCCTTGCAAACGATCCTGTGCTATGGACTTTTATAGTGCTATTTCTGACCTTCAACTCAATGCAATTTACAAAATGTTTGTAAATATGTGTGCTGAGGGGAAAATAAAAGAAGACTCTCCCTGCTTTCTTTTATTTATCTTTTATTTATTTATTTATTTATTTATTTATTTATTTATTTATTTATTTATTTTTGAAATGGAGTTTTGCTCTTGTTGCCCAGGCTGTAGTGCAATGACGCTATCTCAGCTATCTCAGCTCACTGCTACCTCCGCCTCCCTGGTTGAAGTAATTCTCCTACCTCAGCTTCCCAAGTAGCTGGGGTTACGGACATGTGCCACCACGCCCAGCTAATTTTGTATTTTTAATAGAGATGGGGTTTCTCTATGTTGGTCAGGCTGGTCTTGAACTCCTGACCTCAGGTGATCTGCCCGCCTTGGCCTCCTAAAGTGGTGGTTTACAAGCATGAGCCACCAGGCCCAGTCCTCTCTCCCTGCTTTTACCTTAATTTGACTTTGAGTCAAAAGTTAATTTTAGATGCATTTATTTATTCATTCAAAAATAAACATTTAGTGTACGTGTATGTTATTAGTCGACAAATATCAATGGCCCACATGGTGCATACATTTTCAGGTAAGAGGAAAGAATTAATGAAAACCAATTAGCACAACGGAAAGAGTCTGGCTTTGGGGTCCTATGGCCCAATCAATTTGATTCCTTGATATAGCTCTGTAACCTGACCACATTACTGCATGACTCTCAAAACAATTTTGTTAAATTGTTCCTTCAAGGAATTTTGTAAGATTATAAATCAAACTTAAATAATTTTAAATTGATATATAAAATATTATCCTAAATTTAAATTTTTAAAAGACATAACTTCTGCCTTATTTTAAATAATAATGTCTTCAATAAAAATCCTATAATTTCTTGTAAATGTATCTATTGGGACATAAAAGATAATAATTTAATACTCATTATTATACTTTTATAAACTATATGAACAAGTTATTTAATAGTGGAAAATGGTACATGGTTCTTATTCTTGTTGAAAATGGTCTATTTATTTAATTTTACCATAGAATTTTATCCCAACTACCATACTAAATGTTTATTTTTAAAATAATGCTATCATAATTTTATTTTTTGTTGCTCTTGTCACCATTAAACATATTATTACTGTGTAAGGAAATGTGTGTGTATTTTCACTGCTGTCCTCCTGCACAACTCCCCATCCTCTTCTCAAATGTAAACCTTTAGAAGACAAGGGTCTTCATCTGTTTTGTCCACTGATATATCCCAACTATCTAAACATTGTCTGACACACAATATTTTTGAATGAATGAATGCCAGCAAGGGAACATAGGGAGTTCCAAGGAGGAGGAATGGGTTTCGATTTAAATTCAGTAATGAGAGAACACCTCCCAGAGAAGGCCCAAGTGAGTAATAATCTGAAAGAAGTACAGAGCAAGCCATGCAGGTATCTGGAGGAGAGTTCTCCAGGCACAGGTAGAAGCACCAACAAAGACGCTCCTTGGGAAAGGGGGTTACTGAAAGGTATGACAAACTCTGAAGGTCAATGTGACGGAAACAGAATGACTAAAATAGAGGATTGGAGTACAAGAGAAATAACCAGATTCTAAATAGATGAGGAAGGAATGATGACAATAGTAACAATGAAATGAAAAAAGACGCATTGCAGAATGCTTAATTTGGAGGTGGTTTTAAGTTATCTCTCTTCCCTCCTCTCATTTTTCGGATGAGAAAATTAAGTCAGAGAATTTGAGTAATTTTTTCAAGGTCCCAAAAACCAAGAGAAATGGGGCTAAATCTTAGTGACCTGTCTCCCAATCTCCTTTTTCCCATTTCACTGACAGGACATCAATTCTCAAAGGGAAAGCAGTGATTTGCCAACTTCTGTCTTTGAGTTTTTAGATTGTATCATTCTCTAAATTGCTTTAGTTTAGTACTTCGCATAAATATCAAGTATTTTTTGGAGGAGTAGATGTGGGTTGGAGGAGTAATAATGAGTTGTATGATCTTATGCTATATATATATATGTATATATATAATTTTGTGGAAAATAACCCCTTTCTATAATTTTCCTCTTTCATAACTGACAGTCTCTGCCTCTGGCTAAATACCACTGACATTCCAAGGAGGGTGATATATAATATTGTCAGATTTTCAAAGAAGTAAATTTGATGATTTAATACTGAATTATGCAAAGCAAGAAGCAGTTGACTTATATTTAACTTTAAAATGAAATAGTAAATTATGGGAATATCTAAATAATAAAATGGAAATTTAAATAAAAATATGCGCATGAAAAAAGAAGTCCACACAAAATGTGTTTGCTTTAAAAAATGATTGTTTTTAATCTCTCACCACTACCATTGTATGAACATTTAATATGCATTTGGCCATTATTTATTATATGTACTTAATGAATATTTTATAAAGTCCTTAGAAACACTACATTTACATAACATATGTTAATGATATGGCCACTAATAAAGAAAAAGGGTCTTTGATATGAAATCCATCAGGTACTTCCTAATAGTATCCAGAGCTTACTATTCAGTAATGTCCATTTCTACAGTAGGATAGTATTCTTAATTGATATACAAGGGTAATAAATTAACTGTAATAATATTAGAAGTCGAAGCAAAGGGCTATTGAGTCTACTAAGCATTCTTTATTTTCACCCCTAATTACTTTTATTAAGATTGCAAGTATTCTAATCCAATGTCTTCTCTACTCATATACACTCTTCACTTTCTTTGTATCCATAAAGCCACTAACCAACTTTCAAAGAAGCATTTATGTGCATACAGTAGAAAAAACCTCCTATTGTTATTTCTTTTCCCAGATATTTTTATGATAAGCACATAGTAAACCTGAAAAAACGCATCACATATTATTTCAGATGTACTCCTATCTAGATAATTAATTTTAAAAGCAATAAATACAATTATGCATATATTTCTAGCATGTAAGTTGTTGCACCCTACAAACAATTTTAAAAGTATGGTTTTTTATAATAATTTCTGGTAATATTCATCAAAAATTAAAAGATATCTCAGATAATTTATTCAGATAATTTAGAAGCATTCCTTATAGAAGCTAGTAAGATACAGAGTAACATTAAGGCCAAAGTTAGTTTTTCAGAAAATGATTTTTCTTTTTGGGGGGAAAGTATAACATTTCATTTTCCTTCATTTGACATTTCCACCTTTCCTTTAAATATCCTTTTCCCCCTTATGCTGAAGCCTGCTATGTGTTCACCAAACATATTTTCTTTTCTTCCTAACATGCACCCCAGCCTCATAGTAGTTAGGAGGAGCCAAGTAACTGAGTTTTGATAATAGACTGTGGATATAGTAATGTACAATATTTATGGCACTTTTTCTCCTTAACATTCTGTCATGCCAGTCTCTGTGAATTCTCTTACTTCACTTTTCTGCCAAGTTGTCATAAGGAACTCAGAGGAGGCCTTGAAGTTCTGAGGGGTGGGAGACCACCTGATGAGAGGATCTGGGAAAGACTCCATGGAACAGAACCGTCATCTTCCAGCCTCCTTTAGGTTGCATTTGACAAGAGTGAAAAATAATTGCAGCAAAGATACCAAAAGCTTTGTTCATCTATTTGCCTTTTGCACTAATAAATGCTTTGTAGCCGGGCGCGGTGGCTCAAGCCTGTAATCCCAGCACTTTGGGAGGCCGAGACGGGCGGATCACGAGGTCAGGAGATCGAGACCATCCTGGCTAACACGGTGAAACCCCGTCTCTACTAAAAAATACAAAAAACTAGCCGGGCGCGGTGGCGGGCGCCTGTAGTCCCAGCTACTCGGGAGGCTGAGGCAGGAGAATGGCGTGAACCCGGGAGGCGGAGCTTGCAGTGAGCTGAGATCCGGCCGTTGCACTCCAGCCTGGGTGGCAGAGCGAGACTCCGTCTCAAAAAATATAAATAAATAAATAAATAAATAAATAAATAAATAAATAAATGCTTTGTAAGACAAAGCTAGGAAATGTGTTCTTATACATTCTACTTATACCAGGGCACCTATTTCCATCAATCTCTCCCCTACTCACACTCACATATGCATGCAGCTTAATTTTCTGATTCAGGAGGTCTAAAACACATCTAGAATTCACTATATTTGAAGGGTTCCACCTATTAATTTGGTATTGTCATTATCTAGCACACAGTAGGTGCTCAATAGGTGTTTCATAGGTGAACTTTAAAATCTTTTGGAACGGACAGTATGATTTTTCTTATTCTAAGTGGTCATGACCGAATTGCGATCCAGTGACAGTCTTTCTTACGCTTCTCTCTCGGCCTTTTTAGACAAATAAATTCTAGTCATCTAATTGAAGTAATTTGATGCATAGATAAGAACAGAAACTAAATATATTGTGTTTAGGTCATATTTGACATAAATTCTCCATGAAAAAATTAATTGCTCATTTTCAGCATCAAGTTTTGAAGATCTATACTTACAAGAATTTTGTGGGCTCTATCTTACACATAAGGATTTACTGGTCAGTGAGAAATGAATAGGAGAATATAGTTGGCCTCTTGAATCTGAATTTCTCCCTATATCCTTCCACAAAGCCAAAATACCAACAAGAAGTACAATTAAATCACATGTGATCTACACTATGAATGCCAAATTACCTCTAGGTAGAAAAGTAAAACAGAGATCAGGTGCGGTGGCTCACGCCTATAATCCCAGCACTTTGGGAGGCCAAGGAGGGTGGATCACCTGAGGTCAGGAGTTCGTGACCAGCCTGACCAACATGGAGAAACCCCATCTGTATAAAAAATACAAAATTAGCTGGGCGTGATGGCACATTCCTGTAATCCCAGCTACTCGGGATGCTGAGGAAGGAGAATCTCTTGAACCTGGGAGGTGGAGGCTGCAGTGAGCTGAGATTGCACCATTGCACTCCAGCCTGGCCAACAAGAGCGAAATGCAGTCTCAAAAAAAAAAAAAAAAAAAAAAAAAGTCAACAGAAATTCTGGTGCCATTACAAGGTTGGGGTTGTAGAGGATGGACAGAGGGAAGACTTAAAAGATTGAGAAAAAGAGGAAAGGAAAGTCAAGTACTCAAATGAAATATAGGTAAAATTATTTTTCGAAAGAAAGCCATACAACTCTAATTGCCAAAATACTGAAAATTAGTCTGGAACTTTAGGTTTCACAGAGGTGATAATGTGCTTGACAGTACACAGAACCAGAACTGACAATCTGCTTCTCAGGGAGATGGAAATAATTAGAAAAGAGGTATTCACCTTCAAGATGTGGCAGTGAAGGAAAAGGTAGGAAGGTAGTGAATAAAATTAAAGATTCTGTTGAAAAGAAAGAGAAACAAGATAAGACAATTACTTCTATGATCCCCACCACCTGTCAATGTTACATAATTTGAAAAAAAATAAAAATAAAAACCCTGCACTGTACTAACCTGACAGAAGACAACACCCTTGACGTAATAACTGAATATGTAACGCATAAGAACAGAGAAAAAAAGGTGAAACAAACATGATACAAAACTACCCTAAGAAGAAAAAAGAAGAGTGAATCAACTGTTTTAAGCTAATAAATACTCTCCTCCAAAATTTAACAGAGCATTGACATGTACTACAAGAAGCTTAACTGAATTAAATATCCTCAAATAATATTGTGTAAATGAATTTAAACACAGAATCAGAAATTCAAAAACTAAGAAACAGAAATAACTTAAAGAAGATATATACTGAGAAAAAAGAAATTGTAGGAAAAGACAAAATCATCTCAGAAATAATGGACAAATCACAGGGTACTCTTGGGAGAATAGCTTAGAATGAAAAATGAGACATTTGAAGAGCAGGGAAACAATCAGGAGAATGAATATGTGATTAATAATAATTTTTACAAGGTCTAAAGAGTCAGAGAAAATCTGGTAGAAATGAAAACCAGGCAAAAAATATTCAACAGTATAAAAAGTCAAATCCTTGAAGAATAAAAACAACATGTAAAAAAAAAATTAATGAAAAGTTCTAGAAATTAAAGAAAATATATATTTACTTATTGAAAAGACCCACTTGTACCTGAAAAAAAAATCTGAGACTATTTTTTTTTTCTTTTTTTGAGATGGAGTCTGGCTCTGTCACCCAGGCTGGAGTGCAGTGGCGCAATCTTGGCTCACTGTAAGCTCCACCTCCCGGGTTCATGCCATTCTCCTGCCTCAGCCTCCCAAGTAGCTGGGACTACAGGCACCTGCCACCACACCTAGCTAATTTTTTGTAGTTTTAGTAGAGACCGGGGTTTCACCATGTTAGCCATGATGGTCTCGATCTCCTGAACCCATGATCCGCCTGCCTCGCCCTCCCAAAGTGTTGGGATTACAGGCATGAAACACCATGCCTGGCCTGAAACTATTAATTTCAAGACATAACTTAGTAAAACTAGTGGACTATAAGGAAAAAAGAATCCTTAGTATCTCCAGGAAAACAGATCAAACAGTTAATATGGTTTAGAAAAGTGCAGGACAGCCGGGCGCGGTGGCTCAAGCCTGTAATCCCAGCACTTTGGGAGGCCGAGACGGGCGGATCACGAGGTCAGGAGATCGAGACCATCCTGGCTAACACGGTGAAACCCCGTCTCTACTAAAAATACAAAAAACTAGCCGGGCGAGGTGGCGGGCGCCTGTAGTCCCAGCTACTCCGGAGGCTGAGGCAGGAGAATGGCGTAAACCCGGGAGGCGGAGCTTGCAGTGAGCTGAGATCCGGCCACTGCACTCCAGCCCGGGCTACAGAGCAAGACTCCGTCTCAAAAAAAAAAAAAAAAAAAAAAAAGAAAAGTGCAGGACAGGTATTTTATATCCAGCTAAGTTGTCTTGTAAGTATCAAGGCTATAGAAAAATAGTTTTAAATAGGCAAGAACACTGGAAATATTGTACCCATTAATTACATATATATATATATATATGTATTCCTCCATCCAATCAAGAGAAGATTGGGAAAATTTTGGAAAAAAATAGGTAATGATGAAGATTTATTATATTCAATTTTAAACCTAGACTAAAACAAGAATAAGAACATGAGTACAAGAATGTGAATGGACTTAACTTGCCTATTAAAAGAAAACAAATTTTAAATTGGTACAAAAAAATCCAGCACTATAGTATACCAAAAACCCCTTGAAACACAGTGATTTACAATTGTAAATTCAAAGAAAAATTAGGAATAAACCCCCAAAATTGAAACAAAGTTAAGGCAGTGATTATAACTTTGATCAGACCAAAACAATAAAAATAATTAAATGACATAAGGGAAACTTTTTAATAATAAAAGCCACAATTCACAGTTCAATTATTCACTTATACAGTAACATTCTGATCAAAATATTGATTTCTGACTTATGCTGGTATTTTCTAGGACAACTGTTCTCACTTGGGACTGGTTGATCGTTACTCATTTCTCAATATTGTGTTCTTGTGTGTATATAAACGAATGTTTTGGGAGTAAAAGATAGACCATTGTTATTAGATTTTTAGAACCAATGTATTAAGATATTATAAAGTCAATACAATTAAAATATCTGAAAAAAGGATAGAATTATGAGTTTGAGTTTCTTATGAAGTTGCTCTTTAGCAAGGAATAATAGAATGCCAATTTTTTGAGGAGGTAAAACTGTGTAACATAAAATGAAATAAAATTTAATCTCCAGTCTGACTGATAGCAGATTCTCTCCAGTGTGATAATAGGTCGAGCTTGATAGGTACTTAGGAGAGATTTTTCAAAAATTGTTTTTTTACAAATTATCTCCCCCAAATGGAAATGCCTGTTAGATGTCCCATAGGGGATCCACTTTGTAAAACACAGAAGAAACTTATACAAATCAATCTTTCTGAAACTATCCTTTGAGTTCTGAAACAAAGCTCAGCTGGCTCCTTTTGCTTTGATTCTGTCTGTCTCAGCTGTGGGTCAGAAGATTCCACACGTAAAGGGCTTTTTTCAATTATACAACAAGCAGCAGGTTTCCATTACAGCACAAATTCCATCATCTAAATATATGCTGGGGTTTTTTTGGTTGTTGTTTGTTTGTTTGTTTTTTGCAGGGTGGGGGCTTGGGGGTGGGTAGTGGGGAATGGAGTCTGGCTCCAGGATGGAGTCACCCAGGCTGGAGTGCAGTGGCACAATCTCGGCTCACTGCAACCTCCACCTCCCAGGTTCAAGTGATTTTCTGCCTCAGTCTCCGGAGTAGTTGGGATTACAAGCATGCGCCACCACGCCCGGCTAATTTTTGTATTTTTAGTAGAGATGGGATTTCGCCATGTTGGCCAGGCTGTTCTTGACTCCTGACCTCAGGTGATCCACCCGCCTTGGCCTTCCAAAGTGCTAGGATTACAGGCGTGAGTCACTGCTCCTGGCCTAGGTGTTCTTATAAATAACTGTAACAGGTAAGTCCTTGACTGATTCATTTATTTCTGATGTTGGCTGTCTGTTTCTCAAGTCTATATCTAAATATTTCTATCATTAAAATGCTTTCACATCTTTTTTCTTAAATTTGTTCAAAACTTCTTCAGGCTCCATAATTCCTTCCCAATTGCATAGCAATTAACTTAGCCCATAACAGTTCCTTCTATTGCTTCTTGATAGCTTCCATGAGTGTCATGTACTGATACCTGGTAGAGGAACATTTAAATGTGTGGATAGAATGGTGTGACATTTGGTAGAGATATCAATCATTATTAACATTATTAAAGAATTTCAGAGCCAGAGAGTAGTTAAATTGTGGTCTGAACAGATTTTATTCAGGAACTATGGCAAAGGATAAAGAAGAACTGCATGTAGAACTGGTCTTAGTTCCAAATACAGCAAGCACTAAGGCAGATGTATAGCCAAGAAGCAGGATTGGGGTCAGTGGATGGAAAAATTACTAAGAAATATCCAGAAGGGGCGATTCTGGTCAAATTTAATGAGATTCTTGCTGAAGGCAGGGAAATAAAATATTTCTTGAGGAGTGGTGGGGATGAAGAATTTGATCAGGTATTGAGAATGATCAGATATCAAAGGTAAGGGATGCTCTCTAAACTGATTTAGCAGTATTTTTGCTAAATCTGGGTTATGAAAAGATGAATATGGAAGTACAAAAGTTTAGGTGTAGGTGAGAAGAGGGTTCTGAGAAGCCTGACTGAAGTTTTGGCAAGGAGTGAGTCTTCATCATTCTGATATCAAAATGAAGATGGCAAAGGTCATTTTTATATCATAGGATAAACGCATTCTCATGGATGGAAAGTAGCACACTAAGTCTGAGAACAAGGCTAGTAGCTGTTTGGGCAGTGGTATAAGTTCAGACTAAAAGGAAAGATGAATGTGGTTCACGAAAGACCACATATATTAGCATATCATGTTGAAGATTATGTTCTTTATTTTAATAGCAGCTGACATGTGAGTGACATAATTTTTTTAATGATGATGATGGTACCATTGGGAAAGAGCTAATGTAAAGAAAATAAAATAATTATGGAGGAAACAGTTTTTAGTCTAATACAATAGAGATTTTCAAAAGAAATATAAGATTCTGAACTAGAGTAATAGCAGAATCCAGATGTTTGAAAAATTTGTTGGAGTGAAAACTTAAAATTTATGTTTGTATGGAGGATATGAGAGGGAAGGGATGCAAAGACATCTGTGAGATTTTAGCGTAAATAATTGACTATCATAAGATGGATGTTGAGGCTGTTAATCACATTAGTAATTAACTGTATATCCATTTGTTTTGAGTGGATTAGGAATATCTTCATTTTAGTTTTAAGTGTACTGAACTAAGCTATTATTGAAATTGAGATGACTGACTACCCATAGCTAATTGCTCACATGAAGCCATGCCTCTGACCTCTGTATTCTAACTGGGAGCAAACCAGTCAGGAACAAAGAGAGGGAGACAACTGCCATTTTAAAACTCAGGAAAACATTTTCCAAATGCTTCTTCATATCCACTTAATAAACATGTTGCTGTCAGTGTTTACCTGAAGTATTCTAACTCCTCAGGCTATCTGTAAGGAATGTTGATTTGCATTTCAAAAATTTGCCCAAGGCTGTCAAATTGAGTAATACTTTCATGTAGAGACTTCTTTTGTCAATGCAAAGAAAGGAAGTAAGCAATTGTTAAAGCATAAAACAGAAATTCTCTTCCACTGGGTCAGTTTCCATTTCTTTGCATTTCTCAGCAGGGTCAGACTAGTGCATTCTACATGTTTGTTGAATGGAACTGAGTCTTCTCTGCCCTGAACATTTGCTAAAGTGTGTATACACTGTTAAAAACAACCAAACAACCAGAGCTGGACACTAGTTGAAGCAATAAAAATAAATTTAATCCAGGAACTATTTCCACAAGGGAAAAGAGTCCTCAGTATATAACTAGGCTCAATTCCAAATACAGAAAGGACACGTGGAGATTTATAGGCAAGGTACAGGGGAGGAGGAAGGTGACAGGGGAGGAGTTACACCCATGAATGGAAAATTCGTAAGAGGAGACATCAAGGGGAGGAAGATTCTTGCTAAACTGACTTAGGAGGATTCTTGTTGAAGGTAGGACAGAGTGATCAGATGTCAGGGGAGGATTCTCTCTAAACTGACTTAGCAGGATTTGTACTACAAGTGGGCTATACAGACCCAGTCAGAATGCAAGGACAAGGTCCATGTTTGAGGCCTAGTAGAGAAGAAGGCTTAGGATCTTACCTAAAGTTTGCTCAGGGAGAGAGTCTGTTAACAAACACACATGCAAGAGTAAGGAAAAAAGAAAGAGAAGAGCTATTATACACTATTTTTATATAAGTTTGTTGTTTTGCTTCAGAGTTCCTTTTGCTTCCTAATAATGGAAATTCACATGAGGAAATACTCTACAATAGAAATATTACAAATGTTTTACAAAATCATAGGTTTGGAAATAATGTGGAGAATACAGAATTACAGAAAAAAAGTAATGAGAAAAAGGTGGTCAATAACATAAATTTATTAGGCAAAATAAAAGTAACTGAAATAATTTTAATTTTGAACAGTTAAAGATAATCATGTAATTACATATTTTATAGTTCATCAGAACTTCAGAGGTTATCTATTCACTTTTAAGATGAAAAACTTAAGAGTTCCAAAGAATGTACAGATTCTTTGGTGAAAGGGACTTACACATCATTACCAACTGTTTAACCAGAGCAGGTCAAGAGCGATTCTGTAACTGGTTTATGTCTTCATTATGTCAAGAGCTTCTTTGTTTTTACTCTAATACCATTTTTATTGAAATACACTTAAAATTTGTACATATTTATTTCAGAGAAGTATCTGGCATTATCTGACACATTTTTCCCTCTAGAACTTTGTCTTACTGTTTTCATTTTGTGTGAAATTAAATTAGTCACTCACATAACTAACTTATTCACCAGAACCTTTTAAAAGATTCGTGAACTATGTTGGTAAATAACTTATTGATTAATTGGTGAATTTTTATTAAACAAAATGCGTTTTTCTTTCTTTCAGCAATGACAATGCAGTTTATTAGTCATCAGTTTCCTGATTATCATGACCCCACTATAGGTAAGTAGAAACCTCTTTTCTCTGTAAGCTCAAATAAAGACACTGTTACTAATGGCTTGAAAATATTAGCAATGTTGATGGAAAATAATTATAATTTACTCTATTACCCAGAACACATACACATAAATCTATAATACGTAACGTACTGTTACCAGGGGGTCCTTGCTCCCAGAGCTCTCAAGATGGTGGCAGGCTGCTTCCAAAATAGAGGTGGGCCACTTCCAAGATGGTGGCAAGCCTCGCGTTCTCTGATCTGGGGTTCTTGGCCTCACAGATGCCAAGAAATAGAATCTTGGGCTATGCCGTGAGTGTTATAGCTCTATTAGAAGCTGTGGGTCATGGAAGAGAACCGTGGAACCCAGTGACTAGTGTTCAGCTCGATTAGGACGAACTGAGGCACTTAGCAGCATAGGAACAATGGCAAGCCTTTAGCCCCATCGGGAGTGGCAATGGGTGCCTCACTGGATCAGGAGTACCGCGGACACTCTGCTGGATCCAGAGGGATGAAAGTCAGAGGCAGGTCTGTGACCTCCGCAAACAGTAGTGGTGGATGGCGAATGAAAGTTCGGCTCTAGCCTTAACAAAACACGGACCAGAAGAGTGTAGTTGCAAGATTTAATAGAGTGAAATAGAGTGAAGACAGAGCTCCCATCTAAGGGGAGGGGACCCAAAGGGGGTTGCCTTTGCCAGCTTGAATGCCTGAGTTTATATCCCAATCCTTGTCCCTCCCACTGTGCTCTCAGGCAATAGATGATTGACTGTTTCTTTACCTCCTGTTTTTGCCTAATTAGCATTTTAGTGAGCTCTCTGATTGGTTGGGTGTGGGCTAAGTTGCAAGCCCCATGTTTAAAGGTGAATGCTGTCACCTTCCCAGCTAGGCTTAGGGATTCTTAGTCGGCCTAGGAAATCCAGCTAGTCCTGTCTCTCACTACCACAACAGAAGCTTCAAGAGACAATATTTGTCCTTACTTCTCGCCGGGTACCCTAGTATTATCTGTTCTATTTTATTTCTTTCTGGTAAATGGTGGTTGGAATCCATTAAGTGATTTCAGTATCTAATAATGGATAGCTATCTGATTTGAGAAGTTTCTCTGGATAATAAAATTGTACTCTGGATAGTAAAGTTGATGTGAGTATATATGTATTTGGTCATTTACTCCCTTCTGTCAGTCTCTGAATTTTCTACTGCAGAGTTATTTAACCATGTTAATGGTGCATTTGGAACGTTAGATATAGACATAACATTATCCATCATTCTCATCTTGAAGGTTAGGAAACTGACGTTTAAGGTGTAAAAATATTGCTAGAGCCAAAACACCACTCATGTTTTATTCCTCCTACCCAATTGTCTTTCTGTCATAATATACTGTAGACGCTTTGCATTGGGGAACACGTTTTCTTCCTATTTCAAAGCACAAAAGATGTCTTTAAAATTGCTTTACTGATTCAAAAACCTACTTTAAAGAATTGGCTGGAAATTTTCAAGCAGAGTCCACCGTAGTACTCTTTGCTTAGAAACACACTGGTATTAAAAACACATCAAGCATTATTTCCCGGAGATGGGGGCATATAGCCTCATGGCTGACTGGTTGTCTGGATGGTGAGCTCCTTTAACCACTCCCCATTACTTACCCTATTTGTTCCCTCAGTCTGAATATCTCTTATCCTCACCCCACCCATGGGTAAGATCATCTAGTTTCTATTATGCTCATCAAGAAATTTTAATTCAAGATCTAACTTGATATATTCAATATCATCCTGTAAATTATACTCCTGTATTCTTCCCTGAAAGGCCCCAGAATATTAGCTTGCATACCATTGCTGACAAATATAAAACATACTTATTTTTAAATGTCTGATTGTTTATTAAGACCACCTCATCAGTTGAAGTAAATTGATTATATTTAAATACATGCAATTAGTATGTGGTAACTGGAAAGGACTTCCTCACTAAGTTGAGGTTTGTTTCTAAAGAGAAAGTAACTACTTTGCAAAGTTTTAGAAGTGATTAGCTGCAACAGTTGCTTGATAATTCTCTAAGTCAATTTTCTAAATATCTTAGAAATTCTAGAATGCCGATAGCTTCATACCACACACTGTAAGTTACAGAAGAGGCATAATCTTTGGGAAAATCTCTGAATCTTTTATCTTGCTGGAAAATTCAATAATATAATATATAATTTATGAAATCAGAAATTCACTCAGTTGTTTATTATTTTCTGTTGTTCTTTAAACTTTGTATGTATTGGTGTCTCAAAAACCAGCCTCTTGTTCACCAGCCTGTCACATCTAACAGCTTGAATAGGGCAGTAGATGTGAATAAATCATAAATGACTCCTTCAAAAAGAAGAAATAAGAAGTATATGATGATGCCTCCTTTAGTTATCCATGAGGCACATCTATCACTTGAGATTAAGATACCTGGACATTCAGTACTAACAGATAGCTAAAATCATACCTTTATCTGGCTATAAATAAAACAGCTTTAGAGGAAGAAGCTTGAAAATGGAAACATAGAGTACTTTATTACTTTTGATTCGATTTTCCTATCATTTCATTTCTTAGCCTTTCTAGTGGGAATATTGGTTAACAATTTTCCATTGGTATCCTGCTTGCAGAAGGTAAATGTCCAAAATAATTTACCTTTCACCTACTTCTGCTACATAACTATAACTCAGTGTGGCTGACTTAATGACCTCTCAAGAGGAAATTCATATTAGTACAGTTTGAAAGTCATACAAATTATAAAAGCTAACACCTATCAAAGATACTTTTTTCACAATTGAGATAGGAAATAAATATTTTTCGATCCTTCTCTAGATCTGTTTGTTACCCTACTGATTGAGGCTTTTAAATAGCCTTTTCTCTGAAATATTTGAGGGATATATATGGCTTTATTTTCTCCTTTATATTCAGCTTAGAGTTATTCTTCTTTCAAATATACCTCAATTCTGAAAACGTGAGATCCCTTTATCACTGAAAACAGTTAGATACAATATTTGATATCACTGTTCTTCCCAAGGAGTCATTGTTTCCCTTATTTATTGGCAACAATTTCAACATCAGTAACCAATGAATTTATAACAATAGAAAGGAAAAGCTGATTGGTTAACATCAGGTTACTTCACATTACTGTTTTTGAAAGGGTTAAAACAGAGAAGACTTCTTTATTACACGGATTCAGATAGAATGGAATCTCTTGCTTTCAGAAAGGATTGGTCTGTTCACAGGTCTATTTGCTAGCTTGAAATTTCAGTTTGGTTTTGTGGCATCTAGCGTGAGTGACTTCATTTTGGTTTGGTCTCATGTGTTAGGCCCAGGGCAGGAGTTCAGTTCAAAACAATTGCCTGTCATAATTTTGTTTGACAGGTTAGAGCAGATACTCTCTGCTCTAAACTTATTTTTGAAAGATGCATAGGAATTAGGCCAGTGAAGAGGAGGGATTGCTAAAACAAAAAGTATAGGCACCGAGACAAGACAGCACAACAAGTGACAGAGCTGGGGCATTTTGGGAACCAGAAGCCCAAGGGTAGTGTAAATGGCATGATATGTAGGATGGAAAGCGAGAGCTAAATACATTACCAGGCACCAGATCTTTGAAGATCTTGCAGGCCTGGCTAAGGGTTTAGATACCTACAGTCTTATACTCTTCTGTGAGAGAAAGATGAATATTACTGACAGCCTGCTTAACTTTTCCATTTGATTGTTCCAAGGCAGAAAATCTAAACATGCCTCAACTTTAACTAATAGCTGATTTTCTGTAGTAGATGTTTATTTTTTCCAGGACTCTTTCTCATGGTAAAGCACCCCACCCACCAGCATCTCATGCCAGAAACCCATGAATAATTCATGATACCTATTTAAACTTCTACATTAAACCACTCACAAAATTCTGTTGTTTCTACCTTTATCACAGGTTTTAAAACTGTTCCCATCTCTCTATAACCTTTTCTGCGATGTTTTTCTAAGCCACACCCATCTCCAATTTGGACTTGTTTTAAAATTGGTTTCTACACAGAACCAAAAAATATCTTGAAAAATTTAAATTTGGACTACTGTAATCTCTGTTTGATGGTCCCTAGTGTTGTATTATTTTTAGCATAAACAAATTCTAAGAACAAAGTGAAGACTCTCATGGTCTTGCTATTATTTATGTCTTCAGTTTCCACACTTGCCACTTCTTTATTGGGCATTAACCACATCCACCTTATTTTAGATCCACAGACTAGTCAAGCCCTTTTCTCTCTTAGGGCATTTTCACCCATATTTTACCCAGAATGCTCTTCACTTTTTCACCTACATCTTTGCTTTATTCACTCATTGTTTTCTGTTAAACTTAAATTTAAATATTGCTTCCTCAAGAGTGCCCCTTTTGACTTCCCAAAAATAAACCTTTCCTTTATACATTCTTTTAGAATCTTGAATACTTTTAATATCACTAATCTCTAAGAAATTAAATAATTGTTTAGATAATTATCTGTCAAATTAAAGTATCATAAAGGTTAAAAACGCCCAATATGTTATTACTAGTGTATCCCGGACCTAAACAGAATGTTAAACACATAGCAGATGCTATAAAATATTCATTAAATGGAAAATTAATAAGCAAATACATTTCTAGGAAAGCATTAATCATTTTTAGATATTGCTATAGTAACTTTAGAGTCCTGGTGAGCAACTAAACTAATACTAATCAAAGGTGTTCTAGCAGTCTTTTATAAAAATTCTCTGTTTGTTAATTACTATTTCTTGACCTGAAATGATTAGCAAAAGAAAATTTTCGTGACAAATTAAAAGCATTGTGCTAATGCCAATCAGTCTTTATTTTTTTCTCATCTTACTCCTCTGCTCTCCTAATCCTTCCTCTTTATTCAATATTAGTTCCTTAACAAATATTTATGTTTCAGGCATTGTTCAAAGCAAAGGAGTCAAAGGTGCACAATGATAGGCAAGAATTCCTTTTTCATTGAGTTTCTTTGCCTACTTTTATTTCATCATCTTTGAGAGCTGATCATATCTCTTTGTCTAGAGTCCAATTTTTCTTTCTTTTTTTCTTTTTTGTCTCATTGCCTTAAGATGACTTAAGGTCATTACATTAATACAGAACACAATTTAGTTACAAAAAAACTGGCCTTAAGGACCTAACCAATTTTTTCTTAGGGTTGCTTTAGACTTTAACAACTGAGCAATCAGTTATTACTTTATTATCTAATTTGCCCATCCATTTATTTGGTTCTCACAGTGCCCAGAAACTCACAAGACCAACAAGTTTCCAACTATACTTACATATTCTATTTTCAAGGAACACATCCTCTTGTAATTGACTCAACTGAGAATGCTTTTCCTCTTTTAGTGTTTTAGACTTCCAATTTCACTTACAAACCATGAAAACTGCATAATACTCTCAACTGAAAGATTTATATTATTTCTGAGCAATTGGTAAGGACTGTAACAAATTCTACAAAAAAAGAATAAAATGCTATATATAGAGTTAAGTGTTCCTGAATGATTTGGGAAGCTTGAAAAAATAAGGACTTTATACAAGCAGCAAAGTACATCAACAATATAGACAGGTCATCTGCAGATAGCCTCATGCTCAACGGCTGTTAGACCAGCATGGAACAAATGTACCACATTAAGTATACATTTTTCAATATCTCTTGTAGAAAAACAAAATACTTCTTAAGCTGTGAATTTAGAAAAATACTGTGTTTGAATTACACTAAAATGGCCTGTTCTGTGTCTAAAATGTACACTAATAGAGTCACTCCTTTGTGTCACTAGAAAATTCTTGTTAAAATGTAAATGCTTAGGGGAGAGTTAATGCCCAGAGCCATTAGGAGTCATTTATATATTTGCATAGATTAATGTATCCAATTATTCTAGAGAGCAAACCACAGAGCCATGGTCTACAGAGCAACACTGAATGGATACTTACTGAAGGGTCTGGAGAAGGGAGGATATTACTACTTGGCAGAATAAGTGCTCCAGTATAAGTCTTGAAGGAAATCAAGGCCTATAAACTAAACTTGAATAATTATATTTATTAATGACTCTGGAATGTTTGAATGTGATAGGATAGAAAAATAATTCGTATGAAACTAATTAGATTGGATATTGAATTCTGCCTTCATCCTGGCTCCTTATTTTCTTTCCAAATGGATCCTGTAACACCCTCTTGCTTGCTGTGCACCAACCACACTGGACTCCCATTAGTTCTTTAAATATGCCAAGCAACCTCTTCTTTGCCTTTGGGTTTTGTCAAGATACTCTCCTGTACCTTAAACACCTTCCTTCTGCTCTTTACAGAACAAGTTCTTACTCATTCTTCAGGTCTCAGTTTGCATACATCTCCTCAGAGAGGTCTCTGATCATCTTATCTAAATTAACTGCTTACCATATAAACACACACATAAGCATACATACACACACATACACACATACAAATGCAAAACATACAAGTGCATTTCCTATATCAGCACACAGCTTGTTTTCTTAATCATATTTATTCAATTCTGAATTAAAAGTTTTATTAATTTTTTGTTCATCTTCCCATACAAAAAGTAGGTTCCATGATGTCAGGAAACATGCCTGCTTTGTTTTGAATTTCTTTCCTACAGGACCTCGCACAGCGCATGTTTATTAGGAATGATCAAAACATTTGTGGAATACAAAGAATGCATGAGCAACTTCACTGTCATTTTTTTTCCCCCTGTTATCTAAGTTAGATTTCTATGGTCACATAATTTCAGACCCGTTAACTCTCTCATTTGATATAGTAAGCTAAGCACCACCCAAATTAAACCTAAACCTTTTATGAAATTGCACTGGAGCAGCTGAGTATGACCATGAAACCTGGTCTCACTTTAAATGTATTATGCTTGATCTTAAATAGGCTTTTAATGGTGCCCTGGAATACATATCCAGGTCATAGACTACTCAGTTTCTCACTCCCCTAAAATCACCAACTTCTCTTATCTTCACTGATAACCTTGCTTTCTACTTTACTTAGATAATGGAAACAACCAGAAGACAAATTTTAAAGACTACCATCCAGAAGATACTTCCAAAGCTACCCACCACTCTGAGTCCACACTCAGCCTTGCCACTTGTTAACTTAGGTGAACTGCCAATGCTCCTGCATAAGCCAGTACTGCCATTTCCATTCAGTAGATTCCATCCCCATGTCCAAATCAAAAATCTTGCTCAAAACAATCTTTTCTTTTTATGAATCACTTCTCATCATCATAAAAAATGGTGTTTTTTATACTCTAAATATTAAGAAAAATTAAAAATTCATTTTTGACCCCACTTCTTCTACTAGTGCCTTTCATATTTCTCCACTGCTTTGCTATAAAGCTACTCAGAGCTGAATGTACCACCAAACTCTAATTCCCTTTCTACTACTTTCTTCAATCAACTCTAGTCATGTTTTCATCTCAGCACTCTACTGAAATTGCTTTTATGAGGGTTACCTTGACTCTTTAGTGACTAGTCCAATGACAATATCAATTATCTCCATTTTAACTTACCAGCAGCATTTGATATGTTCTACCACTCTTGGATTTCATCCACTTTTTTCACTTGGCATACAGCATATCATACTCTCCTGATTTTCCTCTAACCTCTGTAACAGCTTTTCTGGCACTGTCTGGTTCTTCCTGTTTACCTAGATATTGAAGTCCCCCTGAGACTCAGCGTTTGGTCTTCTTATTGTCTCTCTCCACATTCCCTTCATTGGTGATTGTCTTCAGTGTCATGGCCTTGTGTATAATGTATATGTTACAACTCCAAAATTTATTTTTCCATCTTATATTTCTCTCTTGAATTTCATACTTATATCTCCAGCTTCCAACTCAACTTCTCCATTTAGATGCCTAATAGACATTCCTAAATTCCCCTGTTCAAAGCTGACCTCTGGTTCTTTCTACAAAAAAAAAAAAAAATTCTTTTTCTTCTACAGCCTTTCTTTCTCTGTCTCTTTCTTTCTTTCTGTCTTTCTTTCTTGCTTGCTTGCTTGCTTGCTTGCTTTTCTTTCTTTCTTTTTTTTTTTTTTTTTTGATGGAGTCTTGCTCTGTTGCCAGGCTGGAGGGCAGTGGCATGATCTCATCTCACTGTACCCTCTGCCTCCCGGGTTCAAGTGATTCTCCTGCCTCAACCTCCCAAGTAGCTGGGACTACAGGCACGTACCACCACATCCAGCTAATTTTTGTATTTTTAGTGGAGATGGGGTTTCACCATGTTGGCCAGGATGGTCTCAATCTCTTGACCTCATGATCCACCTGCCTTGGTTTCCCAAAGTGCTGAGATTACAGATGTGAGCCACTGTGCCTGGCCAGCCTTCCTTATCTCTATGGTAATCTCATCATTCTGGGTTGGTTCTCATGCCTAAAACCTTTGACTATTTCTTGATTTTTTTCTTTTGCCACACAATATATGCTCAGGAGGTCTTATTGACTCTACTTCCAGATATGTACAACATTCATCTATTCTCACTACCTCTACTGCTACCATCTTGATCTGAGCCAGAAGAATCCCCAGCCTAGATTACTATTTTAGATCTTTGTTTCTACTCTTGCCTCACTTTGCAGCTTATTTTCACTATAACAGAGTTTTTTTGTTTTGTTTTGGTTTTGCCTTTATTTATTTATTTATAGATTGAGGGGTAATAATGCAGTTTTGTTTCATGGATATATGGTATAGTGGTGAAGTCTGGTCTTTTAGTGTAGCCATCACCTGAATATTGTACCTTGTCTCCATTAAGTAATTTTTAATCCCTCACACCCCTCGACCATCCCACCTTTTGGAGTCTTCAATATCTATTATTACACTCTGTGTTCATGTGTACACAATATTTAGCTCTCACAAGTGAGAGCATATGATATTTGAATTTATATTTGAGTTATTTCACATAGGATAATTGTCTCCAGTTGAATGTCATCCATGTTGCTGCGGAAGACATGATTTCTTTATTTTTTATGGTTTAGTAGTATTTCATGGCATATATATATGTGTGTGGGTGTGTGTGTGATATATATCTATTCATGTGACATATAGATATGTCAAATATATGTTACACTTTCTTTATACAGTCTTTCTTTTATGGACACTTAGTTTGATTCCATGTCATTGCTATTGTGAATAGTGCTGCAATAAACATACAAGTGTAGGTACCATTTTGCTGTGATGATTTATTTTTCTTCGAGTAGGTACTCAGTAGTGGTATTGCTAAATCAAATGGTAGTTCTATTTTTAGTTCTCTGATAAATCTTGATATCATTTTCCACAGAGTTTGTACTAATTTACATTCTTACCAAGAGTATATAAGCATTCCCTTTTCTCTGCATCCTCACTAAGATCTGCTATTTGCTGACTTTATTTGTTTATTTTTTATTTATTTACTTTTTTTATATATATTTATTTTTTGAGACAGAATCTCACTCTGTCACTCAGGCTGAAAATGCAGTGACATGATTTCAGCTCGCTGCAGCCTCGACCTCCTGGGTTCAAGAAATTCTCCTGCCTCAGCCTCCTGAGTAGCTGTGATTACAGGCACATGCCACCACGCCCTACTAAGTTTTGCATTTTTAGTGGAGATGAGGTTTCGTCATGTTGGCCAGACTGGTTTTGAACTCCTGACCTCAAGTGATCTGCCTGCCTTGGCCTCCCAGAGTTCTGGGATTACAGGCATGAGCCACCGCGCCTGGCCTGTTGGCTAATAATAATAAACATTCTGACTGGTGTAAGGTGATTTCTCATTGGTTCAATTTGCATTTCTCTGATGAGTGATACTGAGCATTTATTCATGTATTTGTTGGCTGTTTGTGTGTCTTCTTTTGAAAAAAAAAAAAAAAAAAAAAGTCTTTTTATGTTCTTTGCCCACTTTATAATGAGCTATTTTGTTGTTGTTGAGTTGAGTTCCATGAAGATTCTGGATATTAGCCCTTTGTTGGAAACATAGTTTGCAGATATTTTCTCCTGTCCTGCAGGTTGTCTGTTCACTCTGTTGATTCCTTATTTTGCTGTGCACAAGCTTTTTAGTTTACTTAAATTCTCTCTATTTTTATTTTTGTTGCATTTGTATTTGAGGTCTCAGTCATGAATTACTTGGCAAGGATAATGTCCAAAAGAGTTTTTGTCAGTTTTTATTCTAGTTTTTTTTTTTTAATATATTTTTAGGCCTTACATTTAAGTCTCTAATCCGTCTTGAGTTAATGTTTGTATATGGTAAAGATAGGGGTCCAGTTTCATTATTATGCATATAACAATCCAGTTTTCTCAGCACCATTTATTGAATACAGTGTCCTTTCTCCAGTGTATGTTTTCCTTGACTTTGTGGAAGATCAGTTGGCTGTAGGTATGTGGCTTTATTTCTCGGCTTTCTATTCTGTTTCATTGATCTATGTGTCTATTTTTATACCAGAAAGATCTTTTTAAAACATAAGCTTGATTATGTCACTCTATTCAACACCCTTCAGTAGCTCCTCATTTCACCCAGAGTAAAAGCTAACTGACAACGGCCTATAAAAGCATATGAGTGACATACCTTGACCATCTGACTTTTATTTCTTAGCATTCTTCTTCATTTATTTGATATCCTTACTATCCCCTTTGTTTCTGAAACATGCCAGATAATATCTTACACTGACATCTGTGAACTTGATATTTCCTTTCCTGGAACACGTTTCTTCAAATACTCAAAGAGCTAACATCCTTACCTTCTTCAAGTCTCTGCTTCAAGACTCAAATGCCTTTTTTTCCGAACATGCTTACACTGACCACCATCGAACCTCCAGAATACACTCACTCTCTTCTATTCTTTTCCTCAAAGCACATATTACCTTCTTTTTTAGTATATAGTGACATGTGTCTTCCTTAGCTAGAAAATAAATGCTGTTTGAGCCCTCAGAAATAATACTACACATTTACAACCATCTGATCTTTGACAAACCTGACAAAAACGAGAAATGGGGATAGGATTCCCTATTTAATAAATGGTGCTGGGAAAACTGGTTAGCCATATGTAGAGAGCTGAAACTGGAACCCTTCCTTATGCCTTATACAAAAATTAATTCAAGATGGATTAAAGACTTAAATGTTAGAAATAAAACCATAAAAACCCTAGAAGAAAACCTAGGCAATAGCATTCAGGACATAGGCGTGGGCAAGGACTTCATGTCTAAAACACCAAAAGCAATGGCAACAAAAGCCAAAATGGACAAATGGGATCTAATTAAGCCAAAGAGCTTCTGCACAGCAAAAGAAACTACTACCATCAGAGTGAACAGGCAACCTACAGAATGGGAGAAAATTTTTTGCAATCTACCCATCTGACAAAGGGCTAATATCCAGAATCTACAAAGAACTTAAACAAATTTACAAGAAAAAAATCAAACAACCCCACAAAAAAGTGGGCAAAGGATATGAACAGACACTTCTCAAAAGAAGACATTTACGCAGCCAACAGGCACATGAAAAAATGCTCATCATCACTGGCCACCAGAGAAATGCAAATCAAAACCACAACGAGATACCAACTCACACCAGTTAGAATGGTGATCATTAAAAAGTCAGGAAACAACAGGTGCTAGAGAGGATGTAGAGAAATAGGAACACTTTTACACTGTTGGTGGGACTGTAAACTAGTTCAGCCATTGTGGAAGACAGTGTGGCAATTCCTCAAGCATCTAGAACTAGAAATACCATTTGACCCAGCCATCCCATTACTGGGTATATACCCAAGGGGTTATAAATCATGTTGCTATAAAGACACATGCACATGTATGTTTATTGTGGCACTATTCACAGTAGCAAAGACTTGGAACCAACCCAAATGTCCATCAATGATAGAATGGATTAAGAAAATGTGGCACATATACATCATGGAATACTATGCAGTCATAAAAAAGGATGAGTTCATGTCCTTTGTAGGGACATGAGGAAGATGGAAACCATCATTCTCAGCAAACTATTGCAAGGACAGAAAACCAAGCACTGCATGTTCTCACTCATAGGTGGGAACTGAGCAATGAGAACACTTGGACATAGGAAGGGAACATCACATACGGGGGCCTGTCATGGGGTGGGAGGAGTGGGGAGGGATAGCATTAGGAGATATAACTAATACAAATGACGAGTTAATGGGTGCAGGACACCAACATGGCATGCATATACATATGTAACAAACCTGCATATTGTGCACATGTACCCTAAAACTTAAAGTATAATAAAAAAATTAATGCTGTTTTAGTCATTGGAGTCTCCCAAAAATGATCAGTGTATGCTTTATAGCAGATTATCAATAAATTGTTGAGTGAATGACTAAAGTACTTATTGTCCCTTCAACCTTGAAAAATTTAACATGTATTGCTGGCCTTTCCTCATCTATAAAAATGCAGTGTTGACATTGTTTTCCATGATTTTTAGGTGAAATAATTTAGATATAATTACTTTATACTCTGCTGAAGACAAAATGAATATTTTGATTTCCTTAGCAGGAATTAATCGAACTCTAAGATGAAAATGGTGAAACGGAATGCTGTCAGGAAAAGGCAACCTAGACTTTGTGCTCTTCTTTGAAGTCTCAGAGAATTTATTCATAGAGAATGGAAAGGCAACCATAATGTCAATTTATTAACTTGCAATGAGATATTACTGTCACCACGACTGAAATTACTCAAAGCACATACGATTATCATAATTTTTCCTGTGGCAAAACTACATAAAAGAGAATAAGTCATAATTGGAAATTCTGATCCAATCTACTATGTGAAATCTCTATTGAAAAACTGGATATGAGTAGCATATGATCTCCATGACAGCTGTCTTACATTGGAATATACGACCTGCCTGTTTGGTATTGAATCAGTCCAAGGAAATTAAGAGAACTGAAAGTTTTAATGATGTCATACTAAGAATTGTGTAAAACATCTCTCACGACTGCATTGGTCTTGCAATAAAGACTATAACACTTTATTCTGTACTCCAAAATAGACTATGATTTCACTCAGTCCCAGAAAAATTGAGTAAACACTCTTTTCTCAGCATTCATGATAAGCTCTTTTGAATAAACCACTTATTGTTTAAATATGCTAGTATAATCTTACTATTGTTGAGTTCTACAGGTTAGGAGAAGTCTTACTCCTTCTGGCTGCTTTACCTATCAATATTCTGACACATGTTCATTCATTTTTTAATAATTAATACATATCTAATATTATTTCTGAGATGGGCTATAGCAATGAACAAAACAAATTTCCTGCCCTCATAGAGATTACATTTTAGTGGAAGAGACAGAATATACAAGCCTACCAATAAATAAATATCAAGAGGTTAATATGGAAACTTTAGAAATATTTTATTGATACATAATATTTGTACATATTTATGGGGTACATGTGATATCTTGTTACACGTAGAGAATATGTTATGGTCAAGTCACGGTATTTAGGGTATCCATCATCCTGAGTATTGACCATTTCTATGTGTTAGAAACATTTCAAGTCCTATATTCTAGCTAGTTTGAATTATACAATTCATTGTTAACTATAGCTACCCTACTCTGCTTCCACACATTAGAAGTTATTCCTTCAATCTAACTGTATGTTTCTACATATTAGTCAACTTCTCTTTATCCCTGACTTCCAACCACTCACACCCTTCCTAGCATCTGGTAAATATCATTCTACTCTCTACCTCCATAAAATAAAGCTTCCACTTATAAGCAAGAACATATGATATTTGTCTTTCTGTGCCTGGCTTATTTCACTTAATTTAATGAGGTCCAGCTCTGTCCATGTTGCTGCACATGCCTGGATTTCATTGTTTTTTTTATGGACAAGTGGTATTCCATTGTGTTTATATATCACATTTTCTTTATTCATTCGTCCATTGATGGACATTTAAGTTGATTCCTTATCTTTGCTACTGTGAATAGTGCTACAACAAACATGGGAATCCCTCTGATATAATAATTTCATTGCTTTTGGATAAATTCCCAGTAGTGAAATTTCTGGATTATATGATAGTTCTACTTCTACTTTTTTTGGAAACCCTTATACTGTTTTTCATAATGGCTGTATGTATTAATCTGTTCCTGCACTGCTATAAAGAAATACCTGAGACTGGGTCATTTATAAAGAAAAGATGTTTAATTGGCTCACAGTTCTGCATGCTACATAGAAAGCATGGTGGCTTCTGCTTCTGCGGAGGCTTCAGGAAACTTACAATCATGGTGGAAGGCAAAGGGGAAGAAGGCACTTTTTACATGACTGGAGCAGGAGAAAGAGATGAGGGAGGTGCTACACACATTTAAACAACCAGATCTCACAATAACTCACTCACTCACTATTATAAGAACAGTACTCAGGGGATGGTGCTAAATCATTCATGAGGAACCTCGCCTATGATCCAATCACCTCTCACCAGGCCCCACCTCCAACATTAGGGATAACAACTGAACCTGAGAATTGGATGGAGACATAATTCCAAACCATATCACTATACTAATTTACATTTTCACCATGAGTGTGTAAGAGTTCTATTTTCTCTGCATCTTTACCGGGATCTTTTATTTTTTCACTACTTGATAATACTTATTCTAACCAGGGTAAGATAATGTCTCATTTGGTTTTAATTTGCACTTCCCTGATGATTAATGATATTGAGCATTTCTTCATATACTTGTTGGACATTTGTGTGTCATCTATTGAGAAATATCCTTTCCAGTTCTGTGCTCACTTGTTAAATTTTTATTTTATAAAATTAATTAATTTACTTTTTTGCTATTGAGTTTTTTGAGTTCATTATATATTCTGGATATTAAGCCTTGTCAGATGAATTGTTTGCAAATATTTTCTCCCATTCAACAGGTTGTCTCTTCATTTTGTTGAGTGTTTCCTTTGCTGTGTAGAAAGCTTTTTTAATGCAGTCCCGTTTGTCTATTTTTGGTTTTGTTGTCTGTGCTTTGGAGGTATTTGATATGAAATCTTTGCTTAGCCCAATGTCCTGGAGTGTTTCTCTTATGTTTTCTTGTAGTAGTTTTATAGTTTCAGATCTTACAAATAGGTCCTTAATCCATTTTGAATTTTTTTATGTATGTAGTGAGAGACAGAAGTCTCATTACATTCTTCTGCATATGGATATCTAGTTTTTTCCAGCACCATTTATTGAAGACAGTACCTTTTACCCAATGCATGTTCTTGGCAACTTTGTTGGAAATCAATTGGCTATAAATTTGTGGATATATTTTTGGGTGCTCCATTTTGCTTCCTTGGGCTATGTGTGTCTATTTTTATAATAATACCATGCATGCTGTTTTTGTGACTATAGCCTTATAATATATGTTGAAGTCAGATAATGTGATGCCTTCAGTTTTGCTCTTTTTTCTTTGTCTATTTAGGCTCTTTTCAGGTTACATATGCATTTTTTTTTTTTCATTTTGTTTTGTTTTGTTTTAGACAGAGTCTCACTCTGGTGCTGAGGCTGGAGTGCAGTGGCATGATCTTGGCTCACTGCAACCTCTGCCTCCCAGGTTCAAGTGATTCTTATGCCTCAACCTCCCAAGTAGCTGGGACAACAGGCACGAGCTACTACGCCTAGCTAATTTTTATATTTTTAGTAGACAAAGGGTTTCACCATGTTGGTCAGGCTGGTCTTGAACTCTTGACCTCAAGTGATCTGTTCGCCTCGGCCTTCTAAAGTGCTGGGATTAGAGGCATGAGCAACTGTGCCTGGCCTCATATGCATTTTAAGATTGCTTTTTCTATTTCTGTGAAAAATGCATTCCTCTTTTGATATGGATTGCATTGAATCTGTAGATGGCTTTGGGTAATATGGCCAATTTAACAGTATTAATTATTCTAACCCATTAACATGGAATGTCTTCCCATTTGATTTTTGTATCCTCTTTGGTTTCTTTCATCAGTGTTTTGCAGCTTTTCTGTAGCGGTCTTTCACCACCTTGGTTACATTAATTCCTAGGTTTTTTTTTTTTTTTTTTTTTTTTGTAACTATTGAAGATGGGATTGAATCCTTGATTTCTTTTTGCACTAGTTCATTATTGGTGATAGAAACACTGTTGATTTTTGTATGTTGATTTTGTATTCTCCAACTTTACTGAATATATTTATCAGATCTAAGTGTTTTCTAGTAGAGTCTATAGGGTTTTCTGAATATATGATCATGTCATCTGCAAAGAGGGGTAATTTGACTTACCGTTTTTCAATTTGTTGCCTTTTATATTGTTCTCTTGCCTGATTGTTCTGGGTAGGATCTCCAGTACTATATTGAATAGGAGTGGTAAAAGTGGGCATCCTTGTATTATTCTGGTTCTTAGAGGAAATGTTTTCAGCTTCTCCCCATTCAATATGATGTTAGCTGAGAGTCTGTCATATATTGCCTTATTATGTTAGGTACGTTCCTTCTATGTCTAGCTTTTGGATTTTTTTTTTTTTTTTTTGTCATGAAGGGATATTGAATTTTATCAATGCTTTTTCTGGATCTATTGAGATGATCATATAAATTTTCTCCTTTACGCTGTCAATGTGATGTATCATGTTTATTGATTTGCATATGTTGAACCATCCTTGAATCTCTGGAATAAGTGCCACTTAATCATATTGTATTATCTTTTTGATGCTCTGTTTGATTTAGTTTGCTAGTTTTTTTTTTTTTTTAATTTTTGTATCTATGTTTTTTAGGGATATTGGCCTGCACTTTTGTTGTTGCTTATTCTTGGTTTTGATATGCTTGGGATATCTTTTTCTATCCCTTTATTTTCAGTCTGTATGTGTATTTACTAGTGAAGTAAGTTTCTGTTAGGTAGCATATATTTGCATCATTTAAAAAAAGCTATTCAGTCAGTCTGTATCTTTTAAGAGGAAAATTGAATCTGTTTCTATTCAAGATTAATCTTGATATGTTAACACTTATTTCTGTCTTTTGTTCATTATTTTCTGGTTGTTTTGTACATTATTTGTTCTTTGACTTTTTTCTTTCGTTCTTTCTTAATTGCTTATTGTTGTAATTTGATGGCTTTCTGTAGTGGTAATATTAACCCCTTTATTTTCCTCATTTATGTGTTTGCTCTACCAGTGATTTATGCTTTTGTATTTTCATGATGGTAAATATTGTCCTTACACTTTCAGGTATAGAACTCCCTTAGCATTTCTTGTGGGGCTAGTCTAGTGGTGACAAATTTATTCGGTTTTTGCTAGTCTAGAAAAGACTGCATTTGTCCTTCATTTATGAGGAATAACATTGCTTAGTATTTCATTCTTGGTTGGCAGGTTTTTTGTTTGTTTGCTTTTTTTTTTTTTTTTTTTTTTCTTTCAGTACTTTAAATATATCTTTTCATTCTCTCCTGGACTGTCAGGTTTCTGCTTAGAAATCTACTGTCCATCTGATGGGGGTTCCCTTCTATGTGACTAGATATTTTTCTCTTGCTGTTTTATGAATTGTCTCTGTTCTGATTTGGGGATACATTTAATTTAACTTGTTTTAATAGTGTATATTTTTATATGCAATCACTTCTATGTATAGTTAACTTACTAGCCCACTTGATGTGGTTTTCTGAAATACTCGTATCTTTAAAGAAAAGCGGAAACAGTTATAACTTTGAATACATAGTTATGTATAGGGTCTGGGAAGGCACCTCTGCAAGTAAGCAGCCCAAAACTTCAGTTCTAGTAGTGTCACAGTCAATTTACCTCTGCAATACCCTCTACCTCTTTCTCTGATGCCAGAAACATCTGTGGCTACTCCAACCACTCCTCGTGTTAGGGGCAGTATGTGGGAAAGGGAGTTACAGGGATGAGTCAGTGAACTGAACTGTGTGATTAATTTTACAAATGTTACAAAGCTGTTTGACCTTGAGCCCGAATTACTAGGGCACCCCCCTCCACTAACTCTTTATGTGGTACAAAAAAAGGAAGAAAGTTCACATCAGCATAAACTTAGTAACACTGCAGTCTACTGTCTTCTCTTGCAGTAGACGTGTGTGTATCAGGTTACAAAGACAATTTTCTTCCTATAGTCACCAATATTATTGATTCACTGTAAATAATCTAAACCTTCTAAAACTAATGGCCAGCTCTACCAGCTCACAGATGGACGTTTGGTGCATCCGGCTTTAAATAGCATGTGATTCTCATCTGTGTGATGCTGGGAAGACAACTACATTTCTACGTATGATTTACTAACGTCTATTTCTCCAAATGAAAAGTGGAAATAATAACTCTCCCTACCATGTAAGTCTCCTGTGAGGGTTAATTGAGATAATAAATGTGAAGTGCTTAGCCTAGAACCTGGCATACTATAATCATTTCCTAATTCTAAATTCTAACTACTACTGCTAAGTAATGTGAGATAAACAATGTTATAATTATTCTTTTAATATCATTTTCAGATAGTACTATAACCAATGAAATATTTAGTTAACCATCTTTGATGCTGACTAAATTCAGAAGCTAATTAAAATAACTGCTGGTCAACCTAAATAACTAAGCAAACATGAATCAATTGTGTTATGAAAGCAACTTACTTATATTTATACTTTGTATTATTTTAATAGCTTATTTTAAAAGATATATTTATTATTTATTGACTCCTAATAAGCCAATTATGTTAATAATTGTGAGTGAGAAGAAAAGTATTCATGTAGGCATGACCTACATATTGACTGATTGCTGATGAAAGCAAATTGAGATGTAAAAGTTATTTTAAGCGTACCTAAAATGAACTAACAAAGTGTGCATTTTCTTCTCCCAATTTGTGTAATTATCATTTTTAAAATGTAGAGTGTAAAATATTCTACTTAGGGATACATTTAAAATTGTAACATACCTCTCAGTACTTTCAATGATTTAGTGTAATTTAGACACATTTACCCAGTGCCATATATTCAGAAGTTGGTAAAACTAGGATCCTAATCCATAATTTTTAACCCCAGTGTCAGAGCTGTTTACAAATACCTTTTAATTTTTGGCCGCTTAAAAGAGGAACTTTGTTATTAGCCATGGCAGATTCTGCTTAAAGCTCTTAATTTAACTAATGTAATTTTAACTACTATGTTGTTATGGTTCCTGGTGAACAAGGAAGACAACATTTTGACATTTCACATTGAAGTTGTCCATATTAGTACGTATTTATTCAGCATGAAGTGAGGACATGGAGAAAGACATTTAGAAATATTTGGTTAGTCAGATTCATGTAAATAATCAAATTGAATACGTCAATTGTCCATATTCTATAATTTGACTTTCTCTGATTAAAGACAGTCCCATAATGTGCATTCTCATTAGTAGAAAGATAGGTAATTTCCTTTAACTTTGAATATTTCCTGGATGCAGTCATTTAGAGTTGATGTGCTTATGACTTACCTGGGGTAGGTGGTGGGGTCACAAAGCATGTTCCTTTATAATGTTACAGTATGTTCTGTACATTTAGAATTTATATGATGGAAAGGGACTAAAATAAATATCAGCAGAGCAGAGTCCAAATTAGTTGTCCTTCTCTGCAAGTAATTGATCCAATCTGAGCCTTTGTTTTCTTATTTGTAAAATAATGCCAGCCATATTTATTTTTAAAAAATTGCGATCTACATTTCTCAGACTCCAAAATTTATATCTCATATACCTGAAAATAACTAAGTTAGATCACTTTTTTGACTTCTAAAACTAAACATCCAATTACCTACTTGACATTTCTAGTTGGATGTTCTATGCCTATCTCAAATTTTACCACTTCAGATTAAACTTATGATCTCACACCCATCCAAACTGTTCCTCTTGTGGTGTTGTCTGAGTCAGTGATGACATTGCTATCCATTTAGTAATTCAAGTTCTGAAATTGGAGGTCATCCTTGACTCAACCCTCTTAGCTATACTACCATTGACCTATTGATTCTATCTCCAAAATATTTTCTAAAATTATTTTCACTCTCCTGACTGCTATAGCTCAATATTTTATTACACAGTAACCACTCATACAACTACTACACAGCTAAAACAGTATGCCTTGTCAACATTTCATAAGTACTTCTTATGCTGTCTACCCATAATCATGTTCTTTATAACCCTACATTTTCCAAGCTTTTCTTAAGTTTTAATAGAAAGCAGGTGTGCCTAAACATTTTTGCCTCATTTTGTAACACATATATATGTGTAATTGTAAATACAGTCTGTGTTATTCTTCATCTGGCTATTCTACATTCAATATTATGTTTGTGAAATTTATTCATGTTATTGTACATAGCTATAAAAATTGTTAACTTTTGGTTTTCTGTGATATGGTACTATACAGATTATTAAACATTTTATTGCTATCTATCCATGTAGTTTAAGAATTTTTCCATTTAATCAGTTAAATTTTCTTTTCAATAGATTAACTTATTCAGTTTTAAAAATTACTGCTATGTTTGGACTCATTCCTGCAACCTTATTTGTGTTTTTTATTTACAATGTTGATCTCTTTGTTTTTATTCCCACTTTTTCTTCCTTTTTTCTTATGAAAGTCTCCTTCCTGGAGAAAATTTATGTACTTACTTATTATATTTTTAAAATGTTTATTTGTTTTTAATTATTTCTACATATCTGAGATAGGAGTAAAGGCCTCCATCTTAAAAAGAAAGTCTCCAAAGTGATCTTTTTAAAATTCAGATATGATCATATGTTCACACACATTTACACAACACAAATACACATCCTTCTTTCTGCTTAACATTTTTCAATGACTTTCCTTAATAGGAGAAAAAAAAATGTAATATGTCTTGCAATGCTGTCCTTCGGCTGTTCTGTAAAGTTTTTAAGCCTTGTAAGCACCATTCTCTTCTCTTTTCTCTTTGCACTTAAGCAATACTGTCTTTCTTTTTGTACTAAATATCAATGCCTCTCCTCTTTCCACAGTGCTTCTTCAAAAAGTGAATCTATGTGTCTAAAGTACATTCTTATGCCTTGTTCTACCTCTGCTTCTCCTTCAGTTCTCTGTGCTTTGCTTAATTAAAGTCTATTTTTGCTCCAAAAATAAGCTCAAGTATTACCTCTTCAAGGATAAGTTCCCCGATACTCCACGTCCCCTGGATTGTGAGTGACTGTGTCTTCATGAATGTGATTATTGGTTTCATAATTATCTTTTATTTTGAAATTCCATTGCCTTACCCAGCAGTGGAGACTTGAAGAAACTCAATTTTACTTAGTGAATACATTTAGATGTTATATTTTCACTCCTTAAGAGAAGCTTAAGACTCAATGATGGCAGCATTTAGTGATTCTAGCCTAGAGCTGGGGAACCATAAGGAAACCAAAAGGACCTAGTTTGTGAAAACTGCCCAGGAGAGGATGTCAGGGCCTTTGTGGAAGTCAGTTTTCCTTTTGTCTTTACACACAACATCAAGATGCTTATTTATCTAGTTTTCAAGTTCATAGCATTTGATACCAAAAGTTGCAGTGAGTTAATCTATCATACAGATAGTTACTCTGATAGTGCCAACAGCAATAGTTTCAGAAAGAAAACATGACTCATATAAGTCTAATACTTCAGCATTGTATAATGCAGAACAAAACAGTAATGATATAGGAATGTTTAAAAAATGTTACTGTATACAGAAGTTCTCCTGTAATCTTGCCCCCAAATGATGGCATGTTTTTCTGTTGTAATTATATTTTCCTTTCCTAAGCTCATCTATAAATACTAGGAGAAATGTATTTTGTCAGTGTATAATGAAAGTTCAACATTCTCCCCCTGGAGAATCAGAAACTGTGGGAGCAGTAATTCTCAGTCATGATTCCTGGACACTGTAATATCCCTAGGAAAGTGAAAATTATTGACACAAATTTATATTCATTACTCACATGCAAACTATTAGCTGTCAAGCTATAGTTCATGTTTGCATTGTTTAAAAAAATAAAGAACCCATTGTAGTTAATCATAAAATCTATACCAGTTTTTAAACAAAAGTGCCAGAATTTGGCATTCAAATAAGAATGTTTTCAAAGTCATCACGTTGATCAGTTATTCACTCATTTCAGTGATGTTGCAACCTTTCAAAATATGACTCAACTGTGCATTGTACAAACACATGTATCTACACACGAAATGCTTAATTTTAGGGAGAGGATTTGTTCTGAAAAAGGTGAATCAGGTTATTGGTTTGGAGAAGAGCATCTGAGACACAAAATAATATGGGCTAGTGCTTTTATTACCTTTTATATGGCTTACTATCAATGGACATTGGAATTTTTGGACAGAAAAATTTCTCAGGTGATTATAAAATCAATAATATTGTAATAAATGT
The DNA here is from genome assembly GCF_024542745.1 of Macaca thibetana thibetana. Lineage (NCBI taxonomy): Eukaryota > Metazoa > Chordata > Mammalia > Primates > Cercopithecidae > Macaca > Macaca thibetana. The sequence continues at coordinate 37,686,418 of NC_065595.1, forward strand.
GTGACCCTTGCATGTAATGGATTTTTCCCCCAAATTATTTTTCTTAGCAGGCCACTTAACTTTTTGGGATCAGAATTTCTTCAATTACAAAATGTGGCTAATATTATCTGCCATAAAATGTGGAGTTATGATAAGAACTGATTTAGATAATATATGTGCAGACTATAAACTTTAGATAAGTGCTGAATAAAAATTACTCTCTATAATCATACTATGGAAATATGTAATAACCCTTATTTATAAATAAAATAACATATAATACATATATTTAGATACATTATTTTCGAGCATAGAGTATGAAAAGTAAAACCAATAAAATGAGTATAGAGAACACTTAAAAATTAGAAAAGGTAGAAATACAGATACTACCCTTTGTATTTCCATAAATTTAACTGAAATGTGAAAATTCGTAATTTTCGCTTAGATCCTCTTAAGTATAATATACAAATCCCCCAGAATAAATGATCTCTACTATGTTTTAAACAAGACAGCTCTATTATATATCAATTCAAGTTTTGAATGCAGCGCTGAAAAGTTCATATATAGAAATGACTTTTCCCATTTAAAAAAAATGTGGTTTTGATTTATAGAGGTAAAGAAAAAAAGAAAAGCAGTGTCTGAAGGCAATAAGGTATTTTTCTAGTGCTTTGCAATCCAGTAAATTTAAAACAAATAGTCTTGACCTTTGCACAATAATGCTCAGTCTGCAGTAATTTGTACTCCTAGGCCACACCATCTGAAAAAGAGAAAGGAGATGAGCACTAAACAACCTTGAATTTTATTATTAACCCCTTTCACAATTATGCTGCTCATAGCTGAACTCTTCTTAATGCCGTCCTAGGGTTACAGAATTCATTGAACTTGAACATGGGAAAAATAGACAGTTTTCCAGTGGAATAATTTCAGGAACACGAAAAAGCTCTCCTGACCTTAAATATCTTACCATATTCAATTTATGCGATCTTTTAATTTGATACTCAGATATTAATGTTCCCTATTAAAATACAAAAATATGTTTAAGAGGAATATGAAATTATTACGACTTTATTGAATATTCCAAGGAAATGGCATTTACAATAATTGCTCTGGAATTTCAGAAAGCAAAAAATGGCCCCTTCAGTTTAAGATGTCTGAAAAAGCACTAGGAACACATCAAACCCAAACTGACCCTGAAATAACTGTTGAGGGAAAGAAATGTTTATGGCAGAGGGAAGTGAACAGAGACAAAGGTTCAAATTCTTATCAATGAAGTTTAATATGGAGTTCTTAAATTAGGCCTAGGAATATTTTATTTTCAGGATAAAACCTTCCATTTGGTTGATTTTAATTTCTCTGCTATTCTTCTCTACTAAACTTTTCTTTAATCTACATTTGTTTGAGATACAATAAAATAAAAGGTGGAGGTAGACTGTGCAATCCATGCCTGAAATCGCACAGCTTGCCTTCCACTTCTTTGTCTTGTCTCACTCCTGTGTGTCTTCCACATAGCTGCCAGAGGACATCTCTCTCCTTTGCTTCGTATTGCACTTAGAGTAACGCAGCTGGCTGCTGGCCTCTTTGGTGGCATGATGCAGCTTCTGCCTGCTCCTCTGATCTCTTCCTGTACTCTGTCCCACTCTCCTGATTGCGCGTTATTCCTTAGCCAGTATCACCTACCTGCTCCTCCTTGATCACACCACCATGCTGGATCCGGATTTTCGTGCTTTTGTCCACTAGTTGCTTTATCTGCCCAGAAGACTTTTGTACCTTGTGGCTGACTCCTCTTTGTCATTCAGATATCCTCTGAAATGTTTTCTCTTTGGAGATACTCTATTATATTACCTTTATAAAATTTTCTGTATAACATTTATCATTAACCAATATCTTTTCTTGGACATGTATTTCTTGTTCCATTGTCTTTCACAGGAAGCAAGACTCTTTCTACCTATTTAGGTCCCATGTCTTTAGCACCCAGAATTATATCTTGGGAACAGCTAATGTTCTCCCATATATCCTGGTAACAGAATAATTGTTATCCCATGTTTCTCAATAAATTATGCAATGTTGAACATGTACAAATATTACCACCACAGCACAATTACCTGTTTACAACTTTTTTCTTTTACTTTATTCCTGTAAAAATTAATCATGACCTAGAGCTCTGGTATGTGTACATGTGGGTGCATTTTCAAATAAAAGATCTAAAGATTTTCAATTAAACAAATAATTTTAACCAAGATGCCCAATGAGTATTCTTTCTTTGTGAAACAGAAATGCTGTCTGGAACTTCCAGTGAAAATGCAACTGTTTTAAAGAGCAACTATTATACTTTATTTTCAAGAATTTGTAATTATTATTAATGACTCAAACCTTAACACAATTGTTGCAGAAGAAATACAATTATTTTCTTTCTAGATTATGCATGAACTGAAAACAATGTCAATTAAATTGAGATGATGCGAAGGCAGAAAAGCAGAGAAGCATAATTTTCATATTATGACTGGATATTCAAATAACAAAAATTTGCAAAGTTCAACTGAGCTGTGAGATGGAGAAACAAATGATATAAAATGGTGAGAAAACAATATCCTAAGTCTTCAGTTTCCTCATTATAAAGTCATTTTTACATTAATTCTTTTCTATTAGAGGACAGCAGCCTAATTGAAGTTTGACAACAACAGCTCATTATAAGAATTTCTCTACAAACCTGCAGTGTTTTTTTCAGAGGCTGAGGATGAAGATTGTGGAGTACAAGTTTGGAGTTTGATAAATATTGAATAGTTGAAGGTTTGGTCTATGTAGTAAAGGAAAATGCTTGCTGATACACATTTTAACAATTAATTATCCTCGCCAATGGAAAACAATTTCTAAATTGCAGTGGATGTGATTGTTTTCTGGAACAAATGAACAAGCATAATTTATACTGTGTGCAATCATTTGGCACTAGCTGGGAGAGTTAATTGAGTCTGGTGGTAGGAATAAGGGGAATATGACAGAGTGGATAAAACTGGACACTCTCCAAGATGCTCATTAATCACGTGACTAATTTGAAAATGAATGCATCATGCAAATTAGAGGTGAAAGAAGCTTCCTGGTTTGGAGAGATACCAGCATGTGAGATTATGTGCATTCTCGACACTGCATCAGACGGGAACATGGGATGTGTCAATGTCACGCTTTAATTGGAATACGGTAGTGGGTGGAACATGTTTTAGAATTAAACATAAATTTTCATGAGATTTAGTCTGGTTAAAAATGGCATCCAATGATGCACAAAAGCGTTTCTGAAATTGTCTTTAATAAGACCATGAAAATATTCAGGCTGTTCCAAAAAGAAGAGGGGATGGGTTGTGAAAATATTCCAGCTGCCTAATTTCTCTAAACTTCACCAATGACCAGCTTTCTGTTGCCTGACACTTCTCTTTTCCTTCTCCATTTGTATTGAAAATGGAAGCATTTTAACTCTTTAAGGAAATACGTTTTTTCCTAGCCCTGCAAAGAGGACCTGCGAGTACACAAGAAAATCTTTTGTCCACATACAAATTGCATTCAGGTCATTTTATCTTAAATGATCCATCCCTTCTGAGCTCCACTTGCTGAAAAATGTTGCTGTCACATTTCTTGTATTATTTTCTTTATTTATAAACAACAAAATTACATTTAAATTTAAAAAATCATGTTTGTGACTGATGTGTATATTTAACTTTTTTCTAATGTAGACATGGGGAATTAGGATGTCTTAGGTTATTTTTAGTAAGTTTTAGATTCTTTACTGACATTTTGATGGATGGTTTCTAATTAATTATTTTTAATAAATACCAAATATTTAAGGTATTTACTACTTGAAGATCATTTAGAGTAGTGGTAGTTTGCCACATTTCCAAATGAGAATATAGTTCTTTGTGTTGCTTTTTTATGTTTTCAATTGAGTATCTCACTTGATCCTCAGCATAACTTTAACAAGACAAATATGGACTCCTGTATTTTTAACCAATTAGGAAACTGAGCTCCACAGAGGCTATAGCTAGAAAATAAAAATTTCTGAATCCTTTGTGTATTTATTGTAATAAACATTACATTGATACTACTTCTTTAAATAAATTGTCTTGTTTACCAAGGTGTTATTACAACCTTTTTAAAAACATCTTTTTCCAAGACAGAAAGATTTATACAAAGCCATCCCAAGTTTGTTTCTCACAGCTCATGATAATATAAAATGTGCCCAGAGGTTTAGTATTGAATAATGTAAGGTTTATTTCATAGTGAAATAAATGGTCTGAATAAATGAAATATTATACTTCAGCTCTTTTATTTTTTGTTTACTTCGTATTGCTGTTTATTGAAGATAACATAAAGTAATGTACAGCTTAATGAGTTAGTATAAGAAAAAGTATCCTTATAACCGCCATTTATGAAATAAGGTAGAACTTTGCCAGTTTACCCCAAAGCTCTCTTTGCGCTGCTCTCTCCACTGCAAGTAACCCTAATTATAACTCTTATGAAATCACTTTTAAATTTTTCTCTATGATTTTATCACTCCATTGATAAAAATAGAACTATAGTTTACCATTATTTTCCCCACTCTCTTTATATATATGTATATGTGTACATATAATCTTATATATGTGTACATTGTATATATACCTATATGAGCATATTTACATATCTATGCATGTATGTAAAATTACATGTATTATTTGTTTTTGAGCAATTTATTTTAAAAATATTATTATTAATATTAATTGCCCTCTGCTGTTATCCATTGTGTAGTTTATACGTTACTCTGCCTTCAGAAATTCCTATGAATTTCTAGTTGGAGCTAAAGTTCTAGTCACATTCAGATTTGGTATTTTGTGGAAACACAAATTCATATGTGGTGTTATCCAAAGTGGTCCTTGATCCAAAGACACATAATAATCTGGTTGCCTCCTTTTTGTGTTGTTAACAGCCATTGATAATCAATGCTTAATTTCTTAATTCATTAAGAATTGCAAAATGGTGATATCCCAACTCTATCTTTTCTACTTTTCTTAGTTTTTGGAATGTTTTTATAAAATGAAATGACCAATACTATTTGATCACTCCTTGTTTTAGTTTGTACAGAAATGGCAAGATAATTAATTGCTGAGTCTTTCCATTATTTACCAGTTTTCAAAATAATGAGATGATTCTCTAGTTTTTTTCCGAAAGTAACCATATGTCATTATGAATGTATAGACAAACATACCTGGTGGGCATTATTTCAGTGAAGTCATTGTCCTTAGTGATGTTCTAATTGCCTTATCTTTTTCCAGTGGCAATTTTTCAAGCTGACTCCTGAGTCTTATGAACACAACTCTAATAGTCTTTGATAGCTTTCTTCTGATCTGATATGAAAATATGTTCTTAGCTCCTCTTGTTCATTTCCCACCTCAAAACTGTACTCAGCCATTTCTCAAAAACCTCTGGTTTGTCTCAGCACAAAATGGTGATTTAACACCACAACCTGTGCGCTAACCATAGTCATCGCTACTGTGTGCTCATGACTTCTAAACTTTTTCAGCGAATAGAGCTGGAAAATGTAATGGTTGAAAGTTAAAAAATAAAATTTTGCATATGCTGGCCTCATTCTTTTCACATTTTAAAAGTAGTTGTAGTGTATCTTATCAGAGCATATAGCCATGACATCCTCTCCCTCATATAGTCTTAATTCTACATATAAATATAGATTTAATGCTTATCCCTTCTTAAGCCAATGTCTTATCACTTGTATGAGTCATCTGAAGTTCCTTCTGTAGTATTTTATTAAGAAGGGGCTTATAGAAACATTACTAAAGTTTTTGCATGTAGATAATTGTCTATTATCTTTATACTTGAAAGTTAGTTTGCATGATATAAAATCTTCGGTTTATATTTTCTTTCCTTGAGCACCTTAAATATATTACTCTGTTTTTCTCAAATAAAGAGTATGATGACAATCTGTTTTATTTATTTATTTATTATTTCTTCTTTTTGGTTTTTCTATCAAGTCCAATAATTGTATTTATATCAAGTCCAATAATTCTCTTTATAATGGTAGATCTGGGCTGATTTTCTCAAGTATACAATATAACTTTTTTAAATGTAATTTTAAATTATTCTCTTTTTAATTCCAGAAAAATCATCTTGAATTATAGATCTTAATATTTGCTGTCTTCTCCAGCTTTGCTCTCCTTCTTTGGAGGTTATTTTATTAATATTTTGGAACTTCTTTGCCTGTCATATATTTATAATTCTTTTGAATGTTTTTTATTTTTTAAAATTTATTTTCCTTTTTAAACATTTTTTAAGTTTTATCTTTCACTACTCTTAAGACATCACCAATCGTATTTATTCATTTTTGAGGTCTTTCTACTTAAGCCTTTATTTCTGACATGATTTGTTCTTTATAACCTTACTTCCTAATTCTCCTAATTCTGATTTATGTTATTTAATATCTTGCATTATGCTCTTAATGCATTTTAACTCATTTAAAAAACATTGGGTAACATTCCCAAATGTTTGGTGAACTGTCCTACATGATTTTCTTGTCTACAGGGATGTTTTGCTGCTGCTGCTTTCTCCTTCTCCTCCTCTTCCTCTTCCTCCTCCTCTTCTTCCTCCTCCTTCTTTTTCTTCTTCTTCCTTCTTTCTTTTTCTACTTACTGATATTTGCACAAAAGATGGCTTTAACCTTTTTATACATTTTTATATGACATTTATTCTCCTGATATTTTAGACAGAGGCACCATTTAAGATAGTTTCTTAAAAACTACTGTACTACTCTACAGCACAATTTTCTGTTCAAGGCTTATTTTCTGGGAGCTTTTCTCTTCATTCTCTTCCCCCACTTTTATCTAAACATTCTGTTTCCTGTGTCTCTCTTAAACTTCTCAATTCTTTTTTTTTTTTTTTTTTTTTTTCCCCAAAAGTTTATTCTCAGCGTGGGCTTTTGTTATGGAAAAGAATTTTAATTAATTAGTTTTGGAAGCATTAAGGGAGCATTCTACTTCACCACCTTCATTTCTTCGGAGGATTTCTTGCCCTCTCTGGCTATTGCAGTGTGTAAACCCCTTGGTTGCAGCTACTATTCTCCAAGAGGCTTTCTGGCCTTTTGAATGAGTACTAGTTTTCGGATCCATCAGACCTCATGTTGTCTACCTCTGTTTCTGTTTTCTCTTACACATATGCTGATCCCATGCAATGTGGAGCATTCAGTAATAAGTCTTAAATCTAATCATATTTTTGGGTTTATGGGATACTTTATTTAAGGGATGGTTTTGCCTTAGGGGGCATTTTTTTAAAATGAGGAAATTGAGGGAGTCAAAATCTATACTCTTGTCATCTTTCCAGAATCTATTTTCACTTCTTCTAAGTGATTTTATCTTGTCATTGCCACAAATTTGGGCAATGCTGTCACTGACAACAGGAGACTTACTGTAGAGTAATTAAGTGAGATCTCCTAATGGAAAATGGATGTGCATTTGTTGTTAATAGTGTTTTTTCACTATCATTTTATTCAGTCACATTAGTTTCCACTCTCCAAACATTGTCTTCTAATCTCAGAGATGATAAAGTGTATATTACAGATTTTTAAAATATTCTCTTTGTAACCAACTGTTTTTATATGTAGAAATAGAAATAAATGATAATTTTAAATTAATAGCCAGTGTTTATTTTTGTAAATCAACTTTACAATAACTATCTAGTTTACAGTATTTCCTTTTTAAAATCAAATTTCATATTCTCAAGCTTTGATTACCTAGAGTTTATCACAGCAGGCTTTAAAACCAGATTGAAGGAGATGAGATAGAATTAGCTAAAGCATTAGAGGTGAAGAGTTGAGGGGTGGGGCACTCTATAATTTAAAAATTCTATGTCATAATCTCTAAGTCTATACCTTTTTCTTTCTTAGCTGCAGCGATTTGTTTAAAGGGCCCATAGCTAGGAAGTCTTAGAGGTTACACAAAAAATATTTCCAGATTCTGGCACAATTACTTTTCCCCTCCCTGATCTCTCTCTTTGGTAGTTGGGTTCAATTCTGATAGCCAGGCTGTGCTCAATGCTGTGAAGATAGGCAAACATGAGCACAGCATAGTAATCGAGCCTGCAGATCTAACAATCTAATAGGTAGATAATAGGCCAACATCAATAATTACAATAAGAAGCACAATGTGAAAATCTTACAGAAAGAAAATCTGTGAGTGAGAGTAGCAAAGGGCCATTATTACTTTGTTGTAGCGAACGGTCTCACAGAAGAGGAGGAAGTACTTAGCTCAAGTCCTGGAGGATGAGTATGAAGCAGAGGTGGTACAAGGTCACTCATTCCAGAGAAAAGATTAGCATAGGAGCAAAGCTCAGAGTCAGCAGAATGGACCGACTGCACTTCTCAGAAAGTGTCAGGCACACTGGAGGCATTTGAGGTCTCCCAGTAGATTTAAATCTGCTTATGGGGAAGTCCTGCTATGAGGCTCATACTAACTTTGAAAAAGTCTTTTGAAAATTACTTTTTAAATGTTGATAACACCCCTTGAGATAAATAGAAATACCCTAATTTATGTAAGCCAAGGATTAGGGGTCATGTTTGCGTAAAACACCTCTAACTTCAGTTCTGAATGAGCTAAACTCACTCTAAGCAGAGCAGGGAGAACTGACCTGCTGACAATGTGCCTCCCTGTGATAGGCATGTTGATCCAGGCCTAGGGAACAGAGACTGGAAACTCTGTAATAATTAAATACATTTAATACAGACCTTATTCATTAGGGCCCCCACTCTCAGAGACAGATTTAAATACAGTAATATGAAATGAAAGCCCTTTTCATAAATACACAGCCTTTTAAGCAGAAAAAAATCTCCAGGCTAGCCAAAATAGCCATCTCTACTGATAATTAAAGTACCGTTTTTGGCAGGTGAAGCAGCCACCTGGGGGGAGAAAAATCAGTACAGAGCATACCCAGATACTTCTGACTTTTTGAATAGAGTACAGAAAAAGCAGAGAAAGAATGAACCTTTTGCCACAGAAGGTCATATTGAATATCTTTTGGGGTAGGAAAATGGAGATTTTACTACTTTCAAAATAAGGAGCGAGACATGCTATTCTGGACCATACTGACCATTCTTCAGAACCTGGGTAGGACCAGGACAGCAATATTAATGTGTGTATGTGTGTGTGTGTCACTGAGGAGGAAAAAAAAAAAAAAGTAATGATAGAGTGGAGAGGACCAAAGTTCTGGCATCAGAAAGACAAAAGTTTTAATCTCAAGTCATCCATTTTTAGCTGGGTGAGCAGAATAGGCTATCAAAGAATCATAGCTTCTTTTCTTGGTAATTATTATGGACGTTGGTACCACAGTCAATTAAACAGAAGTCAAGAAATAGATGTGATTAACACTGAATAAATTTATTTTTAATTCAGTTATTTCTTGCCAGGAAACAAAATCTGTATGAGACCAATTCTTCATATAGGAGGCTTTCTTTTGAAGGGATAAGACAAATCAACTCTGATTACTGTTTGTAATTAACGTAAGGGTCTTTGTGTTTTCACTCAGAAAAATGTTACACATATGCAAACAGGACTAGAAAAATAGCACTGGTAAATTTCTCATTTAAAAATGCCTTTAAGAGAATTCTACTTTTCTGTTCTCTTAAATATGTTTCTTTGTTTCCTGAATGCAGAAAAAAAATGTTGTGCTTGGATGTTTTATTAGTTTTCTACTGCTGTCATAACAAATGGCAAGGAGCATAATGACTTATAACAGTGCATATTTAATGTTATACCGTTCTGGAAGTCAGAGTTTTGACACGATTCTCACTGGACTAACATCAAGGTACCAGCCGGCCTGAGTTCCCTGCTAGAGGCTCTAGAAGAGAATGTTTCCTTGCTCTTTTCCCAGCTCTTCCTGGCTGCCCTGCATGCCTTGCTTTTTTCCTACCTGCCCCCTATCTTCAGTGCCAACAACATAGCATATTTCTATCCTTCCTTCTGTAGTTACATCTTTCCCTGTTCTCTTCTGCATCTCTCTTCCTCTTTAAAGGCCTCTGTGATTACATTGGTCACACCTGGATGTTCCTGAATGCTATGCTGAGTTCAGCTTATTAACAACATTAAATCCACATAAAACTTCAATTTCCCCTTGCAGTGTAATGTAATGCAGTCCTAGATTTTGGGGATTAAGACTTAGTCATCTTTGGGGGGCAGGCAGCATTATTCCTCCTATAACAGGTATTATTATAATAGATTATAATTTCTACTCCAGGTAAATAATTAAAATGGATCAAACTTCTCCCTCCTCAGTGGCTCATCAATGCTGTAGTCCCTGCAAGTGATCATCTGGATACCTTGTAGGGACTAGTGCATCATGCAGCCAGTACCTGTTATCCTTTCACCTTAAAGAGCTTTAGCTTTAGGCAGAGGGTGGTAATTGTCACTAATATGTGGGTAGTTTTTAAAAGTGTGTTACTGAATGTGATGGTTAATATTGAGTGTCAACTTGATTGGATTGAAGGATGCAAATTATTGTTCTGTCTGTGAGGATGTTGCCAAAGGAGATTAACATTTGAGTCAGTGGACTGGGACTCAAGTCAGTGGACTGGGACTCAAGATTAACATTTGAGTCAGTGGACTGGGAGAGGTAGACCCACCCTCAACCTGAATGGACACAATCTGATCAGCTGCCAGTGTGACTAGAATAAAAGCAGGCAGAAGAAAGTGGAAAAATTTGACCGATTAAGTCTTCCGAGCCTCATCTTTCTGCTGTGCTGGATGCTTCCAGCTCTCAAACATTGAACTCCAAGTTCTTTCAGCTTTTACTCTTGGACCAGTGGTTTGCCAGAGGCTCTTGAATCTTCAGCCACAGGCTGAAGGCTGCACTGTCAGCTTCTCTACTTTTGAGGTTTTGGGATGTGAAACGCCTTCCTTGCTCCTCAGCTTGCAGATGGCCTCTTGTGGGACTTCACGTTGTGATCGTGTGAACCAATACTCCTTAAGAAATTTCCTTTAATATATACATCTGTCCTATTAGTCCTATCCCTCTAGATAACCCTGACTAATCCACTAAAGTTCTGAAATTTCATTCCTATGGTATGCACACACATCTGCTCCAGCTAGGAGAGGAGGTATTCCTCATCTTCTTTTTATTATTATTATTATTTTATTATTCTTTAAGTTCTAGGGTACATGTGCACAACGTGCAGGTTTGTTACATATGTATACATGTGCCATGTTGGTGTGCTGCACCCATTAACTCATCATTTACATTAGGTATATCTCCTAATGCTATCCCTCCCCCCACCCCCTCCCCACAATAGGACCCAGTGTGTGATGCTCCCCTTCCTGTGTCCAAGTGATCTCATTGTTCAATTCCCACCTATGAGTGAGAACATGCAGTATTTGATTTTCGGTTCTTGTGATAGTTTGCTGAGAATGATGGTTTCCACCTGCATCCACATCCCTACAAAGGACACGAACTCATCCTTTTTATGGCTGCATAGTATTCCGTGGTACATATGTGCCACATTTTCTTAATCCAGTCTGTCACTGATGGACATTTGAGTTCATTCCAAGTCTTTGCTATTGTGAATAGTGCCGCAATAAACATACGTGTGCATGTGTCTTTATAGCAGCATGACTTATGATCCTTTGGGTATATCTCCAGTAATGGGATGGCTGAGTCAAATGGTATTTCTAATTCTAGATCCTTGAGGAATCGCCACTCTATTTTCCACAGTGGTTGAACTACTTTACAGTCCCACCAACAGTGTAAAAGTGTTCCTATTTCTCTACATCCTTTCCAGCACCTGTTGTTTCCTGATTTTTTAATGATTGCCATTCTAACTGGTGTGAGATAGTATTTCATTGTGGTTTTGATTTGCATTTCTCTGATGGCGAGTGATGATGAGCATTTTTTCATGTGTCTGTTGGCTGTATGAATGTCTTCTTTTGAGAAGTATTTATTCATATCCTTTGCCCACTTTTGATAGGGTTGTTTGTTTTTTTCTTGTAAATTTGATTGAGTTCTTTATAGGTTGTGGAATTGTGCTACTCCAAAAACCAGAACAGCTTAAAAGGATTCAATTCTATGTTAACAGATGAATGGCCCTTTGACACAAGATCTTTAGAAAGTGCAGTTAGAGGGTTAATAACATAAAGAGAAAATGAGGAAAATTATGTTTAAAAGAAGTGAAATTAAACTTTGAAGTCTCCAGATAAAATCCCAAATGCCCTAATAAGACAAGCACTATTTGTCATTCCATTTCTAGTCTCAAATTTGTTTATAATGCTCTTCCCTATCTGTTTCCATAATTCCTCCGTACTGAGATGGGAAAAAAAAAGTCTTAAAAGATATTCAATCTAAACACCTATCTTATGTTTGAACTCTTTTTACCACATCTCTTCTGACTACAACCCATGTTTATCGGCACTCACTTTCTTTCAGTAAAACCTATCTTATCTTTTGGCCTGTATGTGAATAACTTGCCTATACATTTTTTCCTTATATTGAGCTAAAATATTTTTCCTTGAAATTTCACCAAATACTTTATTTTTGTTTTGTTTTATGTCTAAGGTACCCTTAGAGCCACAATAAAAGTTTCTGTCTACATTGAAGCCCTTTAAAAAATTGACATCAAACATTCACTGTGTGGCCCTCCCCTCTCTAGGCTGAACATCTACCATTTCTCATCCTCCATTTCTCTTCTGTAACAAGGCTTCAAATCCACACATGATTCTTGTCTCTCCCTGTGTATATCACAGTCTGTCAATATCAGAGTGGTATCCCACTGCAATGAATGAAATAGTTCATTGAATGAATGAAATGAAATAGATAAACGAAATGAGTGAAATGAAATAGAATGAAATGATATGAAATGAATGAATGAAATAGAAATAGCCTAATCAGTAGATAATATTGTTTTAAATAAATACAGATATTTCTTCTTTCCCAATGCAACCCCCTATAGCCCAAGAGAGTTTGGCTGGCTTTTGTGAATACTTCACTTCATTGACTTCTTTTGGGATTCCTGTTGTATTAGTACGTTTTCACACTGTTATAAAGAAATGCCTGAGACTGGGTAATTTTTAAAGGAGAAAGGTTTAATTGACTCACAGTTCAACATGGCTGGGGAGGCCTCAGAAAACTTCAAGGCAAAAGGGAAGCACAGGCACATCTTACATGGCTGCAAGGGGGTGGGAGCGGAGAACTGCCAAACACTTTTAAACCATCAGATCTCATGAAAACTCACTATCACAAGAACAGCATGGGGAACCGCCTTCATGATCCAATCACCTCCCACCACATCCCTCCCTCAACACGTGGGGATTATACTTTGAGATGAGATTTGGGCGAGGACACAGAGAGAAACCATATCACTTATCAATAGAAAAATTCTCATTTTTATCGTAACTGCTATTTTGAATGTAAATCTCTTTATCCTGTCCATAGATATTAAGAAGGAAAAAGAAAACATCCTTTGAAAATTGTACCAATCTCCATTGAAGTCTTGTCCTATTGCAGTTGATTATTTAACCCTGTCAAGGACCTTTGGGATACCAGTTACATCATTTAAACTATTCATCATCTTTCTCAGTTTTAAACCATCTTCCTATATGAACATGTATTTTTCTGTACCTCTGTGAAAATTAATAAAAATGCAAAGCAAATTGTGACACATGGCAACATTTATAGCAAACTATTAGAAAACTTCTATACACCTAAAACAATATACCATTTATCAATCTAGACAGAATAATTCAAACATTTACTAATCTCTCCAATTATCTTTTCTCTCAGGTTATACTTCTCCATTTTGTCAACTGAGATTGCAAGTCAGTTACCTATATGAAGCACATTACCCTGTGTGGTGATGGTTCAAACTGTCATTTATACACTTTTTTTGAACTTTAAAATGCCATTAATCTGAAAAAGGAGATTTTTCACTCCACTGCAGTAGCTACATACTCCCTTACAATCTAATAATACACTTTGAGATTTCATTCTTTCTTTACAAATGTTAGTGTGATCTTTTGATTCTCAATACAATTCTCTTATTAAAGGAAGAAATAGGAAGTTAAAGATGTCTGTTGTTTTTGCCATTCTTTGGCATTACAACCTCCTCCTTTTATCACCTATTTTCTGGATATATTGTCTTTTTGTATCTTTTGAAAATCTTAACTTCTCTAGAGTCTGAAAGTCATGAAATGAAAACCTTCAAGTGTCCTGATAAAATCTTCAGTGATTTTGTGGATCAGGTACTGTTTTGCATTCAATTTCTACTCTCAGATCACTTTATAATTATCTAGGCCATTTCTGTCTTTGGAACTCTCAGTTAATTTGCCAAGTTGGATTGTTTGACTCCTTTTTCTCCAGTGGAAACAACTTCTCTTGCCCCATGAATATCCTAATATTTGCTCTAGCTGCAAATGTATGGTCATGCACATTTGTATGTAAATATGTCACTTCTCGCCTTTTCTCATAGGCAGGGACTTCACTTTTCACACTTCCGGGTAGTTTCTTTCACATCGGAGTTTAAGGAAACAGGACCGTCTAGAATTGTACTCTACGCAACCTGTATGGCCATGAGTGTCAGCCTTTTTAACAAAGTGAACCTGCATTATGAATGTCAGATTATTATGAACTGATCAAAGTAATGAAATATATTTTTTTATTATTGCTCAGTGCCTATGAAAAAATCATAGCATAAGCAGAGATCAGCCTCAGATGCAAATAAAGATATTGAAGTTTAAACTGAAGAACTTCTTGAAGTTAGAAAGTAATAGTAAAGTTGTCTCTTAAGGAAGTTGTAAATTTGCTTTTCTTCGAGACTTGGGAAAGGAGTAGGGGGAAACATTGAGGTAGACATTTATTTTCTTCTTTTGTTATAATAAACCTTCACATCTGTAGTCCTTGGTGATAAAAATTGAGTTGACATATTTTAGAACTGGACCTCAAATTAAGTCTTCCCAACAACAAATTCCCTGCAGTAACCCAGTTTGCAATCATCTAGCACTTACAGTCTATGTTACCTTGTAAAAGTCCTATAAACTTACCTCTTTTATTATTATATATATGACATTATTCCCCCAACCCCTGCAAAAGAATGAAGAGGCGTTAATTGCAGACACCATTGCAGACTGGCAGAGCAGCCTTCTAAGCTTTAGCACACCCACTTGGCAAAATTCGGAGCCCAGTCTGGCTATACATGATCTTGATACCTAGTAATTTAATTTCTGTATCTCTTTTTTTACATTCTTGAGACATTGAATATTGACTCAATGTAGTGTATAGCTTTATTCCTTTAGTTCAGTGATTTGTACCTCTGGCTGCACATTAGAATCACCAAGGGATCTTTAAAAAAAAAAAAAATCCAAAACCTATTTCCAGAAAATCAGATTCAACTTGTTATCTAAGACCAAGTGCTTAGTATTGGTCCAATCTATTTGACCTAGCTTGTGGGGCAAAAAGAGTATTACACATTTTAGCAGTGAGAGAGTAGAGGGTTATGTTTCACAAACAGAAGAGCCAAAACTGAAAAGGGAGTATGGGCAAGAATTTATAGGCATCTCTACTTATGAGCAAAGTGTTCTTATAGAGATGTAGTAAATTGATTTGTAGTTGTGTATTTTGAGACAGATGGGTAAGTCAAATCTTCACAAAGAAAATAATATTTGAGGTGGTTCTTAAAGCTAATAAGCAGCACTTTGCATAATAGAGAGATGGAAGAAGGCATTCCTAGTAAAACAATGTCATGAAAGTGTGTTATCCCATGGTTTATTAAGAGAACCCCAAAAAATCTTGTGTGTTTAGAAAATAGGACAAATAGCAGTGAGTGGATGGAAGTTGGAAGTTAAGTGGAAAAATGTATTGTGAAACCATCAGAGCCTTGTTGCAAGCTGTGTGCAACAAGCCACATTGTTCTGTGGCTTAGATGATTTGGTTACAATCTAAAGTTTCCATTGGTTTTCATTGAAATTCTCTCTCTCTCAACACAGTAGTCAAGGACATGGAAAAATAACTCTATGTCAATGATCATCAGGCATGTTTAAATCCCAGATGTTGACACCTACTCCTCATCTTTATTATTTGAAAGCTTCTTGGAGTCACTGGCTATTTTCCAAGATTTGATGGGAACACCTTGAGATAGCAAACTAGTGCTTCACTATTTATCACCTTTTATTATTTTAAGTTCTCTTCCTTTACGTAATAGTATGTGAGAGATGTGATTTTTTTTCAGTTTTGTTTATATCATGCTCCAAAACAAATTTGTAGATGCTCAAAATATATTTTGAATGAGTAGGTGAAATCCATGACAACACATATGGGATACAAGATTAGCATCATTAGCTGTGTCTCTCTGGCATTAAAATATGAAACAAGGTAAACTTTTAATCAGGTAAGAACTCCAGGTCAGTTTCCTTTCTTCCTTTTTTCTTCCTCCCTCTTTCCCTCCCCCTCTTCTTTCTTTCTGTCTTTCTTCCTTTCTTTTTTATGTTTTTTTCTTTCCTTTTCTTTCTTCTTTTTCTTTCTTTCTTACTTCTCTTTCCTTGGTTTCTCAACATTGCTTTTTTTTTCCTCTCCAAGTGCAGTCATAATTTTGAACATAGGAAGGGAAGTAAAGAAGGGAACAGGAAAAAAAAATTAAAAAACAAAAATACGTCTTTGAGTTTCTGCTGATAGCCCGTAACCATAGAAAGGAACATGTGCCAATCACTCAGTCTCCGCATGTGGCAGACATTTTCTACATTCGTTGCCTCAGAAGGGAGAGAAAAACTAAGGAGTGAATTACGTGCTACAAAAATTAATCAGTAGCTGTGTGTCCTTGTCTTTTGCTCTGGTGCGTATCTCTGAAACAACAGGCTGTTCCCACTGAGTGGTGGAAAGGTAAATGGAGACCAGATGTTTAAAGGTGACACAGAGACTATAAATGAGAATTGCTGCTTTGGGGAAGAGAAGAAACAATCAAATATCTCATGGTGCAGAAGCCTAAAGAAGGAGGAGGAAATAAGAGCTAGGTCCAGGAAAAATAATTTTCATAGGGATGACCAGGCTATTGAGTGTCCAAACTCAAGTCTTCTGTAAAGTGGTGTGGGCGGTCCTTTCTCTAGGATGATTTCAAGGTGCCCAAAGTTGGAAAGAATTTTGTATATATTGCTTACATCACCTGCAGTGGATACACAGAAGTGAATTTTGAGAGTACACATCCTGAAGCAGGTCTAAATTATGCTTTGGTTGCACAAACCCAGCAGTGAAACTGTCATTGCCACCAGTGTGTATGGGAGTGGTATTTGCCTACACTGTCTTCTTCCCAGAAATTCAAATACACATGGCACAGGTATCCTTATATTGCTGACATTTGAATGAACATTTTCATTGGATACAAGAGCCTGTAAATTCTACGTAAAGGAGGCTGAGGAAGTGCATTGCTGCTTCTGTCTCAATCATGGAAGGTAGGACTCAAAAGATTCTGGGTTACAAACTTAACAGTTGTCCAGTGTCATGATTTTCCTGTGTTTTAGTCAATGTGGTTTTAGAAATGGTTCTGCTTTTTGTTGTTTATATCTGAATATTAATTTGAGCTTGGACTAGACTTGGGAGTCTAGTTCATTTACTCAATTCATTTAAGAAACAACACCGAATCTTTAAAGAAAACCTCTATATTCCTTTGGTTAGTCTTAAAAAACAAAACAAACAAACAAAAAAAAACAGTGTAGCACAATAGGAGCAGCTTTTGGTGTCTAACAGACTTAATCTCCCAACCACTGCCTATTGGCTCTGATTGTAAAGTGTAACACCTCTTTTTTATATTTAAAATGGACATATTGATATATACTTGACAACATGTTGTGCAAATTAAATAAGCATCACAACTGAAAAAACTGAGCAGAGTGCTAGACATAACGTGAGAAGAAAGTAAACTGAATTTACTGACCACTTATTATGTACCTGTCAGAATGCTAGAAAATGAATATACAAAGATGAATAAGGCATGCTTCATGCTTTCATACTGCTGAGACTAAGACAAATAATTACAGCAGAATGAACAAGTTTCTTTAACAGAGTTATGTGCAAGGTTTTGTAGAAGTTCAACAGGGAGTGTAACAGTTTCTGACTGAGCAAATGCACAAAGCCCTCTTAGGGAAGTGTGATGGTTAATTTTATGCATCAAATCACCTAGGCCATGGGGTGCCTAGGCATTTGGTCAGCCGTTATCCTGGATGTGTCTGTGAGAATGTTTCTGAATGACAGTAATATTTGAATCTGTGCATGTAGGAAAGCACATTGCCCTTCCTAATGTGGATGGGCCCCATTCAAACCATTGAAGTCCTAAAAAAGCTGAGTAATAGGAAATTCCTACTGCCCGACTTCTTGAACTGGGGTCACTGGTCCTCTCCTTTGTTTGAACTGGAAGTTACACCATTAGTTCTCTTGGTTCTCAGGCCTTCAAATTCAGACGGACTGAATTTCAAAAAACACCACTGGCTTTCCTGGCTTTCCAGCCCATTGGCTGCAGATTTAAGAACTTAGCCTCCATTATTGTATTCCTTACAATAAATTCATATATATATAGAGAGAGAGACACACACATATATATACACACACACACACACACACACACATATATATCTGTAAATACAGAAGGTATAATATATATGCTGGAAAATGCATAATATATGTGTGTGTGTACATACATCTATCTTACTTGTTCTTTTTCTCAGGATAACCCTAATACAAAAAGTAAACTATGCAATAGTTACCTAAAACATAGTAGGAGTTTAAACCATAAGTAGGGATGACATTCACTTGTATAATATTTTAAATTATTGTTTTGTCTCATCAAAAAGGCCACGAAGAGCTGTGAAAGAATATTCTATAGCTACATTTTGAATCTACGGAGATCTACGGTTTTGCGACAAGTGATCATTTCTATCTAGATCTGCCTTGGCTAACACAGTATCCATGAGCTACTTGGACTTTCATGTTCTTGACATGTGACTAGTCCAAATCAACATGTTCTCTAAGTGTAATATACACCATGGCTTTTAATAACTCAGTGTAAGAAAATTAATGTAAAATATCTCATTAATATTTTTCTATATTGCTTGCAGACATTCAAATGACATTTTGGATAAATTGAGTTAAATAACATATATTACATTTAATTTAATCCATTTCATTTTATTGTTTTAGTATAGCTACTAGAAAAATATGTGGCTCATATGATATTTCTGTTGCATAGTGCTGTTGTAAGTTCTGAACCAGAAGCATGGAATGGTCTGGTAGCTTACTAAAAATACAGAATCCCAGTCCCGGCCCAACACTGAAAAAGAATCTGCATTTTAACCAGATCCTCAGGAGATTTGTATGTACAGAAAAGTTTATTAAGCTTCACTGTAGCTCATTCATTGTCCAAAAACAAAAACAGAAACAAAACATTTTGTCCTCCTTCTATAGAGGAAGTTTTGTTTCTGTAGCTCTTAGAGAAGCTGACAAATTAAGGATTGTCCAACTTCACAAAGGCAAGCATTATGTTCCTCTCTGTCAGATTTATCTTTGGTGTGTAATGGGGTTCACTTATTAAAACTCCGTGTTCAGCAAGCTTGGGGAACAAGAAAAAAACGTGTATATTGTTCATCAGTTTTGAGAAGAAAGCAGAATGAACCTTTTTCTCCCACGCATGCATTACTCTTCAGCAGATTGCTGCCCTAACCTGCGGTGCTTTCTGGTCCTCAGGAGCCCATCCACCTCTTGCAGCTCCACTGTTCACCCAGTGCTCTCTTAGTCTCTGCTCCTAAATCTATTAGCAGTTTTTCTCTCCCCTTCCATTTTCCTTTTATCATTCCTTCTGATCATTCCCTCAGGCCCTGCTTTCCGCTTTCTCTTGTGACAGCTAATTTTGTGCAAAAGTAATCTCAGGGTAAGCTGTTTGTGGTTGATAATAGCTTAATATTTTACCTCTCCTGTAGTTTTATTGCATTTTAGTAGGGAGTTCCTGGAAGTAAAATGGCTTATCTTCACCAGAGGGAATGAAGCAGAGAGGTGGAACTTGGGGCATCTTGCCAGGCCAATGAGAAAGATGTTTTAAACAGAAAGGTCCTTCGACATCATTCTGCTTTTCATCCCCAAAACCAATACTCACCAACACTGTCAGAAATGTATTTACTCAATGTGAAGACTAATTATCTAGAAATTGTCATTATATGAAATGCAATTGTTATAGACTAGAGAAAAATAAGAAAATTATTGGCAAAAAATGATGAGTTAATTTTGTGCAGATATAGTGTTACCATAAAAATAGGAACAGTTAGAGAAAGTGAATATTTTATCCTTTCATACACTTCAGGAATTTACAAAATTCTCTTTTTAAAACATTTTTTTTCAAAGTAAAGTATATTTTCTGTCTGGATTCTCTCACTCAACATTATGTTTCTAAGACTGAAACACATTATTGTAGCCTATAGTTAAAAAAAATTCACAGCAAAGATAATCTACTCTATGAGTACACTGGAGCTGATTTATACATCCTACTACTGATACACTCTGGTGATATAGTTTGGATATTTGTCCCTTCCAAACATATGTTGAAATTTGATCCCCAATGCTGGAGGTGAGCCTAATGGAAGGTGTTTGGGTCATGGGGGTGGATCCCTTATAAATGGCTTGGTACTATTCTCACAGTTCTTACTCTTAGTTCCCACAAGGCTCTTGCTGAAAAGAGCCTGCCCCCTTTTTCCCTCTCTCCTTCTCCCTCTCTCATCATATGACATCTGCTCCACTTCACCTTTTGCCATGAGTGGAAGTTTTCTGAGTCCCTCATCAGAAGCAGATGTTGACCCCATGCTTTTGTACAGTCTGCAGAACTGTGAGCCAAATAAACCTCTTTTCTTTATAAGTCACCCAGCCTCAGGTATTATTTTATAGCAACACAAATGAACTAAGACATCTGGGTTGTTTCTAATTTAGGGATGGTATGAATAATGGTGATATAAATATTCTCATTTATGCCTTTCCCGTGCATGTGTAACTCTACATGTACATATAGCCCTGATGTGTGAAATTGCTTGTAATAAAGTGTTCTAGTATGTTTTTGTTGTATAACACATTGCCACAAAGTCGGAGTAGTAACAATAACTTTTGTGTGTCCCTCATACACCTGTAGATGAGTTGGGACGTCTTTGTTTCAGATACGTATCCAGGTTGCTTCTGAAATCAGTAGGATGAGGGAACGTTTTTCCCATGGCAATGGAATAATCAGAGCAGCATGAGCTGCACCGCACATGCCTGTTTCATGCTTCTTCTTACATCACACCTATTATTATTTTATTATGCAAGTTATTTTATCATGGTCAAGTCTAAAATCAAAGAATGGGGAAGTATACCCACTTGCCATGAGACCATGATACGTGTGTGTATACACACACACACATATACACACATATATAAACACTTATATTATGCTCTCATACACACACACGCACACTTATATATGTGTACATATATAACTGAAACCAATAATTCAGCTTGCCACGTAAGTTATGTGTAGGATCAGCTTTAGTTGATAGTTTCAAACAGTTTCTAAACTGGTTGAACCATTTTACACACCAACTGTAGTATTACGAAAGTTCTCATAGCACCACAAACTCTCCATTATTTGATATTGATAGTCTTTTAAATTTCCAGGCTGTTAGGTTAGCTTTTGCATCATATGATTGTTTTAATTTGCTTTTTATTGGTTGTTAATAAGGTTATACAGCTTTAAGTTTATTTACTAAAATAATAATTTACATTTCTGGTTTATTATGAAAAATAAACAGCTGGCTGGGCTCGGTGGCTCACCCTGTAATCCCAGCACTTTGGGAGGCCAAGGCAGGCGGATGACTTGAGGCCAAGAGTTTGAGACCAGTCTGGCCAACATGGTGAAACCCTGTCTCAACTAAAAATACAAAAATTAGCTGGGCATGGTTGTGCACACTTATAGTGCCAGCTACTCAGAAGGCTGTGGCATGAGAATCACTTGAACCCAGGAGGCAGAGGTTGCAGTTAGCTGAGATCATGCCACTGCACTCCCGCCTGGGCGACAAAGTGAGACTCCATCTCAAAATAAACTTATTAATAAATAATAATACATAATACATATTAATAAACTTATTAATAAATAATAATAATTTTAATAATAAAAATAAACAGCTTTATCTGTTATTATTAACAAACAAACAAACCAAAAACTACCATCACAATAACCGAAAATAAAGCTAACCCTCAATCTCTTGCCTGCCCTTCATTGGCAGTTGCCTTTTTGTGAATGATTTGTAGGAATGCTTTACATATTCTGGATATGGGCTGGGCGAGGTGGCTCATGCCTGTAATCCCAGCACTTTGGGAGGGATCACCTGAGGTCAGGGGTTCAAGACCAGCCTGGCTAACATGGCGAAACCCCATCTCTACTAAAAATTACAAAAATTAGCCAGGCCTGGTGGCGGGCACCTATAATCCCAGTGACTCAGGAGGCTGAGGCGGGAGAATCGCTTGAACCCAAGAGGCAGAAGTTTCAGTGAGCCGAGATCATGCCACTGCACTCTAGCCTGAGCAACAAGAGCAACACTCCATCTCAAAAAAAACCAAAAACCAAAAACCAAAAAAAAAACACCATATTCTGGATATGAACATTTTGTTGTTACACCCACTTTATTTCATAAAATGGCTCGTATTTTCATTCTCTTATTAAAAATTTTTGATGAACAAATTTTTTTTTTGTTTTAATGTAGCCCAGTTTTTATAAATTTATTCCAAGTGGTCATTTACTTTATGCAGCTTTATATTAGTTATTAAGAAGATTTATAACTCTAAGTCATGAAGGTATTCTTCTAAAGTTTCTCCCGTATGCTTTATTGTTTTTTTGAATGTTTACATTTACAATCTAACTAAAATTTCTTTATTGTATATAATGTGAGGTAGCAAATTCCATTATTTTCCAATATTTATATCCAATATATAAATTACAATATTTATGTTCAATTAACAGTTTTATTTAATGAAAGATTTTTTCCACTGCTCAGAAATGCTAACTGTAGTATTAAAAAAGGATTCATTAGTGTGTAGGTTCTGTATTCTGTTTATTTTTCTACCCATGTGCCAATATCACACTGTCTTAGCTGCTATGAATTAATAGTAAGTCTTAATACATGGTAGAGCTTGTTGTCCTTTTCCAAGATTTTCTAAACAAATTCTTGGCTCTGTTCATTTCCATATAAATTTAGAATCAGTTTGTGCATCACTGCTCCCACCCCAAAATCTGTTTGATATGCATTTCTAGATCAATTAGGGAACATCTAACATGATTACAATCTTGAATCATCCAACCCATAAACATGACCTATACTTCCACTTATTTAGATGATCTTTAATTTTCTTCATGACATCTCATAGCTTTCTAACTAGAAGTCTTAAAGTTTTACAAAATGTATTCTTTGGAATTTGATAATTTTTTATATTATAGTAAATTGCATCATTAAATAATCTAATTTCCCATCTCTTTGTTTCTTATACTCACAAATCAATTTATTTTTCTTTACTAAGTTTGTTTCCAGAAAACTCAACAAATTCATTTATTTGATCTAGTTTTTCTATAGCTTCTTTGAATTTTCTACATACCTGCCCAAACAATATTTTTCATGAATAGTGGCATTTTTTCTGTGCTAAACATTTTTTTTTCACATCATTCATTTTTCTTGTAGAACTAAGCAGGTATGAATCACAAGCATGAGGTGAATAAAATTGTTGATACTGACTTTTCTTATCTTGTACCCACTCTCAGAGGGAATAATTTTAGTATTTTTTTCTAAATCATGTTGTTAGCTTTCGGTTTTGTTTAGACAGACAGTAATCAGTAAAGCAAGATGCTTTCTCTGCCCAGTTTTCTAATATGCTTTTGGAAATTTGGAGTTTTTAAAACATAAGTGGATACTGATATTTTTAATTAAACTTTTTAGTTTTAGATAATTATAAGTTCACATGGAATTATAAGAAATAATACAGATTGTTTCTTCTTGGAAGTCAAACTATAATAAATGAAAATAAATAAAAACCGGAAATAATACAGAAACATCTCATATCCCTTTATGCACTTTTCCTAATGGTAGCCTCTTGAAAATTGTAACAAAGTGTCACAACCAGGATATTGATATTGATAGTCAAGACACAGAACATTTCACTGACCACAAGGATCCCTTATGTTACCTTATGAAGCCATACCTTTCTCCCTCCACAATTCCTGGCACCCACAAATCTGTTCTTTATACCGACAATTTTGTCACTTAAATAATATCATACAATGGAATCATACAGTCTCTAACCAATGAAGATTGGCATGTTTCAATTAGAAAAATTTGAAAAAGATGCACACACTTTATTGCCTGTATTAGTGATACTCCACTCCTCTGCTTTTTTATTATCGAACAGTATTCCATGATATGGTTGTATCACAGTTTGTATAACCATTCATTGACTGAAAAATATTTGCTATGTGTACAATTTTTTGCTATTATGAATAAAGCTAAGATAAACAACATGAAAACATTACTTTCTTTGTGTTCATGTGTGAACATGTCTTCATTTCTTTGAAATAAATGCTCAGGAGTGCAATTGCTATTTTGTACGATACATATAGAATGCGATTGTTGCTCTGTATGATGCATGCATGATTAGTTTTCTTTAAATTATTGTAAGAAACTGCCAAACTGTTCTTCAGAGTGGTTGTAACATTCTATGTATCCATCGGCAATGTGTGCATGATCCAATTTTTATACATTCTTACCAGCATTAGGTGATGTCACTACATTTTTTATTTTAGCCATTCTGATAGGTATGTAGTGATACTTTATTGTGATTTTAATTTGCACTTATTTAAGGCTAATAATGTTGAACATGTTTTCATGTGCTTATTTGCCATCTATATATAATATTTGGTGAAAATTGCCCTTCTCGTCTTTTGATCACTTTGTAATTGGATTGCCTATTTGTTTGCTTTTACTGTTGAGTTTTGAGAGTTATTTATATATGTTAAATACTAGTTTTTTGTCAAATATGTGATTTGCAAACATTTTCTACTGTTCTAGCTGGTCTTTTCCTCATGTTAATGGAGTCTTTCATAGAGCAAAAAATGTTGATTTTTAAAATTTTGGTGAAGTTCTTTTTTTATAGTCTATGCTTAATATGTCATCTTAGAAATTTAATTCTAAGAGTTTTTCATTCTGAAGATTTCCTCATTTTTCTCTAAAACTTGTAGTTTTAAATCGTATATTTAATTCTGTGATTCATTTAGGTTAATTCTGTGAAAGACATGAGATTAGCTCTAGGATTATTTGTTTTGCCAATGGGGGTTTAGTTGGTCCCACACCACTGGATAAAAATGCATATTTTTTCCTCCACTAAATTGCTTTTGTGCCTTTGTCAAAATTCAGTCAGTCACATTTTTGTGGGTTTTATTCTGGATTCTCTGTTCTGTTCTATTTTTCTATGTGTCTGTAACCCTTGCCTACATCACATTGGTTTGATTATTGTAACTGTATGATAACTCCTAAAATCAGGTAAACTGATTCTTCCCATTTTATTTTTCTTTTTCAAAATTCCTATTCCTTTCTATTCATTATATTGTGGATTTAATATTCTATTCCAAATCCTTTCCTTTTTCGTAAAATATTTTAATAAATTGTGCTATAGATACAAAAAAAGTTCTGCAATTCTGATAAGAATTTTGTTAAATCATGACATAAATTTGTACAGAATCAACATCTTTATTATACTGGGTCTTCCAATCTATAAAAATAATATTTATTTAAATATTTGATTTCTTTCATTAGTATTGTATAATTTTTAGCATACAAATTATGTATGTGTTTTGTTCAATATACACATACGTATTTAATTTTTGAGCAAGTGTAAATTTGGATAATAATCTCAAAAGACACTATTCTCAATGCCATAATCCCAAAAGTGGAAATCCTGAAAGATCAAAATTCCTAAATCTACATCCCAAAAGTCTAAAATCCCTAAAGTCTAAAATCCTGATAATTACAGTATGGGATAACTGTATCATGTTATCTGAAACTATTACCTTGTAATTATCTTTATTTGGACATTAAGTATGGTTTTAGGAAACGTGTATGGGTGTCAAGATGATAAGGAGTGGATTTTTGGACTTAATTTTAGGTGTCAACTTGACTGGATTAAGGAATATTTAGAAGCCTGGTAAAGCATTATTTTGGGTGTGTATGTGGGGGTGTTTGCAGAGATCACTGGGTGAGTCTGAGTGGACTAGCTGGGAAAGATTTGCCGTCAATGTTGGCAGCACCATCCAATTGGCTGGGGGCCTGCAGAGAACAAATGCGGAAGGTGAATTGATCTTTCTCTGAGAGCTGAGACAGACTTTTCCTCTGCTGCTTCAGACTTCAGAACTCCAGGCTCACCAGCCTTTGTACTCCAGGTCTTAAACCAGCAGCTCCTCAAGCCTTGAGGCTTTGGTTTCAGACTAGGAGTTACAACACTGGCTTTCTTGGTACTCAATGTAAAAAGGTTAAACCTTCCACCATCAATGAAGAGAAGTCCTTTTTGTACATCTGCATTTGTGAAATATAAAATTTCTTGAGATCTCAGCTCTTCAGACATACATGGTGGTGACCCATCATGGATTCTAGTCAATCTAGCCAGTACTTAGGCTGTTCATGACAGTGCTTCAGTGGACTGTAATTATAAAGCTATGCGCACACAATGAACAACTTTTGTGATATGTGTTTATACATTTCACTTTTTGACCTATTTCTTTATGAATATAGTTTATCTTCTCATAACTGTTACATTCCTGAGACTGTCATTAATGTACCTGAGTGTTTTATGTTTGCAAAAATATGTATGTTATTATTGCTTATTTTATTGCTTAAAGAGGCCTATGAAGTATTCTGTCATATTTTTATATTTTTCTCCAAACAATTCCCTTAAAATATGAATGAATATATTTTTAATATTTTTAGTTTTTTTTTCCAGAATTATATTTCTGGAATTTTGATCTTCTAGTATTTCAACATTCAAGATTATGGCATTTTGGATTGTGTCTTTTGGGATTATGATTGGCTCCTGGTTTAAAATTTTACATAGCAGGAACAATAGGAAAAATTTCATCGATTTTATCTTCCCAGAAATAGCAGTCTTAGTATAAATCAGACCTTTGTCACTAGACGTTCTCATAGTTTCTCAATGGGCATCAGAGGTACATTGGAATCCTCTCCGAGGGTCCATCAGATGAGGATGAAGAGTCATTAAGACTCTGAGACTCATACAATTGCCTTGATCATAAAAGTTCTTTTTATTTTTCTGTGAAGAAATAATATGTATTTAAGCTCATTCTATCATATAAAACCTCTGGAAGACAAATATTGCAGAGGTCATGGTCTTAGGATCATAAAGCCATTTTTCAAGGGTATGTTGAGGGGTAAAAAAGGTAGAACAAGAGATGCCAGGTGCTGGGGAGGAAGAATATCTTCTTCTTTTCCTCTTTCCCTTCATCCCCAAACAATAATTAAGTGAGGCAGAACCAAAGAACTGGAGACATTCAGCATCAGTGACTATGACCTAGTCCTGCTGCTCATATCTATTTGACAGAAGAAAGCCAGAGAATTAGGTTTCCAATGGATCCTTCTATTCTCTCAGGTTGAAAGAAAAAGATTAAATATTTCCAACATATGAGATACACCCTGAAGCATTTTCTGTAGATAATGACTTTGGGGAAGAGCGTGATTTGGCTGTTTCGTCTGCACACTCCTGCCAGGGGTCCATGTCACCTCTCAGAATATGAGTATTATTCCTTGTCAGGTACATCTCCATCTGCTTGTCCTTGATCTGAGAAGTCATTGTTTAAAATGGCATCTTCCAGTAGTGGTCCTCTGTACCTGCAAATCTCCAGGCAGGGTTCTGTGTTTCCACAGGACATACCCCAGCTTTCCCCTCCTCACTGGGTTTTCTGTTCTCGGCAAGGCCTCCTACAGAGGAGTCCAGGAGCACAGACATTCTGACAAGCGTGCTGGTCACTGCAGAATCTGCCTGTGAACACCACAGAAAGTGTGTGACTGGCCACGTTGGGCAGACTTTCCAGAGCAGTGACATTGGGAATCTCTGGGAGGTATCAGAGAGATGCTGATTGGTATCAACTACCCTATTACCTACCTAGTGGTAGTGGGGTAGTTGATACCAACCAGCATCCCTCTGATGCTAGGGAGATTCCATCTATAGAAATAGAAGCTAGTGGGGTAGTTGATTTCTGGGGGAAAGATTTCAATTTCTGTGTAATCTCGAAGCTCCTATTTCTCAGAGACCTATTCTCAGACACTTAAGTAAACTGTACTGAATTATCAATATTGCAGGATGAGAAAAAATGCATGACCTGCCTTATAATTCCTATGAATGTTTAGGGCTTATGTCCTTGTGGCATCCTGTCTTCAGCTTTTACTTCTATGATAGGAAAGGTTGTTCTTTACCCTAAGTCATCCCACAAACTCAGTTCAGCCAGTTTTACAAGCCTTTTTCACAGCCAGCAAACATTTCGACAAACTTTTACGACATTTCATTGAATGTTTAGGCTCAAAGGAAGGGTTACATCAGATTTCATTTAACTTCCTTTCTCTTTTCCTGGCAGAGCTCTCCTCGTCTTCCTCCTTCCAAACTCTGTTTTCAATCCATGACTTGAAGAACTGACCTTAGGTTAACATCAGTTCCTCTGAGTGTTCTCTGACATCTCCCTAAACAAGCATCCTTCAAAATATTTCTAATGTAGCACTCATTAAAACATAGTGAAATTGCTTTTGTATGTGTTCCCGCAAGATTATAAATTCAGTATGGGTGGAAACCACCTGCCCTTTCAACTGTGTAGACTGTATTGCCCTCTGAGTGTGCAGCACCTATTACATACTCAAATTATTTGTATCAACGCTGATTCATCCATGATTTAACATTTTGGTCAAGAAAAAGTGTCCAGCACAGTACGTTGCTAGATACTTCTGTTCTGTACACACACACACACACACACATATGTACCTACAATTGAGATGATTTATTTAAGTAATCCTTTGAGAAAGGTCTTATAAATAGATTCTATGAGACTTTGTACTATTTATTGCCTTTAAAAAATTTGGGTCAGTGATTAATATCTTGGAGGTGTAATAGCTTGGAGTTATAGAAAAATAGCTGCATTATAATACCAATTACATATTTCAGATTATGAGGCAAACCATGTAAGTAGTATTCAATCATCTTAAGATATGTGAAAGTCATTTAATGAAAATTTACCATTACATTTCTGGTATTTTTTCTTAGTTATATATTTTGGTGGTCTTATATTATCCCAGCTTTATATTTGCAACTAAAGTATTTTAAAATTATTTAAATGAATATGTTTATTTTGAAAAAAATATATTAGTTGCTTTGGGAAAATTATCCAGAACACCTTATACTTTTTAATTAATCAAAAACTTTATATTTCTGGTTTTTATTGCAAACATATCTTGCCAAAATGTTTATGATTTGCTTGGGAAAAACATTTTCACATGGGTAAATATAAATAGCACAAATAATTTTGTTTTAATTTAGTTTCATGGCTAATTTGAAGTAGTGCTAAATAAAACTCACAACATAATATTCCTTGAGTTTGAATTTTGCTTTCTTTTTTCAAAAGCACTATCTTATGTGCTACTTTTATTGATCCTGATAGAACTCCCATGCATTGACTAGTGTTTACTATTATTGCCATCTTAAAAATAAGGTTTCATGGCTTACCAATAACAGATATTTAGTGATAGATTTGAGGCTTTAATACAGGACTTTAGTGATTTCTTCTTACGCAATTCTGCTGAAGAGGGACAGTGGAGAAGATATATCCTGAGAAGAAATGATCTCAAATTAAACATTAGTATTTTGAGATAAATTTTAAGGTAGTAGTGCCTCCAAGAATGCAGTCCCAGTGTGCTTTTCTGCGCAAATGATATAGCAGGCAGCTGCTACCATTTCTGCCTGATAAAGCTTTGTATACATTTGGCCTCATGCTTGGGAAGATAAATCAGTTCACTTCAGGATTGGGTCTATAGGAAGATGATTGAAATTCAGGGAAGTGTTTATATGCATTCAAGAGAGTATTTCTGACAGTGTATTTCTGCATGGGTGGTCTCAAAGGGAGTGAATGAATGGAAACAGAAAGATTGTTTATGGGGAGGAAATGAAAAGGATTAGTTTCTATGGAAGCCAGGCAGGTGACCTAGATTCCCCACAATGAAATGTGTACTCTGAGAGACACTTTTTAAAAGAGAGAAAAAAAAAACCTTGGATAAAAGGTCTGTCTGTAGTTTCGAGCCAATTCTCATCAAGTCCCTTTTTAAGGGGTTTTCTGATCCCAAGAGAAGCTTTTATTTGATATACGTTTCATGTGCTGGGTTTATCTAGAGCTCAAATAATCACACAGAGGAGTTCTCGCCTAGATTACTCAGCGTGCCCCTGGCCTCAGCAGGCTCTTCTTTGGGGCTTTGAGTTTAAATAAACAAACACAAAATCTGAAAGATTCACTTATAATCCTTGGGTCACAGAGTCCTTTTCAGAGTAACTATTCTTATTTCCCTATGAAATTGAAAAACAACCCCATGCATCTTCAAATAAATTGCAAGTGATTCCACAAGATTTCTCTTTTGTGAGAGGAAGATCAGTGAATGTACAAAGAGCAATGGAATAGAAAATAGAAAAATTGTGTGGTTGGCCATATGCTGAATACATTTAGAATGGCTGAGAGTTGCTAAAATCATACTAGATGGAGCACCCTGCAAGTCATACTTGCCACAACTCCTGCCTTCTGGAGCACAGTCATAAGGAATGAATTTCCTTGAAGTGGGATTTATGCTCTTACACATTTTGCGATTTTAACATCTCATTGTATATGTGTGTTTATATGTATGTCTCCCACCATGATTTTACAAACCCCTTGAGAGTAGAGACCATGATTGTAAGTGCCCATGTGTGTTTTTGTGTGTCTTCATATCTCCCACAGCTAGCAATAATCTGATTTGTGAGAGTTACTCAGCATTATGCATTGGAAAAATGCCTCCTGTGGTTGATCATTACTACTTTCTACAACAACAGTTTCTGAAAATAATTCATTTGTTTACTTGTGGCTCACAATCAATAGTATGAATAATTATTGAGTTGTGCCAAAATCAGATGATGTTCTAAAATCTTTTAGCAGTGATTCAGTTTGCTCTTTGCTTATAATATAAATGCTACATAAAACAAAATGTAGATTGCAGCCAGACTCTAGGAGTTTGTGACTTCCAGTTTCAGGAGGTCCAGCTGTGTTTTACAGATAATGTAAAAACTGTGTTTTACAGAAGTATAGATATTTAACCGGCTATGTATAATAAGATTGGCATGAATAAGACCATCAATGAATACAATGAAAGAAGAGCCTTAGAGCTTTATCCAGAGCTTCAGGCCCAGATAACTGTTTCTTTATTGTCTTCACTTGAATGAGCCACAGGCAAGGCAAAGTCTACATTTCTAAAATTAAACATGAGGTTATCCTTCTGCCTCCCCTTTCAGGAAATGTCATGCCCATCTGCCCAACTTCAAATGCAAGAAATCTGAGAGCTTCTCTTCTACCTTCCTCCTTCTTGTTTTCTCATCTGATTAGTCACTAAATGCTATAGTTTCTACCTTCTAAACATCTTGCAAATCTGCCAACTTTCCTCCAACCCTAATGCCATTATCTTACACATTATTTCTCACCTGGATTACTACATATCTACTTAATCTTCTTTCTGTGCCTCTAGTCTTCTGCCTTGCAATTCACTCACCACACTTCAGACAGAGTGAGCATTTTAAAATGCACATTTGAAGATGGCATTATAATGAACTCCACATTTCTTAATAATACTGAACATATTTATCCTTTATTATTTTTTTTAAATACAAGATACTCTTGTATTTATTACACACAAAATATAAGGTGACTTCCTCCCCTTATATCATTTAATCCTTCAAACAACTCCATGACCCAAATACAAATAATTGTACCTTTACAAATGAGACATCTACATTTTAGACATGTCAAGTGATTTTCCTAAAATCTGACAGCTAGTAATTCTGGAACCAGGGTTTAAACCCAGGCAGTCTGACTTCAGATACTTAATTCAAATACATGACTCTTTTAAATATATTCATAAGTTAATCTGATTTATCTCTTACATTTTGTCAACATTTCTTCTCTAAACTCTTGGATTTAGCCACACTGAAATTAAGTTTTTATTGTTGTTGTTCAATAATACTCTTTTCAACATTTGGGATTCTGATCTGCTTTTTTTTTTCTCTCTCTCTCTTGCTTCACTTTCTCTTAACTCCTCCTATTCAATTTAAGTGCTCCTTCTTTATCTTTCAAGTATAAGTAGGAAGTAATATTCAAAGGATACAAAGTATCTTTTCCAATCACAATGGGATAAAACTAGAAATCAACAATTGAAAGAAAACTGAAAGATTTACAATATGTGGAAATTAAGCAACCAATTCTCAAACTTCGAATGAGTTCAAGAAGAAATCTCAAGGGAAATTAGAAAATATTCAGAAATGCATGAAAATGAAAACACAGCATTCTAAAACTGGTAAGATGTAGCAAAAGCAGTGCTAAAATGGAAATGTCTAACTGTAGATGCTTATGTTAAAATAGAAGAAAGATCTTGAATTGGGGTACATGATGTCAGCAAGATGGCAGAATAGGAGATCTCCCGCTCATATTCCCCCATAGCAACAATAATTTGACAGCCATTCACAAATGACTTTGTGGGAACATGGTGGGAGCTTGGGGATCTAGGTAGGAAGTTGTGAAACTCTAGTGGAGCCCCAGACCAAGGATGAAGATTTTGAGAAGGCAGGCCAAAATCCAGGTGGCAGGCTCACTTACTGTCTTCCCAATTATAGACCCAAAGACAGCCTCATCTCCCTGTGGACTCAGCTATGTTTAAATTTGGCCTTAACCTTGCCATCATCACTATCTGCTCAGGGTCCTCTCTGTCTTGAGTAACAGGCCCACTGACCTTGGTCCTGGCTGTGTACTATAAAGCAGCCCATGACCTGGATCCCACACTCTCAGCTATGGTTTGTTCATCCATATGCAAAACTCCTCAACGACATCCTAGCAAACTAAATCCAGCAGCACATCAAAAAGCGGATCCATCATGATCAAGTAGGCTTCATCCCTGGGATGCAAGTTTGGCTCAACATATACAAATCAATAAGTGTGATTCATTGTATAAATAGAACTAAAAACAAAACCCACATGGTTATTTATCTCAATAGATGTGGAAAAGACTTTTGATAAAATTCTACATCCCTTTATGTCATCATCACTAATCAGTAGAGGAATGCAAACAAAAAACCCAATGACATACTATCTCACACCAGTCAGAATGGCCATTACTTAAAAGTCAAAAAAAAAAAAAAATAGCAGATGCCAGTGAGGTTGCAGATAAAAGGGAATGCTTATACACTGCTGCTGAGAGTGAAAATTAGTCCAGCCATTGTGGAAAGTGGTGTGCTAATTTCTCAAATAACTAAAAACAGAATTACCGTTTAACCCAGCATTAACTCTGTAGATTCCTTTGGCGGGTGTGAACATTTTAACAGTCTTTCAGTCCATAAATATCAAATGTCTTTCAACATTTTGTGCCTTCTTTAATTTCTCTCAGCAACATTTTACCATTTTCAATGTAGAAGTTTTCACATCCTTTGTTAATTCTAAGTATTTAATTAATTTTGATGCCATTATAAATGAAATTGATTTCTTAATTGTCTTTTCATATTATTATTAGTCAATAGAAACATATCTTATTTTTGCTTGTTGACTATATTCTACAACTTTGCTGAATTCATTTAGGGTTTGCATGTATGTAATCTTTAGGGTTCTACATATAAGATCATGTTGTCTGTGAACAGAGATAATTTTACTCCTTTTCCAATTGGGATGATTTTACTTTTTCTTCTTGCCTAATTGCTCTGGCTATGACTTCTAGGACTATGTTAAACAAAGGAGGTCAGAGCAGGGAATCTTATCTTACTCCTGATCTTCTAATAAAGCATCCAGGCCTTTACCATTAAGATGGTATTTTGCCCTGCATTGTTAGGAAATAACTAATAACATCTGTTCCATGTTTTTCTCTAGGTAACACCACTAGGGCACTGCAGATCATAAAATTTTCCTGATGAAAGAGAAATCTACTTGGTTTCACCATAAGCAGAAACACTTTCTCCTATAATTTTCCCGATTTATATCATTTTCAATCTGTATATGTTATTTGAGTAATATATCTGATTATCTTACTTAGTAACTTAGAAATTTTTCTATATGAAATCTAAAAATTAGTAATGCCTTTCCTGTCACATTTAAATGTAAATGTTGTCTTGTGTTTTTCAGAAGATGCTTATAAGACCCAGGTCAGGATTGACAATGAGCCAGCTTACTTGGACATCTTGGACACTGCTGGCCAGGTAGGTGATGTTCTTAAACCTCTCTGATCTCTGAGTTTATTTTATGCTTTAGCTTCAAATATATTTACCACAAAGGAGAAGATGACTTCATTCAAGCAGAAGAAGAATAAATTTGTGATAACAGTCAGGAATTAAATTTAAAAATAATCAACATTAAATGTGACCCATTACTAATTACCAACCAGAATATTTCCAAATTCCCTCAATTTTCTAAAAATAAAAGAGTCCATGTAGGTGTTATATTGCCAATGAAATTATAAAATTTAAAAATACTTTATTATTTTTCCTCAGGTTTACACAAAACTCTGACACAGATCCTGATGTGATAATAATTTCTATTAGAGAATTTTAGTGAATATAAAGGAAGATCTGCTTAGCAGATTTGCTCATGGAACTAAGGCTAAGGAGCCTGATGGAATAAGGGACATAACCAAGATTTAGTATGGTCTAATACGTTAGTTTGCAAACCTGTAGGGAAGAAGAAAATGAAGGAGGAGGAGGAGAAAGAGAAATAATTTTTTGTGATATAAAAATAGAACTAAAATACGACATCACAATTAGAAGTAAGTTGTGAGGAAAGGTGTAAGATTTAAAACATCTCCAAGTCCTAGATGTATTTTGAAGAAGCATGGATATTTTATTTAACTTCATACTTTCAAAATGATTGTGTTAAAAATATGAACTCATATATTAAGTGCTAGACATAAATCATATAATTTGATGCAAGCACAGGAAAAAGAGAAGAAAAAATAAAAAGTTGTTAATACAATATAAGACAAAAAAGAAAGAATAAAAAGGTAACAAGGAAGTATAATAGATACATGTCAAAACATCAGAAATCAAAATTAAAAAATCTCTCCTAAAATAGGCAAATATCGTCAGTATCATATTGAACAAAAGAATAAAACTAACCTATATTTGAGTTAAAGGAGGCGTAAGTGTACAGAAAGATGAAAAATCAAATAAGGTATTAAAAAGGTAGGCAAAAGTAGCCAAAGTCAAAGCAAGTATAAATGTATTAATATAAGGCAAATAGATGTTATGCAAAAATATTATTAAAGTGTAGAAGTGTCAGTTTGTAAAAAGAGCTTCACAATATTCTAAAATTCTAATCTGTAATATTTAAGGCAAATGAAGAGAACTGTAAATCATTTACAAATGGAAAATTTTATATAGTAGAAAGTTTTAATGCACTTCTGTTGATGTTAGATTAAAAAGCTGTGTAGTTGTAGATTTGTAAACACATTTAACTTAAACAGAATACTGCAGTCATTACAAAAGTAAACATTGTTTCACATACACATCCTGTTTATAACTTTTTATTGATTTCAGATCAAAATGTAAATAATGTAGTCTGTAGTCTGTAAAACATTGATTATTTGATGTATATAGAATTTTTGGTTGTGGCTTAGAATGTGGTAAATTTTTATAAAATATTTAAGCAAGTCATTACCTCTTATGGGGGAAAGGGCAAAAGTTAAGAAAGGGGAGAAATACAAAGTAGATTTTATCTATACATGTAATGATTCATGCTCTATTAGAGTTCTGATTAAATATAGGAAATTATTAAGTTGAAGACCTACATCATATATACACAAATCTTCATTATATTATTTCCCTTTGTACTTAAAGATTTTCATTATTTTAAAACATTGTATTTTTTCATCACTTTATGTTACTAGTTTTAAAATATCTGCATAATTGGAATATTGATAGTGTACAAGCAACTAGAAATAGGTGATATCTTTCTATATTTATGAGTTATTTGAAGATTATTTGAAATCTATGTATTAACAGATGAATTTGCTTCTAGAAACATTTGGACAATGGACTTATGGGGTTAGCACTGTTGAAGCTACTGGGAATATATAGAATGGAAAAATTATTTCAATTATTTGAAAGGGCTGTCTTATCTAAGAGGAAGTGTACTTGTTTTTAAGTGGAAACTAGAGATCTAATTGGAAGAACACTGAGTAGGTTAAATTTTACTCATGATAATAGAGGGTTTGTAGCAACTAAAATGCTCAAATAAAAAAAATGGCTGCTCTGGGAAATAGCAAAATTGTGTTATTGGAAACTCTCAACTAGAATTATGCTTTAGTAGAAAGTGAAATTTTCATTTATTGAATATTCATTCAGTCTACAGTATTTATGTAGACTTACTAGTCCCAAGTGTGGTGGCAATATAATGATGAATAGCCAATATATTTCTCCTTTCTATTGATGTAGACTTGGCTAGGTCACTGTTTAGTCCAATGGAATGCAGGCAGATGAGACAATCTGCTAGTCGTGGTCCAAGGCCTTTAGAAGCATTAAGTGTACTTGTGCTACTTCTCAAGAAAAGGGAATACTGCAGATAGCCCTTGGTCCTCAGTGGTTGAGAAAACCTGTGAAAAGAACTAAACCCAACCCAAAGAAAGAAAGAAAGCCCAGTCTACCTACCCATGGAACAGATCTGCTACAGACACCACACAGATTTGTGAACTAGAAAAATCATGAACACTAGTTGCTTTAAGACACTAAGTTTGCGGTGGTTTGTCTTATAGCATTATTGTGGCAATAGCTGAGCAATACAGAATATTAATAGAACATTTTTAGTTACATATGGCTGGAGATGGAGAATCTTACCTCATCGTGGGTGAAGTGTGTAAGCGATGAGAGATAAATCTGAAATTCTATGCTCTAGTAATACTGAGAAACTGGCAAACATACAATTAAAAAGATAAAGCTATTACATGTTCATATCAATAAAATTTTTTAAAAGCTAATTTCAACTGCAGCCAAACATAGGAGTACATCAGGCAAAACAGACGGTGATATGTTGTTTTTCAAACCATTATTAAATCCTTCCATTCAAGGGGTGGTCTATACAGTTGATTTAACATAATTTATATTCTCTGTAGGGAACAGGAGAGAATACTGTTGAAATACTTTTAATTATATCACCTTGTTTTCTTTTGGTACTGTTAATTTTCAATGTATGTTGAAATTTACTATCCTTACAACAAATCCAGGAAGTAGATTGAAAAGCTATTATTAATGTCATCACCTAGAATTTGAGTAAAATGTTATACAAAGAAGTAAAGTGGGTGTTTTCTTGGTGGCATTATTGGAGGCCAAGTCCCAATGTGTTTCATGTTTGTGCTTTTAGGAGAGAACAAGTGATATATTTTTCTTGCCCATCGCAAGTTTCATGGCTGACACCCTATAACAAAAGACAGAGACATTAACAATAGATAAGCATAATTATTTATTTAACCAGAGCTTTACATAATGTGAGAGCTTTCCAAAAGGAAGACTCAAAGACCCAGGAAAAAATGTGTATTTTTATGTTCAGGTTTGATTAAGAATGAACAGACGTGTCAAGTATGATTGAATAAAAATGAATATAACCTAATATTAACCATTAGTAATGGTAATAAACCAAACCATTACCACACCATAAAGGATCAAAAATTCCTTTTGGCATTTTTGTGCAATATGCCTTTGCTCTGGGTATAGGACTGGATACCTGTCCCATGAGGGTCTTCAAAAGAGCAGGGGTGATAGAAGTTCAGACAGACCTTTCTGCTTTTGGGGTTTTCCGCATTTCCAAGGTACTATATTTTGGGGTAGCATGTCCTGCAGTTCATCACACTATACACATAATCTTGCAGTGCCACAATAATCCCATGGCATCACCAGATCTCAGATTATAAAGAAGTTGTACCCCAAGCATCTTTCCATCATTTAATTGTTTTAATACTTAACTCTTCCGCTACATGCTCATTAAGCCTATGATTGATGTCTTCCATTTGTTAAGAATTCTGTTTTAGGAAACAAACAAGCACAGCTTTGGAAAACTTAACTTATTAGAAAGAGTTTTTCTTGCAATGAGCTGAGAATGTCTTTATAGTTTCCATCTATTGGTTCCAGATCTATCTCCTGAAAAAAAAAATTACTCATTACATACATGGAAAATGCAAGGCTCGTAAAGGTAATGTGATTTATCTAAGATAGTACAGCAAATTCTTGAGTCAGCTGTGTCTACAATCCATTTACATTTCCACTCAAGCTCTTTCTTATTTCACTTTTTTATGGACTTAGTGTGTACCAAGAACTGCAATAGGTCAAGAAAATACAGAATGAAATAAAATTGAGGCTCTGTCTTCAAAATGCTTGAGGTTTGGGGAAGTGAAGATACACTAAATTAAAAATTGCAGCAAATTATGATAAGTACTATGGTAGAAGTGCACAAGTTTTGATACTGGGTTATCTTTGATATCTAAGGATCTAAATAAAAAGTTAAAGATAAGGTATTTTAAAGATAATTACAAGTTTAGGTGAAACTCTAGTAAAATATATGTAGTAAGTTTAATTATAAATGTATTGAATAATTCTCATTCTTATTAGAAGCAATAAAAGTAATTCTCCAAATACCTTCTTTTTTGTTGCTGTTGTTACTTTATTTATTTATCTTTTTTGGCATGCTAACATATCCAGTCAATTCCATGACCTAGGTCTTGCCCCATACCTGGCTTTGGACTGGATTAAGTCATTCTGGAACAATGGGAAAGAGTTGTAGTTTGGTATTAGGTTTAGTCCCTAACCAACTCTGCAGTCAAAGCAAGTCCTGTAGCCAATCTCGACCTAGTTTACTCATCTGGGAAATGAAGAAATTAGACTTGATCTCTAAAGTGTCTTCCAGATATAAAGCCCTGTGATTTCTGAATTACTACTAGCCTAATGTTTATATAATTCTTCTCTGAAAGCTTAAATTGCTTTTTAGCCACAAAAAATTTGTTTTTTCCTTTCTTCCCCAGTTTGTGGCTTATCTTTAAAGAGAATACTTTAGGACATTACCCCTTCTTTAAGGAATCATATTATTCTACAAATGATTGTGGATATTTTAAGGTCCAAAAGAACAAAACTTGGGCTAGAATTGTTCCCAAACTGGAAATAAAGTTCCAAATCAAGAGCTTCTATTAGAATGATGTTTAGGACATTTCCTCACTACTTATATTCTAGAATCAATATATGTGTCCAAACTCTCTAGTCTGCTTTTACTATATTTTGATAGCTTTGATTATTTGATAGATGCTAACTAACTTACTAAGAGTCAATGCAAGCTATGTAGCATCAAAGTGAAAAGGTATGAGAAGGTAGGCTTTAAGAACATTCCCAATTTTCAAATTTATGTATTATCCTTAGGATGTGACACTGAAAAAGTGGAGAGATTTTTACTCTCCTTTTACTACCTCCTCCAATGTACTTCTCCTCACTGCTACCTACCCAACACTAGACTCTAATACAGGTATGCTGTAACTATAATCTTAAAATGTGTATTCCATTCACATACCTCTTAAATCACTCCATGCTGGTATTATGTAGTCCATCTAGAAGTAAGGCACATTTTTAAAAACTCTAGAAATAAGGTTTAACCTGAAGGACTTGCCATATAGTCAGAAATATATGAGGAAAAGGTAAAAGAAAACTTGAAAAATAACATTTAAAAATATAGCCAGATATTTAAGTACAAACTGATTTCATAAGCATTTGTCATTAGGATAATCAACAAATGCCAATCTAGCTTTAACTATGAGAAGACAGAGTATGTTTACAACTATACTCACATCTCAAATTGATAGAGCTAGGCATACCCTTTGATCTTGGGGAAAATGGGCCAAGTTCATTGTGATCCATTGTTTTGGCTCTGAGATGCTTGAAAACAATTCACTATTAACATTACTAGAAATAGGATTACCATGAATCCTGATTTTCCCAGGACATTCCAAGTTAGTATCTCCTGTTGTATAGCAATTAATGCTTGTTAATTCTTTTGGTGGCATTGCATTTCATTCGAAAGTGTTCCAGTTTGAATTAATTTGTATAGTCATCCAAACCACAAACTAGTAGCTCTCCTCCAGTACAGTGGCTCTGTACAGTACATGGCTATAAAACCAATTGTGATTAAACATGCAAACTGGAAAAGTCAGTCACTATACTGAACAAGACCAGAAAATAGAAACCAAATAAAAATGATTTTAGTAGCCCAAGCAAATGTCAAAAAAATCCATAAAATAAAATTCATATATTGTTTATAAACTCTTTCACGACAAGGGAGTCTATCATGTTCTCATTCTGAGTCCATTTGATATTAGTGTCAGATATAACATGCTGATTACCTAGTTTTATTTTGTTTATAATTTTTAGAGCTAAAACTGGGTTTCTAGAAGCAAATATTTTAATAGTAAAATAAACTGACAACCTACAGAAAAAGATGAAATTATTTTAAAATGTAAGACAAAACTTAAAAATTATTTTATAAATATGTAAATCTGGGACAATTTGCTCTAAAGTCAAGCAGCCAGGTATAATAATAATATTAATAAATAACATGATTACACTCTCAATATATTACAAATTATGATTTGGATTTTTTTGCTAAAGAAGGCACAAAGTATGAAATTTTAGAAAAAAACTTTTACAAGATGACCATTTCCACAGTATGTTTTAAGGGTAAATATCTCTATTGACTCAGGAAAAAAAAATTACCTAGACCATCAACTCTGGAAGATTTACAAAAGATTTATAGAATCCAATTACAAAGTTCTTAGTATTTCCCTGTATTTAAGAGGCAACTATGTTTCCTCTTATATGTTGTCATATATATATGTATATATACACATATGTATGTATATATACATATACATATACTCTGTATATATGTATATACATAGACATATATACATG
The DNA here is from genome assembly GCF_024542745.1 of Macaca thibetana thibetana. NCBI lineage: Eukaryota > Metazoa > Chordata > Mammalia > Primates > Cercopithecidae > Macaca > Macaca thibetana. The sequence goes on from NC_065595.1 coordinate 37,727,677, forward strand.
TATACGTATATATGTGTACATATGTCTATATATGTATATATATTTCTGTATGTGTCTATCTCACATTCTCAACATGATTAATTGAACATCCACAGATTTATAATGCTGACTATTTCATTTTGATACAAAAGAAATAAAATTACGGTAGTCCCTGACTTTAGAGAACTTACACTTTGATTTTTGTACATATTAAGAAAGAATTTAGACTTAAAACTGAAGAAAGAAATATCAAATTTCATTACTACATATTTTATCATATCACCTCTTTAACTTTCACAAATAGTGAATGTTTTTACCAAAATATGCTTTAAGCACCTAATTGCTCATCAGTGTGATATGTAGAACATTTAGATTTATATTTATCATTTATATTTTTAGCTAAAACTTGGCAATTTCAAGACTAAATTTGCCAAATTAAAAAACATTATACTTGGCATAAAAGAACTACATAAAATGACTACCAAGATTGCCTAAAGTATACTTTTGATAGAAATAGCTGAGAAACAAAATGTTATTCAATGATCTCATCATTTCTTAGCTTACTGGTCACCATTAATTCAAAGCATTTCCTTCAATATTTCATTTTTGTGTTGGACGGTGACAGAACTTTGTATCCTATAATCACTGCTGGGCCACTGTGCCAACAGAAATTTCACTAAGGATAGTTCTTGGCAGAAACTCTGAAGTCAGTTTACAAAGGTTTCTACTTAATATCCATGAAAATTTCTATCATTATGAATATCAAAAATTAGAAGAAGCTTCAGGAGGTCACATATTTCAGTCTCTTTGGTTTACAAATAAAGACACTGGGACTCAGAAAAGTGGCTTATCCAAGGTCACATGGCTTCTGAATGCCAAACTGGAGTGATCGATCGTAGCATTATGCTCTTGAATCATTTCTGAAATCCTACAGTGATATGGCTGTATTACCTCTTCTAAAAGCTGTCTCTGTGAAGGTGAATACGACTGGACTGAGTGGTAGTGCTTGCTATTAACGTGTCACTTTTTGAGAATATCAGTGATATAATTAAAAGACACCTAGTTGAAAACTTTGAACAATAAATCGAATACTCAGGTTGGTAAAATCGTGGGAGAATTCTGGAAAAAAAAAAACCATCAGTACAAATGTTTGTTTACCACTGTATTTTAATATTTTTGTAGTTCTTTACATCCTTTATAATATTTTGTACAAAAAGTTTTATCTTCCCTAATTCTAAACATGAGGGCTATTTGTTTTCAGCTTCTCCTTGATTTACACGGTCCATATATTGATCAATTGGGAAAGAATTTAGATTATATAAATGAATGACAATATTGCATTCTATTTGGTATCTATATGAATGATCAAATTAGTGAGGACGTTAGCTTTAGCCCATACCGCTTGCCATAACTACGGTACAGTTGTGTCACGAAGCAGAGGCACAGTTAAGAATAAGATTTAATAAAAACGAACAAAACATATAGATCATACGACCTATTTTTTTCCACATCTGACTCAAATGGGATGTGTAGCATTATGTAAGACAAAATATTTATTGTGTCTGTGATTCACTTTCTTCCCATTTTTAAAACAAAGAGTTAAATGTTATTTGAAGGAATTTGTGCTCTAACATTGTATCATGATCAAAACTGGTTTGTTCATTCATTTAACAGTGAACTATTCAGTATTGGACATGGATTATGTTCTCTGAACGTTACTAATAGCTATGACAGATTCAAACAAATTTAAACATTTGTTCCTGCCTTCATGAAATTTGCAACTTAGCCAAGATGTACCAGTTAAGAGAAAATGTCATTAATGTGTTGTTAAGGTAGCTCTCAGTTAAGTTTTAAGAATGAGAATCAACTGTTTTTGTTCAAGCAAAATGGTAACCAGAGAAAGATAAATCAGGAGGGCTTCTCCCAAAAAAACTTAATATCTCTGAAGAAGTATATTTATACGTGCAACCTCCAAAATACTAGTCTATGAAAAGAAAAATACATGAATAGTGATGGCTACCATTACAAGTCTTTTAGGAACGGGACATTGTCAGTCAGCAAAAATGACGAGACACATCTCAATCATTTTAGGAGGTTTATTAGCCAAAGTTAAGGATGCACACTGAGGAGACAGGTTTATGACTTTCTCTGAAGATGATTTTTGAGGGCTTCAAATTTAAAGGGGAAAGGGCAAGATATTGAGAAGTATGCAATTTTTATATGAGTGGGGGTAGAAAAACATAGTCGTTCACGCCTTTGTTTGGCTCAGTAGTGAATCTGTATTTTTACATTAGATAACAGACAAAATTGGGCAGGGGAACAATCAAATATGCATTTGTGTCAGGCGGGGATGGAGTAGTGACTGCACCTGTCAAGACAAGCTATCAATTTACATGGCCATGGTAAAATTTTAACACAAACACTTTAGGGTAAAGATCTTGGAGCTCACTAGGAATTTCCTTGTGGGCAAAATACGGGGGAGGCATGTAGCTTTTTATCTTGTAGCTGTCTTATTGAGAAACCAAAATGGGGAGGAAGGTTTGCGTGGCCCAGTTCCCAGTTTAACTTTTCCCTTTGGCTTAATGAGTTTGAGGCCCCAAGATTGATTGATTTTATTATTTATTTATTTATTTATTTATTTATTTATTGAGATAAATAGCGACGGCATCTCAGCCTGTCACCCAGGCTGGAGTGCAATGGCACGTTCTCGGTTCACTGCAACCTCCGCCTCCCAGGTTCAAGCAATTATTCTGCCTCACCTTCCCAAGTAGCTGGAATTACAGGTGCTCATCACCACGCCCGGCAATTTTTTTGTATCTTTAGTGGAGACAGGGTTTCACCATGTTGGCCAGGCTGGTCTCGAACTCCTGACCTCGTGATCCACCCACCTCAACCTCCCAAAGTGCTGGGATTACAGGCATGAGTCACCACGCCTGGCCTATTATTATTTTTTAATACAGATTCTCACTCTGTCATCCAGGCTGGAGTGCAGTGGCCTGACATCACCTCACTGCAACCTCCACCTCCTGGGTTCAAGTGATTGTCCTGCCCCAGTTTCCCCAGTAGCTGGGATTACAGGCGCCTGCCACCATGTTCAACTAATTTTTGTATTTTTTTAGTAGAGATGGGGTTTCACCATGTTGGCCAGGCTGATTTCAAACTCCAGACCACAAGCGATCAGCCCTCCTTGGCCTCTCAAAGTGCAGGGATTACAGGTGTGAGCCACTGTGCCCGGCCAGGATTTATTTCCCTTTCACAACATTTTGATCACAAAGCCAAAGAAAGATATTATAAAAACTTTTCCTTCTTTTTTTCCCATGAATATAGCAATATTATGATATTAAAACTTGTTTCTCTGTTCTTTGGGAAATATAGTCAAAGAGTAAGAGGGATTCCTCAAGCCTTGAATGAGTTCCAAGAACCCAGTTTTCCATTTATTTGCTTCTAAATATTGTCTTGACCCTTCATGGATTTCCAGATATACTGGATGTTCCCATGTCACTGTCTTTGCCTGGGGTCTTGCTAAGCTACACTGTAGGTGATAATTATAACTATAATATAGGTGTAGCTTAATTAGGTAACTTTTTTCAATCAATTGCAGAAGAAAATGATATATACTGGGTTTTTCTGGTTCAAGAATATTGGTAAGCTTATTTTCTATTAAACCTATTCTTATTCCTAAGAATCTTCGAAGGCCCTGGAAAATAAGTATGTTGCATTTCATCTGAAAATCAGGAAAAAATGGTATTTGGGGAACCAAATCTCTCCATTAGAAATCGATTCTGCAATGAAGAAGCAGAGATGCTTAAATGCTCCTATTCAAGGAACGTGGATTATTCCTTGCAACATGGATAGGTAAATAGCATGCTGATTTTGACTTTAACGAGCAACTGGAGACACACTGTGACCAAAAGAGTTGGAAAATGTATTGTCCCAGAGCCTTTAAGTGCCCTCAAAAGTAAGTAAAAATGTCTTCTGATCAATAGAATTTGACGAGGAGCCACTTTATATAGGGTTGTTCCAGAGACCATTTGTTAAGTTTATTTGTATACTAGCATCCTGTGAATTCTGAGTTATATTTAATGCAAATGATAACGATAATGACCATCTCATTCAGAGACTACTCACAGAAAGAGGGGGTATCTGTTAGTATGATGGTTTGAAACTGAATGGAGTCCCTCCACTAAGCTAATAAGTATCTTTGATATCACTAAGAAATCAAAAGACAAATTTTTCCTGCCAGACTCCTAAGCCAAAAATGTTGCATCCTGCTTTCTCCTTTGAAGCAAAACTGTTTGACTCTCAAAGCCTGTTCAGATAAACACACTTTCATTCCCTAAACACACGTCTGTGAGTGGCTCTGGCAGTTATGTAGGATATTTCAGCTTATTATCTGAAAATGCTATTTTCTCATCTTGAATCAATTCAAGTTTCAAATGAAAGTTAAAATATAATCTTATCTAATGGGAATTAAAAATGCATTTTCATCGGCAATATTTTAATGGGCTTATAAACTGATGCCCTCAAAGGATAAAAATAGTTTTAAAACCATTTTAAATGGGCTTCCTCTTCCCATTTTTAAAATTGTTTTCTCATTTTTCCTGCTATAATACAGAAAAGCTCCATTTATAGTAAAATGCAAAGTGTTATTACTTTTATTTGCAGATATGCAACTTTGATTTTAAAATAAAGTTGCTATCCCAGGAAATCCAAAGTTCTTTCTGGTGGAATGATTGACTATTTTGTATCAGGCAGATTTCATGTGTGAGTATGGTAGTAGTCTGCTTTCACAGTTACCAGTGCTTTCACCCCTAAACATTTCTCTCATTTATTCTCACATCTGAAATTTACAGAAAAGATGTTGTGTTATGGAGCAATAAAAAATAGGCAAGACACAGGTGAGATAGGTGAGGTACAGCCAAACATCATTTTCTCACTAAACTACAGAAAGTCAATAAAACCAATATATTTATAAAGACTCTACGAACTGTGCCATGTAAAATGTGTACTCTCACTCTCCTCTGAGAGAATACCGCTTTGGGAGGTATTTCCACTAATTGATGTTAGAATGCCAGATGACTCCATGTTAGTAGTTGTGGTGGTTAAAGGAAAAGTATTGCTGTTTTCATATGGCTCTGATGAGACCATAGAAAATGTAGCCTAAATAGCAACACACCCAGTGGCTCAAGGGATATGATTATAAAATTTAACTGTGAAGTCTACTCACTAATATGGGTCACACATCTTCACAATGGATCAATGTGATTATTTTACTACTGCACAGCTGTTCTCTTGACTTGTTCTTTAGGTGCCATGTATACTCCTACCTTGATTTTACACTCTAGTTCAGAGAAATGTGTGGTTACAAGTGAAAGCCAGTTATCAGAGGATAGTATTAGAGTAAGCTTGGTTGAATAGCTCTAGCTGAGTCTTGATAAGAGTTCACAGTCTGAGTGTAATCCTATTCGGAATTCAGTACTCCTGTGTTAAACCTGAGTTGATGCGTCCTGCAATAAGTTGTCCAGCTTTGCTGTCCAATCTTTGTCAAAACTCTACTTCTGGGGTAACCGGTAACAACTTTAGTAGTATTTCTAATCAGATATTTATTAAACTCAGAGATGAAAAGACAATGTAGAATTTGTGTCACTTCAGAAAAAAACTGAAGTTGTTGGATGGCTTTTACAGTAGAAGATTAGGATACCTATTAGCTGGGTGTATAGTGACTATAACATTTATTATTTTCTACTTTTTATTCTTTTATGTACAAACCTTGTAAATCAGAATGACTTTTAAAATAATCCCCCTCTGTTTATCACAGATATAATAGTTTTGAAATGCGCCACCACATTCTTAATTTTACAAAGTAGACACTCCAAGACACAAGGGGGAATATTATAAACATAAATAATAGGCTGGACGCGGTGCTCACGCCTGTAATCCCAGCACTTTGGGAGGCCAAGGCGGGCGGATCACGAGGTCAGGAGATCGAGACCATCCTGGCTAACACGGTGAAACACCGTCTCTACTAAAATTACAAAAAAATTAAATGGGCGTGGTGGCGGGCGCCGGTAGTTCCAGCTACTCGGGAGGCTGAGGCAGGAGAATGGCGTGAACCCAGGAGGCGGCTTGCAGTGACCCGAGAACGCGCCACAGCACTCCAGCCTGGGCAATGGAGCGAGACTCCGTCTCAAAAGAAAAACAAAAACAAACAAACAAAAACATTGGCAGGATCACAATCCTCAAAGAATTGCTTCCAAATCTTCTCAAGTTTACATGCTCTGTAGAGGTTTTGACCATGAAAATATGTTTCTAATGTTAGGTAATGTAGACTTCTGTGACAATTCCTTAATTCTCTTCTAAGATGGTGCTGAGAAAAGTAGCCCTTTATGAAGATCCTGTGTCTTTAGGAATGAAGGACAAAAAAGTGGAGTTTGAACAGTGCTAAGACATTTCAATTACTCTACAGAGGTGAAATTTCTGACTATTTGTAATTGACGATACAATTTACTTTTTAAAAATGTCCTCTTTTACCTCAGTATTTGTTTGGTAGTGTTACATAATCTCATTCATCTTTTCTTCCAACTTTACCTATACTAAGTTTACTTCAGTTAAGAGGTACAAACTCGTGGCTTCTCCACATGCCTGGTCATCTCCCTAGTCGTCATCTCAGAAATATCTCAAGTTTAGGCACATAATAAATGGGTGCATTATTTTACATACGCTATGATGTCCTCACCAGGCTGTTGATCCCCTATGGGACAGATAAGCCTCTAAGCAATGGTTCATAGTGCAATTAAATTATGAACTTTTATTAATGCTACAGTTTTATCATGTGGATTAGTCTAAATGGAGTACAGTGGCTTAAATCTGACAAATGACTTGTCCCCAGAGCCTGTTAGGAGAAGAGTAACATACTAGCCTGGGCCCTCCATTCCGTTTACTTCAAAATTGAATGAAAGTCTCTTAACATGTAAATTCCAAAAAGGAGAATGATAAATGAAAATTTTCAATTAGTGAGAAAACTGTCTTTTTAAAGTTAGTATCTGTTTAGGATCTAGAATGGAAGATGTAACTGTTTAATTGTAGAATTTAGGAGTATTAGTATAATACGTGTTAAACTTATCATTATATATACTGTAATTCCTGAACTCAGTAAATAAATTTTACTCTAATTTGTTAAAGAAGTCTTATAAAAAAGCATTTTTGTTGTCTTAAAATGACTGTTTTAATATTGGCAGTGTCCCTACAGTTTTTAGCTCTGGCAATTAAAATGTCAAATAATAGGACTTCAAATTATTTTGTAAGCAGTAAAAATAGTTAATATAGTCGGAAAACGTTTATTAGGAGCATATGATGTTTACATATGAAGCTGGACACAAGAAAGTGTAGGAACAAGGCAGAGATGGAGTCCCTTCATGAAGCGTGGTCTAGTGCAAAAGACAAATGTAAAACTAAGCTATTGTATACAGTTGAAACTGTGAACAGGGAGCCTGGCATAGTATGGAAGGTTAAGGTCAACGAAGGCTTTAAGACATGATCTTGAGTTCAGGAGGCAGATAGGGGAGGAAATAAAAACTATTGCTGGTATGAAAACTGACATATGGATACGTCTGTAGCAGGAGAGAGGATACCAAGTTTGTAAATTGAGAGATTCCCGGTACTGCTCAGACAGGGAGCGTGTGGGGGACCATGTGCCAAAATAGGGCTAAGCAGGTCAGTCTAATTATACCAAGCCAGGTTAATCAGTCTGAATTTTGTTCCAGGAGTAATGAGATGTCATTGATGGAGAGTAATAAAGTGGGGTTGTCTTTTTAAATGTTCACCCTGGAATAGTATAGAGAAAGAACTGTAAGGAGACAATACATGTAGGAAGATCATTAAAACGCCTTTACAGAATTTCAAGCAAAGGGTGGTAGTCTGGCTCTGTGAATGAATGGACAGGGGGGCACATTCCAGAGTCATTTCAGATGTAGAGAGAGGATTTAGGGAAATGTTCAGGAGTTGCACTTGGCAATATTGATGGTCTGGACATGGCCTGACATTTTAGTATTTTTCATGATCAAATTATATATTATATTTGATCATTCTTTTGCCTCTTCCCAACAGATTCCTGTCGAGCTTGTCCTCATCTCCTTATTTTGTTATTACAAACATTGTTCCCTGAATTTCAAAAGCACCCCTAGTTTATGTCCCATTACTATGAAGTGTATTATCATATTAGCTAATTCGCGGCTGCCTGAAGCTTCTATACTAATCAGAATTGATAATCATTCTTATCCCAGTACCTAGAGCCAGCTGGAAGGACATTTCTAGCTGCTGAATGCATATGTAGGCACCAGAAGGGTACACATCTTTTTTTTATATAGTCAACAATTTTTTATATATTTTGTAACATAACAGATCAAGACTCTACATTTTATATAGAACAATAGATAATAATTGCTTGGATGCTAATGCAAAATTACATTTTAAAACAGAAATCTATAGCAAATTTATAAACTTTGGATATTTTCAAATTGCTGATCTTGAAATAGTCTTGATAAGAGACCAATTTTTATAGACTGTTTCTTGCCTTGCAAAGGTGAGCATTCCATGGCTTCCTAAGCCTGTGATAGAATACCTCACTCTGTTCTTATCAGCTCTTACAGTAGGAACTCTTTTAACCAGCCTCCTCTTTAACTCACCCACCAGGTTAACCAGTGGTCCCCGCTTCCTCTCAAAATCTTAATGATCAATGTCTCAAATTTTCTAAATCCTGCCGGCAAGATTGCACTCTGCTATACCTGAACTGAAGCTCTCTCCAACATGTTTACGAAAAGTCAGTAATGTTTTCTTCCAAACCAGTTTATACCAGTTGTACATAATTTTTAAGTAAATTATTATGAATGAATGAATCAATTAATTAGTTAATTAATTTTTCGAGAAGAAGTCTCACTCTGTTGCCTAGGCTGGAGTGCAGTGGCACAATCTCAGCTCACTGCAACCTCCGCCTCCTGGATTCAAGCGATTCTCCTGCCTCGCCTTCCCAAGTAGCTGGTATTACAGGTGCGCGCCACCACGCCGGGCTAATTGTTGCATTTTTAGTAGAGATAGGGCTTTGCCTTGTTGACCAGGCTGGTCTTGAACTCCTGACCTCAAGTGATCCACCTGCTTCGACCTCCCAAATTGCTGGGATTACAGGAACTATTTAATTTACGTAAATTGCATGAACTGATAAATTACTGTTAGAAGAGAGTCAACATGCAGACCAAGTTGAGTGATTTGAAATGGTATGTTAACCATGAGTCTCACCTCTCTCTCCTCCCAAATTATTGTTGCAACAGGGATTGGCAAGACAGTTTAAAATTTGTCATTTAAAAATCTATAATTCTGAATTCTTATAGATTCTAGACTCTAAAGTGTGTTAAATTCTTGTTCTACTTTAATGGTATCAAAATTTAAAACACGAAGGATGCATTATGGATATTTTGTGCAAAAATATAACTCCATTTGGCAGACTTGTTTCCAAAAGGGAGTGTGTTGGCTCACCATCAAAGATTTGAAACTGAATATACATTTGTGTTTTAAGTGAATATGTAATGCCTAATGTATGTATCATTTAAAACTATTCCACTTTTTAACTGATGGTGATTAATAGTATGAGGTCAGGTCTGGTTTTTCTGTTGTCTCTAAGAGGCCTTTGCCATAGAACAGCCCAGACACCAAACAGTCTTTGCCTGAATTATCATTAAACATTTTGTCCTTTCTATCTTTGACTTTCCTGGGCTAGACTTTGGCTTCCTTGTGTTCCAACAGTCTCCTGTTTATCTCCTACCAATGGACTCCTCTCCACCTTGTTCTCATCTCCTCTCTTAGCAGCCTTCTGGGACATCAGGATGCCATTATAATTTGTGAAACATATCAGGATCAAACCTTTCACCTCTGCCTCACACTGCCTATTGCAAGTTGTGAGACATTGAGTACATCTGAGTGTTTTGGTTGTAATTTCTCTGCTAGGTAACAAGAGAGTAATAACTGAGACAACACGATGTGCAAGCTAACCCACATCTAAGAGACTGCTTCCTGCTGCCCATTGATGGTACTGCTCCTTAGAATAATTAAAACAGGCAATTTGACCACAGATGCATTTCTCTTGTTAATCATCAGGTCATTAGACTTAATAAGATCAATCTGTGATTAGATTCACCGTCTCTCAAACCGATGAAATGGAGCAGAGAGGAAATCAAATTTCAAGTACATGTTTCGTTTATCTCTAATCTTCATCTCATTCCACAAAGCCCAAATAGTCCATGGAGGTTACAGATACACTATCTCCATGCCTAAGTGATCAAAGATTTAGCAGAATGACAGCAAAGGAGGACACAGAGAGAATAAAAAGGACTTATTTAGCAATCAGCACTTATTCCTGGGGCACTGAGCAAGGGTTGGCTAGATTATTGGGGGTTTGACCTATTTCTTTTAATCATGAGCATCCTCTAGCAGAGATGTGGAGTGTGGGTAGAGATTAGCATTGCTCTTATGGTGCTAAGGGAGGTAGTTCTATCCTTGGATGTTAAGAATCACTTCAGAACTCAGAGTAAACCCAAACCTTCTGATCCTCCAGCGACTCAGTCTTTACCTGAATTTTCTGCAAAGAGAGGGTTCCTTTTGTAGTGGTCTCAATCTTAGCTGCATACTTGAATCACCTAGGGTAGCTTTTAAGCACCCCGAGGTGATTAATCTTGAAAACATTATGCTAAGTGAAAGAAGACAGATGCAAAAGACTACATACAGATGCAAAAGAAATTACATCCAAAAAGACTAAATGAATTTTCCAGAATAGGTAAATTCATACAGAGTATTTACAGTCTCACAGTGGTTGCCAGGAGTTGGAAAGAGGAAACAAGGAATACATTTGAGATTTCTTTTCAGAGTGAAGTAAATGTTCTGGACTTAGTGGTGATAATTGCACAATTTGTGAATACAGTAAAAACCTGAACAGCACACTTCAAATGGTGAGTTTTCTGTTATATGAATTAAATCTCAATAAAAAGGACAATTATAATTAAAAACATCATGAGTATCAGGCTACTTCAAACAAATTACATCAGAATACTTGGGGTAGAGACTCAGGCATATAACCAGAGAATAAGATCTTAGCGTCTGCTCTGATATTGACTCGCTATTTCTCATGGAAAGTCATGAAATCATAAAACGTCAGAAGGGGAGGGCCCTTGTGACCCTTTTGTTTAAGTCCTAACCTGACAGTACCCTCTTTAAAACTAAGTGGAGAGAGTGTTGGGACATCTTCAACACCAAAGCAAGGCCAGTTCATAATCAAACCACTGTTCTTCATGTGCCACCTCGGTCAGCTGGCTTCTGCCTTCATATCAGTCTGGTATCATTTGTGTGTTTGGTTTGTTATCCTACTCCTCTGCCTGTAAATATTGTATCTGAATCCTTGGACTCTCTGGTGTCTGCTCTTCTGCATACAATTTGGTTTCCAACAGCAATAACTCTTGGCTGAAATGACAACAGTACTATTGAACAATTTCAATCTATGGTTACAGCTCTTGTGGTCACAGTTTTGAAACAGCTTGAATTATCATGGTCAACTATTTTTTCTGATCATTTAATTACTGCTTATCTGACTTCCTCAGAAATATATTATAAAATGACCTCATGTGTTCTCCCCTGGCCTCCTCATATCTTCATGGAGACACCAGTGTGTCCTCCTGACCTCCCAAAGCTTCACATAGCTTGTCTGATATAAAATACTTTGAAATGCCCAACAACACAAGTATTGTTAAGCAAACATACAGCCTATTGCTTTCCCAGTTATTGTGACCTGAATCTGCTATGCAGAGAAGGAAAAGTAATAATTGAGAACAGTAAGAGAGGTAGTAAATGTAAAGTGACCTATTTTTGAAAGGATAAAGCTGAGGAGAAAGATAATAGAAGTCTTTAAATTAATGAAGATAATAGAGGCAAAATATGTATAGAGATTCACATCTGTCCTTTTAAAATAAGGAAGGTGACAATAATAATTGCTCCATCATCCCATGATGGAAATTTACTATAGAAATGCTTTTGTGGTGGGTAGAACATAGAGAAAGCACCAATTCACTGTATGGGCTGGAGATCAGGGACATAAGCATGCACTGAGAAAATCATCTAAAGGCCGTGTTGTACGTACAAATCTCATTAAGACTTTAAAAAATTTAAAAAAAAAGAAAATAAAAATTCAAAACTTTTCCAGCTTCAAGCAAGTAAGAGATGGCTCAAAAAACTAAAATCTGATCAAGTCTACATTATATGGAGCTTGTGAGGCTGTCTGTCTTGAATAAGGAAGAACGTGTTTCAGAAGGATCATGGACTAGATCAAATTGATTACTCTTTATTTTCTTTTGGAAGGTGATACCATCATCTATTTTTGCCATTACTTTTAATGGAAAAAACAGCAATTACATTTGCCACAACCTAATGTATTTACAGTCTTTTTTTTTTTTTTTTTTTTTCTTTTGAGTTGGAATTTTGCTCTTGTTGCCTAGGCTGGAGTGCAATGGAGCAGTCTAGGCTCACTGCAACCTCTGTCTTGCAGGTTCAAGGGATTCTCCTGCTTCAGTCTCCCAAGTAGCCGGGATTACAGGTGCCACCACCATGCCGGGCTAATTTTTGCATTTTTAGTAGAGACAGGGTTTCACCATGTTGGCCAGGCTGGTCTCAAACTCCTGACCTCAAGTGACCCGTCCGCCTCAACCTCCCAAAGTGCTAGGATTACATGAGCCACTGTGCCCAATGTACTATATTTTAAAATATACACTGCTACTTTTATTGATTTTTCTGCTTTTATACTCTTCTCTGTGAGATATTTTTCTTGCAACCTCAGACACTTCAGGAGCATAAACCCTACAATTTGCAGAAATATCCTCTTCAGCAAACTTGTTTCTTTTCAAGTTTTAGATGAGAAATGGTATTCATTCTAGAAGATAAGAAAAGCCTGAGATCTCAGCTCAGCCTGGAGCATAATAGTTGGAAGGGCTCTCTAGATATTATCTAGTCTCTACTGTTATTCTAAAGTAGTTTATTTTAAAATCCCACACTTCTTTTAAACATTTATTTATAAAAATAATAACTGAAATATTTTAAGAATAGCATTGGGCATCACAACTAAATTTGAAAGAACTTTTCTGGGGAAAGCAACTGGGAAATATCCCAAGCTTCAACAGTGTTGTTGGTTCCTATTATTCTTTTAAGCATCCTTGCCCCTAATAGGCCAGAATCGGTAGGTCATGGGAATCATACTACCACTGGCTCGTCTACAAAGGCCTCCTACAGTTTTATAATGTCCTCTTTGTTCTCCCATAGTCCCAAAGCAACAGCTGTTCCTGGCCTTACCTCTGTATCGCTCACTTTTAGGGTGCCACTGAGATGGCTCATTTTCTCCATCAAATATTTTTCCTTTCTAATCATTGATTCTTAGTATTCCTTTAAAATAAGTCAGTATCATAATAAAAGATAAGGTTTTAGGAGAAATTTTAAAAGTATGTCTTAATAGTGTACAGTGACTTAGAAACAAACATGGCAGAATGTCAGCATATGTCTCTTTTCTCTCTTTTAAAACATATTAAAATGATCTGAAAATACTAAAATTTTCATAATCACAAAGACAAAAAGAGAAGACAATGGATGAGAGATTGCTACACATTATGGGAAGAAACAAAATAAACAAATGAATGAGACTGATTTTGCAAATTGAAGAAAACTACAATGTAGGTTTCTGCAGAGGAAGATAACAATGAAAAAAAAAACGTGATTTATTCTGTCGATTTTCTGGGAAAGCTGATAAAGGATGGTATAATACGAAAAAAAAAAAAAATAACCCACCTCAGGAGTATAAAACTGTAAAGAAAAGAAAGAGAAGATAAGCAAAAAAATGCGGAATAATGTTTACCTCAAGAATACAAGCCTTATTCTCAGTGATAGATATACAGGAAATTCTAATAGCTCTAGTAATATTTTATTTCTAAAGCTGGTGGTGGCCTAAATTATTCTTTATACATTATATATATCTGAATGTGTACATATGTGGCATATATATTTTTGTATTTAATACAATTGGAAATTTTTTTTACTTGTAGTATCATTTATTTTCTTTATTAAACCATATTATTGAAGTATGATTGACATATAAAAACTGTATAGTATACATCTGTGAAACCATCAACACAATCTATGCCATAAACATACTCATCACCTCCAGAAATTTCCTTCCACACCCTTTTTTTAGGGGGGATAAAAACACTTAATGTAAAATGTACCCTCTCAGAAAAATTTCCAGTATGCAATACAGTATCACTAACTATACTCACTATACTATACAGTAGATCCCTAGGCTTTATTAATGATGTACAGTTGAAGCTTTGTACCTTTTGACTAATAATCTCCATTTCCTCTTTTCTCCAGCCCCTGGAAACCACCATTTTACTTTCTGCTTCTATAAAGTTTGACGATTTCAGATTCCTCACATAAGTGGTATCACATGGTATTTGTTCTGGGTCTGGCTTATTTCACTTAGTATAATGTCCTCAATGTTCATCCATAGTGTTATAAATGGCAGGATTTCCTTCCTTTTGAAGGCTGAATAATACTCCAGTGTGATATGGTTTGGCCATGTCCCCACCCAAATCTCATCTTGAATTGAAGCTCCCATAATACCCATGTGCCATGGGAGGGAACCAGTAAGAGGTAATTGAATCATGGGGGTGGGTCTTTTCCATGCTGTTCTTGTGATAGTGAATAAATCTTAGGAGATCCAATGGTTTTATAAAGGGGGAATTCCCCTACACAAACTCTCTTGCCTACCACCATGTAAGACATGACTTTGCTCCTCATTTGCCTTTAGCCATGATTGTGAGACCTCCCTAGCCATGTGGAACTGTGAGTCAATTAAACCTCTTTCCTTTATAAATTACCTAGTCTCAGGGAAGTCTTTATTAACAGCATGAGAACAGACTAATACAAAGTGTATGTATATAAACGACATTTCCTATTTGCATTATTCCATGAATGGACATTTAGTAGAAGCATTATTTACAGTCCATGTCATGGCTATTGTAAATAATGCTGCAATGAATATGGGAGTGCAAATATCTCTTTGAGATCCTGATTTCAATTCTATTGGTTAAATACTCAGAAGTGGAATTACTGGATCATATAATGTTTATATATATACACATATTTTCTTTTTTAACTTTTATTTTAGATTCAGTGGGTACATGTGCAGGTTTATTACCTGTGTATATTATGTGATGCTGAGGTTTGGGATATGAATGATCCCATCACCCAGGTACAGAGAATAGTATCCAACTGTTAGTTTTCAATGCTTACCCCCGTCCATCCCTCCTCTTTTAGCAGTCCCTGGTATATATTGTTGGTATCATTATGTCCAGGAGTACTTGATGTTTAGCTCTCACTTATAAGTGAGAACATACGGTTTGGTTTTCTGTTCCTGTGTTAATTTGCTTAGGATAATGGCCTCCAGCTGCACCCTTGTTGCTGCAAAGGACATGATTTCGTTCATTTTTATGTCTGCATAATATTCCATGGTATATATACACTACATTTTCTACATTTTCTTTATTCATTACACCACTGATGGGTACCTAGGTTGATTCCATGACTTTTTGATATTGTGAATAATGCTATGATGAACATGCAAGGGTATGTGTCTTTTTGGTAGAATGATTTGTTTCCTTTTGATATATACCCAATAATGGGATTTCTGCGTCAAATGGTAGTTCTATATTAAGTTCTCTTAGAAATCTTCAAAGGACTTTCCTCAGTGGCTGAACTAATTTTCTTTCCCACCAGTAGGGTGTAAGTGTTCCCCCTTTCTCTGTAGCCTCTGCAGCCTCTGTTATTTTTTTGACTTTTTAATAATAGCCATTCTGACTGTTGTGAGACGGTATCTCATTGTGGTTTGCATTTCTCTGATAATCATCATTTCTCTGATGATGAGTGATGTGGAGCATTTTTTTCACGTGCTCCACAAGTTTGGGGGCCACTTCTTTTTTTTTTTTTTTTTTTTTTACTGTCAATAATTATTTATTATTATTATACTTTAAGTTGTAGGGTACATGTGCATAACGTGCAGGTTTGTTACATATGTATACTTGTGCCATGTTGGTGTGCTGCACCCATCAACTCATCATTTACATCAGGTATAACTCCCAATGCAGTCCTTCCCCCCTCCCCCCTCCCCATGATAGGCCCCTGTGTGTGATGTTCCCCTTCCTGAGTCCAAGTGATCTTATTGTTCAGTTCCCACCTATGAGTGAGAACATGCGGTGTTTGGTTTTCTGTTCTTGTGATAGTTTGCTAAGAATGATGGTTTCCAGCTGCATCCATGTCCCTACAAAGGACGCAAACTCATCCTTTTTGATGGCTGCATAGTATTCCATGGTGTATATGTGCCACGTTTTGTTAATCCAATCTGTCACTGATGGACATTTGGGTTGATTCCAAGTCTTTGCTATTGTGAATAGTGCTGCAATAAACATACGTGTGCATGTGTCTTTATAGCAGCATAATTTATAATCCTTTGGGTATATACCCAGTAATGGGATGGCTGGGTCATATGGTACATCTAGTTCTAGATCCTTGAGGAATCGCCATACTGTTTTCCATAATGGTTGAACTAGTTTACAATCCCACCAACAGTGTAAAAGTGTTCCTATTTCTCCACATCCTCTCCAGCACCTGTTGTTTCCTGACTTTTTAATGATCGCCATTCTAACTGGTGTGTGAGATGGTATCTCATTGTGGTTTTGATTTGCATTTCTCTGATGGCCAGTGATGATGAGCATTTTTTCATGTGTCTGTTGGCTGTATGAATGTCTTCTTTTGAGAAATGTCTGTTCATATCCTTTGCCCACTTTTTGATGGGGTTGTTTGTTTTTTTCTTGTAAATTTGTTTGAGTTCTTTGTAGGTTCTGGATCTTAGCCCTTTGTCAGATGAGTAGATTGCAAAAATTTTCTCCCATTCTGTAGGTTGCCTGTTCACTCTGATGGAAGTTTCTTTTGCTGTGCAGAAGCTCTTTAGTTTAATGAGATCCCATTTGTCAATTTTGGCTTTTGCTGCTGTTGCTTTTGGTGTTTTAGACATGAAGTCTTTGCCCATGCCTATGTCCTGAATGGTACTACCTAGGTTTTCCTCTAGGATTTTTATGGTATTAGGTCTAACATTTAAGTCTCTAATCCATCTTGAATTAATTTTCGTATAAGGAGTAAGGAAAGGATCCAGTTTCAGCTTTCTACTTATGGCTAGCCAATTTTCCCAGCACCATTTATTAAATAGGGAATCCTTTCCCCATTTCTTGTTTCTCTCAGGTTTGTCAAAGATCAGATGGCTGTAGATGTGTGGTATTATTTCTGAGGACTCTGTTCTGTTCCATTGGTCTATATCTCTGTTTTGGTACCAGTACCATGCTGTTTTGGTTACTGTAGCCTTGTAGTATAGTTTGAAGTCAGGTAGCGTGATGCCTCCAGCTTTGTTCTTTTGACTTAGGATTGTCTTGGAGATGCGGGCTCTTTTTTGGTTCCATATGAACTTTAAAGCAGTTTTTTCCAATTCTGTGAAGAAACTCATTGGTAGCTTGATGGGGATGGCATTGAATCTATAAATTACCTTGGGCAGTATGGCCATTTTCACGATATTGATTCTTCCTATCCATGAGCATGGTATGTTCTTCCATTTGTTTGTGTCCTCTTTTATTTCACTGAGCAGTGGTTTGTAGTTCTCCTTGAAGAGGTCCTTTACATCCCTTGTAAGTTGGATTCCTAGGTATTTTATTCTCTTTGAAGCAACTGTGAATGGAAGTTCATTCCTGATTTGGCTCTCTGCTTGTCTGTTACTGGTGTATAAGAATGCTTGTGATTTTTGCACATTAATTTTGTATCCTGAGACTTTGCTGAAGTTTCTTATCAGCTTAAGGAGATTTTGGGCTGAGACAATGGGGTTTTCTAAATATACAATCATGTCATCTGCAAACAGGGACAGTTTGACTTCTTCTTTTCCTAACTGAATACCCTTGATTTCTTTCTCTTGCCTAATTGCCCTAGCCAGAACTTCCAACACTATGTTGAATAGGAGTGGTGAGAGAGGGCATCCCTGTCTTGTGCCAGTTTTCAAAGGGAATTTTTCCAGTTTTTGCCCATTCAGTATGATATTGGCTGTGGGTTTGTCATAAATAGCTCTTATTATTTTGAGGTACGTTCCATCAATACCGAATTTATTGAGCGTTTTTTAGCATGAAGGGCTGTTGAATTTTGTCAAAAGCCTTTTCTGCATCTATTGAGATAATCATGTGGTTCTTGTCTTTGGTTCTGTTTATATGCTGGATTATGTTTATTGATTTGCGAATGTTGAACCAGCCTTGCATCCCAGGGATGAAGCCCACTTGATCATGGTGGATAAGCTTTTTGATGTGTTGCTGAATCCGGTTTGCCAGTATTTTATTGAGGATTTTTGCATCGATGTTCATCAGGGATATTGGTCTAAAATTCTCTTTTTTTGTTGTGTCTCTGCCAGGCTTTGGTATCAAGATGATGTTGGCCTCATAAAATGAGTTAGGGAGGATTCCCTCTTTTTCTATTGATTGGAATAGTTTCAGAAGGAATGGTACCAACTCCTCCTTGTACCTCTGGTAGAATTCAGCTGTGAATCCATCTGGTCCTGGACTTTTTTTGGTTGGTAGGCTATTAATTGTTGCCTCAATTTCAGAGCCTGCTATTGGTCTATTCAGGGATTCAACTTCTTCCTGGTTTAGTCTTGGAAGAGTGTAAGTGTCCAGGAAACTATCCATTTCTTCTAGATTTTTCAGTTTATTTGCGTAGAGGTGTTTATAGTATTCTCTGATGGTAGTTTGTATTTCTGTGGGGTCGGTGGTGATATCCCCTTTACCATTTTTTTTATCGCGTCTATTTGATTCTTCTCTCTTTTCTACTTTATTAGTCTTGCTAGTGGTCTGTCAATTTTGTTGATCTTTTCAAAAAAACCAACTCCTGGATTCATTGATTTTTTGGAGAGTTTTTTGTGTCTCTATCTCCTTCAGTTCTGCTCTGATCTTAGTTATTTCTAGCCTTCTGCTAGCTTTCGAATGTGTTTGCTCTTGCTTCTCTAGTTCTTTTAATTGTGATGTTAGAGTGTCAATTTTAGATCTTTCCTGCTTTCTCTTGTGGGCATTTAGTGCTATAAATTTCCCTCTACACACTGCTTTAAATGTGTCCCAGAGATTCTGGTATGTTGTATCTTTGTTCTCATTGGTTTCAAAGAACATCTTTATTTCTGCCTTCATTTCGTTATGTACCCAGTAGTCATTCAGGAGCAGGTTGTTCAGTTTCCATGTAGTTGAGTGGTTTTGATTGAGTTTCTTAGTCCTGAGTTCTAGTTTGATTGCACTGTGGTCTGAGAGACAGTTTGTTATAATTTCTGTTCTTGTACATTTGCTGAGGAGTGCTTTACTTCCAATTACGTGGTCAATTTTGGAGTAAGTATGATGTGGTGCTGAGAAGAATGTATATTCTGTTGATTTGGGGTGGAGAGTTCTATAGATGTCTATTAGGTCTGCTTGCTGCAGAGATGAGTTCAATTCCTGGATATCCTTGTTAACTTTCTGTCTCGTTGATCTGTCTAATGTTGACAGTGGAGTGTTGAAGTCTCCCATTATTATTGTATGGGAGTCTAAGTCTCTTTGTAAGTCTCTAAGGACTTGCTTGATGAATCTGGGTGCTCCTGTATTGGGTGCATGTATATTTAGGATAGTTAGCTCTTCTTGTTGAATTGATCCCTTTACCATTTTGTAATGGCCTTCTTTGTCTCCTTTGATCTTTGATGGTTTAAAGTCTGTTTTATCAGAGACTAGTATTGCAACCCCCGCTTTTTTTTGTTCTCCATTTGCTTGGTAAATCTTCCTTCATCCCTTTATTTTGAGCCTATGTATGTCTCTGCGTGTGAGATGGGTCTCCTGAATACAGCAGACTGATGGTTCTTGACTCTTTATCCAGTTTGCCAGTCTGTGTCTTTTAATTGGAGCATTTAGTCCATTTACATTTAAGGTTAAGATTGTTATGTGTGAACTTGATCCTGCCATTATGATATTAACTGGTTATTTTGCTCGTTAGTTGATGCAGTTTCTTCCTAGCCTCGATGGTCTTTACATTTTGGCATGTTTTTGCAATGGCTGGTACCGGTTGTTCCTTTCCATGTTTAGTGCTTCCTTCAGGGTCTCTTGTAAGGCAGGCCTAGTGGTGACAAAATCTCTAAGCATTTGCTTATCTGTAAAGGATTTTATTTCTCCTTCACTTATGAAACTTAGTTTGGCTGGATATGAAATTCTGGGTTGAAAATTCTTTTCTTTAAGAATGTGGAATATTGGCCCCCACTCTCTTCTGGCTTGGAGAGTTTCTGCCGAGAGATCTGCTGTTAGTCTGATGGGCTTCCCTTTGTAGGTAACCCGACCTTTCTCTCTGGCTGCCCTTAAGATTTTTTCCTTCATTTCAACTTTGGTGAATCTGGCAATTATGTGTCTTGGAGTTGCTCTTCTTGAGGAGTATCTTTGTGGTGTTCTCTGTATTTCCTGGATTTGAATGTTGGCCTGCCCTACTAGGTTGGGGAAGTTCTCCTGGATGATATCCTGAAGAGTGTTTTCCAACTTGGTTCCATTTTCCCCCTCACTTTCAGGCACCCCAATCAGACGTAGATTTGGTCTTTTTACATAATCCCATACTTCTTGCAGGCTTTGTTCATTTCTTTTTCTTCTTTTTTCTTTTGGTTTCTCTTCTCGCTTCATTTCATTCATTTGATCCTCAATCACAGATACTCTTTCTTCCAGTTGATCGAGGCGGTTACTGAAGCTTGTGCATTTGTCACGTATTTCTCGTGTCATGGTTTTCATCTCTTTCATTTCGTTTAGGACCTTCTCTGCATTAATTACTCTAGCCATCAATTCTTCCACTTTTTTTTCAAGATTTTTAGTTTCTTTGCACTGGGTACGTAATTCCTCCTTTAGCTCTGAGAAATTTGATGGACTGAAGCCTTCTTCTCTCATCTCATCAAAGTCATTCTCCGTCCAGCTTTGATCCGTTGCTGGCGATGAGCTGCGCTCCTTTGCCGGGGGAGATGCGCTCTTATTTTTTGAATTTCCAGCTTTTCTGCCCTGCTTTTTCCCCATCTTTGTGGTTTTATCTGCCTCTGGTCTTTGATGATGGTGATGTACTGATGGGGTTTTGGTGTAGGTGTCCTTCCTGTTTGATAGTTTTCCTTCTAACAGTCAGGACCCTCAGCTGTAGGTCTGTTGGAGATTGCTTGAGGTCCACTCCAGACCCTGTTTGCCTGGGTATCAGCAGCAGAGCCTCAGTTGAAAATGCAGAAATCACCAGTCTTCTGTGTCGCTCGCGCTGGGAGTTGGAGACTGGAGCTGTTCCTATTCGGCCATCTTGCTCCGCCCTGGGGGCCACTTCTATAACTTTTTTAAAAAATGTCTGTTCATGTCTTTTGCCCATTTTAAAAAATTGAGTTATTTGTTTTTTGCTTGTTTGAGTTATTTAAGTTTTTTATAGATTCTGGATATTTAGACCTTTGTCAGATGCATAGTTTGTGAATATTTTCTCCCGTTCTATAAGTTGTCTGTTTGCTCTATTGAAAGTTTCTTTTGCTGTGCAGAAGCTCTTTAGTTTAGTCAGTTCCTACTTGTCATTTTTTGTTTTAGTTGCAATTGCTTTGGGGACTTAGTCATAAATTATTTCCCAAAGTCTATGTCCAGAATGGTGTTCCTAGGTTTTCTTGTAGGATTCTTATAGTTTGAGGTCCTACATTTAAATCTTTCATCCATCTTTAGCTAATTTTTAATGGTGAAAGGTGAGGATCCAGTTTTATTCTTCTGCAGATGGCTATCCAGCTCTCTCAGCACCATTTATTGAATAGGGAGTCCATTGCTCATTGTTTATTGTTTTGTTGAAGATCAGATGGCTGCTGGTGTGCAGCTTTATCTCTGGGCTCTCTATTCTGTTCCATTTGTCTATTTGTTGGTTTTTGTACCAGTACCATAATATTTTGGCTACTGTAGCCTTATAGTATATATGTGTGTGTGTGTATATAAAATATATATTATTTTATAATATATAAAATATATATTATTTTATAATATATAAAATATATATTTTATATATAAATATAAAATATATTATTTTATAATATATAAAATATATATTATTTTATAATATATAAAATATATATTATTTTATAATATATAAAATATATTTTATTTTATAATATATAAAATATATTTTATTTTATAATATATATATATATTTTATAATATATAAAATATATATTATTTTATAATATATGAAATATATTTTATTTTATAATATATAAAATATATTTTATTTTATAATATATTATATTTTATTTTATAATATATTTTATTTTATAATATATTATATTTTATTTTATAATATATAAAATATATTTTATTTTATAATATATAAAATATATTTTATTTTATAATATATAAAATATATATTTAAATAACTAGAAGTAAATAAGCAGTTGAGTGTAGAATAATTGACTGAAAATTAATGCAGAAGCACAAACTGTTGGAAGAAGTAAAATAGCCAACTTCTAGTTTTGGGTACAAGCCTCATTATATGATTTAATATGTTATATCTTGTGCATGAGCTGTTTTAATTGTCACAAAGTCAAATCTTATAGATGATAAGAGATGATTCTCCCATTATGTGGATATAAATGAGTAGCGATATTTATTCTTTCTTTCTTGTGTATGTAACATCCAAGCCCTAAAGGTGTTCCCTTCAGGAACATATTAAAATGCAGATCAATTGGGGTACAGATTCAGTGAGACTTTTATTTTTTTTTATTCAACCATATTTATTCTTTAGTTGTTTTCATCACTGGAGAGACAGGTCTCAGATTTTTAATCCCAAATCCCCATGTAATTCTGTCCCTCTGAATATTCTTTGTGAAAGTTGTGAGAATCAACTAATAAATAGTTAAATAGAGCTGAGGAAGGCTATGAAGAGAGATTTCTCATACTTGTATAGCTGATACTGAAAAAACTGCAAAAACTACAACCTTGCATAAAGGCCATCATGACATTACACAAAACATATTTCTGCAAGGATATCTGCCCAGCAATTGCCTGTCTAACCACAGACTGGCATCACCCCTGTTATTGATCTTTGTAGCCAAGAACAATTATTTTAAAACATTTATGTAATGTTCCTCATTTTTTCATTTGAAAACCTTTGTCTTCCTTTGCCTCCCTGAATATACACGTAATTTACTATGGTATGCATATGTCCATTGTAATGCCCTATTTGCAAATAAATTTCTGTTAGGGAGCCTCTCTCTATTGTGATTTAGGCTGACTCCTTTATTCAGTGAGTTCCCCGTCATCCTCACATCAATAGGGAATTATTGGCTTTTCACTGGGCACCCCGCACCACACATGTGCCCCTTTTGGAGCAGGAAGATATGTGGTATAGTTCAGAGCTTTTTGGCTTGGCAGCCATGGTCTATGTGGCAGGGCATCTAATTAGAGCTCCAAGTTGTAAGCGTTGCTGCAGCACTCTGTATTTTAATTTCTCCCCAGCTGTGTGACTGGCTGAAACACAGATGGGAAGTAGAGCTGTGGGAAATCAGAAGGACTGAAAAGTAAGTTGAAAAACCGATGAAGCTTTAACAAGAGCAGAGTTGCTCGGAGAGTTCTAAGCTCCCAGGTGGGCAGGATTCTCTGACTTTCTCATTTCCTTTCCTATACTTTGGGATTTAACTTGTTTCTTGGGGTATAATGGAGAGGAAAGTGGGTGGTTTGAGGGTGACTTGGGAGTAGGGTCCTGCCATCGCAGGGTTTTGCATGCTTTGCGTTTGCTCCAGCTGAGGGAGTAATGCCCTCCAACTGAAGTTTATTTCTCTTGAGTTTCCTCTAATTAAGATGATCATACAACTTATTCAAATAGGACACTTTTCAGAGGATAAGGATGTATTAACGAATACCTCAGGCAAGTCAGATATCATCTAGGACTCGTTGGGCAAACTGGGAGGTTCCCTGGTTTGCATTCTGCTCAGGTCCATTTTCTAGAATAGATGTGCACTTTCCAAACTTGTATTTTATGTCCTGACTTCAATTCTTGTCATCCCATCTGATGTGTCCCATTCTTAGACTGCTGATTCTATAACAAGACATGTGTTCATTCTGGCCCCAGGATGAACACTGGTACATTACCCTGAACCATAAACTCCTCCTTGCTCCTGGAGAACTCAGAGTGTCACTGAGGAAGACCAAATATCAGAGATCAGACCCTGGGAGTCAACTTGGAAGCGCCACACCTCCCCTCTCTCCTCTAACTACTTCAGTGTGCCAGTATCTTTGAACATTTGAACAACATGTCAGGACATTATACTATTTAAGAAAATTATTTTCACTCCTTCTTTTCCATTCCTCATTATGCTTAAAGATGTCACAAATGTCTCAGTATCCTCTGCATAAGATTAAATGTAATTCATTCCAATTAAAAGCATATTATATGTGCCACATTTAGAATGGTAGGAGGTATGGTGTATCATACTGAAACAGAAATAAGTCTGCTGAAAACTGCATTCCAAAAGTAGTTCTGCTAACTTTGTTTACTTAGGTACAATCCATCTAATCCATACAGCTACATACATAGATATAAATATGTATAAATTATACTTGGAGAAGTTTTTTAGTTCATATCTTTAGGTAAAGCATAAAATATATCTTAAAGTAATAGCACCTACTCTCTAGGGGAAGAAATATATACATTTTCTTCTTCTTTTGACTTAAATATATTTTATATACAGCTACTGTGAACATTGAGCAGGATGTTCTATATCAATACGCATTTCCTCTGCAGTTTTTTGTGCTGATCTGTTTCAAGCTGTTCATAGTCCATGTGCTACTGACCCACATTTCTAATTCCTTTGCCCACCTTATGCTTACTATGTTGGGATAGTAGCAGTGTTGCTGATTCATGGCCTCATTCTCTGTATAAAAAATCCTTCACGTTTATAACTGTAACATTTAAAGTCCTTATTAAGTTCAGTCCTTATCAAGTGATTTCTAAGAAGGCTTGCTCCCTCTAATATGCGCTGCAAAATCAGAGACATGAAATAGCACAGGCAGTAACAAAGGTTAATACAGGAAATCCAGAGCAAAACACTGAAGGAACTCAATTCCATTTTCTTAATGTGCTCAGTCGTGGGCAATGAAAGATTCACTCATTGAATTGTAAATAATCGACTGATCACAACATCCACAAACAATTTAACCTGGACTCCACAAATGAATTAATCAATCCAGCTGTCAACTGTGTTTTCAAGACAAAGGAATTCAGTCCACTCTCAGTTAAACTTTCTCTCCAAATGGAACCGCTAGCTATTCACTATGTTTGCATCTCAATTTCCAACATCCTTCTCTTTCCTGATAGTTTTATGTGCTCTTGAAGGTCAGTTTTCCCCATATCCATATGTCTAAATGCTTGGATTAAGAACTAACACAAATCTAGCTCTTCAATGAATCATTTGCCAATTGCTTAGTTGGAAATTCTATAGTGTATCCACATATTCATAGTTATAATTTTCATCTAAGATGTGTAAAAAAGAAAAGAGAGATAGCACTTCTCTTCTTTGACCCATTTTGCTACTGGTCCATAGTATCTCTTGCTAGGCAAAGAAATTCTGGAACCAAGATGAAAAGAAAAAAAATCTTTTGCACTTCTAAAAGCTTAGGTCTGGTAATTTACCATGAATAAGATTTTCAGAGCTGAAAGTGACCTTCATATTTTTTTCTTTACTATCTTTGGATGCTAACTCACTAAATTTCACATTCATTTACATCTCTGCTGAAATAGCAGAGTACTTTACCTTAAATTTCCTGTAGCAAAAATGATTTTTTTGAGATTTTAGGCAATATAATTTTACCCTCGATAATTCCTAGTTTCTAGGTCTTTCATAGCACCCTTAATAAGAACAAAGTTGGCAAGATTTAGATAATATAACTTCTAACAAAGTTTAGATAGTATATACTGTTTTGTTCCTATTAGCAAATCAGAGAAGTAATTACTCCTTAATCCTTGAAATCTCTCAGAATTGTAGGTATAGTATATATTATTAGAATATTTTAAAAATATACCTGTATAGTAATTTATTAACTGATAGGAAACATTAGATTCACTATAGTTTAAAAGAGTGTAGACTGCCTCCTGAACACAAGAATTTTGTGTTGTTTTTAATAGAATTGTAGCAGACCTACCACAAAGGAGAGATGAAGAAAAACATAAGCTACACCCATGATTTTAAACGTGTGGTTTTCAGAACAGCATTATCACTATCAACTGGGAACTTGTTAGAAATGCAAATTTAGAGGTTCAGCAACCTGTGTGAACCACTGGCCTACCTTAAGAAATTATTACAAGTGCAACTTTTTTTTAATAAAAATGCTGTATTAGCATGCAGGTTTGTATTCCTTTAGACTAAACTATTTTTTCATAGGGTGTACATATTATGGTTAGTTTACTTAATTTTACATTTGAGAAATTTTAGTTTTGTATTAAAAGATAGCAAACAGGTGCCTAAAATATGCACCCAAAGTATTCACAGCATTTAAAATTTGCCTTTGTATGACCTTTTTTAAAAAAATAGAAATTAAACAACAAAAAACATTAACCAATTAGTGCTTGTTCTTCAACCAACACCATTGATCTGATGTTCCTGTTTTCTTTTTTTTTTTTTTTTTTTTTTTTTTTGAGACGGAGTCTCACGCTGTTGCCCAGGCTGGAGTGCAGTGGCGCGATCTCGGCTCACTGCAAGCTCCGCCTCCTGGGTTCACGCCATTCTCCTGCCTCAGCCTCCTGAGTAGCTAGGACTACAGGCGCCCGCCACCGCGCCCGGCTAATTTTTTGTATTTTTAGTAGAAACGGGGTTTCACTGTGGTCTCGATCTCCTGACCTTGTGATCCGCCCGCCTCGGCCTCCCAAAGTGCTGGGATTACAGGCTTGAGCCACCGTGATGTTCCTGTTTTCTTATTTTCCTCATGCAAATACTTCAAATGATAAAACTAGCTTAAAATTTATCAGATACTGGTTTTAGTATTTTTTGTTATTTCTTGATAAGGTGATTTTGTCTGACTGTTGGATTTGATATGCGTAGCTTGCACATCTTGTAAATAAAAGCCTTCACAGATATGATGTGTCCTTGCACAAGTCTGAGAAAGAAATAAAATGCATGCATGTTTTAAAAAGGATAAGAGAACAGAAGTTTAAAAAAAGACCACACCCAGTACAAAATGATGACATTAGTAACCAAATCAAATGTAACCTTATCACTGCCTAACTGAAATAAGCTAATGCTTCCTCTGTCATGGGTAAACACTCAACAACAACACCCATAATGTTTGCCTATGCATCAAAAACCTACACCAAATTCTCACAGTGTTGGTGCCCACATTCTTGGAGGCATGTTCAGCCTGTGACATTCTAACGGAATGGATCTTTGCCAGTCTATGTTTTGCCTTTTCAGAGAAGATCCCTGTGCCTAAATGAATATTAAACTGATAACTCAACATTTTCACTCACATGGGATGAATAAAGAAGTTTTTTTTTTTTTTAAATAGCTAGATGTACTTATTGCCTATGCATATTTGTAGAATGTAATTGCCCTTTGCAGAAAGACTCTTATGGAATAAACATCAATGAGCAGTTTAATTAACTGAATGCTAAATTGCCAATGACAAAATATACCTGTAAAATATCTCATAAAGTACAAGTGCTAAAGTTATCAGACATAAATAAATTATATTTGAGAGTAACATAAAGTTGGATAGAAATTAATGTAATTAATTTATGTCATTAATGTAATTTTTAAGTAAATTTTTGAGAAATATTATTTTATAAACAAAAGAGAATGTAAACCAAAAACTAATGTTTGAGTTTTCTTAGTATGCAATAATTAAAATAATCACCCTCGGAACTCCTTTAATCATTGCAACTGCCCTCTTGTCTCTCCTAGATGGCTCAATGGGGAAAGACTTTCCAGAAGTGATAAAATCTCTCTCCTAGGATGGCTGAAAACATTGGCTCTTATAAATTGTACATTTTCTTGGAAATAAGTGTGATCTGGAAAATGGAATTTAAGGAAATCTTTCAGTATTACATCTAAAAATTTCTTAGCATCTCACAGTTTCAGGACAGAGCCCCAAAGTAATGACTTGTAGACAAACCTGTCCCTACCAACATGATTTGCTTAGTTTGAAGACCTAAAATCAAAACATCATCATCAACAACAACAATGGAATTTTTAAAATTATTTCTCAATCTTAGAGAGAATTGGGAGATACCTGATAAAAATTCATATTCCTGGCCCTCTCTCCCATGTGAAAATGGTGCACTGCAGCTGAATAGAGGCTACCTCATTGAGATGCACACTTTCTCTCGAAATCACGGGGGCCCATCTGGCCAATCAGTCCTTCCCAAGACTCAGTGATCACCTGTCCTGTGCCAGGCATGCCTCAGGCTAGGGGACATTGCTGCAAATATAGGAAACATAAATCCTTGACCTCATGAAGCTCACATTTTAGTGGGAGAGACAAACAATAAACAACATTAACAACCAAACTTGATGGTCTGCTAGATGGCATAAGAACTATAATGAAAAAGTAAACAAAGAAGTGTGAGAGTTTGCCTGGCACATTTAGGAAACAGGAAAGGCCAGTGTGGCTGGAGTGGGATGACCAAGTGAGGCTCAGTAAGAGACAGGAAGAGAGAAGTTAGGGTAGGGGGCAGTCTGCATATGGCCCCAGGGCTCATTGTCAAGACTTTTTGTATTTTCCACTGAAGGACCTGGGAGCCATTAGCCAGTTCAAAGTAGGGAAGGGACCTGACGTGGCTTACATTTCAAAGACTTGGTCTGAATGTTGTGTTGATAACAGACATTGTAGGGGCAGGAAAAGCAGCTAGGAGTCTATTGCAATAAAGTAAGGGAATGGGGTGGTGCTTACACCATGTGGTGTCCTTTCCAAAAGAAAAAAGTAGTTGGATTCTGGAGATACACTGAAGGTAGAACTGGCCACATTTGCTAATAGATTCAATGTGAGGTGTGGGAATAAAAGAGAAGGATGACCCCATAATTTAGGACAAAAGTAAGTACAGTAAGTCCTCACCTAGTGTCCTAATGCCATTGACAAGTTCTTGGACACTTTGATTTTACATAAAATGACATCACAAAACTGATTCTACCATAAGCTAATATTTATAAACAAGAATTAACTTCCTATGACCTATTTCTGGGCAAAAAATTATCAAACTTCTAAATAAAGACCCAAACCACTTCTAAAAATAAAGAAATAAATGTGAGATATGCATACATTTAGGAAAGATTAATAAAAACATGTAAAAGAATTATTTACCCAATTTGTGGTGATTCAGGGGTGACAACGGTCATAATGATGGTGGGTTAAATCAAACAATAAGTATTTGCAAATTGAAAATTGTCAGGAGTACCTCCTACTGAGAGATGAGGCCAGCTGAAGTTCCTGGGTCCAGTGGGGACTTGGAGAACTTTTCATCTTACAAGGGGATTGTAGAATGCTCCAATCAGTGCTCTGCAAAAACACACCAATCAGCTCTCTGTAGCTAGCAAGAGGATTGTAAAATGCACCTATGAGCACGCTGTAAAATGTACCAATCAGCAGGATCCTAAAAGTAGCCAATTCTAGAGAGGATTGAAAAAAGAGCATTCTGATAGGACAGAAACAGAACATGGGAGCGGACAAACAAGGGAATCAAAGCTGGCCACACCAGCCAGCAGTGGCAGCCTGTTTGGGTCCTCTTCCACGCTGTGGAAGCTTTGTTCTTTCCCCCTTCACTATGAATCTTGCTGCTGCTCAATCTTTGGGTCCATGCCATCTTTAAGAGCTGTAACACTCACCATGAAGGTCTGTGGCTCCGTTCTTGAAGTCAGAGACTGTCAACCCACTGGAAGAAACCAACTCTGGACACACTAGCACCATGCAGTTCAAACATCATCAATCACCAGCATGGCAGGCTCGATGGGCACTTTCCTGTCACATCACTTATTGTCATACATTTATATGATTATGCAGATTTGGTGAATTTTTATTTTACAGTAATTGGTATTCATTCATTTACTCATTTTCCTATCCTGACAGCTCAGGGTACAAGGTGGGAACCCACTCTGTACTAACATCATCCCATTGCAGGCCATACTCACACCCACACTTACTCAGGATAGAGCTATTTAAACCTAACAATTCACCTAATGGACACAGCTTTGGCACATGGAAGGAAGCCCAAGCACCCGGAGAAAATGCACGCTGACATGGGGAGAATGTGCAAACTCCACGCAGACAGTGGCCTGATATTTTTTCCTCATCAATGTGTAACGAAACAACGTTGATAAAAATGATTTTATTTGTGACCTACTGTTGAAGGTAAGGTAACAGTTAAAGGAAGAGGAAGACCACACGTAGCTGTGAGAGTTGATTTAATGTTAAATATTCCAGGAGGCAAGACACTGGACTCCTGAGTGGAGAGAGACTTCCGATACTGAGAGTCCACTTCTCCTTCACTGTCCAGAGGGTGAATGTACATGCATGCCTTCAAGTAATTTGAAAATTATAGAAGTTGAGTCCTGGCAGAAGCAACCACTCTGTGTGCCAGAAAAAAGCAGTCCTTATGCCAAGCCATATGCAGAGGTTTGGGGGTGATCAATTGTTATTTCTAAGTTCTAAGGGATTATTTCTACTGTGAAAAGGCAAAGGGCAAATCAGTGTGTTTGACATATTCACTGTTTTTTTTTTTTTTTTTTTTACTTGAACAGTTAAGATAACAACTACAAAACAACTTTTTTGATGCGTCATACATAAGTGATACCTTGATAATTTGAATATCACTTATCCTTGCATAAACTGCTATAATGGAAATGACAGAGATTAAACAAATTTACCTATCACAGTAATCCCAGTTCTACAACTAACTAGTTGTGTGATCTTGGACAGGTTATTTAACTTCTCTGTTCCTTAGTTTGTCTCCTTTTTAGTTCCTTAGTCTCTTCATTATAGGGTTGTTCATAAAATTAACTGGAATAAAATATACATATTAATTATACATACAAATATATATACATATATATGAAACAGAACAATACTTAACCAACAGCGCTGTAAAATCAATGTTATTAATTCTACTTAAATTTATCATGTTAGATATTAAAGCAAATAATAATACATTAAAGTATCTGGCATTTTTCCCCATAGAAAACTGATGTGATTAATTCTACTCCACAACAACACTATTTGGTAAGGGGAATAGGGATTATTATCACCTTCTCTAGAAAATGTTTGTTTACATGCCTTATTCTGGATTTACTTGCATTGTTTTAAGGAATTTATTAACCTTGGGTAATTTGATCAACCATTTCACATTGTATCTATGGACAGCAAACAATGAAACTTTCATCCCTCCTAGAAAACAGACTTGACTGTGAACAGAAATTTTTGATGCTCTAACTCAGAAAAATAAGTAATATTAGGCATTGGTGGGGGGCGGGGGGCGGTCAGCAGGGAAAGTACTTCTAGGCAAGGGAATAGCTTTTAGTGTTCCTTAAATCATACTATCTTGACAGTTTCTTATCCCAATTCTATGTACAGCCAGTCTATTTTCTTCCTTGACAGTAGTTCTTGGCTCCAGTCATGCAAATCTGCTTAAAATGATATATACCATTTGCTCATTTCTTTTTGCCTTTGTAAAGTCTCTGTCTGGATATCCCTTCTTTGCCCCATTCAAGATCAAACTATTGCTCCTTTCCCTTAAATGCTGTTTAAAGCCTCTCTTCTGCTGAATAATGTCAGAAAGCCAAATAACATGTATTAGAAGCCTGAGTGTCAAGCCTGACAGAATAAACACAATTTTCCAAGATATCAACTATGAATAAATGGGACTTTCATTTATACTATCAGAGCAGTTGCATTTAAATTCCTAGACCAGGAAGACTTTGTACCATAAAGCAAATGACATTGCTGTTCTAAGAGTCAGAAAACTTACCAGCATGCTATTTTGGAATGTACATCAGAATTAAGAGTTAAGTGGAGTTAAATTAATAGTCTCATCTCCCTATTCACTAACTGTGTGACATTGGTCAAAATATTAAATATTCCTGAGTTTCATTTTCCTAATTTATAAATTGGAAATAGTGATGCCTTTCAATACGATTCATTTTGAAAAATAAAATGAAGCTTACAAAAGAGGCATATATATTGTTAAGGACTTTATATGACGTGTTTTTTCATTCACTTAACAAATAGTTGTGGGGGACCTACTAAGTGCTGTGTGCAGCCCTCCGCTAATACGTTCTTACTTACATTGTAATGATACAGCACCTGACCTGGAAGCCAGCCGTACCGTGTGATAGGCCAACAAGTAGACATCAAGGGTAACACAGTGCCCCTGTGAAGAGAGGGTGTGTAATGTGTGTGTGTGTCTATATATGTGTGTGTGTAGATATACACATTATATATATTTAACTATATATAATGTTAGTGAATAATAATGTTATTTACTATATATTGTGTATATAATGTATATTATTAATATATTAAATATATTAATATATATGAAATGTGTGTGTGTGTGTGTGTGTGTATATATATAATGAGCCTTTCAAAATTTGAGAGAGGATTTTTCCTTTGAAGAGAAGTAGGAGAAGATGTGACCTGCAACATTTAAACTGAACCTTGACGAATGGAAAGGAAATTTAAGGCACAGGGAGCCGCATAAACAAATGCATGGGGGCATAAAATGTATCTTTCCTGGACTATTGTTATTCGGCTTTGGCTACATTAAAACACCAGTGTTGGCTGCTTTTCAGGTGTTAATCTATATGATTTATCCCTATCAGGTCTTCATTCAGGTAGACGAGCAATAGGGGAATGGTCACATTAATGCAAATTGACGTGTACATGTATGAAACTTTCTCAAGCAAATCCTTCTGGCTCTAGTCATTATTTGCATACTATTATTGTACTTATAATTTTTTTAAATGACATATTTTTATTTTGTTTTTTGTATTATATGATGTGCCAAGAGCTATCAAGGGTTATATTGTTTTCTAGTATTATGTTGGAAGGGAGACCTATGTTTGCAATCAGGCTTGCAGTCCAAGTTTTAGATATAAATACTAATGTTACTTCAGTAGCAATTTTTATTTTTTTGCAAAAAAATTGTGTAGGCATATTTTGACTTGGAATAAAGAACAAAATTTTAAAACTTGAAATAGGTATTTTCTTTTAGTAGTCATACCAGATTAAGCATTAGTAAACTATTTCAGGAGATAAGTAGAATTTCTTCCTGTGGGTAATTATCTGTGGCTTTAGGCTCATTTGTAGCTCTGTCAGCCTAACAAAAGGTGATTAAAAGGGGCAAGTCCAAACCACAATTCCACATCTCATTCCTGATCATTTATGACAAATAGAGCTATTAGTTCTATCTTGAGCTAAGCAGAGGAAACAGACCTAGTAAACAAAGCAACATTTATAGTTGCTAAAGTATATTGGTTCTTACTATGTCCAGGTAGTCTTGGAAGCTGGTTACAGGAGGAAATTTTTACCGATCTTTAGTTGTAATAACAGACTTGGTCTTGCAACAACCTTATAGGGTAGGTATTCTTTTTAACTGCATTGCGCAGATGAAAAAGCAGAATCCTAGGGACCTATGAAGTGGCAGAGTCAGAATTCAAACCCAGGCAGTATAGCTCCAGAACCCCATGCTTAATCCCTCTCACCAGCCTCTTGCCGATATAACTCTTTGACAGTTTTCATGTTCAAATCATCCGCTTTCTTATGTTCTCAATAAATGTATTTGAAAAATTCTATTAAGTTGGTTGTTTTGTTTAATGTCTTCTAAGTAAATAAGTAGTCTATTGGCTGGGGGTGGTGCTTCACACCAGTATAACCCTAGCACTTTGGGAGGCCAAGGCAGGAGTATGGCTTGAGCCCAAGAGTTTGAGAACAGCTTGGGCAACATAGTGAGATGCCATCTCTATCAAAACTTGAAAAAAAAAAAAAATTAGCTGAGCATGGTGGCACATGACTGTAGTCCTAGCTACCCAGGAGGCTGAGATGGGAGAGCCACTTGAGCCTGGGAAGTTGAGGCTTCAGTGAGCTATGATTGTGTCACTCTACTCCACCCTGGGCAATGGAGCAAGATGCTCTCTCTTAAAAAAGTAGTGTATTATGTGTGCTATATTAATAATTTTATTACTACTAATTCTCTTATCAGAGTAAGTTAATAATTCTTGAGCATTTGGACTAAATGAAAATAGAATGTTTTCCATGTTTGAATCTTTCTTCAATTCTAACACTGGAGTGGGCAGCTTGCTATTTTGGAAGCAAAATTATGTCTTAAAGCATATTTTAAAGTTGAAACTTGGTTATCTTGTGAAGTCTTCCTTCAAGAGCTTTGAAGGACAATGTTTTTAGGGAAGAGGAGGAAAGGAAGTACCAAATTTTGGCAGTATGCACCATATGTCTTAAACTTTAGTGAATCTTAAAAATTAGGTGAGAAGGAATTATTTTATTGTATCATTTTGCTCTTTCTTCTTCATTCAAGACCAAAATTTCTTGAAATAGATGTGTTCGAACTTGTTCGGTCTCATTGCGGATATCTCCAGAACTGGCATTTCTACCACCAGGCTTTCTGCATCCATTGCTTGACAGTCCCTTTTTTTTTGTTTTATGCCATTATTTTATCCCCTTGGCCACACTCAATACTATTTTATGCTTATTTCCTTTCTCACTTAAAACTTTCAAATACCCAATTTTAAACATCTGTTGAATCAAGTGAAATGTAGTTACTCTTCCACTCTCTTTTCTTTCTTAGATATCATATTTCCTCTTTACAAAAATCCTTGGAATACCTTGGTGATCAATATTTGAATATCCTTCTATTTATCTACTCTGCCTCAGGCTGAAGTTTCCTTAGCTCAAGGTAATCCCCCATAGCCACTGGAGTCCTCAGTCAGAGGGAAAGAACTACCAGTGCCCTGACCCTACCTTACATTTGTCTCTCAAAGAGCAATAGCCAATCCCTTGCCTCCTGAAGAGTTGTATTTATCCTCTTATCTCCCTAAATAGTTGCAATTATTATTTTCCGAGTTCTTCAGTTTGATAAGATTGGGTTAGTTTTTATGTTCCCCCATTGAATTTTATCTCTGTTGTTTACAACTTACGTTAACTCCCAGAAATACTCCATCCCTGTCTTATTTACTGTCTTTTCCAGTCAATCTAAATTTGAGCAAATGAGATCCAGCCCTGAGACAATATAGATCAGGAAGCTTTGTGGTTAGCTGATAACTAAACCAGTTTTGCAGTTGCATTTGATGCTTTCCAGAGCACATCTCCTTTCTCTTTCTTTCCTATTTGAAATAATAGAAAATAGGAACCATGCATGCTGCCCTACTTACCATGTTGCTAGCACAGTCAAGTTGTTACTATCCTGTTTACCCCCTTCTCTGCTGTACCTCTGAGGTTCAAGTAGCATAAAAAATAATTTTTGAATCACTTGGATAATAGATTACTCTTCTCATGGGCACTGCATAGAAGCAGGCATGTTTTTAAGGACATTTAAAGACTAAATTGTTGGCCAAATTATTCAAGAATAAAAATTGCAGTTAGGGATGTTACTTTAGTGAGTTTCATGAGGATAGGAATAAAAAAAATGACAGTAACCATATAGCTAGTATTTTTCAGAGGCAAACCATGTTAGAACCAACATAGAGGAAGGCATTTTTCATACATTATATTATTTAATCTTCACATTGGTGATACTGGAAAGGCATTGATTTTCCATAATCCAGATGAGAAAATAGATGGCCAGAGAAATCAAGATATTTGCCCAGCAGATCTAATGTCATGTTTGTGGTTCCCTCAAGTCACATTCTCTCTCTTCTTCTTCTTTTTTTTTTTTTTTTTTTTTTGAGTCAAGTTTTGCTCTTGTTGTCAGACTGGAGTGCAATGGCACGATCTCGGCTCACTGCAACCTCCACCTCCCAGGTTCAAGCGATTCCCCTGCCTCAGTGCCTCAGTTACTTGAGTAGCTGGGATTACAGGCATGCACCACGAAGCCCAGCTACTTTTTGTATATTTAGTAGAGACGGGGTTTCACCATATTGGTCAGGCTGGTCTCGAACTCCTGAACCTCAAGTGATCCACCTGCCTCGGTCTCCCAAAGTACTGGGATTACAGGCGTGAGCCACCATGCCTGGCCCACATTGTCATAATTACATCACATGTACTCACCTTGATATGAAGGAGGAGTAAAGAATGCCATATGTAGTATATATACTTAAGGGTTAAATTGGTGTTCTAAGTATGATAATGCATAAAAGATAGAGAACACAGCATGAGCAGGAGTCAGGAAAAGTTTCTGAGTGGTTAGAAAAATGTGTAATGTCTCTGGTTCTTCACTTCAGTAGTCCAACATTTCTCAGATTGGTTCTTGTTTATGAGTTCTCTGAAACTGAAACAACATCGTTAACAACAACCTCTTGCACTTCTCTGTGTTGTTTCACATACTCAAATGGAAACTTAACATTGTCCAGTGTGACGGAAGTTTGGGTTCTACTTTTGTTATGGCAAAAGCTGGTTAGGAAATGGAAGTCTGTGTGTGTTCTGGCAATTTCACCAGTTAAATGATAGTGCACCTGATACTGTGATACAAAAAGTGTATTTATTTATTTGGTTTTTAGCATATGATATTGAGGCAGGAGAACAGGGTCTGGAGACAGGGAATTGAAGGCCAATTGGAGCTAATTTCCTAAAGCTAGATCAAAAAGGAAAACACCTGGGTCTGGAGGCAGGCACTCTAAGGCCAACTTGTGATCACTTCCTAAAACTGGAGGGAAAGGAAAATCCCTCTCTCGCTAAGCCCCAGTAACAAAGTATCCAAAACTACTCCCTGTACCACCCCCTTTCCCACGGCATCTCGAATGTAAAAGGAAAGTGCCTCTGATTGCCCACGGGCCAAGTGCAGGCCATTCCTTCATCTGCATAGGGCACCAAATCCACTCTGGCCTCTAAATGGCCACAGGCCAAATCCTTCATCCACGTAGTTTATAGCCAATCCAGACCTCAAAATGGGGCACTTCAACTCCAGAACACTTTGTCACCGGGGTCTTGAGCTGCTTGCTGGGGCCCGCTCCCACCCTGTGGAGCGTTCTCTAGCTTCGATGAATCCTTATTTTCACCATTTCGTTCCTTTGTTACTTTGCACACTTTGTTCAGTTCTTTGTTCAACATGCCAAGAACCTGGACATCTCATACTCTAGGCCTGCCTTCTAGTAACAATATGTCTAATATCTTATAGCACACACTGTACAAAGACTGTATAAGGATGAACTAGACAAGTTCCCGGCTCTCTTTGATCTTAGGATCCAGCAGGGGCACCCCATGTAACTGCACTGACACCATCTAACAAGGGCTGGGTGGATGAGTCCAGAGCTTCGTGGCTGTTAACCAACCCTGCAGTATCCGTGTTTCCTAAAATCTGAAAGACTTGCAGGCAGAAGACTGCCACAAAACATGAAGGAGAGAGTGTCTCTGCTGTAGGGTGACACAGGGGATTCCCTTAGCACATTTCCTAACTGAGAAGTGTCCTTGTGCATTCATTCAGCCCTGCCCCACTCCACTCTCTAGTGAAGCAATTCGGAATCATCTCAGCATTTGCTCAGTTCTCTCTCTTGAGGCCCCAACACTAACACCAGATTATCCCACAGTTAGACCTTGTGTCTTCCTCAACACGGTCTGCAGGGTTTTTGAACAAGTGGTAAAGGCAGTAACTGATAATGTAGGGGAAAGGTGTTTCTTTTTTCTTTCTTTTCTTTTTTTTAAATCCCAGCCGTTTCTTTATTTAATTACCCTGATCACTACCTGCAGACACTATGACTTTTTCTATTTGTTGATGATGCTGTGTTTGACAATTCCCAAGACTTCATTAGGACTCTTTCTATTTATCGTTTTTTTCTACTTTCACTTTTAATTTTCCAGAAATTTTGAGTTACTGTTGCTATCGTTTTGTTTTCCAATGGTAGTATAGATATCAAATAATAACAATAGTTCTGTGATTTCAATTGCATTTTGAGGGGCAAGAGACTGAGAAATTGCCCACTCTCTTGAACAGGAAGCTTTTGATTTTAAAATATTGCTGTAATAGAAAGGGTTTAAGAAAAGCATTGTTTAAAATTATCATATGTCCTAGCCACCAAAATACATTTTAAAATAATAAAACATATGCTATACAATATTAATATATGTGCTTATATTTTATATGTATGCATATGATATCTTATGATGTTAATATCTATGCTCTATGTTAATATGATATTCATATATCCATACTTTTTATATTTACTACAACTTACTAACAATTTCAAAAACTATTAACTTCCAGAGTGAATCCATCTTGAGGCATCTCACAAACAATACCATAATAGAAACCAGCCTTGATAATTTTAAAACTCAAATATCATCATTATCTCATCATTCTCCATTATCCCCATATTTTTCCCGGCCCTAACCTAATAATGAAATCCTATTTTTTCCAATGCAGTCGAATATGCAATTTTAAAATTGTTATATTTTAAATAACTAGATCAAAATGATTCCAAAATTACCAAACTGATATGATGATGTTTTTGTGTTATGGAACAGCTCACCTGAGTTTAAAAGTGTAATGAAACACAATTATATTTGAATAACCAAATTATTTGACCACAGTTACTGCAGGGAGTTGAAATAATATGGAACAAACAATGACTTTTTTTTCAATATATTTAAATTTTTTCCTAATATATTTTTATGCAAGATGCAAGGCATATTGGTCTGTTCCCATGCTGCTAATAAAGACATACCTGAGATTGGGTAATTTGTAAAGGAAAGAGGTTTTCTTTTTTTTTTTTCTTCTGTGAGATGGAGTCTTGCTCTGTCACCAGGCTAGAGTACAGTGGTGTGATCTTGGCTCACTGCAATCTTTGACTCCCAGGTTCAAGCGAGTCTCCTGCCTCAGCCTCCCGAGTAGCTGGGATTGCAGGCATGCATCACCACGCCCAGCTAATTTTGCATTTTTAGTAGAGATCACCATGTTGGCCAGGATGCTCTCGAACTCCTGACCTCGTGGTCTGCCCGTCTCGGCCTCCCAAAGTGCTGAGACTACAGGCGTGAGCCATGGCGCCAGGCCAGGAAAGAGGTTTAATTGACTTACAGTTCAGTGTGGCTGGATGACCTCACAAAGTGTTCAATGATGGTGGAATAGGAAGTAAACATGTCTTTCATCACATGGTGGCAGGAAGGAGAAGAATGAGCAAAAGGGGGGAAAGCCCCTTATGAAACCATTACATTTCAGGAGAACTCAGTCACTATCATGAGAACAGCATGGAGGTTACCACCTCCGTGATTCAATTACCTCTCACCAGGTCCCTTCCAGGATGTGGGAATTATGGGAACTACAATTCAAGATGAGATTTTGGCCAGAACACAGCCAAACCATTTCACAAGATTACAAATGTATTTTTTAAAGAGAGAAAGATATTGACTGACTTGGGAACAAAAATTTTGCTGAATTTGATGGTACAGGCCTGTCCCTTAACAATATAAATTTTAAAACTTTCTTCTACCAATTATCTTAAAAGATTTATCTAGGATGATTTTCCTTATTAGTACTCACAAACTCCTTTACTGTTAGAAGCTTGCTTATTATGTCTGTGTTCCAGAATACATACATTATCATAGAGTTAGCACATCAAAATATTTTTCTAAATGGCATTTATTTGTTCAAATGGCAGCAATTTAGTTGAATTTTTTAATGTTAAAAATCTATCAAGCAATATAAGTGCAACGTAAGTGTTAAAAACACTTTAAGCATAGATGTTGTCCTCTAATTAATGTTTAACATTTGCTTGGTGACACAAGTCTAATTCCTTGAATAAAAAGAAAATAAGAAAGATATAATTAATTGCTAATTTTTTAAGTTCATAAGTGATGAAAATATACAAAAAATAATTCTCAATAAAGGCTGGATTTGTTAGGTATGGGTTCACACACACACACACACAAAAAAAAAAAAAACACAGGAAGAATATAATCGACTTAGAAGCATGCACAGGATTCAGATCACAGCAAAGGAAAGAAAGCTACCCATGTGATGTAGAAGGGATTAGAAAACTGGGCTTTCTGAGCTGGCTGTGTTTTAATTAGCTATGAGAAAATGATATCATCACTACCTTTCTGGGCTCTGATTTTCTCATCTGCAAAGTAAAAAGTTTGCATCTGATAATCACTAAATTCTTGATTCCCTAAAAAAGGTTCAAGTATGAGGAATAATGTTCATGAAAGCACAATGGTAAGAGAGACAACTTTTATGATCAGGCCATGAGAGAAGTGACCCCATTAGAGAGGGCATATTCAATATTAACTGGAGATAAAGCTTGATTGGTAGCATGATATCAGATTATATAGGGTCTTAAAATCAGGCTGATGAGTATAGATTTGATGTGAAAGTAAATGTGCAACCACTGGACCTTTGGAGACAGAAGAGCTGCAGAATAAATGCAGTACTTAAAGAAGAGTAATCAGATAGTGAAATGGATGGATTTCCCCCCACTGATGGATTGATTGGAAAAGGGAGACCCTGGGGTTAGAGCAGCCACTCAGGAGGTATAACTAAGCTGGAGGATGAAGTATATCCAGCACTTTATGATGGTCAAGAACCTTGTAACCTCTTCCTGGTTGTACTTCTGATGTCATAGAGGACAAACATCTGCTCCAATAATCAATTTCCTCACTTGTATGATGAGGGAGTGTTGGACTGTCAATACAATTCTAAAATTTTGTAATTCTCTGGAGACAAATTATTCTTTATATTGCAAAACAAGATTATTTGGTTTTTACCAAAGGAGGAACCAAATAGTAATTTATTTTTTATTTAATATTTAGAAATATGAATTTCATTGTGGATGGTGAAGCTTTTTTAGAGAAAGCATGTGTGGGTATGTGTGTGCATGAGTCCCATATCATTTTTCTTATTTATAGTAGTATCCTATCAGGTACTCTAAATCAATTAGCAACTGCAACTTTGTCATGTGAAGTTTCTTATTTCACTCTATTTTTGTTGAAATCATCCTTTCAGTATCACATTGGGAATGACTAAACTGCGGTAGATGAAATCCTTTCACAACACAGTTATGCTGACTTCTTCCAAGATTCATTCCTGTAGGTTTTATCAGCAGGAAAACAGCTCCCAGTATGAGTGACCTCCAGGATAAACAGGAAGCCAGCTGTGATTAGAAATATCTTTTAGTGGATTTGTACCACCCAGAGGCGATCATGAAACTTTAAATCTTTGACAAAATACAAGTCAAATAGAAGGAGGAAAGGCAAACAGACTTCTATGGGAAAGAAATTTTGGTGCAAAATTTGATCCAAATACAGTAAGATTCCTCTTTCCTCCTCCCTTTTTAGCGTAAGACAAATGACTAATGCTAGACAATGAAATAAGGAACATTAACTTGCTTTATAATTGCTGTGGATTTCAATGGGATATAGGTTTATCTAAAAGTTAAACTAGACCTGGCCTTACATGTACAGGAATGAATAAGTAACTAAAAGCTTTATCCATTTAGTTTAAGGATTTGATTCCCTTTCCCTTTTATCTTCATCCTCCTGCCCCCAATCCTCACTCCCCTTAAAGTGCATATCATCCAGGGAATAGTAACATATTTTAAAACATTTAGCTTAAAGTAAGTAATTAACCAAGTGATAATATAATTATCTGTTGGGCTTTGATCCAGGCACTGTCCCTAGTGCTTTGGAGAATATGATGCTCAGGTAGGTTAGAGTCTAGTGATGGGAATGTGTATAAAACACACGTAATTACAATAAAAGAAAGAGGCATAAGTGCCAAAATCTGAGGACAGTTCAGTACTGAGCATGCCTGGCAAAAGAGAACAAAACTAGAAGAAAGCTGTCAGAAACCATTTCTATAAAATCTCCTTTAAAATAGATAAAATACTTCAAATGGAGGCAAAGCTCCAGCTCTCAAAAAGAAGGGATAAAAAGAATTTGTCCCCCCAAACTGATCCAGACTAATTGATTTGTGCCCTATTTCCAACTCACATATTCAATCCAAAAGGCTTGTCCCCTGAGTCTGTCACAACTACCCCATTTAGATTCTAATCTTTCACCTAAGCCGTATTTCCAGTTATCATCTATGGATAGTTCCATTTGGATGTCTAATATTAACTAGACAAGTAGAACTCTGTGTGGGACATGATGGCTCTTAAGTTATTTACTTTCTCAATCAGCTGATCTCTGTCATTACAACCACCAGATCTAGGGCTACAAAAACTGGAACCATATTTAATTTAATTTAATTCTTTCTTTCCTCGGCGAGGCAGTGGTATCAATGTGTCTCTGATTTTCTACTTGATAGCTCCAGGACTTCGGCCATCTCATTTAATATCTCTATACTTTTTTTTTATATCTAATGTGAGATATGTTTTTCATGTCATTTTTTCATAATTCCTTTCTCTCCGTTTTTCTTTATTGTGACCTCTCATTCAAGAATTCCCCCCCCCCCCTTTTCTTTCTCCTTTTGTGAAACCTCACTTCAGAATTACTGCGAAAGCCTTCATGGTTTTCTCCCTGCTCTCAATGGCCCTTTCCTCCACTGTGACTCTCACCATTGCCAAACCAATCCTACTACAATAAGGCTGCCTGCTTGTTACTTTCCTCCTAACAAAAATCTCCTGAGTTCTAGTTCCGCTCACATGTGCTCTTGGCTGTTATTTTGTGCTAATCTCATTGCAATGGGACTGACTTCATGAGCCGGCAATTGCTGCAGCTGCCCAGGGTCCCAAGCCCAGAAGTGCATTGCACTTGTTTTAATGTATTACTCTTGCTGTCTTGAAATTCTTAATTATTTTTGAACAAGTAGCCTCACATTTTCATTTTTGCATGGGGATCTACAAATTATGCAGCTATTCCTGCATTACAACCTTAGTGCTTATTCAAATTGTATTTAGTTAAGAGTTTTCCAGGAGTCATCATTATAGTTGGATTCCAAGTACTCTTCAAGCCTCCAGTTTCAATGCCAACAACTAAACTAAAAAGATTTTAAACATCATTATCAATTATTACACGCTAATCATTTTCTATGGAATAATTTTCTATTATCTTACTTGAAGCTTCCATCAGTATTATTGAGTATGACTATGAAATGTTTGACAAGGCTTACATTGAAAAACACAATCACAGAATAGTCTTAGAGAACCTGATACTACAGATCTAGTTGGGTTGACACTGGGGATGTTGTCTCTTATCTCAACCCCAA
Organism: Macaca thibetana thibetana; assembly: GCF_024542745.1. Taxonomy (NCBI): domain Eukaryota; kingdom Metazoa; phylum Chordata; class Mammalia; order Primates; family Cercopithecidae; genus Macaca; species Macaca thibetana. The sequence goes on from NC_065595.1 coordinate 37,771,132, forward strand.
GAAGAGAAATTGCCTTCAGCTCTCAGTGCTTAGGGGAGATTTGTGTCAAATTAATATGTTGTTATTGATAACAAAAGTGATATAATTGATCATGTTTTCATTGTAGCTTGGGTTGTTTAGATGTTCAGAGTCAAATTGTAAATCAAACTCTGTCTCCTCACTCTATCCTGGTTCTGATGCTCTAATTTTTATTTGTCATATATATATAAATGACAAATAAAAATATATATATCTCCATATTTTAGTTTTATTATATGTATTTATTTTACCAATCTCAAATCTTACACAACTGTCATATATAAGTGCTCAATAAATATTTGATGAATGAGTTAGGCACAGCACAAGCAGTATTCCATGATAAAATGCATTCCTAAAAATATGTGTCAAATACCAAAAAACAAATGATAGCTTATCTTCTCTGAAAACTGTAAAATGGTATTTGTTAATTATATTTTGACTTTTAGGCACAATCTTTGACCTCACATTATCGGCATTTATAAAATCTGTTTGTTCATTTTCATTTCAGTTGACATAACCAGTTTAAGGCATCAGATTGAGACTGAGAAACCACCACTCCTACTTATTGCAATCCTTTTGCTTTGCATAAGTTATAGTAAATTTATGATACCTAGACTTTAATCCTTTAGAATTGTTTCTATACTTTCATTAAAAAGATGCAAATAAAAGAAACAACAATCACATGATTCTGTGCTATGCCACCCTCCAAAAATTCAGCTATTGAAGGCTAAGCAGGTCCTAGATGATTAACTACTATGCAAATGATGAATTTGGACTATGAAAGGCTATTTAAAAGTGAGAATACATAATCTTTGGAAGTGAGGTTACCCGAAAGTTGAGGAGTTCTGTACAAATAATAAAGTTAAGGAAGAACATCACATCCTTTTCCCTACCAAGCCCTCTTTGCCTTCCCTCTGAAAACTGTTCCTGCCATTTTCTCAACCCCAAGGTTCATTTAGATCTTAACTATTATTCATTCAATTTATCTTGGCTTGGTTGTGTTTCTCCAATGAAGATATATATATATATCTCCTACCACTTGGTACAGTGTTAGGTATATGACTGACTTTTTAATTTACTTTTTTTTTCCATAAGGAGAACAAATATGGACATGTGGTTCATTAAAGAGATGGCCAAAAGGGATTCAGATCAATATATGTAATGCTATCTGTGTGCCCTTACTGGGAGTGGTTAATAAGCTGGTCTGAATATAGTGCTAGTGCTTTTTAAATATAGTGAGGCATTCATATCTTTGTAGTACTGCTACTTGAATGCAATGGAGAGCTGGCCCAATTCCTACATGTTCTAATACCTGCTTAAAATTCTTACTCTGATAATCAAGAAGCTGGAATATGAGATTCATCAAAAATTCTGTATTCATTTTCCGAATATAGAAAGATTATCACACAATTTTAGTACAAGGGAGTATATCAAAGGCAACTGATCAAACTGGAATGCTGTACTCAGAATAGCTCTGAAAATATTAGAAATGCTTATATTTGTAGCATTTTATACAAAGGGTCTATTACATAAATATGTTGCTACTTATAGATAGCAGATGGAATCTAGAAATGTTCCTGAATAATTAACCAGCAAGTTTCATTTATAGCAGGAAGCAAACGAAGAAGGTATTAACATTCAGGATACACCAAACAGAAAGTATAGGGATCTTTAATTCATGGGTGAATGAAGGCGGAAGCAACATGGTGAACACGGCATTTTTCCTTTTAAAGTGATTTCCTTATCATATATTATTAAGTTAATACATAGTAAAGAGATTTTGTTCAAATCTCTGTGTCCCATCAGCCTTTACTGCATCTTCTAGTAAAACGTGTGTGCGCGCACACACACACACACACACCCCACACAGAAACTTGTGTACATGTTGTGTAAAGAGTTGGTATAGAAAAGGTCATTTAAGATAAAACATCCTCCCCATTCATTATGATAGCTTCATTACATCTGTTTTATTGGTGGAAAGATTTTCTGTTTGGGGAAAAAAAAAAAGCTTAATACTTTTCTGATGAAGCTTATATAAAAAACACTGCCACATTTATATTTAATGCAGCTAAAAGAAGATTTCATGCCTGTTTTCCCAGTGAAAGCTTCTATTCTGCCAGATTTGTACCAGAGATAATAATAGGCTTGATTTGTATTGTATTTAAAAAATTCATCAAAGCATTTTCACATCTCTTCTCTCATCTGAGCTTTTCTACTGCCCTGTAAGACTAGTTAAGTGTATGTCCTAATCCATCTTTAACAAAAGGAGAAATTGAGGCCCAGAGAGGTTATGTGACATGTCAGAAGACATGCTTTAAGTAGCAGTCCTAGAGGTCATGCACTATGACTACCTTTCTCTGCTTCTAGAATATAAAGACCACTCTAGAGCATACATTCAGTTATGTATTCATACAGATAGGTGCAAAACAAAAATCATCCAAATTTTAAAGTATGTATGCTGGAACTTTATACCTAGAGATTCCAATTTAGATCAGATGTTATTCCTTGACATATCTATTTTTAATGTGATATGTGTGCAACTTTGAATCTGGTTAACAAGCACTGTTGGACCTTTATTCATTCAATCATCCAATATTCTCTGTGAATTTTGCCTTCTGTAATTTGCTTATCTTCCTAACAGGTTGTTACGCTTTATCAAATTTGTTAGTCATTTCTTTATGGCATATTTTTGTTGAAGTCGTCAAATGCATTGCTCTTTTTCTTATGTCTCACATAGAAATATATTCCTTCAGTTCAAATTTAAGAAACAATCTACAATTGAACAACAAAAAGAACCAACCCCCTTCAAAGAAAACTACTACATTCTTCACAACAAAATAAAATCAATATGTAGAAGACAATATACAAATGAATATAAAACATAGGACATGTTGATCATAACACATAAATAATAAATACAAATAAAAGGAACATGATGTTTCAATTCTACGATTTGCAAAAGTAGAACAATTTGATAAGCAGCATCGTTGAAAATGAGGATAAATAGTCACATTTATGTAACGCTGGAGAAAGTATTGTTGACACAATGTCTTTGGCATTGAGATTGGCAATATTTCTCAAAAGTAAAATACATGTTCTTTTTGGTCTAGAAATACTGTTTCTCAGGTATAGATAAATCTGTGCAATGTTTAAGAACATATATATCACAGTATTTTCTATAATAATAATAAAAGGAGGCCATCTAAATGCCTGTTCATAGATAAGTAGCTAAATTCATTATGGTACATGTATAAAAAGAATTATGATGTCTCTATAAAAAAGAATAAGCAATATTTATATATACTTATATAGAATAGTTTCCAAGGTATAGTAGGGCTATTACATTTTAATTAAAGATATATATTTTTTCCCCATTGAGTTTAGAATGATATATAAAGGAAAAAGGAACATGTATATGCTTGTATGTACACAGACAGTAGTGTAAAGTTAAAGAAGCTATTAGCTGATGCATTTGAAAAGGAAAACTAGAAGTTTGGGGTGGGAAGAAAACTAAATTGGTACTAGATACATCTGTACCATTTAAATATTTTGCTAACACTTGTATTTGTTAATTTTCAAAAAGGACTAGACGATTGAAAATCAAAAACTTTAGTACTGAAAATAATAATCAGAAAATAGCATAAACTTTAAATTGTAAAATAGATCTTTTCCAATTTAGCTTGCATTTTTATTATTTTAATCATACACAACTGATATAACAGATCAAATTATGTTTTCCTAAAGATCAAACATATTTCTAAGATGATCCTATCATTTTTTTTCCAAAGAAATGTAATTATGAATTTGAGAAACATCAGATATCATTTTCAGTCCATACTTCTCTAGTCAAGTCCTGTCAATTATGGAGGTTTGATTCAGACATAGGGTTTCAAAATCAGAGTATGTCAGAACTATGAGGGATCTCAGATATTTTATTACTCAATCGTGGTTCAGGAATGAAACATGGATCCAATAGAATGTTTTTTTCTCCCAAATTAGTACATTTCACTCACATAGTGAAATCTAGGATTGAGTTAAAATAAAATTTAATGCTAAGTAATTTGATATAGTGAGAGTCAGGTAACATGAGTTTTTTGAACCAACTCTGTATCATGTTGTTGTCGGTCTTTGGACAAGTCTCTTGTCCTCTCTGTGATCCAGTTCTTGCAACTTAGAAATGACTGCTGAAACTGATGCAAACACTGTTTACATTTATTCCATATTTACTGAAAATGATTGGTGAAATTCACTTATTAACTCAGAAATGTATTAACCTTATCAGTCTCTGGACTTGCAACCACCCTAATTCTCCAACGTTCCTGGATCTACGTAAATGCTCCCATCTTTCAAGCTAGCTTAAATCAAAATAACATTTATTTAAACAATTACTCTGAGTGGGGCATTTTGTGAGTTCTTATAAACATTTTACTAGGTAAAGAAGTCCCATTTTCTCAAATTCTTCAAACACAGTTAAAACCCACCAAAAATTTTATTTCTTTGATTACTCATAGCACGAATTGTCCAAGTCACAATATGCTCTTTTGTTCTTTCATTGCTTATTCCACAGACAGAAATTAAATTTTATATTTTCCATTGCTTCTATCTAAGTAGCCATGGCCATTTTAACAGTAGTTTCACTAGCCGGGCGAGGTGGCGGGCGCCTGTAGTCCCAGCTACTCGGGAGGCTGAGGCAGGAGAATGGTCTAAACCCGGGAGGCGGAGCTTGCAGTGAGCTGAGATCCGGCCACTGCACCTCAGCCTGGGCGACAGAGTCTCAAAAAAAAAAAAAAAAAAAAAAAAAGTAGTTTCAGAATAAAAGTGAATAAAAACAGATATTTTAGACTTAAAGAAACTTTCCAAATTGTAATTCAGACCAAATATTGAATTTTCAGTCACTGAGAAGTTGTAGTTGAAAGAAGATGAAAGAGTCAGCAGAATGTAGAAATTGATCCATCCCTCAGCAATCTAGATCCTTCTGTTTATGTACCTTCATGAGACAAATCTAACACCCAAATAAATAACTGGATCTGGAATTATCAATGCTAATAACTTTTTCCATTCACAAGGAAGACCAAGGTCTAACTCTAATTCATTTTCATATTTTTGAGTAGAAAAATTTGTTCTCCCAGATTCCTTGGCAGACTTATGGCAAATCCCCTATACAAACCTACTTTCATTTGCAAAGTGAAGCCAACTTCCTTAGGTAATACACTTTTTTCTTCAATGTTTCTAGAAAAGAAAATTGGTTCCAAAAATATCTGAAATATGTAATTTAAAGAATATCTAGCCTGGGTTCAAATAAATGTAATGATTGGAGTATAAACATTTAGATTCATTTTTTTAAAGTAAGGTCACTACAAATAAAATATATATATATATCATCTTTATACAATCCCTAAGAGTCCATGAGTAAAAATTGCTGTTTAATATGTTTTTCTAAGATCTCATAAATGAAATCTCCTATGATTAAATATCAATATTCTTAATAGTTTAAAACATTCAAATTTCATAATGATTACATTTAAACCACCTATTAATTAGCTATATTGACAGCCCATAACTAAATTTATTTTTTTTTCCTGCAGGCAGAATTCACAGCCATGCGGGAGCAGTACATGCGAGGTGGGGAAGGCTTCATTATCTGCTACTCCGTCACTGACCGTCAATCATTTCAGGAGGCTGCCAAGTTTAAAGAGCTCATTTTTCAGGTCCGCCATACCTATGAAATTCCCCTGGTGTTGGTGGGTAACAAAATTGACCTGGAACAGTTCCGCCAGGTGAGTGCCAATTTTATCTGGTAGCTTCTGTCTTTTGCTCTGAGAATACATAGTACAAAATATGGCTGCTTTCCAAGGTTCACATCGAGAATTATGAGAAAGAAATTATGCACATGATTTTTCTAATAAGTCATGGTGGTCACATGGTAAATTGTGTTGGCCTCCATAATATATTTGATCACATATGCTATTTTGTAGAGTGTCCTTGCTAGTGCCCTATCCCCTAGGATCTGGGATTATATACTGAATATAGTAGAAGTGATTCTTGTTGACTTCTGAAGTGTGGCTTTAAGAGTTCTGCAGTTTCTGCCATTGTCACTTAACTGCTCACCCTTGAGTACAAGTAAAGAAGCCCAAGCTAACCATGAGAAGATAGTCATGTGGACAAAGTGAGATTCAGGCTCACAGCTGTCCCTGCCAAGACACTACACATGTGGGCAAAGACACGTTGCATGTTTCAGCACTAGCTGCCATATAACTGTAACCTCATAAGATAGCAAGCCAATCCACATGGAACAGGAAATCTCCCAGGTAAGCCTTGTCTGGATTTGTGAACTAGAGAATCAGTGGCAAATAAAATGAAATTGTTTACGCTACCATGTTTTGGGGGTAATTTTTCAAGCAACAATAGATGATCAAAACAGAATCTTTCCCTCCTTCCAGAATTAGAACAAGCCACTGCTTCTCAGGTTGCATCAGAAATTACTCTTATATACCATCCATTTCCTTCAGGCTGCATCTGCTATATCAATGTGATCAATAGACAGTCTCAAAACTTCTCCAAACAAACAAAATTGATAAGGAAGAAACTATGTCTAGCTTATATTGAGATTCATTACCATAACTTACATAGTTCATTCATTATGTTTTATTCTCATCTGGTCAGACACTACTTCTTGGGCAATAACAGATGATCGAACTATGATGGCTTCCTCCCTGAGTTCTCAAGATAGTAATAATAAATCAGTTGCCCTGGTTCAAGAATCAGGCAAATCATATCACAATTCCACTCCCATGACTCACATTGTACAAAGTAATATTACTGAGAAGTGGCATGCAAATCAAATTTTTGTAAATCTAATTCTGTAAATTGAGTTGCTTTGTTATAAGTTGAGATGCTTCATCTTTCTTTTCATTGACCTTAAGTTTAAACTGGCTTTTAATAGTTCATGTTATTCCAGTTAATGATTTATTGTTAGCCTATTTAAAGTAGTCAACTAGTAAAACCTTTTACTAACATAGGAATCTTCACTAAAACAAATAGTTGTCTCCTATCTTAAGGATATTATAAATATGGATTTTCATGCCTAATACATTTTAAGTTTTCTTAAATTGAAAAGATCTCATACAGAGTACATGTTTACAAGTTGATGTTTAACAGGGAACGTATTTCTACGATTTAGTGCAATGCATTTTTGTGATGACATTGTTGTATATTCTACTTGAGAATATAAGCATCTTAAAATGGCAGCTAATTATTGTTTTAGGAACTATACTATTTGTTTATCTCTTCTGCAACTGTTCTGCTATCTTACTTCGCTGTTTCTCTTTATCCAAAGACATGTTCAGCATAATATGGTTGCATTTCTATGGGATAGAATTCAAGTTTATCTCATCAGTTAAATATGAATCTATTCTTAGATACTTGGCACAAAGGAAGAAAGTTGGAGGCTTAGTAGCTGAACCTTTCCTATATTCCTCTGAAGAGTGCTAGTGCTCTACTTTTCTTAGGGCCTCTAGGAACTAGCGTGACAAAGCACCCTAAATGTACCATCAAGTGAACATATGCCCATTTTGTTGCACTTCTAAGAATTCCTGGAGAACAAAAACCTCTGATTGGGTTTCAGTTAGGAAAGCTACAAGTGACTCTGAAAAACTAGTGAATTTGAAAACATTCAGGTAACATTTTTTCAGGCGAAAAATCAACTAAACTTTCTCTACAATGATTACTCTTCATGACTCCAAAGCTGGCTGACATTTACTTTTCCCTCCCTCTCCAGACCCTGTCTTACCAGGCTCAAAAGTGATCCTTAGGATCTCACAAAGGCATGTTTATCAGAACCCCTATCCCAGCCTGGATAATTAGCTGCTCCTTTCAGATTAGCAGTGAAGGAATCACAAGCATTACAAATGTCACTGAAATAAAAACCCAGGAAAAGATATTAAGATGTGTAACTGCAGATTTGATAGTCTTTTCCTTGTAGATAAAAGCAAGTACTGTAACAAGATAGTCACAGAAAGTGCAAAAACCATGAAAACACAAATTGCAATCTTTGTAAAAATGTTCGTGTACCACTGTCTCCAATAATGAAATGTTGATGCAAAAATTTGGCTTCTGGCTGTGGTTGTGATAGCAATAATTATTCTTAAAACTGCAGAGTGGTTTTTTCTTAGCAAAATGATTTCAATTCGTACTTTATTTTAATCTTGCAACTGCCCTGTGTATTTGTAAGCCAATCATTTGAAGAATGAGGACATCTGACAAATGAATATATTGATAGCAATTGACTTTACTAAACTATTGCAGCTAGTGACAAAATTAAGACTAAAACACTATCACATTGTATTCTTTTTGTTCATCAGTATTTGAAAGGTTACATCTCTATTTCTTCATTTAAAAAAAAGGAAACTCAAAGAAAAATAAAAATGCTGACACCTAGATGGTTTGCAGCTCAAAAGAATTCTGTAAGGATTCCTAGAGTGATAAAGTTAAACTCTGAAAGGTGAAATTACGCTGGTGCTATTGTTTAGTGGTGAGAGGCAAAAGAGTAGAATTCTCACTAAGCAACTCTTATTCCTTATCACCCTACCCTGAAAGAGTTTTGGAAGGAAAGAATTCTGATGGTTGAAGCTGCTTCTTTTCATATTTGGTAAGAATAGGTGCCTGTATTCTTAATGCATTTTGGGAAATCCCAGAGCCCTTTCTAAAAAAGATAAAAAATAAAGAGACAACGAGTTTTAGTGTATTATGTGTTTATCATTATTCACCTCCTTGAGCTTTAATGTGGAAGGACTCAAATGATAGTATTTAATCTGTGGTCAATATTCATTTTGATGGTGATATTACTGAGGATACATTTAGTGTTTTCAAGGCTCTGTGCTGGGCACGTTAACACATAAGATTTTATTTAATCCTCACCACAAGACCATGAAGTAGTCTCCTGTATACCTATTTACATATGAGTCAACTGAATCTCTAATACATTCAATAACTTGTTCAAGGTCACACAGGTAATTAGAGTTGAGAGACAAAACCCAGTGTGTTCTGGCTTGAAATCTCACTATGTCTTATGGTTGGCCTACAAACCATCGTCATTTTATCTTGAATTTATTTTTTATGTCAGCTTCAAGATACTATGCTTCTCAGAGCAATAGCATCTTATGGACAAGGAGGAGCAGGAAGAATCAGGATAATAATTCTTGGGGTTGGAGTGGGCAGTTCCAGGCCATGGACAAGCCAGTAATAGCCCAAAGTTGGTTTCCTTACCCTTTTGGTGTGAGGAAAAATAAAAGTAAGGAAATGGGTTTCAAAATTACTGGAAAGTTCTGTTTTATAACAGCCAAAAAATTCTGTCCAAAGTTTATCCAGGCTATTCTAAAGCCTGTCTTAATTCCTGAACAACATGAGGGCCTTGAGCTCCCGTGGTCTTTGTCCCTATTCATGCAGGCTTCTGTCTTCCCACTGGAGAGTAGAAGGAGATAATCCCCGATTTCTCTTTTTCCAAAACCCTGACCGGCTGTGCAAAGCAGAAGTAGGCTATGAATGAAGTAAATTTCAGGGATCTGCGAGCTAGATTAGAAAGTTTTACGTCAATTGCAGACCACAAACTTTTTTTTTTTTTTTTTTTTTTTTTTGAGATGGATTCTCGCTCTGTCACCCAGGCTGGAGTGCAGTGGCGCAATCTCTGCTCACGCCAATTTCCACCTCTCCGGTTCAGGTTCAACTCCTGCCTTAGTCTCCCGAGTAGCTGGGATTACAGGTGCCCACCACCATGCCCAGATAATTTTTGTATTTTTAGTAGAGATGGGGTTTCACTATGTTGGCCAGGCTGGTCTCTAGTAATGGCCTCAGGTGATTCGCCTGCCTCAGCCGCCCGAAGTGCTGGGATTACAGGCATGAGCCACGGCGCCCGGCCAAACTGTTTTATCCTGAACGTAGACAAACCTTTTGGTCCCAACAGCCTAATTGCAGCATAATTCTCAGCTTTAGGCCTTGAAACTGTGCTTCCCACAGTCTACATAACTCTTGAAGTACTGAGTTGAAATCATGAAACGCCTTTATTTATTCTTTAGTGAGATATCTAATTAAAATAGTTTCTTTACTTAGGGGGTATTTGGAATTGTGAGAATTAGGAATTACTGGATTTAAAAAAGCATACTATCTATTTAGAGTTATATCAAGCATCTACTTATATTTGGAGAGTGGTGATGGTTTCGGAATATAGTAAAGCAATGAGTAATCCAGTCCCTGTCCTCAAGAACTTTCTCTTCTCCTCAGGATCTGTGCATATGATGTAGGGAGAAAGCCTCCTTAAACAACACAGGTAAATGTTGAACAATATGGCACAATCCATAAGTGCAATGCTTTTTGAAAACCAGGAAAGACCCATATGGGTAGCACATTTGAAGAACAAAGATAATGAATGAATATCTTGACCAAGTAAGAAAGATAAGGTGAACGGTGACAGTTATTTTAGGAAGGACTGAAAAGAATCAATCTAGGCTGGAAGGAAGAAACCTTGGGTCTTATGAGTGTACACAAGCAGTAGAGTGATCAGTGGGAAACTTGGAAGATCAGTCTGCCTAGTACACACATATCAAGCATCCTAAGCATAATTTCATAGAGTCTCCCTTGAAGACACATTTAATCAAAGGCAAAGCATAAATATGTAGCAGAGCATATTGGATATAGTATAATGCAGTAATTAATTGCAAATACCACTCAAATTTAAAAATTAAAGAGTAGTGCTTCATTATCTTTCATTGTCAGTGCACTGGAAAATTTATATAAACATATTTTCTAAATGATGAGGGCTTAGTTTTTGAAGAGAAAAAAAGCTTCAGTAATTTACTCATTATTTTGGGATAGATACTCAAATTCAATTAACTATTCATTAGCCCAATTTATCTTTTCCATAGCATTTTGTAATATGTTATTAAATTTAATAAAATAAATGTGAATGTATTAACTCCAGTTGAGACAGAAAACAAAACAAAACAAAGCTTAGAGTTTCACATGATTTATCCAAACTGGTTGGTTGTAGAACTGGAATTTGACTTACCTTAGCTTACACATATATGTTTTCACTACTGTCATTTTTTAAATTTAATTAATTTTCCTAATGGGTAACAAGCACTCTTTTAGAATCTGGGAGTACACAGATGAACTTGACAGCTAAAATCTCTATAGGTAATAATGTGAAGTTACAGTGGAGGAGACAGATAATGAACAATTTGAGTATGGGTATGTGTATTCTAACTGCACAATGCAAAAATGATACTAGGAATAAAATTATACATACTCAAATATGCATGCATACATACACACATTTGCACAATTCTGAGCAGTGAAAAGAGCAAAGGAGAAAAACGAAGCAAGGGAAGGAGTTGGCATGTGGAGTGTAAGAATCGGAGCTGTATTTTCTCTAGGGTGGTCAAGATGATCTCTCTGAAAAGATGGCATTGAGCACAACTCTAGAGTGTGGGGAGGACTTGGATGAAGAGCATTCCAGACAGAACAAACAGCACTTGCAAAATCTTCATGGCTGGATTTAGCTTAGCATGTTTGAGAGCCATAATAGCTGGTGAGGAGACAGCATCAGGTTATACAGAGCTTGAAAGTTCTTCGGTAAGAATTCGGATTTTATTTAGGTGTGAACAATTGTTTAAAACATTTGAGCAGAATTGTGGTATGAATACATTTCTATTAAGTCAGTCTTGACATTGCGTGGAGCAACCATGAAGCAGTGAGATGCATTTGGAGGCTCTTTCAGTCATCAGAATGAGAAATGATGGTAGCTTGAGTGAAAGGGATAGTGCTAACTGTTCACGAATTCCATACTCATACTGCACACTGACAGGATGGCAAGTGACAAGATTATAGTGAGGTTTAGAGACCTTTCATGTAGCAACAAAATCTTCTACATTCCTCAGTGGCACCTGAGGTCATCACTGCTTTATCACACAATCCAGTGGGTGTCCATGATGGAGTCCTCATGACATTGTTAAGAAATGTACACAGCATACAGAAACTAACAGATTATGTAATTGAAAGAATCAGATAGTCCTGGGTTTGAATTGTTACTCAGATGATTTCTGTGTCCTTGGACAAATCAGTAACAGACACAAGATACGTACATAAGTTCTTCAGAGAAGTACTTCCTGCCCAGCACAGGGGTGGGAAGATATAATTCATAGTAATTACTGATGTCACACCCTTTCTGGGGAAACTCATTTCAAGTTAAGTGTGGGCATATATTTCCAGCCATTTCAGCCCAATGTGAGATACTGACAGGCAAATCTTGCTAGAGAGCCCCCACTAGTTTGGTAAAGACTCTGTTGGGCTTGCATTAACGTTCAACTTCTCTCTCTGCTCAACCCTGCCTCCTTCTCCTTCCTTTCACAAATCTTGATTCCTAATAAACATCTTGTGCTTCAGACTCTGTCTCAGTGTCTACTTCTGTAAAATAGGATGATAGTATCTCTGTCATAGTTTTTTTGGGTGGGACAGATGAGATAATGTCAATAGGTTATCTAGCATGGTGTATGTCACAGAGCAGCGCCTCAATAAATACTGGGTGCTACTATCGCTGTCGCTCCTCTGGATTATTGCAATAGTCTTTGGGTTAGTATTCTTCTAATAAGCTCTCTTACAAATTAGAAAGAGCTAATCAAGTGCATATGAATTGTGTGAAAAGTAAGAGTAACTAATCTGGGTGAAGGCTCAGGGAGCTTTCTGATATAGGCTTCAGCGCATGGATTTTGCAAAATTAATTTTGAAATTGTTTCCCAACTTTTCAGCTGTAAAATAGAGTAGCAATTCTTTAATAACTGAAATCTGCCTAGGAGAGCCTTGAAGAAATTACTGCTTTTTAGCGTAGTTTATGAGCTAAGTAAAGGCAAGTAATCTGGAGCTAGAGAACAGACACAAAAGATTACTGGCCATTCCAGAAAACCTAAACTAATTTTTAAATGTGTGGAAAAACTCATCTTGGACGAAAACTGTGGTTCTTAAAACGTCCTGAAACCAAAAGAGATAGTACCACCTGTGATCTTCATTAGAAATACAAATTATCAGGCCCTATCCAAGTTCTGATAAATCAGAAACTCTGTGGGTAGGGCACAGCAATCTATTTTAACAAATTGTCTGGGTGATTCTAGAGTATAGTATGCTAAAGTTAGAGAGCCAGTGGGCTAGAATATAAAATGAAGTACATGAAGGATAATTTTATTTGGGGACACTATAAGAGCATAGAACCTACAAGTGTTTTAAAGGCCTTAAATGAAATATTTGAGACCTGAAAGAAAAAAAATATATATACATACAGTGTAATATATACATAATAATATGTGTGTATATATATTACATATGCACATATATACAAACATATGTATATATACACATGCATGTATACAAATGTTTAAAATATAAAATAATTTTAAACATAAAAATTAACTAATGCTTATATTAAAAACAACAATGTTGAAAGTGTTACAGATTCAATGTAGTTTTCCAGGCAAATTTGTCATTTAGAAAAATCTAAATTTCACTGTTTATATTGCACATCTACACCTCAATAGACTTCTACTTGATAGTTTCATGTTCCATTGGAACAGAGCTTGTGTTTCCTCAGATTGAACTGACATTGTAACTGTTTGCTTTCCCTCTTTATTTAAATTGTCTTTCACTGAATTGTTTGGTTTTCATGGATCATTGACTGCATTTGTAAAATTGACAAGCCAGAAAAGGCTTTGGGAAATAAGCTTGTTTCTTTTTAAGGAAAAGAAAGAAAGCAAAGCTGTTAGGGAATTGGATTGGTTCCTTGAAATGAAATCCAGTATTACAATACCACTCTTAACTAATCTTTTGTAAATTTTAAAACCAATCACTTAAAAGAGATGCCAAAAAGGAAATAAATACTGAGTGGGTAAAGTTTTTTAAATTTTTTATGACCCTGTCTAAGATTTCAGGTCTCTATTCCCTTTCGTAGGTATCCTTGCCTGCCCAAACCCTAACATTTGTGGAAAATTTCCTCAACGCTCAGCAGTCAGACTCTGGCTATACTTAATAATCAAGTGTATGGTGTGTGTTTATGTATGTGTGTGTGTGTGTGTGTGTGTGTAGTTATAAGTATAGCTGTAGGTGCATTAGATAATTCAAGACAATACTGTAAATCCAAAAGAATGATATCCATAGATAGAACTACAGATACTCAGAATCAGGAGCACTAGCTGTGTGTTCATGGAGTACTATTTTTTTTTTTTTTTTTTTTTTTTTTTTTTACTTTAACTCAACCACGTGCTTAGGGAATTACATAATCCAGCTTTTACAAATTGTTTATTTAGAAGTAATTACAGATGCACAAGAAGTTACAAACAAATGTGTACAAAAACCTTGTGCATCCTTCTCCTAGCATTCCCCATGTTAACATCTTATGCAACTCTAGAATAATATGAAAAATAATAAACTGACATTGATTCAATCCATAAAGCTCATTCATATTTTACCGGTTATACACGTACTCATGCATGTGTGTATGTGTATAATTTGATGCAGTTACGTCACATGTGTAGCCTCCTTAACCACCGGCATAATCAAACACTCAACTCTGCCTTTACTCTGAGGCCTGTCGTGTTGCTCCTTGTCCATCCCCTTTCTATCCCAACCCCTAACCTCTGGCAACTACTAGTCTACCATGTCATTTTTTCATCTATATAATTATTTTATTTTTTGATTATTATATAAATGAAATGAGTTAATATGCATCCTTTTGAGATTGTTTTTCACTCAGCATTATTTCCTGAATTATGTCCAAGTGTTTGTTATCAGTAGTGTGTTTTCTTTTTATTACCAAATAGCATTCAGATTTGGATATACCACAATTTGTTTATTCACCCTTTCAGGGACATTTGGGTAATTTCCAGTTTGGTGCTATGATGAAGAAAGTTGCTATGGGCATTCACAGACAAGTTTCTGTGTGAACATAAGCTTTTAATTCTCTGGAATAAATACCCAAGAACACAATTGCTAGAACTTATGATAAGTCCATTTTAGTTTTGAAAGGAAATGCCAAAGTATTTTCCAGAATGGCTCTATTATTTTATATTCTCACCCTTGCCAGCATTAGATATTATCACTATTTTTCATTTTAGTCATTTTGATCAGCATACAGTGATATCTCATTATGATTTTAATTTGCATTAGTCTAATGACTAACGATATTGAACATATTTTCATGAGTATATTTGTCATCTAAATATCCTCTACAGTTAAGTATCTGTACATACTTCTGACCATTTTATTTTCTTATTTACCTTTTTAATTGACGTAAAATGATATATATTTATCAGGTACAACATGATGTTTTGTAAAATTATACATGATGAAATGGCTGAATTGACTAGTTAACATACGCATTACCTTAAATACTTATTTTTTGTAGTGAGAACACTTAAAATCTACTCTTAGTTGTTCACAAGGAATTTCATATTGTTATTAACTATAGCCACCATATTGTAGAATAGATCACTTGTCCTTATTACTCCTAACTAGCTGAAGTGTTGTATCCTTTGACCATCTTACCAACCCCTCCCTGCAGTCCTTGGTAACCACTTTTTTACTTTTTCTATGAGCCCAACCTGTTTAGATTCCATGTATAAGTGAAATCGTTAAGTTTTTGTCTTTCTGTGCCTGGCTTATTTCACCAAGATAACGCTTATTTTCATTTTCGCTGTGTCCATTGACTCTTTTCTGGTTGGATTGTTTTTTTTTTTAAGTTTGAGTTATGAGAGTTCTTTGCATATTCTAGATTCCAGGCCTTTGTAGATATGTGACTTGGAAATATTTGGTTTTAGTCAGTAGTTTGTCTTTTAATGGGATCTTTTACAGAGTAAAAGTTTTACATTTTGATGAACTAAATGTATTGATTTTTTTTCCTCTTATGAATTGTGATTTTGGTATCAAATCTAAGAACACTGCCTAGTCGTAGGTACACATGAGTTTCTCCTATGTTCTTTTCTAAAAATTCTATCATTTTGTTTCACATTTATATCAATTATCCATTTTGAAAATTATTTTTTGTATAAAGTGTTTTTTTTTTGGCTGATGGATGGTTAATTGCTTCAGCATTATTTATTGAAAAGTCTTTTCCTTATTTATTGAAGTGCTTTTACACGTTCATAAAAAATTAATTAGGCATATTCATGTGGAGTTATGTCTGCATGTTCTATTCTGTTCCTTTGATCCGTCTATCTTTCTGCTGCTACCAGACTGACCTGATTAGTTCAGCATACATACATAAGTCTTAGCATCAATAATTCCTCCCTTGTTTTTCTTCTTCTTAAAACATATTTTGGCTATTTTAATGCTTAATGTTTCTTTGTTAATTTTAGAGTAATTTTATGTTTACAAAGAACTGCAATGACATTTTGAAAGAAATTAAATTAAACCTATTGGTTATGTTGAATTGACATCTTTACTATGTTGAGTTTTCCAATCTATGAATATGTTTCTCCAAGTATTTAGCTCTTCTTTGATTTCTTCATCAACATTTTATAAATTTAATTATGCAAAAACTGTCGATGTTAGATTCTTACCTATATAATTTTCTTAGGAGTAATGGAAAATGGTATTAAATTTTTGCTATTACATTTCTGTTTCCAATTATTTCTTGTCTGTATCTTGAAATGCATTTGCATTTTGTGTATTCATGTGGTATTTTGTAACCTTACTAAACACAAGAGATACTTATTAGTTCTCAAAGTATTTTGTAGATTACTTGGGGTGTTCTACACAGACAAGCTTGTGATTTGCAAATAGAGAGTTTTACTTCTTGCTTTCTCATCTGTATATCTTTAATTTCCATTCCATGCATTATTGCAGTGGCTAAAATTTCCAGGATTATTTCTGTAAGTGTAAGGAAAGACATCTTTGCCTTGTGCCCAATCTTAGAGGCAAAGCATTCAATTTTTCACCATTATGATGCTTGGTGTAGTTTTTATAATAGGTATTCTTTATAAGTTTGAGGACATTCATCTATATTCCTAATGTATTGAAAGTGAATTTTTTTTTTCATGAATGGGTATTTAATATGCTTTATCTGTAGTAAATGATATGATAAGTTTTTTTCCTTGGCTTATTGAAGTGGTGGACTACATTAATATATTCTGAATATTTAACCAGTCTCACATACCTGGAATAAATCACATTTTATCATAATGCATTATTATACATATATATTTTTCTATAATATTTTGATAAAATTTTTTTGAGAATTATTTTCCTCTGAGTTAATGAGATATATTGGTCTACAATTTTTACATTTCATGTGATCCCTGTTGGGTTTGGGTATCAGTTTAATACTGGCTTCATATTATGAATTAGGAAGTATTCCCTTTTCTGATTTTGAAAGAAATTGTGTAAACTTTGTGTTAATTCTTTTTTGAATATTTGGGAAAAATTTCCTATGAAACCATCTGAGCCTGGAAATTTCTTGAGCAGAAGCTTTTAAAATAAAAATTTGATTTCTTCAATAGTTATAGAACTATTCTATTTATTTGATTTTGGCTGAGTTTGAGGAGTTGGTGGTCTTCAAGAAGTGGTTTATTCCTTCCACCTTACTGAATTGATGAATGTAAAGTTATTCATAATATTTCCTTGTAATCATTTAAAAAATTTGTTTCAATAAAAATTTCACATATATATAAGGCATATAACATAATGTTGTAAGATATGTATATATGGTAAAATGGTTGCTATAGTGAAACAAATTAACATATCCACTATCTTATATGGTTACCCATGTGATGATCTGTTGAGATGTCTTCTGTTGCATTTCTGATTTTATGCTTTGGGTCTTGTCTCAATTTATGTCTGTCAATCTTGCTAAAAGTTTACCAATTTTATTGATTTTTGTAGATTAATTGGCTTTTAGTTTTATTAGTTTCCTATTCTCTTGTTTACAAATTCATTGATTTCTGATGTTATCTGTATTATTTTCTTAATTCAGCTTGTTTTGAATTTATTTTGTTCTTCTTTATGTCTCTTAAAAATATATTTTGTGTCTATTTTTATTCTACTCTATGTATTATTTTCCCTTGATATTTCCTATTTGACCAATGCATTATTTAGGAGTATATTTTTAATCCCCAAGGTGTTAAAAAATTTCTCCCTGAGTTTCTGTTATTGGTATACTCTTCTTTGATACATTGTGGTCAGAGAACATACTCTGTGTGATTTTATGTTTTTTTTTTATTTGTTAAAGTTTATTTTATTACCATGATATAGTCTATCTTGGTGAATGTTCCATGTAAGCTTGAAAAGAATATGGATTCTGCTGTAGATGGTTAGAGTGTTCTATAAATGACAGTAGGTCTTGTTGATTAATGTTTCATTATTCGCTCTCCTTGCTGATTTCTATCAATTGTTTAAAATGGGATTTTGAAACCCATGTTATAATTATGGATTTCTTTCTCATTCTCCTCTAATGGTTTCTACTCTATGTATTTTGAAGTTCTGTTGTTTGGTCCAAAAACATTTAGGATTGCTATATTCTTGGCAAATTAATCCATTTATTATTTTGTGATGTCCTTATTGTCTGTAGTAATTTTGTTTGCTTTTAAGTCTCCTTGATCTAGTATTATTATAGTTGCTCCTTTTTAAAAATTAATATTTGCCTGATATATCTTTTCTACCCTTTGGTTTTCAACTTATCTGTGTCATAATGAAACAGGAGAGTTCCTTGACGCCTCTTGGGACTTGCAACAGGGATGTGGCTCTGCCACCATGTGCTCAAATCCCTTACTGGAAGGGGAGCAGGCAGATAGGCAGGTGCAGGAGCAAGGATGAGCGTTTTTGGACCCTGGCCCCACGGTAGTGTCTAGGGGTGTGTTACAATTAATGCCCTTTTAGCAGTTGCTATCCACAGATGACTAAGTGTTAAACCAGCTCAGTGGAGAGTCAGATGACAGTCTTTTACACCCTCCCCTCTTGGTTCCTGGATCCTTGTCCAGCATCCAGGAAGAATGAGGTCACTTGCACTTGAAGGATGGTGAATGTGGGGATTTTATTGAGTGATGGATGTGCCTTCAGTAAGATGGATGGGAACCTGGAAAGGGGATGGAGTGGGAAGATGATCATCCCCCGGAGTATGGTCATCCCATAGCCAATCTCTCCAACTGTCCCCAGCTGAACTCCTCTCAACATTCAGGTACTGCTTCTCTTCTCTCCTTCTCTGCCTCACCACTCTGCTGCTCTGCCACTTTGCCACTCTTCTGTTCCTCTGGTCATCTGCTCTTGGAGCCTGGTGTTTGGGGTTTATATATGTACAGGTTAGCGGGATGTTGTGGGTCAAAATGCAACATTTGGGCAGGAAAAAAGGAATGTCTGTTCCCATTTAGGGTTATGGGTTTCCAGGCTTTAGAACGGAGCCTTTGCCAGGAAACCAACCTCTTCTACCCAGTATTTCCCTGCCTCCTGTCTATATCAATAGTGTTTGAAGCAGATTTCTTACAGCCCACACATAAGTGGGTGTTGTTTGTTAATTCCACTATGCAAATCACTACCTTTTAATTGGTTTAGATTATTACAATTAAATGATTATTGATCGCTTAGAGCCTATGTCTGTCTTTTTATTATTTGTTCTCTGTTTTCACTTTCTCTTTCTCAATTGTCCATTGTTTGTCTGTATGTATCTTGGCCTAACTGTGGATAACTTGAAAATAGTTTTAGAATTCTATTTTGATGTATTTATGTTTTTCATTATAGCTGTTTATATAGTTTTCTTAGTAGTTGCCTGCTGGTGTCATTGTGTTACCGCTTCAAGTTAAGTATAAAAACCTTTCTTCAATTTAGGTCCCCTTAATCGCTTTCAGGTATAATTGTCTCAATCATTTCCTTTGCATACATAGAACACCATGTTAGATGGTGTTCATCTTTACTCCAACTATAAAGTATAATTTTTAAACTCATGAAATGAAGGATGGTCTTATTATGTTTACTGCAATTTTTACTCATTCTGTTCTTTACTTTCTAAAGATCCCAGTCATCATCTTTTATAATTTTTTTTTAGTTTAGAGTTTCCTTCAGCTATCTGTATTTTAAGAAAGTAAATTGTTTTATTGTATTAGGGTGATTTGATTTTTAGATTTGCGAAACATAAACTTGAAAACTGGAGGGTTTTAAAATGTATTCCAGCGACCTTTAGGTAAAGGTGGATTTTGGTTACCTGGTTATGTTCTTTAGTGGTTATTTCTGAAATTTTAGTGGACCTGTCACCTGAGCAGTGTACACTGTCCCCAATGTGTACTCTTTTATTCCTCACCCCACTCCTAACAGTCCAACCCCTGAGTCATCAAAGTCCATTATATCACTCTTATGCCTTTGCATCCTCATAGCTTAGCTCTCACTTATAAGTGAGAACATATGATATTTGGTTTTGTATTCTTGAGTCATTTCACTTACAATAATGTCCTCAAGCTCTGTCCCAGTTGCTGCAAAATACATTATTTCATTCCTTTTTATGGCTGAGTAGTATACCATGGTGTACATATACAACATCTTCTTTATACCCTCAGTCAGTGGGCACTTAGTTTGGTTCCATATGCTTGCCATTGTGAATTGTGATGCCATAAACATGTGTGGGTATGTGTCTTTTTCATACAATTACTTCTTTTCCTTTGGATACTCAATAGTGGGATTCCTGGATCAAATGGTAGTTCTAGTTTTTGTTCTTTACGGAATCACCATACCATTTTCCATAGTGGTTGTACTAATTTATTAGGTTGGAGCAAAAGTAATTGTGGGTTTTGCCATTTAAAGCAATGCAAAACCACGATTATTTTTGCACCAACTTACCTACCTATACATTCCCACCAGCAGTCCTGTGGCTACTCTTTAATGATAAATCTGCTAGCAACAAATTCTCTCAGTGTCCCTTCAACTGAGAATGTCTTTATTTTAGTATGAAGGATTATTTTACCAGATACACAATTCGTGATTGACTGCTCTTTCAGTACTTGATAAAACTTGTACCACTTCCTTCTGTCTTCCGTGGATTCAGATGGCAGATTCTGTCATTAAATTTGCTTTTTTCTTTATAGAAAATACAGCAGTTTTCTCTGTTTTAATGATTTATTCTTTGTTTTTAGTTTTCGGAAGTTTAATTATAATGTGATTGGTGTAGTTTTAGGTTTATCCTACTTGAGTTTTACTCAGCTTCTTGAATCCATAGCTTTATGTGTTTTGCCAAATTTGGGAGGCTTTCAGCCAATATTTATTTGAATATTTTCTTAGCTCCTCTCCATTTCTCTTCTTCATCAAAATTATGATGATTCTAATGTCAGATATTTGTTATTGTCCCACAGATCCCTTGATCTCTGTTTATTTTTTCTTTTAGTCTATTTTCTCTTTGTTGTTCAGACTGAATAAATTCTATTAATTTGTCTTCAATTTCACTGATTTTTTTCTGTGTCTTTTCCACTCTGCTGTTGATAACATCCAATGAAATTTTTGCTTGTTTTTTTCTTTGTTTGGTTATTTTGTTTTTCACTTCCATAATTTCTATTTCATTCTTTTTGTTTTATATATTCTTTTTGTGTCCTGAGATTTTCCATGTCTTTTAAATTTGTTTTACAGTAAATTATAATGATTATCGAAGTATTTTATGATGGTTGCCTTAATTTTTTTTTTTTTTTTTTTTTTGAGACTAGGTCTCACTCAGTCACCCAAGCTGGAGTGCAGTGATGATCATAGCTCACTACCACCTCTGTATCTTGGGCTAAAGCAACTCTCCTGACTCAGTCTCCCAAATAGCTGGGACTTCAGGCACATGCCATCACACCTGACTAGTTCTTAAAATTATTATAGAGATAGGGTCTCACTGTGTTACCCAGGCTGGTCTGGAACTCTTGGCCTCCAAGAATCCTCCTGCCTTGGCTTCCCAAAGCACTAGAATTACAGGCATGAGCCACCATGCCTGGCTAAAATTTTAACAGATAATTCCAACATGTGGATAGTATTGGTATTGGTATCAAATGATTGTCTTTTGTCATTCATATTGTGATTTTTTCTGGTTTTTGGTACCAGTGATTTTTACTGCATCCCAGACATTTTAGTCATTACATTAGGAGACTCTTAATCCTACTTAGGTTTTCTGTTTTGGCAGCAAGTTGCTCTGTTTAGGGTTTGTATGTGAGTTCTGGACTACTTTTTGTGGGCTTTGGGTCCAATAATGATTTAGTTGTTCCTCTCCTTGCAATGTTTTCTAGTCTGTTTTGTTCCTTGACGCCTTTGGGGCTTCCTGCTCAACCTCTGAAGTTGTCTGCAGTAGTAATAGGAACTTTCCTAGTCCATTGGTGCCAGGAGGATGCAGGGTTCTGCTGATGCTGGCTCTGAGAGTGGGTTGTTCTGCCTGCCACTGCATCACATGTAAAGTAGAGACTGGAATGGCTGGAGTTTCTCTGCTGTTGTTACTCACGCAGGTCAGAGCTTGGTTTATATCTTTTTTTTTTTAATTAATTATTCACGGTTGGTCCTGTTGGCTCATGCCTGTAATCCTAGCACTTTGGGAGGCCGAGCAGGCAGATCACGAGATCAGGAGTTTGAGACTAGCCTGGCCAACATGATAAAACCCCGTCTCTACTAAAAAATACAATTATTAGCTGGGCTTGGTGGCGGGCACTTATAATCCTAGCTACTCAGGTGGCTGAGGCAGAAGAATTGCTTGAAACCAGAAGGTGGAGGTTGCAGTGAGCCGAGATCGTGCCACTGCACTCCAGCCTGGGTGAAAGAGCGAAACTCTGTCTCAAAAATAAATAAATAAATGAATGAATAAATAAATAAATAAATAATATTCACTTTTTAATTGACAAATAAAAATTGTATATATTCATGATATACAACATGGTGTTTTAAAATTTGTTTATCCTGTGGAATAGCTAAATAGAGTTAATTAACCCATGTATTACTTCACAAATTTATCATTTTCATGGTAAGAACACATAACATACTTTCTTAGCAATTTTTAACTATATAATATACTAACTAAAGTCACCATGTTTTACAATAGATCTCTTGAACTTATTTCTCCTATCTGAAATTTTGTATCCATCTCATTTTAAGGCCAATCTGTTTCCAAATTGTAGAATCCAGTAATGGGTCAGAAGTAAAATGAGTACACCTATCAATGGGCTTTCAGCTAATAAATATTTTTACTTTTTATTTATCACTAGAAGGCAGCTATTCCGACCTCCAGCAAACATTTGTCCATGGATATTTCATTATGTTTCCTGCCTGTGCTCACACTGGACAACTAAATATGCCTTCCTAGTCTCAACACTTTTCTCTATTCCTCAAGACCCGGGTTAAAACATGCATTTTCTTTCATGACTTCACCAAAGTTATTCTGGAGAGAATTTTCTGTTTTACGACTTCCTTCAATATATATCAAATGCCTCACCTTGATGCTATTAATTATTGTTTGTTCTGGGAATGTTTATTTTTTATTTTCTTCTAAATTATGCTATAAGTCCCTCAAAATCAGTCTCTCTTTATTTTAATTCTCTTAAATCCCTCACACATTCCAGCACTGTCTTGGGTATATATGGGGTATTTTATGGCCATTGATTGATTGATTGCAAAGTGAGGTTCAGGTGGTGCTGACCTCTTTTAATCTATCAAAATGCACAGAACAACTCTGAGGGAGAGACAAGAGCTTGAGTTTGAAGGGATTTCAGCTATAATTTAATCCAGACCACCTCATTTTAAACAGGAGAATTCAAGAGGTAGAAAAGACACAGAGTCAAAATATGGCTAAGAGCAAAAAGGAGAGTAATCCTCATCAGGATTTTCAACAATCACTCCGCTATATTTCCCACAAAACCCTCCTCTTCTCTATAAAGGGGACCCCTTTTATATGCTTTTATTCACTACACCTCCTTTTCAACAGGAAGACAGGGGAGGAGACTAATGATAGCTGTGCAATTAAGAGACCAAATCTGGCCCGCTAAAGAGGATTGCACCCTGCCACATCTATAAGAAATTCTGAATGAAAGTATTCATTAGAGACTCTTGAGTAATCTCTTTTTAAGCTGTCTTAGGTTTGTACAATGTATTTTGAAACTTTTTTTTTGTATTAAAGATTAACACGCATGCAGATTTGTATGCCAATAATAAGTGTACAACTTAATTAATTATCAAAAAGTGAATATAGCTGTATAACCACCACACAGGTCAAGAAATAGAATCTGACACATTAAAAGTTTAACTCCTCTGAAGGGTGTTACATAAATGATCCCCTTTCTCTTCTAAGAAAACCACTACCTTGATTTTTAACATCAGACAAGTTGACCGTTTTTTATACTTAGAATAAAAGAATTTATTTTTTATTTATGCATTTATTTTATTTTTTTGAGACAGAGTTTCACTCTGTTGCCCAGGCTAGAGTGTAGTGGCACGATCTCAGCTTACTGCAACCTCTGTCTCCCGGGTTCAAGGGATTCATCTGCCTCAGCCTCCAAAGTAGTACAGGTGTGTGCCATCACCACGCCAGGCTAATTTTTATATTTTTAGTAGAGACGGGGTTTCACCATATTGGTCAGGCTGGTCTGGAACTCCTGATCTCATGATCCACCCACCTTGGCCTCCCAAAGTACTGGGATTACAGGCATGAGCCACCGTGCCCAGCCATAAATGAAATTTTATGAGAGTATTCTTACGTTTCTGACTTCTTTCAGTCAATAGTATATTTATGAGGTTCATCCATGGTTTTACATGTTCATTTATTATTATCATAATAGAATAATATTCCCGTGTTAGGATATGTCACAATTTATTCATCTGTTCTGTTATTAATGAACACTTAGATAGTGTCCAGTTTGAGGCATTTATGAATACTGCTGCTATTAATGTTCTTTCTCTTATTGTTTGAATCACATATTCATTATTTTTACTGGTTCTATATTTAGGAGTTGAATTGTTGGGTCATAACATGTGCACATATTCAACTTCAGTAGATTTTACCAAACTGTTTTCCAATGTGGTTGTTTAAACTGACACTACGACCAGGAGTGTATGAGAATTCCGTCTACTCTGAATCCTCGCCAACTTGTCAGTCTTTTTAATTTTAAACATTCCATTCTGCATGTAATGATATTTCTTTGTGGTTTTTCTTGCATTTCCCTGGATACTAGTGAAGAGGAGCCTCTTTTCAAATGCAGAGTGGTAATTTCCATATCCTCTTTCACTAGAGTCTGATTCAAGTCCCTTGCCAGTCTTCTATTAGGTTATATTGTTCCCAGTAGTAGGTAGGAGTCCTGACAATTGGTTTGGATGTGGTCATTTGTCAGAAATACATGTTGTACATGTTTTTCCCACTTGGCTTGTTTTTATCATTCTTTGAGTATACCATTCATTAAAAGAAATTCTTAATTTTATTGTGGTACAGTTTATCAGTCTTTTGTTTTATAGTGGGTGATTTCTGTGAAACTATTTTAAGGAATCTTATTCTACCTAAGCTTGTGAAAGTTGTATTTGTTTTCTTCTAGATTATTTATTTTACCTTATGTATTTACACCTGTAGTCCTACTAGAATTCCTGTGGTAAGGATGAATTTTTTTTTTTTTTTTTTTTTTTTTTTGTGCATATGAGAGTCAGTGTGACCCAGTGCCATTTGTGAAAGAGATCTTGCTTTCTCTGTTACTCTTCAAGGTCACCCTTGTGATAAAGCACCTGACCATGTGTGTGTTAGTCCACTTGGAGACTCTCTCATATGTTCCATTGTTCCATTGTCTGTCTACAACCACTCTAATAACATAATATCCCAGTTGCAGTAGTTCTGTAATGAGACTTGACATATGGTAGTGAAAGGCCTCAAATTTATTTTTCTTACCTGGAAATTTTCTATTTTTGATTTTCTCCATTTTCATAAACATATTAAAATTGGCTTGTCAATTCCACATGCAAATAGATACACACATATACCTATCCACATTTTCATTGAATTATAGTCAATAACTTAGGGAGAGCTGACAACTTTACAATGTTGAATATTTTAATCAATGAACATTGTAAATACTATTTATTTAATCTTTAGTATTTTCCATCATATTTTAGAGTTTTTTAAAGGAAGACTAGTACATCTTTCATTAAGTTTTATGTTTTTCACAATTTTGAAGGATTAAATCATTTTTTACATTTTATTTTCTATTTTTTGTATATATTTACCTACCTATTCATTGCTGCACAATGCATCATTTCAAATTATTGTTTCTTAAAACAATAATTATTTTCTTATTTATTACTTATTTGGGGTTCTAGGGATTAACTGGGTTTATCTAGGCAGTTATTGTTCAAATTTCCCATCTGGTTGAGATGAAATGGCTTCTGGGGCTAGAGTCATCTAAGACTTCCCCACTCACCTGTTTGGTGGTTGATGCTTGCTGTTGACTGAAGTATCAACTGCAGCTGTTTATGAGAGAGACCGTTTGTTCTATCCATATGCTGTGGCCTTACTCACAGCATGGAGCTTGAACCCCAAGAATGAGCAACCCAAGAGGACCAAACAGAAGCTGAATCACATATGATGACCCAGTCCTATAGCATTGTTTCTCCATAGTCACAACTTTGTCTAGGTTGAAGAAGAGGAAATGTGAACTCCACCTCTCAGTGGGAGGATTGTCACCATCCCATAATAAGAACATGCTAGATGGAAGATCTTGTTGCACCCATCTTAGAAAACACAATCTGCCACATCCAAAAACCTCACTAAAAGCAAATGAGGAGTTAATGGGTGCAGCAAAACAACATGGCACATGTATACATATGTAACAAACCTGCACGTTGTGCACATGTACCCTAGAACTTGAAGTATAATTTTAAAAAATTCACTCATTAATTTTGACGATTTACCTTTAGCATCTTCTATATACACACTGATGTCATCTATAAATAATGAACATTATCTTATTTCCTTTCTACTTTTTAATCCTATCTCATTTCTTTTTTGAATTATGTCTAAGTTCTCTCCTGCAGTGTTCAATAGAATTATAGATCTAAATATAAAAGGTAAATTAAGTTGGGCATCTTTTCCCCATTCCTGATTTTAAACAAAAAGCTCCAAATATGTATTCATTAGCTATGTTTACTGTGACAGACACTTCTTTTATAAAATTGATTTTTTTGTCATTCTTTGCTAAGAGTGTCTATCATAAAAGAATATTACATTTTATGAATATTTTTGATTTTCCTTTGATAGAATCATAAGATTTATCTTATTAAATTGAGAATTTCATCAATTTATCTTATAATTAGGAATTTCATCAATTTATCTTATTAAATTGGGAATTTTATTGATTAATTTTTACTCATGAAGTAAGTCTACCAGATATTTCCTTGAAAATAACTCAAGTCTTGATGCCATATTGCTAGTTTCAGTTTGCAGTTACCTTGTTTAGGATGTTTTTTGTATCTCTGATTATGAATGAGATTGACCTAGATTAATATTTTGTTATATCCTGGTCAACTGTTAGTTGAGGCAATGTTACTATGGCCTCAAAAAAAATTCAGAACTATTTTTTTTCCTATTCTCTGAAATATTTTATGTAAGAATGATACTATTTACTTAAAATGTTGGAATAGACTCACTGGTAAATTTTTATGGGCCTACTGTTTGTTGTAAAGTTTTTTAAATTATGAATTCAACACTATGGAATCAGTGTCATTCAGATGAAATAATGGTTATGCTAGATTCTTCCCAGCCTCTGTTAAGCACCGCTGGTAGGTTTCTGCTTTGAGCTTTGTGCTTGTTTTTCTCCAAATGCATGTCTAAAAACTGAAAATGTCTTTATCATTGTGCTCAACCCCCTCAATAGTCTACAAAGTAAATTACAATGTCTTCTTTTATCTAAGCATGACCCTTGTCCATCTCCATCATGCCAAGTGATTTTACTAATTATCATCCCTTTGAATTTTAAACAATCGCCATACTGTACCTTTTGCTAGTCACTGAATATCAAACATTGGTGTGCCCTGTTCTTGTGACCTCTACACTTGTCAATGATTTTCCTTATGCACTTTTCACACTGTATTCATCTGTTGACACATCTGCCTACACGACTAGTGTACGCACTTAATTAAGGGATAAACTAGCTTACACAAAATCAGAAACAAATCTTTTCTAAAAGAAGATTTAAAAAAAAACAGTAGATAGAGACATAATTTGCTTTTCTTTTTGTTATGAAACACACACTGAGGGAGGTATAAGCAAAACAACAAGTTTGAGATAATGACCCCACAGAACATCACCATGCTAGGAAAAGGCAATTCAAAAATTATCGAGTGCCTCCCCTATGGCATCAGATTCTGAAGTTGATGATAGGAATGAGAGAAAGACAATAGGTAGGACGGTTGGCTAGCCTAGGCCTTGAGTGTTGTGTACAAAGACAAGGAGTAATAGAAAAAGCTGTATTGTTTTCATTACTGGTTCTCTTAATAAGGGAAACAAAGCTATTTTCATAATTATCAGACAAATCTGGGGCAGGCAAGACAGGTTTTGAAATGCAGCATTCCATAAATGGAAATTAATGATGTATGTCATCTGTTTCCAATCTGTCAGTAATGCTCCAAAAACGAAAATAATCTGCCATTAAAATTATCGTTAGGAACAGCAGGACAGAAGCTGGGTAGAAGGTGGCTTTTCTCTCAGAATTCAATAATTTCCAAAGCATCATCAGAGTGTCTTAAGTGTATCATGCTACTTTGTAAATTAAGAATTACCCTTTTTCCCTCTAAAATGTGTTTGAATTAGAAGGGATCAAAGAAAAAAGACCCTTTTATTGTAATCAAAGGGAACATTTCTTATAAAGAAAACTGCATAGTAATAAATAACATTAATGTAATATGATTTAAGCAGTTTTATGATTCTATTTTGCTGCATATTCAGTATGATATATGTCTGTATATATGAGACCCCGTGAGAGATAGATTTGGTTTTTACTTTGAGAAGAAAATAAAATTTGTATTATTTTGTTGCTGCCATATGGCAAATAAAGTCATAATAATGGGCAGAGCATATAATTGCATATATCTTGGGAATTCAAGATGGCTGGGTGCCCCAAACAGAGGAACATATCCTCTCCAGCCTATTTAAAATTGGTGTTCAATATTGAAAAAACAAACTTTCATTCGAGAGATATAAGGCTTAAAATGAAAAGATTGCTGGAAAAATATGTGTATAGGCATATATATATATATATATTTTAATTTGCTTCACTTACTTTTAATTGATAAATGGGAAAATGTTGCTTGTAAGTATTTCTTTCCTCCTTAGCACTTATCCCTAGTTCTGCTAAATCCAGCCGCCTCTGTTTTATCTCATCAGTTTTATCATCATCCTAGATTCTGGTTCGTTTAGAGCAGATATAGTCAACATCAAAAATACATGTGTTTGGCTGAGCACGATGGCTCCCGCCTGTAATCCCAACACTTTGGAAAGCCAAGGTGGGCGGATCACCTGAGGTCAGGAGTTCGAGACCAGCCTGGCCAACATGGTAAAACCCTGTCTCTACTAAAAACACAAAAATTAGTCAGGCATGATGGCGGGCACCTGTAATCCCACCTACTTGGGAGGCTGAGGTAGGAGAATCGCTTGAACCCGGAGGCAGAGGTTGCAGTGAGTGTAGATTACACCACTGCACTCCAGTCTGGGTGACAGAGTGAGACTCTGTCTCAAAAACAAAAAACAAACAAAAAACACATGTTTTTCTGTACTTAAAAAGCATGTAAACTTAGATATAATACAGAATGTTTTACCTACTGTAATGTTTAAGTAAATTTAAATACATCACATATATACAGCAAGTCTTACAGGTATACAGGTATATCCATATAGATGTATTTACCATGCTCTTGTTTTACACATTGTTATAATTTTGTTATCTATGTTAACATATACAAATCTAATTTATTTGTTAAATGACCATACAATAATATTCCAAACGATGAATATATTAAAATTACCTATTGATCTATTATTAAACTTTCTC
The DNA here is from genome assembly GCF_024542745.1 of Macaca thibetana thibetana. Classification (NCBI taxonomy): domain Eukaryota; kingdom Metazoa; phylum Chordata; class Mammalia; order Primates; family Cercopithecidae; genus Macaca; species Macaca thibetana. Next base: position 37,801,185 of record NC_065595.1, read on the forward strand.
CCCAGTTCTTTGCATTACCAGCAATCCCATTAGGAATGTTTCTGTGCACATCTCCTCAAATACAAGTGAAAAAGCTTCCCTTGTAGACATGGCTTGAAGGGAAATTAAACTGTGTGAAGGCATGAAGATTTTAAGCTTTATGGAATATTGGCAAATTTTATTCCAAAACAATTTCACTAATTTATGTATACATCCTCTGGAATAAATAAAAATCCATCTTACTATGTCCTAGTTGTTGAATTTACAATTTTGGCTCATCCAGCTAATGTTAAATTTTATCACATCCTTCTGTTTTGACTTTCATTCTTCTGATTGCCACTTAGGTGGGACAATTTTTCATGTTCTTTTGACACCCCGTTCTGTGTATTGTCTATTTACATATTTTGCCCAAATTTCTATTATTATCTGCTTTATGTGTATGAATTGATGAATACAAATTTCTTATATATCCCAGCTAATTATTTGTTATTTGTATGTCAAATATGTATATGCCAATCAATCATATATTTTATCCACTTTATTATTTCAATTTCCTTTCGTGAGTTGTATTTTGTTATTTGCCTACAAATTTCTTCCTCAGTAGACCAGAACTAATGTAGTTAGGGCACACTGAAACAGCACATCCATTGTTAAACTATAAAATGCTCTTGTAGCTCTCATTTAAAGTTATCTCCCAGACCTCAGGCCTCCTTCTTGCTCAAGTGACCACTGCTGCTCTAGTCTCTCATGCTCCTCCCTGGGACATTGCCTAAATTCCCAAAGATCCAGTAGCTTAGGACTAATATCTGACACCACAAAGACTTATGGGACCCTATTCCAGTGTCATGGCCGGCATCTGTCCTGACTCATTGCTACCCATAGTGTGTCTGCTGATAAGGGTTTTGCTTGATGCCACAGGAATATTCTCTTATATTTTATTCTAATACTCTCAAACTTTGGATTTAGACAATTAAGCCTTATCTAATCATTTATTTTGTGTACGATGCAACATAGAAATAGAGTACTTTTTCCATTATGTAAATCTACTTGATCAAATATTAGATATTAATTGGCACTGTCATACAAAGAAATTCTTGTGTGTGCCTAGGTCTATTTGTAGGAACACTATACATTTTATTTATCTTCCTATATACTATTATAATAATATAGCATTACAATGTATACTGCTATTTTGTAGGCACATATCCTTTCCTAATTTTTATTATTGTCTTTTAAATTCTTGAACGTTTCTTCTGCCACATGCATTTTATAATTAATTTGCCTAGTTTCAGGAAAAATTCTTCTTTGATTTTGATTAAAAATGCTTTGATTGATTTGCTTGCTTTTTCACTTAGGATGCCTTAGTAAGATTTGCTTATACTTCTATTGTTGTATTCTTCCTGTCCATTTTGGCATCAAGGTAAGAATGACTTATAAAATAAGCCTAGTAGCCTTCCTTCTTGATCTGTGCTTCTGTGATAGATAGCATTATCTGTTTCATGAAGGTTTGTAAGAGTTTCTGGACTTCATTTATCTTTCTATTTGTGGGGATGGATTGGGTAGTGGTAGGAGTCATGGACTGAGGTGAGGGTTTTCTATTCCAGAGGCAATTATGATAATTTATATTTTTGTAAATAAATGTCATATGTTCATCTAAATAGTATACAAATTGTGTCAAGTTTTTTTTTTAGTTTGCAAACATACATTTATACTATATCTATACTTAAATATTTTATTTCTGATTAAGCTGTATTGTGGTCAGACAAGACAGTCTCTGTGAAATCAGCTCTTTAAAATGGAAAATTGCTTTGCAGCTCTTAGATAATTGATTTCTGCAAAATGTTTTGTGTGCTTAAGAATGAAATATCTTCTATATTTTGGGGCTCTAGAAACAAGTGTAGCTATCTATCAACCTATTAACCTGTTTTCTTTTATCTGTCAATAAATGTATTACATAGAGTTTATTTTGGCTTATTTATGGTATCAGATTCTGAAAGAAGCACGTTAAAATATAACACCTTCGTGTGAATGAAAATTTGTCCATTTTTTCTCATAATTTTCTTAGTTGGTGTCATATTCACTATGATTTTGTTAAAAGCACACTAGTATATTATATTTGAATATCCAGAATTACTTATTTTTCTACTATTTTTATGCCTCCTCCATCTTTTTGACTTTTTTCTTTTATCTTTTCTAGTCCTTTATCTTCTGTCATTTTATTTAAATTGTGCTTCTTGTAAGTAATATATAAATAAATTTTGTTTTAATTTTATAGAATTCAATTTTAAAATCCAATATTATGAAATTACTTAAAGTCAATGTTAATCCATTTGCCTCTGATTATTGATACATTTATATTTATTTGGCGTTTCCTATTCATGATTTTTTCTTTTAATTAATTTCTGACATTAGTTAACAATTCCTTGTTTCTTTTTTATCTTTCTTGTTGTTTGAAAGTTACAGTTTATATTTCTATTATGTTAGCCTCCAGTTTTCCACAAACATATTTGTTTTATTTCTGAAGGTGTTTTTATCTTTACAAATAATGAATTTGTATACCTCAATGGCCCTTCAATTGTTTCCATTCCCATCTTCCAATAAATTATTATTTAGAATTCTATTTGCACCTTTTAAAATTTTGAAATACTTGATTAAACAATATATAAAATACTATGTGTAAATTATAAAGTACACAGTAATAGAATGACCACATGTAAACATTATACCCTAGAAACAGAATATTCTCAATAACTGTGAAGCTCCCTATGGGACTTTCAGTGGTTGCAATCTGTTGTCCTTTTCTGAATTTATATTCTTAATAATTTGCTTTAGTTTAGGGTTTTACAATATGCCAATATACTAATCACCATCATGACAAATTAATAAACATGTTATATGCAAGAAACATAAATACTAGTAATTCTGAACGTCCCCTTTACATTTGTAAACTTACTGAGAACCCCCCAAAGAGCTTCTGTTTATCTGTTCATACCTTTTGACATTTATCAAATTAAAAATGAAAGTATAATTTTTAAATTTATTAATGATATTTATATTTTATTTAAATTAACAATGAACTCATTACATGATCATATTAGTAACAGACCTTTATGGGAAATACCTATATTTTATCTCAAAATTAGTGATGTGTGACATTGTTTTATAATTTTTGCAAATTTCCTTAATGCCTGGTCTAAAAGAAGACAGCTGGATTCCTATATCTGCACCTTCATTCAATCTGCAACAGACATGTTTTGGTTAAAGTATAAGAAAAAAATCTGATTTCAGAAAAGGGGAGATATTTTAATATATTTTCCAGAGAACTTTGGATATTCTCCTTTGACAGTACAGCAAAATTCAACAAGTGGTATTTGCTTAAAAAATCGTTACAATTTGCTATCTAAAGCCACATCAATAAAATTTTATATTCGCCTACATCAAAACTTATTGGGCTATCTTGCACTTTAAATTGACCTTTTAGCAAAACAGCTTGGTTTTGTAATATCATGCATTGGACTTTTAAAAAATATTGGTTCAATGAGTTATATATATATTTTAAATGGTGACACATCTACTTGTACAATATCAAAATATCATATTCATTAATTTTACTCCAATATATCTAAAAGTCTTTTATAACTGGGAGATTTTAAGCCCATGGTGGAGGATGCACATTTTCCAAAATTCTAATTTTTGCATGCAAGCTCAAATTTTGTTACTGGCAACAAGTATTGTCAGTTCCCCTTGCAATGAAAGCTTTACTTCTTTAATTGTCAAGATAATGTTTGCTGGGTACTCAAGTCTGAATCACTGTGGTTTGTCTGTTAATCATTCTCTCAGGCAAAAGCGGTGTTCCATAAAATCATCGCTAGTTCAACTTCTCACTGAAACAATTGTGCAAGTGCTTTAATCCAAGGCAACAATTGTACATTGGCAGAACTGCCTTAAGCATCATTCCCGTTTCCTTATACATAATATTAAACTTATATGAACTCAAGCATCCATATCTAATACAATTAATAACGTTTATTGTGTCATCAAATTTATTCTTAAACTGCCGTTCTGTATACTGTGAGCAGTTGGCAGCAAGTAATAGAAAAGTACTAGTTCAATTTGATGCCACTACCTTGACTCATACTAAAGCACCGTCAGTTTTATCCAATATTGCCCTTGCACGATCAGTAAAAATGCCAGCACAGTAGAAAAGGCCAAATAAAATTTTAACAGTGATATAAAAATAGTTTTGACCTCAGAGATCTCCTAAAAGTGTCTTGGTAATGCCTAGAGTTCTGTGTTTCACATTTTGAGAGCCACTGTTAAAGATTCACCCCCGCTTTACCTGCTTTCAGATTCCATCTCTTACTATCTTCTCTGTGATATCATTCATATTTCTCCCCTTTCACAAACATAGAAGTTTTTCCTCTTAAGCCCTTCTACCTCAGCCTACAAAACTGAATCTCTGTTATCCCTCACATATCTTGTTACTGAAAGTGCTATCAACACTGATATTAATGAAAAGAGAGAGAGAATTATTTAAGGGTACATTTATTTTTTTAGGGAAGCCTATATTAGAAGACGGAGTCAGGGTTGTGATGGTATTATGCTTTGACTTTAGATATAGCCAATACCATCAAAAGAAATTCTTTGACTAAAAGTATTTTCATGTGCACTCTTTAGCTTCTCTCTTTTTTAAAAAGGCATAGTACAATGAGGCTATACAGTGTTAACCTGGCATATCCTAAATCTAATTATTTGTAGATGGGGATTCACTTCATTTTAACAAGTGACTGTGTCTGCCTGTCATGAAATGGACTCATAACCTGACTTTTCATTTATATTCCTGACTCTAAGGTAGGTTTTCTCAAAAGCCCCAGAGACATTATTTTAATTTTAAAACTCATTAAGTGTCTATACCATATCTGTCACATGTGAGGTTTTATAATAATATCTTCCACCAAAGAGAAGCAGAAATTTCTTCAAAAATTATACAGCATTAAATTTTATAGAATGAAAAACACCTTATTAAAAATAATCTTAAATTTCTTAATCATACATTCAATTTAGGTGAATTAAGACATATAATGCACACTCTAAGTTCTAATTGACATTAAGTATTATTACTGGAGGTTAGTTAATAATTAGTTTCTGGTGGTTCATTTTCATTAATTTCATTAATTAAATTTTATTAATTGTTTTTAAATTATATGGTTTTATACTTATTAAACTAACTTGCTCAATTTAATAATATATGAGATTATACATGTAATACAACGTTGAGAAAGTATGTACTTTTATGAAGATTTTTAAAATGTGTTAAATTAAACTAAATTTGGCCTGAGGCTGCTTCTTTACCTTGATTCCTTAGGTAAGGAACTACAAGTTTATTTAATACATAAACAAACTTAAAGTCTAACAGGATATTTTATAAAAAATAGCTGATATTTTTAATAAAAAAAATTACTACAGCTCAGTCAATTACTACAGCTGAGCTTCAGCCAATCACATGCTAAACATTTATATTTTTAGTGACTGAATGCATATTTTCAGAAGGAAATGAATGTCCCAAAGCTGAGCTTTTAATGCACCTCAGGTTTGCATTACCTCACACTTTGACATGAATCGAAATAAAGGTAATCACTATAGATCTGATAGGAAGAACCAATATGAACTAAGACTTGTAGGATGGGAGGCCTTTTCATAAGCAGCTACTAGAGAAAAGCTGTTACAGGTACAGTGAGTAAATGGACAAATGAAAAAACATCAGGGATGACTGAGGTGACATATGGGACACTGTAGACAATAAAGACTCACTTGCCACACAGGACATCTCAACTCTTGATCTCTCCCTTCCCTTGAGTTTCTTTCACTCACTGATCTCAATAATTGAATCATCTTATTTTTCAACTATGTTGAATGTTGTCACATCTCAGTGGGCATAAGAATTAACCAAGGAAAGCACTCATTTTGAAGTGTCCTATTCCTTATCTTCAAATATTTAGATTAATTGTGTCTGTGGGAAACTCCAGAATCTGTAGGTTGACGAGCACTCAGGATGATTATAATGCAGGTGGTCCATGAACCATTTTTGAGAAACATTGCGCAACTCAAACTTGACCAATATTACATCTATGAATCAATAGCTACCCAGTCAGACTTACCGTTAAATGCTGTGACTCAGTACCGCAGTTCTACTCATGGGCTTCTTGACCACTTCATTTTAACCAGCCTGTCAACTTCTATGTCCCATTAAGTCACTTGATCTTTTCTTATTCACCTTCTACTCACTCAACTGCTTATTCTTTGTCACTGTCTTGGTGTACTGACAAAGGCTTAAGTTCCTTCATGAACAACTGAACCTATCTTTTGGTTGGTTAGATGTCAAACATCTTGTAGTGGGTTGATAATTTCTCACAAAAATATATGTTAATGCTTTAATTCCAAATACCTAAAAATGTGACCTTATTTGGAAGTAGGGTTTTTGCAGGCATAAATAAGCATCTCAAGATGAGATCATTCTGAACTTAGGATGGGCCCTAAATCCAATGACTGATGTCTTATTAAAAAGAGACAAAGATATTATTTACATACTATACAATTCATTTTAAAATGTACAATGTAATGGTTTCTACAATATACCCAAATTTGTGCACCCATCATCATTATCTATTTCCAGAACATTTTCATCATTCCAAAAATAAATTTATACCTATTAGCAGTCACTCCCCATTTCTCCTTCCTTCTTGCCCCTTAAAACCACTAATCCACTTTATTCCCCAACTTTTGCAAAAAACAAAACAGAACAAGAAAAAGAAAGCCTGTGAAGCAATTAGCTAACTGGTTATGGTGAGTTTATGGGAAGTGGAAGTTTAGATAAGAGAAAGCTCCTTAGGCCATAAAAATGGGCTAGAGAGGTGAGAAAGATGGGTAAGATAGCCTTAACTGCAGCAGATTGGGGGAAAAAAAATGGAAGTTTGTCTGGAAATATAGCTGTGGTCAGGTTACTAAGGGACTTTAAGAATCAACTGGAACAATATTATAAAGAATTATACATGAAAAATAAGGAATCAATCATTGCAAATTCAAGATGTTGAAAGTAGAATGAAAAAGAAAAGCCATAAGAAAAGTCAGAGATGAAAAGAGTAGAATTAAAATGCAAAAGCAGCAAAACCCCTTTAACTTGGTGCAGTGGACTAAATATTCGGGTTCCCCCCAAATTCATGTTGAAATCCTAATCCCCAGTGTGATGACATTAGGAGATGGGACCTTTGGGAGATGATTAGGTAAAA